>NC_082347.1:37372478-38020692 GCF_027477595.1 Haemorhous mexicanus
TCAGAAGAGCAGGGTGTCACACCCCGGCAGCAGCAGGGCCCAGGAGCCACAGCTGGGAAAGCACAGGGAGAGGCACATGGGAAAGGAGCAGGGGGCAAGGTGGGAGAAGACAGCTTGGACATGCACTTCCCAAAGCTTTTTATAGTCCTATCCACTAGTGCCAGGTATTCCAGGCAGAACATTTACACTGAAGCAGAACAGACATCACCAGATTTTATTTTTCTTACAGAATTCAGGTCACAAAGCCCAAAGTTTCTATTTTAAGTCTTAGGAACTCATACTCCTAGGACAACTACATCATCTTTGAGCTGGTGTACTGACAAGAAGTTACCAGATTAGATTTAAGACTTGACATCGAGGATTTGGGGCTGAGGGAGTACATAAGAACTGCGAGAATGTTTGGAGGTCAGATTGTGCTCGTGGTGCCCATGCTGTTGTCTCCAACAGACACAAGAAACCCAGCTCCTTGTCCATTCATATAACGGGACACCTGACCTACAGATCTGCCACAAACTGACCTCCAGAATCCAATGCTCCTTTCCCCACCTTGCTACAAATGTTTCCCAGATTTCTTTCTGCCCCTTTTCCTTGAAAACACTGCTGTAGAGGCAGAATCCCAGGTGGGCACAGCACTGCCTGCCCTCTCAGTGCCGTGTTCCGGATGCTGCTTTGTGTGTTCTGCTCTCATGTTCAAGAGCCAGGACTTCATCAGACAAAATGACTTCAGGAAATTTCCCTTCCAGGTGAATTCAGTGGAGATTTTCAGGCATGGTTCATTTGCTGGTGTTTTTTGCATCTTTTTCCACAAATAAGCAGCAATACCCCTATATAGCAAATCCTGATTTAATTCAAACAGTGCCAGTGTCCATATGCCACATCTCTACATCTTCACATTGATTTTTAGACCTAGCATCACTTTTTTACCATCTTTTCCTTAATTTCACAAGGCAAAATTTCCCTTACAAATGAACCCACACATGTGTTTCATACTCTCTGGCTGCAGGCCAGGCAACATAGAGAGGATGGTGTGCTCTGAATACTTACCACACCTAATGAACTGGGTACCATTAAAACTGAAATCTCTTCAAATAGTCAAGTACCCTTAAAAGTGACTCTGAAAGCTTTTGTGAGCCTCCTCCTGCTCCATTCTGCACAGGCATGACTTGTGAGCACACGGTGTGAGAGCAAGTCTTGGGCTGCTCATCAGCCCAAACCAGGGCAGCTTTTTGAATTGGGATAAAATTCAGCAAATTTCCCTCTGACACTGTCAGGAACAGGAGTGAGTGTGTGTAGGGGGAAAGAGAATGTGCAAGACACCCAAAAAGGCAGACACACGCTTGATAATGTGATTTCAGACAAAGATTCTATTTTAAAATTTGACTTGTATTCTGAAGAGTAATTTTACTTAAATTTAAATAGCTGGATTTGAAAAGTAATGAAAGGAGTTGTGCTTAGCTGTTGCCATTGCAAAAATCTATTCTGGAACATGCTGAGCTATGAATAACACCACAGAAAATTCATAAAATGCACAGCTCATTTCAACACCAAATTGCAGTTGAAAGACTCAAAATTAATCAATAGACTATGGGAACCCCAACTCATGATTTAAAGCTGATTTCATTTACATCAACATAATGCAACTGATTTCAGTAGAGGTGGAACTTATGTGATTATAAGAACTTAAAATTAGAAATGTTAACAATGAGGAGAGGAGGCCTGGCCTTCAAAGTAGGAAACTCTTTTCTCTGCAAAAAAATCCCAGCCCTTTAAGTTTGGATTTCAGGCTTTAAAAGGTTAAGAGTAGAAAATAAGACTAGATACTGCACTGCAAACTAAACACTGGCCAGAAAATGAGGCATTTTCATCAAGAATTAGTGCACAAAAATCATACACTGTTCAGAGAATCACAGGTTCAAACTTCATCAGTGTTCATCTCAACATCTTGATGTTCACGATGGGCTGGCAAACACAGCTTGAAAGCTCTTCTTTCCACATCAGCCAATGCTGAAATGCACAGAGTGTCATGAACTTGCAGGGACCCATTTATGGTGTTTTGCCTGAATGCTTCAGCACAGACATTTTCAGTTTCACCACAAAGCACGGAGTGACTGCCTGCTAGAACACAGCAGTGTGGTTAACCTTGGTCCTTTCAGAGGAAGCAATGGGACTGGATGCTAAGATTTGGGGTAGTTTTTCACAGTTCCAAGCCAAGAATCACTTTTGAGTTTTATTAACCTTAAATCAACAAACCATTTTTAGTTTCAAGCCAAGGTTTGTAAGTCTTAGCTAAATGCATTTACTGCCTGAAGATTCAGAGATACCAGAGTGAAAGAGCAGATAATAAAAGGTTTTAATCTTTTAGTAAGATACACACAGAGTAAATCTAAACATAACCTTCCTGCAAGGTACACAGCATAAAACAGCCTTGAAGAGAATTCTTGTAGAAAATTATATTCTATTTCAGGCTTGCCTAAATAAATCAGGGGAATTCATCCAGCACTCCTCACTTTGAACTGACAGAAAGCTCTGACTCACCCCTTTGCAATACTTTCTAGTAGAAGGAGGTTCACAGGGTCAACTTTTATCCCTAATCTTGTGGAACATTCCTCAGTGCCTCCAATCCAGCAGCTTGATGTGTGCCAAAATACAGACTACAAAACTCTGGCAGCGAATTCAAACATGCAGAAACTCAATTACAGGCTGAGTAACTCCAGTAGTGCTCCCACCTTACATTACTTACACCTATATCTCTTCATAAATTGCACTCAGAAAAAAACAAGATCATATGTTTCAAACCTTGAAATTTAGGTGTGACTGAGATTTTTTACAGTTTTATGCTCTTTGCATCTGTCAGGGAAAAAAATGTTTCATTAGATTAGTAATAAATGTGTATCTAAGTTTGATAACAGCCTTACTACTAAACCACTCTTACTTGTTTTCTTCAACTTTGTTCTATAAAGAAGAAAGAAACGTATTTTCCTTTTACATTGCCTTTAAATACCAAAAGCAAATATCATTTTTTTTTTTACCTGCAGGATTTAAACCCAGCTTTCAGAAAATAAAGGAGCACTATGAATTAAGTCTTGAGATGAAGAAGTATGGTTTTCAATAAGCAATTTTACAGCAATAAAAATCTTGACTTGGTCAAATATTCACATATTCAACTAGAAATGAAATAAATCATCATGAAAATCTTAAAAGCATTCTAAGGCCTTCTAGACTACACATAGGTAGGACTGACTGGGGGATGCAGCAAAGAAAACCCAACTTCTGTGAAATGTTCAGTCTGGCATGAACCTGAGAATAAAAAAAAAAAAAAAACAAAAAAAGATACTTAGCACATGCTTTCAACGCCCATCTATAAACAGTAAAATAGGTATAGACAACAGAAATAAAAGATTTTTACATTACAGGGGAATATTAAAAGTGATACCTGAGGTCAGTGTGTTTCTGCTAAGAACCAGATGCAAATACAAGACTTGTCTTCTGGTGCATGAAAAGCAAGTACAGCTCTGTTGACTAGAAACATAATTAAAGTGAGTAACACAGCAAAAGGGGTGTGGAAAATGAGTGAAGCAAGGCTCTGACAATAACTGAATCAGAACTCACAATTCAAGCATCCATAGGCATTTTCTACAGTGAAAATAACTACAAAGGAATGTCTGTTTCTACAGCCTCAGGAAACTCAGACCTACCTGGATCCCTCTAACAAGTGTCTTGCATCTTGTCTTCCTTTTACTCAGAAGTCACTGACAGGAGAGACCCCAGAAATACCTTTCAGTAAGGATTTGCTGAGAAGCATTTCAAGGAAACATCAAGTTCTAAGTCATGCAGCTTGTCAGATACTTGGCACTAGACATTGCGACCTTGGAACATGAATTGAAAGTAAAATGTCACATACCTTGGCAAATTTTTATGCATACATCTTGTAGGACAGCTCCTGTGTTCTTCCACAAAAACCCACAGAACAAAAAGGTGCTGGAGGGAACTCTTTCAGAAGTCAATGTGAACAAAGCATCACCCTGTGTACTGGCCTTTCCAAAATGCAGCAAACATTCAGCAATAGCTGCTGGTTCCTCTCAGGTATTGAGCATTTCAAAATGTATCAGCGATACAGGTGAACAGCTGTTACACTTCTGGAACAAGATCTTGTTACGTGCATATTTCAAGTTTATATAGATTTATTCCCTTATGAAAATAGCCATTATAAGTGATTTGAGACATGTTTCTAGACCCTCATACCCTTGTTCCATAGAATACATAAATCCAAGTAGGAGGCAAGATTCACTTAGGAATAGTATCCTAGAAACATTCACATTTTATTTTTCTTAGTCTGAAAAGAGCCACGTTTCTAGCTAATGTCACAAACACAAATTCCTCCTACAAAACCACAGCATGTACCTGTAAATGAAAGAAGCCCCAATTCACACCAAAATAGCAAGAGCTCAGAAAACATTGCACCTCAGCTTTCTCTGAGTATTTGCAAATATTTAGAAGAGATTTATTCTGTACAGGACACAAGCTTTGCACTTTACCAAAGAAAGGAGCAAGGCATAAATGTTTCCAGCCTTTGACTGTGCAACGAGATCGGGTGCAGAGGCTGTAGGATGGAACAGCAGCTCGAAGCAGTTGAGTCCAAGGTCTATTTGTGTAGACTTCTTGTGCTTTCTGGTGCAAATAAAACTCAAGTAGAAATGGTTCTACAAAGGTATATTGCAAAATTAAATAGTCCTGTTAAATTAAATTGTCCTGTTAATAACTACGAGGGTAATTTTTTCCCCAATCAGTACCTGAGTTGGAAGATTTAGAATAAACAATAAATATTATTAATTAGTCTTTCCCATCACACTTGACAAACCAGCATGAAAGGAAACAAATCATTTGTGGAGTGAAAAAGATCTGCCCTACTGAAAGGAACAAACAACCCATGAAGAGCATTTTTCATGGAACAGCAGCCCAGTAATAATTCCCCATTTATTAAGGTCAAAGAATTAGCTACTCAAATGGAGGACAGCAGCTTTTCATCATCCCCTGTGATTTACACTTTTACAGTGTTGGCTCTAGTAAGCCAATTTCCATCCAGGAATTGTGAGCATTATCCAGTGTTTCATGTGGTAGACCTACAATTCTTATTCAGTTCTTATCCATCCCTGTTCCAGAAGTTGTCAAGCATGGGAAGATGTTCAACAAGCAGCTGTGCATATCTGAAACTACTTCAATTATAAAAACAAAAAGGTCAATACAGAAACACAACAGAATGCCAAGCTAAGAGGTCTACATTAAGCAGAAGTCTACAAACTCAGATGCTTAACAGAATTTCCTCATTTGTTTAGTCACCTTCAGTGTTCTAGGCTGGCTGTTTAATATGCACCTATTTTGTGAGGAACCAAAGAGCCTATGAGGTTTCTACTTTTGTAATTTGAAAGCCACATTATTTTAAGTAAGTAGATAAAGCAAGTTTGTATCTGAATGGTCACAACCTTCAGAGTACTGCTGCAGTGTCTGTGCAAACCTGTTGTGATGCTAAACGTGTTTGAAAGTCTGCCTTGGCACTGTTGCACCAGGTACACTGGGCTGTACCACCTATTCTCACCATCTTCCTCTTCCTCCCTTCCACACCAGCAGCTGGGAAAGACAGCTGCTGAGAATCTGGGATCTGCGAGAGCCAGGTTCATGCTCTCATGAACCTGGAATGGTAACTGAGCCACTGTTTCAGAAGGGAAACATTCAAACACCATCACCCATCAGTACAGAAAAGTCAGTTTACACTGAATTCCCAGACAAATCCATTAAGTGTTTTTCTTCTAAACAAAAAACAGTCTGTGCAAATCTGATGTCTTATTGACAGCTTCAACACTAAGATAGAAGGCAAAGCCATGTTTCTTTCCACAGCATATCAAGAATACTTTAATAACCAGTAAGATTCAGATCAGCTTTAATCAAAGCATAAGGAGCTGTGTATTTAAGCAAGAATAACTTGTATTCAAATAATCATTACTGATGTCAAATTAACGTTCTGAGTCATTACCCTTGAAATGTCAGTGAGCAGAGCATGTCATTCACACATCCATGATCTACATCAGCACACAGCCTCAGAAGGACAACACAATCAGTGTTCACTTGTCAACATGAAGTCCTGTTTCTTTTTCAAGTAAAACATTCAGTAAACACTTCAGCATTTTGTTTGATTTGAAATTATGGTACGGCAGGATGGGATTTTATCCATGTGATACTGAAAAACACAACAACTTTTAAGGGTTTTTTTTAAACAATCAACTGGATTCATAGGAGTCAGCTGAAATTAAACACGCCAAAGATCTTCCCAGAAGCTACTGCCTTGCAGTTGCCTTTTTATGAACAGAAATTTCATTACATAGTAAAACCCTTAAATTTATCAATGTGGGATAGGCACCACATGTGATCAGAACAAATGAATTCTCACTCAACTTTCAAGAGAACTTTCTTTTGCTCTTACAGCCGCAATCCAGATCCCAGATTATATCTATATATGAAAATTCAAGCTGGAACAAGGCAGTTCTTCACAAACCCCATCCATTTTTTGGGAGTATACTGAACAAAAGATTGCCTGTATCTTGCAATGTAAGAACAGTGCAACAAAATCTTTTATTGCTGACCAGGAAACAGTTTCACGTGATTAAAACAAACACTTGTGCCCTTGTTCAAAAACAGTCAGATAATTAAGAAGTATCAGACACTAATCATGTCCATACAGTTTAAGTCTGCTTCCTTGTGTACAAACACAAGAAAAACAAATCACTATTTTTCTGCAAAACTAAGCCTTATTCACTGTG
Source organism: Haemorhous mexicanus (assembly GCF_027477595.1). Classification (NCBI taxonomy): domain Eukaryota; kingdom Metazoa; phylum Chordata; class Aves; order Passeriformes; family Fringillidae; genus Haemorhous; species Haemorhous mexicanus. The sequence goes on from NC_082347.1 coordinate 37,379,291, forward strand.
AGACTTTTTTGAGTGAAATGAAGGCAATGATTCTGGTACAGTAAATCGCTTCTCATGAAGTTATCTTAGTAAGAAGAAAGTTCTGCAGGTATGTCTAAAAACTGTTAGCAAATATACACAAGGAGGCAGGATTGATGAGAAGCTACACATAACCTTAGATTTACAGCCTTACTACTGCAACTCCGCAAAATACAAAATGATTTTGTAGGAAAAATTATTAAATAAAACATCTTTTACATGGTTGCAAGTGCATAGTTTACAAGTTCAGCCTTGTCTGCCTGTTGTCAGTTTTACAGCAAAGAGGGACAATGCCTTGACAGATGACAAATACAGGATAAGCCCTTTATCATGTTCCACTTTTATTGAACATTTTCTGCAAATGCAGATTACAACCTTGGTTTAGGTTGCACGCATCAACTTAAGCCATAATAAATCAGTGTTTCTGAAATCCAAATTCTAGTGGTAAGGGTTAGGTAGTGGTCAATTTCTGTAGTTAGAGAAATTACAACAGTGTAAGTGTCACTCATAAAAGCAGTATGGTGCAAGAGGCTCTTTGGTGCCAAAAAACTGTCAGTGATGCATTAATGAATGCTACTGAGTAAAAAGCAATCTAATTTACAACTCCTCCTCGCAGTGCTAGAGAAACATTGAAGGACACTGGAGACCCCCACACCTTGAGCAGTCTGCGAAGAAATATCACCATTACAGAAAAGCTGTATAAAAATCAATGACAAAAGACTTAAATCAGAAGGTATATCCTATCTTTCATCCTGAAATACAGGTCAGGTACGGCCCAGCTCTACAGCAGGCATATTAAATAATCAGATTTAAAGTGATCTACACATTGAGACCTGAAAGATCACTGCCTTAATCTCACACCCATTTATATGGGCATTTATGTGGCAATGTACTTGCATCATCTAAATCTTCAGTAGCGCCTAAAGAACAAACTGCCTTCACGCCAGCATGCACCCGGAACAGCCATATGGCAAATACCTAGAAGGATGTAGAAACCCCAGATTTCAAGTGAAGCCTAAGAAATCCTAAAGAAACTCACAATTCGTATCTCTACTGACTCGTGACTTTTTAAACCAGCTGAGTGTAACAAAACCACAGACTTACTTGTGAGGTTTTCCCAAACTACAATGTATAGGCCGATCCTCGCGTAGATATACACATATGTACAAAATGTATAGAAAAACAAGAGTCCTGTAGGCAAGAGACCTATCTTGGGTGGAAAGACACTACAGATACCATAAAGGAGAAAAGGAGATAAAGGGCCAATTCTGCCAGCACGAGCACTCGTGGTTCCACACTAACCTCAGTCATTATTGCATGCATTAGGTGCCCAGAGTCACAAGTACCTCTGGTGCAGCTGAGCCAACTGACTAAACTGCTCTTCCAGTACATCTCACTCTCAACCGGATCTAAAAGTCAAGGTACTACTTCACACGTCAATAAAAGAGGAGGAAAGAAAACCCTCATGTGATTTGCTACAGCAACAAGTGTAGTTATTTGCACAACCTGGCTGGGGTTAACACAACTGCAAATCTCCATTTCAAAACAGACTACTCTACCTTGCAACACCTGCACGGCCAGAAACAGAGAAGAGAAAATACACAGCTTCTCAGACACTCACTTAGAACTACCATCTCTAAAAACCAAATTTTCTGTTTCTTTTAAAATGCAAGTTTGCTGCACTGAGCTACCACTGCCAATCCTACTCTTTCCCTTCCAACCGTGCCTGCCTCAGCATTCCAGATGACAGCTGAGGCATTTGCACCCTCTAGCTGTCACAGGGAGGACACATTACTTATATCTAACTTACATTCATTTTCAACTTCAAATTTATTGAGGCAGTTTATATCAATGTATCCATAAAATAATTCAGAAATAACCCAAGTATACCATTTAAACATCTTCATGATTTATCCATTTACACACTCAGTACACAAACAACCCAGCCTCTGTACAAGTTCATCACATGCAAACCATCCATAAAGACAAAAACTTTAATTAAAAATAAGTCACAACTCAGTGTACTGTTTCAACTGCATCTCCATTTACCAAATGGCACATTGAATATTCTCTAAAATAAGATGTTTTTAACAATCTTGTTAAAAAATTCTTGGGCAAAATATTTCTAGACTTAAAAAACATCAAGATTTTTCAAAACACTCAAGATACTATACAACTTATAATAACCTTGAAATAGGTTTACAAGGTTGTTAACCAAGGTATTTACATACCAAATAATGTAAAGCAAAAAATTTGTATTTCTAATGACAAAAAGGTGATGCATTAAAGATTTATGAAATTAAAATTAAGGCTCTTTGTTATAGTTCTTTATGTAACTTTACATAATAGCCAACTTTGGAAATGTCAGTCTTGCACATTCTTGTCAATCTACTGCATTTAAAGCAGTAGGGTATATTAAGTATTACTTTGAATAATTACATTGCTACTTCTATGTTTGAGCATGCTTTTGAAACACTGTAATTATGAAATATTTACAATGTGTAGCCTTCAAACTTTATGTAAAAGCCCAAGTATGACTGTCTGATTTGAATACAAACAACATACTTGTAAAAACACTTTTACTTCTCAAAATTAAATGTAAACTACTAGAGTTTTAACAAGCAAACCAGCTCTGAAAAGTTTCAACGTGTGCCTGAATGTGGACAGTAAAAGTTATGTGAAATTTCTCAGACAGTACTGTTTTTCATTTCACACTGAACTGTTCATTGTATCAGCTGTTTTCTGTAAGCATGTAGAAAAATTAAATATTTTTTTAAAAAATTATTCCAAGACCTACATATACTTTGAGCTATGTCCATTGGTTTCTTGAAAACTCAATACTGTCTCGCAGGTTGTAGTGATTGGTCCACAGTTTATTTCAGGATGTGTGTTCAACTAAAAGCAACTCCCTGTTTTTCAACGTCATTTCTCTTAAAAGCACAATGATATAAAACACTGAAGACAAAACCAAAAAAAAAAAAAAAAAAAAAAAAAAAAAAAAGGAATGGTAACCTCAAGATCAAATTCATTAGCCATTTCTCCTACTATATCAAAATTTGTAGTCAGAATTGTCTTTATTGACTTTATTTTTAATTTTTGTACACAAAGAAAAACATGTTCATATCCATCATGAACAAAAACTTAAAAAGGCAGAACTAGAAGACATTTGTGTCCTTCACCAAAGCAAAGCTGTGCTAAAGGTTCCAAACATTTCCATTTTTAAAATAAATATTTTCTTTTTTTTCATTGTCTACATTCCAGTCTTCAGAATGTCACTGGAAACTGCAGCCTATCATGAAATACACACTTTTAAACAGAGTCCCAGCTCACTGCGTTTGGTAGCTTGCCATACCATATCCAGCTTGGTTAGGTATTACAGGAGCACCTTGTCCCTGGGCAGGTTGAGCACCAAATCCACCCATCCAGGCAGCAGATGGAGATTGGCTTAAAAAGAAACAGGATGGTTAAAAAAAGTGGGAAAAAGCAACTTAAAAAAAATTATATATAAAAACATACTTCCTACACAACTACTTGTATCAAAATAGAACAATTTCTTCTTTTTAATGAGTAATTCAGGTTAAGCTCTACAACATGTGATTCCTGAAAATATCATGAGCTTTTTAAGAACAAAGGAGAAAAAAAACCCCACAAACCTTGGGTACCAGTTGGATATGACATCTGCCTCCCAAGGCATGACAACACACATAGGTGGCTGGAACTCAACATCAGTGATGCAGAAATGCAATAAATACCCAATACCTTATGGGCATGAACACCAGTAACAGGTCTATCAGGCCTTAATATGTTTAACTGGCACCAGACAATGAAGAACTAGGCAAACAAGTTATTTCAAAATTATGTTAAAACATAGAGTTCTTTTGAAGACTTCACTCTTCAAGAGATCCATTATTAAAAGCCCACCCAAATTCGGAAACTGCACAAGTTCAAGGGTCTGTGTTCCTTCTCTCCCTGTAGGCAAATATCCAGGCTCCTGGCTCAGACTCACCACCTCAAGTCAGAACCCAGAACAGACTTAGATACCAGACAAGACCACCACCCAAAACTTTTCCACACTGGGTAGTCTTTGTGCCTCTATCACACACAAAATGTGCCATCAGGTACAAGTCTGAGTGACTCACCCCAGTACCTGCTCATGGCAAGCACTGAACATAAACTTTAAGCACACAGGAGTCCCCCTAAAATTTGAAACCTTGTACAGTCCTTGACCCAAATGAGCCTGAAACTTAAGCTACAGCATTCTTGGAATATTATAAAAAAATTAAATATAATTACTCACTCTACTCCAAAACCCTGTTGATTCCATGCTTGGCCATACATTCCATATGATGGTACTTGCCACCCATTAGCCATATATTGCCCATACTGTTGTGGATTTCCATATACTTGGCTCCATTGTCCCCACTGACTGTAATCCACCTGCAGAAAGAATAATCCATTGTACTTCAGGTTCTAGAGATGGTTTATTTTGCATTTGTGCTGCTGAAGGCAAAGTTTTGGCTATATCACTCAGAGAGCTAAAACAAGCAATAACAAGATCTGAAAAATAAGATGTCACTATGACTTAATTAGATCCTTGTACTGGAAAATTTATTTGTGTGTGCTTGAAACCCCAAAGACTATTTGGTTGGACAGCCACCTAATCTGCAGTTAGCAAAACAGCAAGAATTAAAATTACCTCAAAGTTTCTCCCTATCTTGGATCATATCCAGAAGACAGTAACAGATATTCCATCAAAATCACTAGCCCAATTTGATGAACTGGAACATAACTGAGACAGAACATGGAATTTCATAAGAACTCCACCACAAAATTTAGCCATTATAACTGGGAAGTCATTACAGGTATAAACACAATTGCTTTTGGAATACAAAGAAAAGGTTAGGTACAGTTACCTGTTGGAAGTTTTTAGTCATATCAGGGGATTCTTTACCCCAATAACATTTAACAACGTGTCCTTCAATTGTGGTTCCATTAACTGAAACAATAGCATGTGCTGCACTTTCATGGGTTGAAAACCTAAAAAATGTAAAAACAAACTAATGTTATGTTTTACAGTACTTCCACCTGATTACTTAAAAAACAGTGACTCCATACATACAGGAAATCCAGAGAAAAACATCTGCTTTCACCAACATTCATCTTCTCAGGTAAAAATGTTGGTGGCCCCTTTTACAAGTTCCAAATTATTCTATGAATATATGGTGGCAGCTTTTATTGTATCAGGACAAGTTCAATCAAGTGAAATTACAGAGAAACGAAGTGTTACTACATGCACAGACCCAGAGATTTTGCCTTCTCTGTCCATACCTGACAAATGAGTAACCTTTTTCTGGAAACACCCTTATTTCCATAATCTGTCCAAACGGTGAAAAAGTCTGTCTCATAAGCTGATCTACAACATAAGATGTTGTTGAATTAGTAACCATCCCAGTGTCCAAAAAGTTTCAGTAATAAAAAATAAGAGAACATTTCATACCTGTTAGTCCCGACACAATTCCTCCACAGTACACAGTACAATTTTTTGGACTTGACTGATTTACTACATCTTCAAATCTCAACTGTTTTGTATTGTCTATAAAGAGAGAAGGCTGGTTTTCAGCAGTGGGCTGACAGTAACCTAGACACTTACCTCGTACACAAGCATGAATTTCACATTTAACAAACACATTATTAACAAACATTAAATATTTTATGACTATGTTGATACAACATACCAAAAAAAAAAATCAAATCAAGATCTGGAAGGCAAGCTAATATGTGATTTAAGTGACATGATTTTGGCTTATGTTTTATTCCCCCACTGAATAGTGAAAAGACAGCAAACACATCACAGCATGACATGAAGCTCTTACTTTCTTGTGTACTTTTGGGTGCTGGTGGTTTCCTTGTTGCCCAGTTAGTTCTGATCTGGCGGCCTCCCAACCACTGGCCTCCCATGTGTACAATAGCATTTTCTGCATCCTGAAGAGATTAAAACAGAGATTGTAGCACTTTCAAACAAAAATCATGTACAAATTTACCCCCAAGACTTGGTTATCAGTTAAGTCCACTGCCAAAACCAGTAACAGTACTAAGAAGAGTAAGAAATTCTGAACAATCATAGCAAGCAGACAAACATTAATTAACATGACAGCAACTTGTTACAGAGAAGGCTCTCAGAAGTGATCTAGCAAAAACTTCCTCCCACCCATTTTTTACACAGGATAAAAGCCAACTGTAATCACATATATACTGCCTGTATATATACATGTACACACATACACACAATTATATCATACACTATACAAACATCTGCATTAGAATGTTCAAAAGCTGTCCAAAAAAGTGGGAAGGTCACAGAGATGTCAGAAGCAATCACTGAAATAAAATAACTAGCACTAAATATTTCTTTTGCTTCCTGGAGGTGTGCAACAGATGCTTTGTAAGCTCTCTACATGTTAAAGTCATTGTATGAACACACATGTAAATTCAAGGCCCACTTTTTATCTTGAACATGAAACTGAAGACAATCTTTAAGTTCACAGTGTAAGCAGAAACATCTGGTAAGCAAGGGTAAGTTTGCTAACAGCTGCAAGAAGCAATTTGTCTCACAACTGCTTTGGAAGCAGACGGGTAGAGCAAACAGTTAGTGCACATTTGAAATGCTTTTCCAGGGGCACAAAGCTTAAGGAAAAAACTGCCAAGCACAAGGGACAAAGAAAATGTGGACAAGTTAAAGGTGAGCTGCTCCCAGCTAGAATTCTCATCTCGAATTCAGGACCTTGGTCTTTCTATGTTTTAAGTATATTGAATATCCATTTTGAAAACACAGAAATACAAGAATGAAATTACAAAAGATGACTCATAAGAAAAGAAGAACTCAATCTAAATGATAAAACCAAACCCTCAGACAATGAAACACCTCAACTGATTCAAGCACCCTTGGCTCCCTAAAACTTGTTAAATACATAATGAACTGAATGGGAAAGGCAACGCTCTCTGATGAATCTTGCTGCTATCCTGCTTGAGGATCATAGCTGAGACAAAAATGGAACAGAGCCCAAGCCATAACTGATCCAGTCCAATGCAGGAGTTCCATTTTCTCTTAACTGTGCTACACATTAAGGGTTCAGGCTGGAAGTCTAGGAGCATATCCCACTTCCCCAAATCCAGCAGAATGATACATTCTGAAATGCAGGCTTTAAAGTACCAGCTCAGGACTGTCACACCATAAGCCTACAGGTGCAGCTGCTGTAGGAATGAACAGCAATCAGGACATAAAATTTAGAGTACTTTTTAGTACTGTGTTTAGAATTCACCCATTAACTTTGAAGAATGAATGCTAATTTCAAATTGGAGTTTTTATGTCTCAGTCTAAAAAGAATCCAGTAACTTTAATTCCATGACTGTTACAGTTCCCCCCTGGTCACAGGAACCAAACAACTGTATGATAAGGGAAGAGGGGTACAAAGAAATAACAGCTATTCCTTCCTTTTTCAGCTGTAAAACAGAACAAAGAAAGTGAAACTGGAAAAACACACTAAATCAAGGCATTCAATTGCAGTAGCTTATGGCATTGGCAAATCTGAAGAAATTAATTTTTTTTCTGATTATGACATCTCCAGGTAACTGTTACAGAACATCAAAAGAGATCTGACATGTAGGACTTCTGACCACCCAAACAGGTTTATATGCCTAAAATCCTGAAACTGTGAATTTTTCCTATGCAAAATATTTAAGGAAAATGATTCACAGTTTCCCCACGTTGTCCTAAACATACATCCAGCTCCTGTACATGTAAATTTGTTTCCCTGGGTGAAGTCTAATAAACAGCAAATACATAAACAGGCAAAACTAAAAATGGAAAATCGGAACTATTTTAAACCTGCATTGTGATTACTCACCAGTTTGTTATAAAAAGATACAAAACCATAGCCTTTTGACTTTCCAGTTGCCATATCTTTAACTACCCGTGCATCCCTGTGAAAAGAAGCACAGCTATATGAGGGTAGTATTGATAACCTGCAAAATAAAAACTAAAAGGAACCACACACACTGTATTGTGAGCATAATTTTTTCTTATAAATTCAGTTAGCCCTAAAACTACAGTCATTCCTGAACTCTCCCTATTGCTTCTTTACCTGTTAGAAAAAAGCAGTAGGACAAAAAAAATAACATGTAATAAACATGCAACCTATGCACATAACCTATACTGGCTATAACTAGAATGTTCAAATTTGAAGTATAAGAGAAACAAAGTTTCCTTTTCTAATATTCTATTGGCTAGGGTCCTCTAAGGTTTACTGTTCTATAAATTACTGTAACAATTCTATCTAATTTACCATGCATTTTCTAAATAGTTAAATGTCTTCTGCCTAGTGATACAAAATATATGAAATATTAAAAAAATCGAAAAAGAGGAAAAAATAGGAATTAAAAGGCATACATGGCCTGTTAACAGATTTCTTTATTTTTCTTGGTCAATTCTCTACCATCATTTTGGAGTTTGGGTAGCTGTAAATTTTGAAAAATTGACATTTTCAGAAATTTAAGAAAGGAGAATAAAACTAACAACAATGCTAAGCACACCAGTACGAAAACAACAAATTTACACAGAAATTTTAGTGAGTAAGTTAAAATGATTGGAAATATAGAACTGCACTGAATATAGAATGTTAAAATGTAAATACTAAAATATGTATATATAAATAATGTATAATAAGAATAAATAGAAATGAGAAAAAATCTACAACTGAGTTCCAGTGTGCACAGTTCCTTGCAGTTAGCCTTCAAGATCCTGTCCATTCTTATGAGCAATTCTGCAAAATAACCAGAATGCTATTACTTTTAATTGTGACTTGGACTTTAGAAAAACTGCAGGTCTCAGGTATAAATATAGATTGAGAAACAGAAACCTGAATTATTCTTTTTAAATTGATTTTTAAAACAGTACTACTTACCACATTAAGAGACAAAAAGCAAAGTAAACAAAACAGCAGAGGTAAGAAATAAGATTTATGATTCATTTAAAAATATGCGTACAGAACAAGAGAAAAATAAGAATTTTGTTCTTAGAAATATATTCCTGTAAAGTAGTACAAAAACCTTCATGTGCAACTTTGATTTTTATAAAGATAAACTGATAAAAGATTAACAGACTTTTTTGTAGCAGTACTCTTTAGGACACATGTACTTTAGCACTCTCAAGAATTTTGTAATGTTAAATATGTTCAATTAGAACACCAGGTGATTTAGGATCACCTGAATTGTCCAAGAGAAGTTTAAAGAAACATTCTCTTAACTGGCAGAAATGTGCACATATTGTAAAGCCACCATTCTTTCATTTAAGATATTATAATTGTAATTCATCCCATTATCATCCAAAAAACCAGATTTCATTCTCATAAGTATTAGCTTTTTCAAAACATTCCCAAGTTATTACTAGCTGCTTTATAGAATTATATTTCATTTGCCCAGTTTTCCACACTGCCTATGAAATGCAGCAAAAATGCACATAAAACACACCCAAGATACAATATATACCAGTTGTCAAGTCACTACTCTGTACACATTCTCAACAGCAAAAAATCACACTTAGAGCATTAATTAAATTTTAATAAAAGGTTGAAGGACATTAGCATATAAATTAGGTTAAAAGCACATTGCTTTCAGCAAACCAGAGCACAATTACATTACTGTATTTACATTGTGAAACACACTGAGATACAACCCCTCTTTACTACCCACCCACCCACCACAAGGAAATGAACAGTAGAAAAATTATTTCAATAGATAAAAAATAACATTTCAACTTAGAAACACATTTTCACTAACACATTTTCTGACTGATAATGGAAATGTTTATGATGATACTTACGATATTTTACCAAAAGGAGCAAATGCTGACTTGATGTCTTCTGTTGTTATTTCTGGACTTAAATCCCCAACGAACACATGGAAGTGATCTGAAAATAAATAATTTACTAATCAAATATTTAACTGCTATCTAAAGTTTCAACTCCTGAGAAAGTGATGCTCTGCACACAGCTCTGGGAACCAGGAACGCTCAGGATTCCATGTGAAGAGCAGCAGCAATTTAATCTGTCCACTCCGGTTTCCCCAGTTGTAAAGCAGAAACAGAAGAATTAGTTTGCAAAATTCTATTAAACACTAGATGGGAAGGAGAGAAGTTATGTTTAAATGCATTTATGATAAATTATTACCACTTGGTGAAGTATTTGTGCAGAAGTGATACTGTGGCATTACATTACTTACTGGATGTATCTTTTTTCTGGCTACTTGGTGTTGTTGCCCAGTTTACTTTGACCTCCTGAAAACAAGTATAAGATTTAGTATAAATTCACAAAATTCTTACATTTTATAAGTTCATTCAAGGGTGGGTTACAACTGTCAACATTTAGAAATCATCATTTAATATAAAACACCATCATACATACAAGATCACAAATAATACATTTCCTAAACAAGACTTACTTTTTTAATATCAATACTTTAAAAAGATTATTCTATCAATATTTAATCTTGGTAAAACATCTTCAACGGTTTTATCAATATTTTCACGCAAATCTATATTCTTTATATCTAAGATTACCAGGTAAGCAACTTACCTTTCCCAAAATTTTTCTCCCATTCATAGCAGCTAATGCAGCAGCTGCATCTCTGTGTTCATAAAATTCCACAAAGCAATAAGGGTCATTGCTTGTATGCTGCAAAACAGAAAATCCAACAGAAGAGTTGACCCTTCTGCTATCGGGTTGCTGAGAAGAAAATCCAGGAAAATATATTACTTACAGCTAGAAACTTTCAGAATGATTTGCATCAGATTTATGAAATAGCCTTTGACATTACACTTAAATGCAAGAATTCTTAAGATGGATTTTTTATTAAAGGTCTAGCAGTTTCTGAAGGATACCTTGCTCTGAATGAGGACTGAAGTTTACTGAACTAAAAATAACTGATCATAAAAGTGATCTGCAAACTGGATGGAAAGGGGGGGGAAAAGGGGGAAGAATGGAGAGAAGAAAAAACTGCTTCATGCATATACTCAAAGCTAGAAAGGTTTACTCCCCAGACACATTTTCACCAATTTTCTCTTGCCCTACTTAAGAAGTCTTTCCTTTTATTTGACTGAAAACCACCCGCAGGCAGCAACCCGGAACCTGCACAGTGTCAGTCTCAAGTTAAAAATGCCATAGCAAACAACTGGGAAATAACCTTTTAAGAGAACTCCAAATAGTTTGACTGAGGGAAAAGGATACTAATCAATTGACTGTTAACTCTGTTAACCTTGAGTACAACCTGTTTTTGTAGGACGGCCTAACAAATCACCTTTAAAAATACTCACTGACAGAGGTCACTGAAGTAATAACTGTACCAGAGTATAAAGTGCAAAGAACAGAAGAGTTTTCTGAAAAGCTGATCAAGTGGAAAGGATGTTGAGAATGCCAACTTGAACACTGGATTTGATCACCTCCAGGATGTAATGAGTACAAAAACTCTAACCAAAATGTTTCCATTAACTATTCAGCATGCGCATGGACCAAAATGATAAAATATAATTCTATAAACACTAATACTACTCTAAACAAGTTATTTCTCACATGGAAAAGGAAGGTTCTAGCAAAGAGGAACTGTCCTGGCATCAGTATTTTCACTGTCTCACAACTTCCCCCAGCGCAGGTAGAACACAGCTGTAGCCTTTTCCAGCATTCCTGTTTAACTTCTGACAACCTGCACACACTTACACTGATAAACAATTCTAATCCTTCCCCCTAAAAATGGATTGTACAGCTTAAACATAGTTCTGTCTACTTGTGGAGCTGTGAAGATGCAACAGTTGAATGGATCATAAGGCCTTTATACACCAAAAATGGTCTTGGAGTCTCCCAAACACTGTCACTACCTGAGGACTCTGATGCACAATGAACAGATGAGAAAAAATGCACCTGAGATCACAAAAAAAGTTTCAGTCACAAAGTTATCTACAAGCACACTCACTCACCTCAGATGCCCCAAAAAAGAAAGCCTTAATTCACCCCTCCTCCCACACTACTTTGGGAAACCAATTTAAGGCTTCTTTAGGAAATTTGGTGTAGTTTATGCTTCAGCTGAAGTGCAGCCTTACTTTTAGATTGTAGAGAGGTCTTCTTTAGCACTGAGAACTTGTCTGAACATGAGAGGGATCTCTTTTGCAGACACCCAGATCTTTAGGTGTTCAAACTATCTACAGATACTGTGCCAGCAGCCTGAGTATTACACACCCCCAAAAGAAACACCTGAAATTTTTCAACACTTGATGTGTTCATGTCATATACTCTACAAAAGAAAAATAATGACTTGATACACCTGGCTAAAATGAAAAAAATCACAAGTTTTTAAAAGGTGATGGTGGTACTAACAATGGTAAGAGCCACCTAACCATGACACAGTCCCTAGGAGAGGTTAACCACACACTGTAGAAGGATGGACACCATGGACAGGTCCTGTGACAGTCTAGAATCCCACCTGCACTTCTGTGACTGCTTACCGGCAGGTGCTGAGGTCAGCCCAGTGCAGTCACCTCTGTGGGACTGAATACAGCTGCCAGCAATGTTTGTTTATCTATTTGTTTCATGAAGATGTCTCACTTATGGAAAGATCTTAAAACCACAAAGCCTCACCAAGATAAAAATGTTGGAATTTCTCATCTGATTCCCAAGAAACCAAACTGCTGCTAACAGCTCTCACCCAGCCAAAGGTGGGAGCAGCAGCACCTTATGTCTGTAGAGCACATGACAATCAAAGCTGTTTCTTCAGAGAAGAACTAAATCTGTGATCTGTCAGCCTTCTGTTATTTTTCTCCAATAAACTTAAAGCCAATCCAGCAGAGAAAAGTGTCACATGGGAAATTATTAGTCCAGACAAAGATGAGAGTCATTAAACAAGCAGCAAGTTGATGATAAGCTAAAAACAAAGAAATAAACAAGCTGTATGACACATTGAAAGGAGAAGAAGCCCACAGGGGAGTTTCTGGTAGCATTCCTAAAGAAGTCTGGTCACAAGACTTGCCTTTTAATACTGTCATGAACAATCCTGACAACAAACTAATGTAACTGTCCTCAAGAAATCTGTAATTACAAGTTAGTAAGAAGCATAAGATATAGTAAAAACTATGAAGAGAATACAGAAACCAGAGATGAAGGACCAAAACTTAAGCCTGGCTGAAGCTCAAATTAGTTCCTGCCTGCTCAAAGCTGACCAGTTACAAATGCAGAAGGAAGGAAAAATACCAGGGAGAGAGAAGCTTTGTAGGATGTGTCAAAAAGCTCACAGAAATGGCAGCCAACCATAAAGGTATCAGAGTACTTACAATGGAGATAAGAAAACATTAATACTTACCAACAGTCTGTGCAAAAGACTTTATCTGGAATACTATGGAAATTTTGTCACTTTGTTTCAAGGAAAAATTAATTTAAGAACAGACAGGTGCAGACAAGAACTATTTGTACTGGTGCAGACAAGAGGTATTTGAACTAGTGCAGAAAAAGCTGAGGAGGAGTCAAACTTATTTTGAAGGATTTCTTACTTTTCATCCATAGCAAAGAATCATTTATTCAAGAGGGACAAGAATTACTGAGGCTCATGTTCAAATAAAGTGAAAAATGTACAAACTAGCCATGAATAACACTTGAAATAATAAGGTTTCTGATCATCAGAACAATGGCATTCTGCAAAGAGGGGGCAACAATCTTTTAAACAAAGTGGAATCTCATCACCAGCTGACTAAAGCTATATCAGGGCTACAGGCAAAAGCACAGGATTGCACTCACCAGGATCTCTCCTGCAAAGAGTTATCCCCAGAGCCAAACACAATCAACCCAAAGAAACCCACTGCCAGTAATGTCAAAAGAAGCCCTCAGCTTCATTTGTTTTGGACAACTTAGGATAAAGTTACATTACATTTGCAACCCCCCAGATGTGGAAGGCCTTACCTCTGTTATCATTTTACAGCTTTTGCATGGTCCAATCTGGCTGAATAACTGAAGTATGAGAACCTCAGTCACATCTCTGGAGAGGTTTCCTACATAGCTACACAAGGAAACAAAAAACCAAGATTTTAAACCAGAAATTGTCATCTTTTAAAATATAATTATGGTTTTAAAAACTTAAACTATAAAGAACCTCATTTTAAAACACCTCAGGTATCTTAAAGACAATATTTACTAATTACTTCATAGTTTTAATGCAGTACTCATGTGGTTTCTGAATTATAACACTGGCCACACAACTGAGAAGTGAAGCTCAATGCAGACAACACTGGACACCCAGACCTAGTGCCAATCATTTCCTTGGCACAGAGATGTCAAAAGCACGAAGAACATTGCTCAAGAATGTTGTGCAGAACAAGCAACCAACTGGGCAATGATATTTTAAGTTTCACTTCCCACTGAGTATCTCATCAAAAATACTTCTGAATTTGGGTACAAACACACATCTAACTCCCATGAGCTCAGGAGCAGCTCTCGGACAAATTGTGCTGCCTTGCAAACAACCAACTCAACTTTTCTGTTTTCCTGAGCATTTGGAAAGCCAGCCCACTCAACAACAGACAAGGCAATTTATGCAGCATTCTGCCATAGGAATGCACTGTGCAGCATCCCTCTCAACAGCTCCCACCTTTGTAATACCCCCCAAAATTCTGGAAGTGCTATTTTAATATTACCCAGACTTCTTGATTGTTTTGTTAGTTTGTAAATCTTGAGAAATAATTCCAAGTTTTGAAATACTTAGCAAGTTGAGATGAGTCCTAGATTTAGCAGGTCACAATAATGGCTGAGAAAGTCAGGAACTGAAAACTAAATTCTTTTTAACAATGTGACTAATTTGTAATCAAATTGTAAACAAAGTGATCAGTTAAGAGAAAGGCTTGTCACAGCAACAGATGTCACAAGCCATCAGTAGAGGGACATTCCTCACCTTCACAAACAAGTCTGTCAAAGGCATAAAGAATTCAAGTGTAACCAATAAGATGAGCAGAACCTTCTGTGACTTAGAAGTCGAAAGAATATACATTTTACTCTGGTCAGTTACAGAATGTCATAAAACTGAAAACTCAAGTCAGCCTGACCTGTTAATACAGTGAACATAAATGTGAACAAGTTTTTCTTAGTGCTCACAGACAAATTATTTTGAGTTAACTAAAGGTATGCTCTGAAATTGCTCTGAGAGGCAACCCTTGAAAATTTTTCAAAAGCAAGTTGTGCTTGACAGCTGGACTTTCATCCGGATCAGCAAAATGAAAACGGACACTGTTTGTTTTCATTAGAACACCACACAACGTTATCAACAGATGCTTGTTTATGTTCTTCTCGGCAACTATGGGGCAATTCTGCACTTTCTCAGCAGGACTTCAATGCTACAAGATCCAGAGTGACTTTCTGAAGTACCACCTGAATAGAGAACATCCACTAAAATCCTTATTAACTATGTATGAATTAACAGAAGTCACTGACAGAAGCCTGGATTGTTATGAAGCTTTTCAGCAGGGAAGTTAAAAACCAGAGAACTCTAAGAGCCCTTACAGGACAAACTGTCCATCTCACTGACTTTTCAGTTCTATCCTGAAAACTTAGTAGTTAAACATTTATCCATACTTTTTTCTGAAATATTAACTAAATTTTTGTTAATCATTCACCAAGAATAAATTGTAAATCACTAATAGCTTTTAGTGGAAATATTAACCTTTGAAGATACTACTAAAATCAGATGGCAAGTGTATATCCCAGTAGGAATTCCAACATAAAGGGTCAGTTTATTGCTAGTACTGGTTCCCTCTCTATGCTGCAGAACAGTATTCATTAACACTGAGCCTTCACAGCACACTGATACAGTAACACTGATATGAAATTAACACATTATTTCTACTGCAAATCAGATACAGTAAGGAATACAATTAACACTAACAAAAAAACCCCAAGTATCATCCTCTTCTGCATAATATTAACATGTTTTTGGAAAACACAAGTCTGAAAATCAAGCTGGAAAATTCCTCTTGGTCTGACAAAAATTTTAAAAAGAAAAAAGGTCAGGGAAAGCCATTCCTCAGCAATCTATTCAACTAAGGTAAGAAAAGTTACACTAACTGCTAGAATATTTAAGACATACTAAGTGGTTTTTTGATACCACCATGCCTTCAACAAGAAAGTTTTGAGAATGTTGCTTCATAAACCTTAGCTATGAAACTGCATTTTCACAAACATCAGGACCACATTGACTGCTAGATTCAGATAGGATGTGAAATCCTACTGGTCCACTAATTCCCTAAATGTATCTGCTAAACACTGCCTTGGTGCACAATATCACCATTAGTCAGAGGCATTCCCACCCTTCCCAAGTTGCTAAAACTCAAATTTCAGTAATGCACCCACTGAGAACACTGCACAGTAAAGGTTCATGCAGCAAGGACAACACTCAGAGAGACCCAAATCTCAAACTAAATGGAAAATATGGAAATACAGCTCTCTACAAATTTGAAACAATATGCTAAAAAAGTAAGACTTGATGGTTAGTTCATGTCATTTAAGCAGACTGCAGTGACATCACCTCCTTCAGTACAGTTAGAAACTACTTGAATAAATGTTTTTATACAAGCAAACATCTTCAGTGTCAGTGTCTGAGTGCTACAGAACTAAAGAAATCAATATATTCACCACATTAGGAGCAGACACCTTACCTTTCTGGAAACACAAAACCTGGCTGAGCTAATGCTAATCACCCACTACACATGGCCAGCCTATGGTCACCTTCCCCCTTCCTAGCTCCATTTACACATGATGTAACACAACAGCAGCTTCTTTTCTACTCCATGAAATCAAAATTATCACAACCACACCCCAAGAAACCAGAAGACTCCTAACATGCTATTGTACTGTATTCCAACCTTTCTGGACTGATACATTCTAGAGGATGTACTATACAAACTTTTAAAAAATTATGAAACCCAGCAAGGCAGAAGCACTTACTAAACTTTTATAGGTGGTCTTGGATGATGTGACAGGGCAGCAAAAGTTTGCACACAGGCAATAGTGTTTGCTCCCTTCTGCAAGCCTGAAGCACTTAAACACCAATTAATAAGCAGCTACAAAAAACCCCCAACAACCCATAGACAGAGAGATGTCCTGACATACATTTTTATCTATTACACTTCTGAATGCTGCTGACAACACAAAGAATAACAAGCTACTTGAAATTCAGAGATGTTGTACAACTATCTAAGGAACACAAGAGGCATGTATCAGTCCATAATGAGTTTTGGAAATCAACTCTTTGGCTTGAGCAGCAAAACTCTCTTTTTGAAGGTAAACAGGTTTGTATTGCATCCTAGACAGGGAGGTAAGAAAGGGACATTTACAGCCACTACTTTGAGGTACACAAAACTCCTTTAAACTCTTTTTTCGAGGGAAGATAGTAAATCTGATTTCTCACTCACACAGGCACCACACAAGAAATGGCAGTTTCCATATTTAAAAGAGGAAATTATGATAAGCAATAAGGTAATTGATGTGCTCAAGAGCCCATGGAAACTCTAGCAACTCTGCCTAGTGCTTGTGAGCTACTGGAAATAAAACGACACCAAGAATAATCCACTATGCAGCCTCCTCCAGGAGACAACATTCCTGTACAGAGCTGAACTGAGAGGAAGCTCAAGAGAAGTGAACCCGGGTGAAGCTTTACTCCTGCACCTTATCCACATTCCAGACTTGGAATACAGCACAGCAAGGCTGATGAGATAGCAGCTGTAGGCATGCAGTGACTTCAGAGCAGTCCCTGAACACCTACAAATCACGCAAAACATTTCTAAAAACTTTAACAAGAATATACAACTTTGCAACTTTACTGGCTGCCTGTGAGAACTGATAACATTAGCAGCACATCAGGTTTCTGATAGTTTAGTTTTCACTTTGAAGTAAAAGCAGGACTTTGATACAGCCTGTGAAATCCAACAGTACTCACAGAGCTTTCAAGTGTCCTACTAAAACAAAAAACAACAAAAAAATCAGAAGCTCACAGCTCAGTTTAGGACCAGCTGAAAACTTACATCTGACAAATCATGAAGAAGGGCCCCCATTCCTGGACAGTTTTTTGGCAGAAAATATCTAAGGTTATTCTTCACATTTCTATAACATTAAGAAATAAAAATGCAAACAGTGTCGTCATTCTATATTAAGCTTCAGAAAATATTCTGAATTCTTAGTGGTTTATGACTGACCTGTCATGACTGGAATAAACATAACAGCCCTGTAAGGACTGCAAACTGGAACAATCCTTATTCTGAGCTGGTTAAGATGGACATCAATGTTACACTGGTAAGGTAGGTTTTGCTTTTTATAAGTAAAAAAAAAAATGGCTTGCAACTGTAAATAAAGAAAATTCTTTCCTAAGTTACAGATTTTGGATTTCATTTGTTCCTTCAGGAGTGAAAAACTAAGACATTCATAAAGTTCTGCTTACACTATCAATCAAGTGCTTTTGCACATGGTGAAATAGCCACTGAAACAATTTGTTCTTCACTTTCTCCCCCCTCCCCTTCCCCAAATACACCAAACATTGAAAACTTAGAAGTTCAACAAACAATATTTTTATTTGTTCTTCTTGGGGGACAGTGAGTTTTATTATGAGATCACAACTGCTCTATATGAAAAGCAGGGCTCAGGATAATAATCTTTAAAACACACCTTGCTATTCTAAATTTAAAGACATTTCAGATAAAAAGTAGGGACAAGAAGGTAAAATGTAGAAAATGCTACAGCAAAATTTTGGTCTTCCAAGCAAAAACCCTACAGATAATTACAGGAAAGTAACCCTTTGTGATTATGGTTACTACAGAACTACTAGGAAATTAATGTGCATGTTGTTTATTAGTTAAACAAATGAAACAGTCACACGTGTGCAATAAACCATTTGGGGCAGCTGTAGAGATGCTAGTTCAGACATCTTAGTACAATTTTTTTTTTTTCTTCTTAGTAACTAAGTGGGTTAAGTCAGGTCCTTGATGGATGTGTTCCTGGAAAGGACCCATGGCCAATGTGGTACCCAAACTTTTTAGCACTAAAAGAACATCTTAAACTTAATGGGACTCTAGCAGTTCTTAGAAAGAAAGAAAGAGAGCCAATAATGAAGAAAGGGGCCTTGAAAATAAAACTGAATAAACCACTGTGTGACTCTGCTCTTTTCCCTCCTCCTATTATAAAACAACACTCAAACCTAGGTCTGCTCTGAGGGCCAAGCAAACTCAGATATTTGGGTAACCAACACAAAAAGCATTTCAGATCTGCTTACTTAAAATATGCACCTCAGGGAGCAAGGACTAAGTACTTATACTACACTATAAACGAGTTTAAAGAACTTTTGCAGACCTAGAAAGGAGAAAAAACAAAATGCCTTGCGAAGCCTTAAATGCCAAGTCATCATTTTCATAGTGAGAACAGAATGATGAGATATTTTACTCTGTTTCAGTAGTTAATCTTTAGAGTGGCTTTCAGGACTATCTCGGAGAGTTTTTCTGAAGGCTACTGTCCTGAAAGCTAAATAGACAAAGATTTCATTTGCACAGTCCTGAGCTGTGTTTGTCATCTGGGCAGCACGAGCATGAGCCTGTCTTTCTTCCAGGGACAGCCCGAACGCTGCACCGCTCACAGAGCCCGAAACACCCTCTGGCAGCTGCTCTGCAAATCTGGGAACTGCTTAAAATCAGCAGCAGCACAAAATCCCTGCTCTCAAGTGCCCAACCACAAGCGCGAGCCTCCCTCGTTTAAGCCAACAGGACAAAGAAAATCCATCAAAACCACATCTGCAAAGCCGAAAAGAGCCCAGCAGCAACCCCAAAATGCTCAAAATTTCTATTTTCAAACAGAAAACGGATGACAGCCACCAAGTGACAAAACAGCGCGGAGAGACACGGCCAGCACACAGTTATTTCTTTCTGCTGGGCCCGATACCCTGTTATTGAACCACAGCGTGACACGCTGGAGGGAAGAGCGATCCCTCCCGCTTTCCCGGCGCTCCCCATCCCACCCACCGCCGGCAGAGCACAAAGAACTTTCCCACCGCCGTGCAGGGGGGGCCCGGGGGCGGCCTGTGCCCCCCGGGGAAGGCTTGGGACCCCCGCCTGCACCTCCAAACCTGCGGGGACGGGCCCCGGAGGCTCCAGGGATGGACCCCGTTACACGCCGGGTCCAGCCGCGGCCCGCCCGCGTTTTCCTTGGATGGGAGCAGCGCCGTCTCCGTGCGGGCCACGCTCCGCTCCCGCTCCCCCTGCCCGGACCCCGCTCCCGGCCCTGCCGCACACGCTCTGTCCCGCTCGGCCCCCTCCGCTCCCCCGGCACCCCCCGAGGCCCCGGCCCCGCTCCCCGGGAGCGCATCCCTGCCCCCGCCCCGCTCCGCCCCGGGCCCGCTGCCCACCCTGCTGCCCCCTCCCCACTCACAGGGTCCTGGGCTGCCCGTCGTCTTCCATGATGGTGGGCGAGCGCCGCTCTCCGCAGCCGCGCCCAGGGGCAGCGCCGGAGGGGCTCGGCGGCGCACGGAGGCGAAGGGAAGGTGAGGAGGGTGCGGGCGGCCCCGGCTCCCCCCGCTCCGCGTCGCCCCCGCGCCAGGTCCCGCGGCCGCAGATCCCGAGCGGGAGAGGGAAGCGGCACCACAAAATGGCGGCCGCCACCAGACGCTCAGGAAGCCGCGCTTTGCGCAGGCGCCGCCCCGCGCGCTCCCGGAGCCGCTTCTCCTTCCAGGCCCCGCGGGGCGCGATGGGGATCGTAGGCACGGCCGGGCATGGCGCGGCGGGGCCTCGCAGGCTACTGGGAGTTGTAGTTCACCTGCTCCCGCATAGAACACCGCGACACAGGGAAAGAACTACAGCTCCCAGCATGCCCGGTGGCAGCGGCGCCGCGGGGGCGCGCCCGGGCCGCCGCGATTGGCCGCCGGCAGCCCGGGAAGATTCGCTTCGTCTCGGTCCCGGTCCCGGTCCCGGTCCCGGGCCTCATCCCAGCTCCAGCCTCGGACCCACCGAGCGGGACGGGGGTGCCAAGGCTGCGCCGGAGCGCGGTGTCACCCTGTGCGGGGGACAAACGCCGCGCCCCGCTGTGCCCCGAGGCTCATCCCGGCCATTCCGCATGGCCGCGGCGGGCGGGCCCACCCCGGGACGTGTCACTGCGGGCAGCGACAGCCTCGGGAGGAGGATGGCCCGGCTGCGTGGGCTTGGAGCAGGCTGCCCTGTGTGTGGCAGGGGGTTATTTAAGGTCCCTTCCAGCCCAAAGCGCTCTGATCCTGTCATTCCCAAGAATTCCGATTTCATGTGCCACATTCGTGTGTGTGTACATGAGCACTGGGAAGATTAAAGGATGTGTGGGGTTTAGAGGGCTCACCGAGAGAGCCAAGGTAGGAATTGTCAGCGGGAAATGGATCAGGATAGCTCTGCACAGGCAGAGGATGAGCATCCTCACATGCAGCTCTCACTCTGGAATAAATCACAGGATAATCACAGCAGAATAATCACAACACTCTCACTCTGCAAAAAAATCCCTTTGTACACATATTGAATATTGAAGTACTCTTAAATACCTCCCCCTCTTCCCAAATAGTAATATCACAGAGAAAACTGCTTGTATAGTTATCAAACTCAGTATTTTCGTGCCTGCTGCTCTCACAGTAGTGTTTTCCTCTCTTTAATTTAAACATGCAAGACTGTTGCCAGGCACACATTTGTGACAGAAGTTTTTGTAGCACAAGGGTGCAGAGAGAGGTGGCTTAAAAACCTCTTATTTTTAAACTCCTCAAAATGTACTAAAACCAAAGCAGTTTGGATATGTAAGGAATTAGTGGAATACTCTAAGCATGGATTTTGAATAGCCACAGATCTGCAGGTAAGGAATCTCAGTGTCCAGCGGGCATCAAAGACATTTTTTGTTGGTCTACAGGCAGAAAATGCCAGGAATTCTCGGAGTGTTGTGACATTTTCCAGTGCCTGCAGCTCCAGGAGATGATGCAGCAGGACTGGTGTGAGACAATGGAGTTGTGGCACCCAGTTCTGACCAGCATCAGCATGTGCTGCACTGCCTGAACTGCCAAGCCCCTGGCAATGTATTTTTGTATAATGCAGCAATAAAAATAAAAAAATAAACTAAGGTTTGTTTCAGTTTCAGAGATACTCAAGGTCCCTGCAAAAAGTGGGTATAAATATATAAATTGCTTTATAAAGATAAAGCAATTATACACTGACTGAGTCTTCCCCCAGTGTGTACTGAGGGTGAAGTTTTTCCACTGGGTTTAGGATCTGCAGTATTCAGAGTGTTGGATAGCACTGATCTCAGGAGAAATTCTCTGGGGAAAAAAAACTCCACTGTGCAACTGTGCTTTCTCACTAACTAGTACATCTTTTGAGATTTGTTAATGGGGGGATCAGAGCCAGCCAACATGAGATTAGGAAAAGGCAAAACCTGCTTCTCCTTCTGTGAGAGGGAGAACACCTGGATGAGGAAAGGCTGTGGATTGTCTGTCTGGACTTTAGAAAAGAGTTTAACACCATTTCCCACAGCATCCTCCTGGAGAAACTGGCTCTCCTTGGATTGGACACTCTGTTTTACCCACACCACTCTGTGGGTAAAAATCTGGCTGGAAACTCAGAGAGTTGTCCAGGTGCTACAACAATACACAGTTTTTACTGGGTATTGACTCCAGCAAAGGAATTGTTTTGGACTTGCCTCTTGATTTATCTCTGTCAGAGAAGCTAATCTACTGAGAATTGTTAGCCTGCATAACTTTTTCTTAATTCCAAGTCTGGCAGCTCTGCTGTGGCAGTGAAATCTTGCAGAGATGGTTTCCTGACTGGTCTTCACTTCAGCTCTGAAATCAAAGCACTTCTAATTTTTTTTTTTTTTCCCTACAGAATCCACATTTTACAGATTTATGAAGAAAATCAAGACACAGGAAAGGTTTGAGTTTTTAATCATTACCCCAGGATACTGTAGGTCCACCTGGGAGGTAGCACAAGCAATGTAGAATTAGGAATAGGGATGTCCTGGGAGGTAGGAACCAGTGCTGCTCTGGCACTGCTGCTTCTCCAGAAGGGAGGAGGAAGGGATGGGAGAGGAGGGGAGGGGTCTGGGATCCGAGAGCATCTTTGAGGAACTGTTCTCACCCTGCAGGATGTGGGGCAGTGAGCTCAGAGCCCGGATGGGAAGCAGGCAGAAGGAAACTAGACTGAAATACATTTTATTGCTCTTCATCATCTTTACTTCAATGGCAAGAGGATTAGTCTTGATATCCAGCCTCTTTTAAATCTAATTACTTTGACTTTTTTCTTTCTTTACAGATCCAATTATCCTTCTGAAGAACAGGAGGTGCAGTGAGACTTGAAATAACTCTTCAAATATGGACAATTTCAAATGTGAAACAAAAATACCTGGGGCAAAATTTGGAGATCTCACAACTGCTACCCAGCCCCTGGTCAGACTGGCCAGATTCCTGTGAGCTAACTGGGGAGTAGGACAGAATTATGGAATACAACCAGGAAAGGAGCCTGAACTTAAACCATGTCCTGAAAACATGCTTTCCACTCCTGATCTTGATTTCTTTTATTTATTTTATATATTTATTCTCCCCCCAAACCTAATGCTTCATGTATTTAGTTTTACCTGACTTAGCTGGGAGGTTGACAAGGAAACAGGGCTAAAAGTCTGAGCTATTTGAATTTTGCAATACAGACACAGCCAAAGCTCTTCCCTCACACAAAACAGGTAGGTCAGAAAACCAGGCCTGGGTCAGGATGGGAGCTGAGCAAAGTAAACTAATTAAATAATAATTCATAAGTAAGCAGAAAAGGAATTGTCAAATAACTAAAACTTCCAAAAATGCGAAAACATGAAGAAGGATCAGTTTCCTGCATGAAAATACTCTTTTATATTGATATCAATTTCCTTTTACAAAGAGGAAGAAGTCTTACCTGTAGGTCAAAACCAGAAGAGTAATTTATCTTTTTTCATAGTTTATGAAGCACATCAACTCTTCCAAAAATCTGGTTGTAAAAATTGACAGCAACCAAAACAAAAGCCAAAAAACAAGTAAGAGCAAATTTCATTACAGATTTATGTTTCAGGGGAGCACCCTTTTTCTTAAAATTTCACCTAATTTCTCTGAGCTGAAAGTTTCTCATGTGGAAGTCTAACTTAATCAAGAAGCATCTCGAGCCTTTACACATGGAAAGGTCATTCCACCAAAAATAAACATAAAGACGCTGCCAGTCTACTGGAAGTTTAGTTCAAATGCCATCCACGATTTGTCATCTGTCAGCTTCCTTGTTTGCAGCAAGAAAAGACACATGTATTCTAAAACACAAGAAAACTTTCTGTTATGTCACACTGCTCCTATTTGATCATAGTGTAAACTCTGAAAAAGCTTTGGATGGGATCCCAGAGAGCCAACAGCAGAAAATGTGCCTGGCAAAATCAGGGAGGGAAATACACAGACAAACTGATGCAGTGTTGCTTCCTGAGGTTCACAAAAAGAAACTCTGAAGGCTGAATCACCTCTGTCTTAAGTGGAGCTGCTTCCAAAAGCCAGAAGCTTCACAGCATCTTTATGTGAAACTGAAGAAAAATATTCCAAGAGAACATGACTCCCTGGACTTCTTAACAGGAGACATCTACTTATCACTGTTACCCCAAACTTTGATTCTTGCAGCTCAAGAGTTTGTTATACCAAAACCATGAAGCAGAGCTGTGTAAGACATGTCTTTATTTGACTGCTCAGAACAAAAGAAATATAATTCCAAACCTATTTGTTTATAAAATGTATTTCTGTGCATTATGCATACTTCATAATCACTCAGCATCTTTGTTTAATTATGCTAAATAATGGTGAACAAGAAATTCTGATTGATTGTACATTAAAACACCATCCACTGACACATAAATGCACCATATTACAAATGCACAACCTTGCACAACCTCTTACAAAGATTTTGTTTCTGAGACTTTAGCCCTGGAACAAGCAAAAAGGAGAGCCATGCACACAGATAAACGTGTATTGTAAAAACATGGTGGGGATTCTTTGCAAAAGTCACCTGGAATTCATTGACTAGTGAGGCTGTAAACCTGAAATTCTCTTCATGTATTTTCTTTTGGGAAACTTCTGGCTGTATGTTAGAGAGGAAACAAAGTTATGTAGGATAGTGTTGTCTAGACACTATCAGATCACAGCATCCCACACTGTGTGCTCAGTACAAGGGCTCCGTCATACAAGATTCTTTATTTTAATCTGTTTATTGCTCTGCTGGGTCTTGCTGCATGCTTGATATTGCTGCAGACTGCTCAGCTCCCTCTCCTGCAAGTTCTTTCTGGATGTTCAGGCTTGGCATTGCTCCCAGTGAAGATGTGGACCTAAAAACCCGTGGTGAAACACAGAGAACTTCAGCCCCAGAACTGGGTTCTGCTCCTGTTGATTAAAGCAGCAGAGGGTAAAGGCTTAAAACAGAAATTCAAAGTAAAAATTTGCACCTAATGCAGGATGGGCTTCAGGAAACACAGACATGGAGCCAGTAAAATTCTCAGACAAAAGACAAAAAATCCCACATGCAGTGATCCTGTGGTATAGAGCTGAACTAGGCTGCAAGAAATAAAGGTTAAAGGCTTTGTTCTGGGTCAGAACCACAAGACTTGAACCACAATCCAGTGCCTGCCCTAAGCAGGGGATTATTCTGGGATGATATTTAAATTTTTCTACACAATGGCAAAAAAAGTAAAGATTTTTCCTTCTCAGTGAAGATCACTGACAATTAAGAAATCTCAAAAGATTTTCTTTGGATGGAAGAAGAAACCAGGGCAGCACTCTGCTGCTTCTCAAACTGCTCTGGCTCTCTCACCTTGCCAAGGCAGAGTATTTTGGCAACTCAGGATGTGCTGAAGAGTGGAAGTGATCTGCTCCATTTAACTGCCAGGCCACATTCCCAGCACCAGGGAACACAAGGAGAGCTGAGCTGTCCCAAAGCTTAGCAAGGATCTTTCCATGCCAGTATAAACCTCTAGAAATCAGATCCACTGTTTTTGTGTTTTGCACCATCTGCATTTTTTTTTCTAATAGATTTGATATTTAAACCACAGCATAGGTGATGTTCAGCCAAAAAAAAAAAACAACAAAACAACAAAAACCCAAAACCAAAATATGAGACTTCAGAAAGATATGAGAAAATTTGCAATATGCCCTTAGAAACAAAAATCTAGTTTTCCAGTGCCCTGGACTATTTAGAAATATAAACAGTGGGAAAGGAAAACAGCTTTGTTCTGGGTAAATCAGCCAAAGATTGAAAAAAATCCTTTTAGGTACTACAGACCAAAATTGCAGTTCTGTAAACGCAGATAAGCATCACCTAATCTTCTGTTTCAGAAAATTGATTAAATTTGGAAAGTGTTTCCCTGCAGCTGCTCTGAACTCCAGGTTTTATGCATTACCCAGGTTTGTCTTCCTCTGAATCTCTGGAGATGCAGTTGTGACTCAGCCCCTGGAGCAGAAGTGGAGTCCCCAATTTCCTGCCCCTCTGCCCTATCAGGTGACCCTGCAGCAAGAATGGCAGAAAATGAAATGTGCTCAGGAGCTGAAGATTACAGTTTTCAGTTCTAATTTAAGAAGGAAGTTAGTGGCAGCTCAGTTTGACCTGCAGGTTTTCCCTCTGTGGCCCTGCTGCAGGACCCCTGGGCCATGCAATCCAACATAAACCATGCCCTGAACACCAGACAGAGCCACTGCTAGAGATGGGGTTTTTACTCAACTCTGTTAGCAAGGAAATCAGAGGAAAATTATTATAATAAGTAGTATTTTATAAATGCCTCCTCTGGCTGTTGTTTTGATTTTATCAGGAGTATGCAGACCAGGATCTTCCACTTGGATTTCTTTACTGCTGAAGACTGTATTAAAATTCACCATGGCAAAACTCACTTTTGCATGAGGATACCTGCAAGCATGGTTTTGTTTATAACTCCATCCTCTGAAGGTTGTTGTGCCAGTGAAGATTTGTGCTGGCTTCTTGGCTGGTTCAAATTTCAGCAGAGGCACAGTGATATTCCCCATTAAAGGAATGTGTGGGTTTAAGTTTTCAGGTTTAAGTTTTCAGGTTTTAGTTTTAGTTTTTAGTTTTTCTGACTGGTTTGCAGCACTGAGTGGATGGGTAGATGCCTCCATGGATAAGACAGCAGATGCACTGAGGAGTAACACTGTCCAGAAACCCTCCCCTCACCTCTGCCCATCCTGCTGATCCAGCTGTCCTGTGTGATGGATTTCCTAGGTAGGCAAACAGCAATTGTGGCACTGCAGCGGTGGGATGTCTTTGGAGGGGGCCTGGGGTGAGAGCTCAGCAGGAAACAGCCCCAGGAGAAAGGAGGGGAGGCACTAATGCTCCTTCCAACCCTTGTCACTGCTCTTATCAGCCAGCCAGCCTTGAGCAGCCAAGCACACTCCTAAGAAGTGGAGGGGTTGCATTCCTGGCACGGATCTGAAGAGCTCTTTGTATGGCTAGGAAACGCTAGCACTTCCAAAGCTGAATTCCCAGGCAGAGGCTGCTCCAAGGAGAGCCAGGAGGAGCAGAGACTAAAGGACATGCATTTGTTTCTTGCTTTTCAGTCTGTTGCCTCCTTTGAGACTCCACTGTGCCAGGGAGAGAGCCAGAGATGCTATCAGCTCTGCATCTGCTTCTTCAATTCAAAGGAATAAAAATATTTGGAAGGGATGATTAGGGACAGAGCACCAATATAATTAAATCAGCTACAGTACCCACAGAAACTGGAGAAATACTTCTGCCTTTACATGTGCAACATTCTGCTCATAAAAGGATCGATTTGCTCATGAAAGAGGCTTTTTAAACTCCCTTTTCAGTTGTTTTTTTCCAAGCTCCGTACTGTGTCTGCTATTGGGCACCCTCAGATCTGGAAATGATTCTGTTTTGGACCAAGATTTGCCAGTAAACTTCAGAAAAATGACTCAGACGTTCCCAAGCACATTTGGACCGTGGCAGCCCGGAGTACAGCAGGGCAGATTATCCACTAGGTGGGAGCCTCTCAATTCTAATGGGTGCTGGCCACTGTGGCAATTAAACACCGGCTCAGACCGACTCTCCTTCATCCTCCTGATGTCTGAGGAAGACAAAGTTCTGCTCCCTGGTTAGACCCAGACACTCCTAAACCAAAGAGCTGCCTCCTTAGGCTTCTGTCTGACTGACACTGGAAGAACAGGGAATGAGCAGCCAATAATGCCTGTTTTGGAAATATTTATTCACCTTACATGTGTTACATCATGACATATTAAGAGAGTGTGTAGCTCTACATTCAAGTTGTCTTCTGCAGCCTATGCCTGGAATTGAATTTTGCTTTTGCTGCATACAGGTCATAGAAATTAAAGCTGGTTTTGCAGCATTCACAGACAGACTTGCTCCCTGATTTATGACAAATTTCATTCCAGGTGGAAATAAAAAGGGAAAAGAAAGTAAAAGTTGTGCTGGAAGTAGCCCCTCAATCTTTATCCAAAAATCTGAAATTTTGAAATCAGATTAGGTGCTTTGTAAATGCCCAGCTTTAGTGTAGCTGCAGTGTGATTGCAACATTTAAAAAGCTTTTCTCCATTTAAGCAGTACAATTAGCACTCTAATTTCTTATTAATATTTTGAATTTTCTATTAAAGTTCATAGGAAATATATTTATCTATCAAATGACTTGCCAGTTACTGTGACTCCAACAAGCAGATGGCATGATCAAGCTCTAAGAGCCAAGCAATGTCTGCAGCATGCAGCAGTCAGAGTGAGATCAGACATTTGTGGATGGTTTCATCCACCTACCTCTGCTCTCCACTTCACCCCCAGTTACCCTAAATTGTGTACCAAACTCTGGAAATCAAGTCTGAAGTGGTCTGGAGCAGAGGTGGCAGATTAGTACAAGATTAGCAATCACTTTGCATCTTTAATTTTCTTAAAGGCAGGCCCCAATTGTATCAGTGGCCCAACAAACAGCTCCAGGATTCTGAACAAACCATGAAGGCAAACATCTGTACAGCTCTGGTCACAGTAATTCATAGGTGGGACCTTTTTGCTTTTAGTTGAAATGGTTCATACACCTGGAGCAGGATATTCAAAGTAAATCAGTGAAGACCTGGGCTATTCAGTGATGCTCTGGATGAAACAACAAGTGTTGGAAATCGTGCAGGTCAAATTCATCATGTCTCTTGAATCTGAGGATTGAGAAAGTCTGTGTTTGTTGCATTTATTAGGAGTGTTTATATGACTCAAATGCATCCAGCAGAGGATTTGGACTGGAGCTTGCTTCACCACACAGCACTCGACACGTGCCAGGCACGTCACTCACCCAGGTTCAGCAGTGACAGCTCTCTGCAATACTCATCCAGAGCAAACACCTGAACTCCCAGTCCTGGTTAGCAGAGCCTTTCCTGCTCAGGTGACCTGGGAAAGTGCTCAGGAGGTAGAAAGCTGATTTAGATCTCACTGCAAGATGTGTTGTTTCCTGACACACCAGAGATATCTGCTTGATTAATACAGTGAATAACAATTCTATTACAGCAGTGCTGTGATGCACAACCTGAGCTAGAGCTGCTGTGCAGCTGGGAGGGAGCTCTCTGCTGCCCATGGTCAAGTCAAACAGACATGGAAGGCCCTCTGAGTAAATCAGCTCTGGGTAACTACAATTACATGGTTTCCAGTTGTAGTGGAACACCCTGGAGCAAATGTTTAGTTTGGTACTCCTGGGTGTGTGAAGCACAGTGCAGATAGGAACCTGGACAAGTCAGGAGTGCTGTGTTTGCACTTACATGAAGAACAGGAAAATGGAAAAGCATCTTGAGTGTTTTAACTTCTGAAATAGAGCACACAGACCTTGAGCCTGGAGTCTCATCTGAGATTAGCCAGACACTATAGAGACTCACTTATCTTAATAACAGATTTTCCTGAAGCCAAGATTTTTGCTTGGCAGTATTCCCTACATGGACATTTTCATAAATCATTCTGATCTGAAGGACAGCTAATGACAATATGAACTAAAAGCCACATTGCCTCAGGGCCACAGCTATGGCCCAGTGACACCCCAGCACCAGAGAGCAAACAGTGAGTCCCTGTACAGATATCCTGTGTAACCTGCCTCACTGGCATTGCTTTCACCTGCACAGGAAACCAGGCTAAATCCTACCTGTCAGGAAAGACAATTTCATTAACAGAAAAGCATGATGTCTTGCCAACTAAATTCAATCACTAAAAGGCTTTTCCCTGTCAGCTCACAGACTGTTCCCTTTCCAGCTGGATGCTTGTTGACCCTGCAGCAGCTCAAACGAATCTTGAATCACTAGCCCATGATAATTTCTGTGAAATGCAGCTCCCTATGTTTCTTTGCAGGGTATGCCCCCACAAAAATGTCTAACTTAAGTTAGATATGTCTTTGAAATTTCCTTTCACTTATTTTTCACCTACTTGTGACCTTATTCATTAGCTCTGTTGAGTATATGGTTGGCTGCCAGCTGCAGCAATATAGAAGACCCCCCCCATTCTTCATGCCTTTGTTTACATTCTCTCAGCTACAAACCCCATCTGTATCACTTACTCAACTTACAAAAGTAGTTTTCCTGCAGGACCTTTTTAACATCTGTGTCCCCCGTGTCTGAATCAGCTGCTTTTGTTGATTTGGAAGAGACTTTGGCATATGCTACAGGGAACATATGGTCTAAGTGTGCCTTTCTGTTGCAAAACTGAGAGTGAAATTCCTCTGCAGATTGGAAGCAGAATAAATCGATGATATTACTCCTTTTGAGGCTACTGCTGGCGTTGGTGAGGCTGAGCAGAAGTTTTGTACCAGAGAGCATGAGAGGCAGCAGAGATAGGAAACATGGTCAGGGACAGGCACCACAGTTCAGGACTGTTAGAGGAGCAAAGTTTGGGATTTGTTGCTTAGAAAATAGGTGAGTCAGAAAAGGTGATGTCAATTCAGACATCTGCAAGTAAATGCTCTGGGAAAAAAATTATGAATTTATAATATTTAGAAGTCAAAGGCACACAACAGTGGGGACAGAAAAATGGGTCTGAGATGGAACAGTGTGGTTCTGACAGCAAGGAACACACAGGATGGAAGAGCTGCAGGAGTAAAGGAGCAAATGTCAGCAATTATTTGGTTTGTCAGTGTGATAAACAAAACCTCCTGTCAAAAGATGAATGACCATCAGTGGGAAGCAGTACCAGGAGATCTTTGATCCTGTCTCAAGCAGGAGGCTGTGCTCAGGGCTGTGAAGAGGCAGGGGTCCTTTTGAAATAAGAGATACTTCAGTAATAAGCCTCTGCCTCGGAGAGATTCATACTTGGAATTCCTCTAAGCAAATAGCTTTGCAGAAGGTAACTTCTGCGTTTGAGGGACACTGCATTCACTCCTCTACTTAGAGTAACTATCGACAGGCATCTGTGGCTGCTCCTGTGACTGTCAGATGACTTGCAAGTGGTGTAGCTGTGAAGCACAGTTGCCTCCAACCAAACCCACTGAGTCCCTGAGAAAGCCACTGTTTTAAACCTCACAGACACACTCTTTGCCTTCAGGTGTATTTCTAAGTGAAACTGAGAATTGAGACACGCATTTGCAAAGTGCTGAGAAAGTTCAAGCCAGTTGGATCCGAAGAACAACGCCTGCCCACACCCTCGCTTGAGAAGCATTATTTTTGTTGTTTATCTGCCATAACCTCGAATTATCAGTCACGGGGCAGGTTTTGGGGAGGAGCTTTGATCTTTCGCTCAGGGCACGGGGCAGTAGTCGGAGCTGCCTTGCGAGAGTGCCGGAGGGCTGCGGGCTGCCCAAGGACGGGCTCGGGGGCGCGGCGGGGACCGGCCGGAGCAGGAGGGCAGCTCGGGCTGGTGCATTCACCCCGCGGTGCCGGTGGCGAGCAGCCCTGCCCTCGCCGCACACAGAGCCGGCCGCGCCGTCCCGGGGCCGCCTGCAGCTCCCGGGGCGCTCCCCGCCGGCCTCCCCCGGTACCCTGGGGGTCTGCCGGGCCGCGCTGGACACAGCCAGAAGTTTCCAGCCAGCGACTCCTCCACCGTCCCCCGCGCTCCTCCTCCGCGTCCCGCCCCTGGTCCCTCCCCCGCCGCCGCCGTTTCCAGACAGTTCCAGCCCCGCGCCCCCGCCCCCCGGCCCGCGGCGGATAAAGCGGCCGGCGCGGCCCCCGGGCTCTGCCCCGCCATGAGCGCCGCCGCGCAGAGCCCGCCGCCGCCGCAGATGGAGGGCAGCGCCGAGCCGCTGCCCCCCGGCTGGGAGATCAAGATCGACCCGCAGACCGGCTGGCCCTTCTTCGTGGATCACAACAGCCGCACCACGACCTGGAGCGACCCGCGCCTGCGGGCAGCGCCGCAGGTAGGGCGGGCAGGGGTGCCCGGGCCGGGTGTCCCGGCGGGGCGAGGGGGGTCGGGGGCTGCGCTCCCCCCGTGCGTGGCGATGCAGTGAGGGCAGGAGCTGCCTTTTGTCTCTGACGCACTGCAGTCCCTTTTTTGTGCATTCAATCATTCGATACCTCGGCCCTGTAATGTTTATTTAAAGTTGGTTAAGTCCGCCCGGCCTGCCAGGGGAGAGGCGAACCTGATTTATTTTTCAGCTGTGAACTGCCCGAACGCTGGATGCCTTTAAAAAAGGAGCTATCCGGCTCGGAGTCAAACTTCTTTTTTCTTTCCCCGTTTTCTTTTTCCATGGTCCCAAACTCTGCCGGCAGCTGCCGCTCTGGTTTTGTTGCGAAGCACGCTCGGGGAAAAGCCGCATCTCAGTCCAAATATGTCCATGGAAGGAGCGGCGCCGAGGGGAGAGCGGCCGGGGCCCTGCGGCGTGACCCTTTCGGGTCAGGTTCTGCGGCTTTTGGGGAATACAGCCCGCTCCTTGGGGCAGTGCAGCCCTCTGACCCAACAGCGCGGCGGCTGTGGGCAGAAAGTGCTGGAAACTTGAGCCAGTCGGATTTGCCTGGTGGGAAGGCGATTTCCCCGGGCTCTCGGCGCGCTTCCCTGCGCGGAGCATCGCGTAACCCCGGGCGCGCCGGGCTCTCGGGGCGTCCCTCCCGGCCGGGGGCTCGGGCACGGCCCGGGCACGGGGATCCGCGGGGCTGGACCGGGGCCGGCGGCCGCCGGGGAGGGGCCGTTCCGGGGAGCGGCGGGGAACAGCCGGGCGGCCCCGGAGCCGGCGGGGACGGGGCCGGGGGAGCCCCGGGGGACAGCGGGGTCGGGGCCGCTGGATGCGGCTGCACCGGAGCTCTGTTGAAAGCTTTTCTCCTCTTGCCTTCCGTACGACGTGAGCAGAGACGCGCTCAAGAAGTGTTAATTATTTTATGAACTTACCGTTTCTTAAAATAGTAATTGCCCGGTTTGTGAGAGCAGACCGTGACTGAAAGCTCGGTGTGAGAGCAGCTGGCCTTGGAAAGGAAGGGACGTACTTCTCTATCGTAAATTAACCCTCTTTGCAGCTCTCTTAGTGCTAGTTCGTTTGGTCTATAAATAAAACCTAGTAATAATACACAGAGGTCTTAGAAAAATGTAATTTGGAAATAAGAATATTGAGACTAACATAGGAAAAAGTGTTTTTCCTCCTTTTTGGAGGCACCTGCTAACACTTGCTGTTCCAGTAGTAAAAATAAAAATAGTGTGGGTTTTATAACCATAGAATGTACTTGAGAAGAAGAATGTGCTGTTTACTGAAAGGGTTTTGTTCCAGGAATGCCACTTGAGCCTAACCCATTTAACAGAATAGTCAGGTTCAAGCTGCTTTCAATAATTGTGTGAAGAGAGTTGGAAGCTGTCTGATGGATCAGCCCTCTGCTTGAGTGGGTGCCTGAAACAAAACAAATTTTCACTCCTATCTCGTGTGAAATCTGTGGTGATGGGAATTGCCTCTGTGCCTCTTCTGCCAATTGCAAGGGCAGTCACAGGTACAGTGTATCTGCTTTTCAATGGCTTTTGTGGACACACTCTTTTCCAAACAGGAAAATCTGTTACTCCTGGCTGTAAGCAGGAATATGTGCTTTGAGTTTGTTCACTGGGAGACAGAGAAATGCCTCGAGTTGTGCTGTTGATTTTTGGGAGTTCCTAGCTAAAAAAAAAGTCCTCCAGTTTATGGTGGTAGAAGTTGTGTGTAACAGCTCTCACAGAGCCATTTATCAGAACCTTGAGTTTGCTGGAATTCATGGACAGCTGCTGAAATCATTAGTTTGTTGAATACCAGTATATTTCACAAGGACAGATACTAGTTAGCAAAAGAATCTTAGAATCAGGCCCAAGGAAAATATCTTTTTCTAAATATTCTCTTAGCTGGACAATGCCAAGGAAGGCAAATTACCCACTGACATTGAATTTCAAATCCAGCAAGGATTTTTCAAAATGCCAGACTTCTGTTAATACCTAAACAGGTAGGAAGGACATAACCACAGATGAAAGCAAAAAGGCAGATGTGATGGGGAGAGCTTTCTGATTTCCTTCATTCTCAGCCCAGCTCAGATGAGAACTTGGGGCTGTTAGAAGTGATCTGAGGATCACAGAAGCTGACTGTCTCTTGTCAGACTTCATGCACCTTTTCAAGAATGATTATACGAAGATCAAACTTGTGCTGACTCCATCATTGCATTGCTTTCACTGAAATATGACAGTGAAATTAGCAATTTTTTGCCACCTTTGAGGTAGTCTTGCACTGTATCCACCAGTATTCTGTCTGTGAATGTTTGTTCCCTTTCTGAAGAGATTAGGCAGTGAAACGAGGTGTTACACTCCAAGTGGACAATGACTGGAGCACAGATCTAGGGCTAGCTGAGCTTTTCTAGCTGGGTAAGAATACAGCTGAGGCAGTGTCATAGAAAAGTCCTGTTGTTCCCAAGTGCTTGATCTTGGTCTTCTCACTTACCCTAGGCTTAACATCAGTGTAGCCATGCTGACTGCAGTCATCTGTGCCAGATACATAATCGGGTAAAAGTTGAAGTGGCTCTTCTGAAATTTTAACCCACGACAAAAGCATTTTAAAGCAATGAAACCAGACTTTGTTTTTGCATTTAAGTCTGTATTTGAGGTGCATTTGTGAATCCAGGCTCTCTGTTATTTCCTCATTCAGTCTGGCCTTTTTTTTTTTTTTTACTGTCATGAAGGATGAATGTTCTTCTGCACATTTTTTCTGTTACATGTGCGAAATCACTGCAGCATAAGGATGGATTGGGGAGCTCTTAATTAGAAAGAAGGAAAAATCTCATTTTGTTTCAGTGAGAAATAAAGAATGACTTTGCAAATAACAGAAAAATACTTATTAATGAAGCTTCTTGGTAGACTGATGATTTTTTTTCAAGGATCTGATTAGTTATTTGAGGAATAAGGTAAAATTAATACTGTGAAGATGTATATACATCTAGTAAAAAATGTGTTTACTAGCAATGCCACTCTTCCTTATTTTTGAATAGAATTACTCATTTCCTATGTTTATTTGTTGTAGTTACTTTCCGTGCTAACTTAGGGTATCCCAGCTCTGTAGACTTCCTGCAGGATTGTCTTATGACATTAAATTGTTAACTTGGTGTTCCCTGAAGTGTGGATAAAAGCAGATTGCACTTAAATACCTATACAAACATTTGTTTTCTTTTTTATCAATACCTCTTCTATGTGTTGTTTCCACATGCAGTAAACCCCCTGGGAAATAAGGCAGCTAAAAATAAACCAAAGGAATTGGCTGTGCTGAGCTTCACCAACGGATATTGGAGTGATCAATAGCTCAGTGGTGCCTTGGGTTTGAGATAAAAGCTGCAGCAGCAGCCAGGCACAAGTCAGAGAACGGCCATAAAAGTGATCTATGATAAGTATTGGCTGCAGCAATGAGTGCACAGGCCTAAACAAAGGAAGAAGAAGACATCTCACCCTGCTGCTGATGCTTCACTGGGGAACAACTGACTACACCTAGGTTTCCATCCTCTCCCTTCATGGCTGTTGCATCTCTTTTCTCTCTGCTTCCCCAAATAAGTCTGAAGTCACTCAATTCACATCTCTTTAGCAGTGGGCTTATTTTTGAGCACTGACTTCTCGTGGTCAAGTTGACTGAAAAATCCTTGGTAGACCGAATTAGAAATGGCATGGAGAGGTCAGAACAGCCTCTTTGAAGCTGTACCTCTCACAGTGGTACTCCTCAGGGGAGGGGAGTGTGAGGTCAGCTCAGTAACATTTAAGGTCTCTTCCACCTGCAGTGTTTTTACTTTCCTTATGCTGATGTGCATTCTGTTGGGCTAATAAGTTAGTTACTGGATTAAAAAGGTACTGCACAGAAAAGGCTTAATAGGTAGGAGTGGTAAAATTATCAGTAGGGGATTTTTGGGAGGGTTGTGTCCTGGCTTTGCCCAGATTCCCTACAGCTGCTTGGTGTAGTTATTTAAAGCCCCCCTGACAGAGCATGGTGAGCAGGGAGTTAACTTATGGATGTATCAATTAACCTGAAAACAAGGGGTGGGGCTAATCAGAAATAAGAGATAGGAACAGGAGGAAATGATACTGGAGATAATGCAAGAGGAAAAGCAGAGAAGGTGTTGCTGGGCTCTGTGTAACTCCTGGCACTGTGTGTCCCTTATCTAAAGGACGAAGGAGGAATGCTTGTGCCAGGTGGCAGCATTCTTACCTAGGAACTGTATTTTTAACACTTGTATGCACAGGCAGAACTTTTCCATGACTACATGGCAAAAATAGAATTGTTCCCACTTGAACCATGATAAGGCAGGTAACAATCTATTATACTTTGGGGAGTGCAGACAGCATCACTCTGTAGGTAAGCTGTGGTCTCTCTTCATGCCAAGGTGAACATAAATGTAAATTAGAAGAAATGGCTTGTTCACACAGATCACATTACTTAATTACAGGCAAAAAGAAAAATGCTGTATCTTAAGTATGTTGCAGAAGCTGTTGGTTTGATTATTTTTATTTTTCCTTTTTGGTTTTACAGACAGGAAAATCAGGCATGGGATGGGGAAAAGACTTGTCTGACATTACCTGGTAGGCCGTGTAGCACAAAAGTGTGTTTTTTATGGCTGATGGCAAAGCCTTATAATTAATAAAAGGGGTGCAATGTAGCAAGTGCTTTTATAGTGTTGGAAAATCGCCCTTTAAGGAAGAGAAGTCAGAAAACTGCTGTGTACAAAACAAAATTTTAGATGAAAATTTGAAGCCTGACTATAAACTGAAATTCATGGCTCACTCTTCAACCATTATCAACCATTATCTGCTTATTCTCCTTTTTTTTTTTTTTTAATGAGACATTGTTTTGCTAATTTGAGGCTTGTGCTTTCTGATGTATTTCAGATTCCTGGGTCATAACTAATAGGAAAGCAACAGTTTGACCACCTGCTTCTTAGGTAATGAGGCAGTGAACAGAAATAACTGAATAAAGTAATAAAGTGTCATTCTCATCCCCCTTGGCCAAGGGTATTTGTTAGCACTCTGAAGGGCTTTTCTCTACCTCCATCCACTAAAGCTGGCAGGGTGGGTGGTGATCCCAGCTCTCTAAGAGCACTCTGCTCCTGGGAGCAGTTATTGTTCTTTTTCAGACATGTTCAGTTTGGCCCATGGGGTGCTTTTGGTGCCAGCTTCCACTCATGAGCACACAGGGCAGGTGTTGTCATGTCTGCACCAAGGCATTTTAGCTGAAGAAAGAATCCTCCTAGTGATTAAAACAGGACAGGTTTTGTTCCTGGTACAAGATTGATCTGTGATAGCCAACATATTTGCTCCAGTAATGCTCTGTGTTCTGAAAAGCTGAGGATTAGTTTTCTCCTTTGGTTTTTAATGGTGTTTATTTATTTCTAATGGCATCGGTTAGAGCGAATGTTAATGTAATGCTTGTATAATACAACTTGATAATTACAAGAGAGAACAAAAGGCCTGTTTGCCTACACATGTGTATGTTGGGAAATAAAACTCAGCATTCAGCAAGTGGAACATCAAAAGCAGCTTGGCCTGTAATTGGGTTACCTGATGCGACTGACACGAAGTCCTACTGAGACAGCTCATGCAGCTAAGCTTATTCATGGTTTCCTTCAGTCATTAGCTAATGATATCTTGCTCAAATGCCTGTGTGCTCAGTCTATATATTTAAGCACAAATTGTGAGTAAAAGGGTGAGAATGCAAATGTCTGCAGCAGCTGAGGCAGGGCTGTAAGAAGTTTGGAGTCAGCACTGAGAGTAAATCACTGGGTACCTTGGAACTCGTGTAGTTCTCTGGGAAGTGCTAGTAAAACCCAGCTCATGCTGATGCTGTGCTATTTATATGTTCAAACAGACAGCAGACATGAGGAACTTCTCAGAAATACTTGGGATATGTTGATTGCTATTGGTAGGTGGTACTTTTGTAGTTCATGGAACAGAGAAGGAAAGAAGGTCTGGCCAGAAGTACAAGTGGATGTGGACTCTAATTCCAATGGCTAAAATTGTGCCTTTCTATGACAAAAATGGTATTTTCTTTAATAAATAGAATAGTTACTTTATTCTTAATTTAAATAATGGATACCACTGGCTTTTTTGGTTATTCATGGCAATTTCTAATAAAATAGAGGTGTGAACAAAAGTTGTTTAAGTCACTCATTTTGGTTATATTGCTGTATTTGATTGTGAAAGAACAGAACCGTGCTATCCCCTTCTTCCTAAATAGATAGGATTTGGGCTTCAGGTTATGAAAGGTGTGTTCTCAAGTAAGATTTTAAGTACTGGTATTTTCTCAGTCATTTGAGCAACTAGAATAATTGTGTGGTACTCTATAGCAGCAGCTTTCAAGTTCAGAACCACACTGGAATCCTGGTCCATCTGTTTGCATTCAGAGAAGTTGTTTAATCTCTTGGCAGTGTTGGTAAATTTTGTTTTGCCCTTGCTAGATAATATTTACAAAACAGGTACAATTTAAATACTTGCACTGCTGCTCTGCAAGAGCTGCAGGGGTGCTACATGTGTGAATAACATGTGCTTTAGAGACTGAATTGACTGTACTGCAAATAACATCAGTACAGGTTAAGAAAAATGCAGGAGTGCAATGGCAGCAAAGGAGGTTTTTAGACTTTATTCTGTAGACCATTTCAGTATTGGATGAATGACAAATGTATTATGTAAGGAGTCTCAAAAGGGAGATTCTGAATTTGATACCACTATTCAAGTATTTTGACATGAATACAGAATATTTTGACAAATTTAATTCGAACAGTAGAGCTGTCTTGGAAAACTCCAGTGGCAATTTGCTGGCATCAGCAGTGACTGAATTTGCAGGTTTCTGGTTTTGGGTCTGGAATAACACTTGAGCAGATTTGGGGCACACTAGGAGTTATCCATTACCCACTCCAGATAGTACAGCTGTGCTGGGAGCCCTGGTGCAAGGCTGTGCTTTTGTGCTTGCTGTCACTTTTTTTATTGCAGTGCCTCATGGCTTCAAGTCACTAAATGGGAGCGAGTTGGAGGATTTTAGTGTCAGTCCTGACAGTGCCCTTCCCATGGGAAGCCAGCAGTAGGATGTGGGGGTATGAAGTGTTTTTTCCAGTTGCAAAACTCGTGCTGGCTGCACCTTTATTTATCCTGGTGATGGCCTCACAACAGAAAGGCTTGTCCCGAGAGCTGTGAGCACTGTCCCTGCTCCTGAGCAGCTCTTCAGGCACAGCTCCACTGTCCCTCCTGCAGCCTCCTGGGCCAAACCTCTCACTTGCCTGGATGTGATGGCTTACCTCAGCACCTCCTGAAGTGCTGGATCAGGTTTGAGTTCCTGTGGGTATTTCAGGCTACCTGAAATGTCATCTAAAACTGTTGGGAACACTTCTGAGCTGCTCAAGGCAGTTTTTGCATTTTTGTGCTCCTTCCTTTTGAGGGATTCTCTCTCTTCAAGGTAAATTGAGTGTGTGATCCCAGCTGGGATTGCTGATACTCAGTCCTGGTACTTACTGAAAATTAGTTGATAGTCTGCTGTTTGTAGCTGCTCAGTTTTAAGGAACTTGTTTTCTTAGATGAGGGCAGGAGAAATTTGCTTCAATTGGTTTTAATGCAGAAACCTGAGTTGGGTTCCTGTTTTTTTTGGGTTTTTTTTTAAATACTTAAACCGGGAAGGATGATGGACTAAGACTTGTCATTCATTTGTTGGTCATTCTCTTTGTGCAGATTTGAATTAAATGTGAGCTCTGGACTTTTTCTAGGTAACAGGTTTGTTAATGTAACCAGCAAAAACTGTATGTGATAGAAGGCAAATAAAACCAAAAAATGGCTACTTTTTGTTGTGCTGGCTGTTCTGTAAAATTAAGCATTAGGAGGGAATCTGTGAATTTCTTTAATGTAGTGTGAAGATGAGAGTTTTCCATAGCTTGATTCCATTCCTCCCCATTGGCACAGTGTCCCCAGGCACACCTGAGTTTTTCCTGAAGTCTTCCAGAACCTGTTTGCCCAGGCTGGCAACACAGGCTCTCCTGCACAGAGCAGAACTGCTTTGGCCAGAAGTTTGGAGACAGGGACATTGGGATCTGCACGCACTCACTGCTGTGTCAGATCCTCACTAAATACAGACCAGAACCCAGGGCCTCTCAGTGGTGTCATCCTCAGGAATGGGAGTTTCAGAATATCTGGATTGTCCTTGTTTGTGATTGTACCACGGTGGGAAGAAAAGAAACAGGATAGAAAGAATGTTAAAGATGTGGTGATACAAACTGGCTAATGTAGGCAGTTAAGTGTTAATTAAGAGCTGAAGGGGACAGTGTAGATCAGGAAGTGCAGTTGTGATGAGAGCACCTTTTCTAAACCTGATCTGTGCCTCCAAGCCACTGATGGTGGGAAAAACAAGGATGCTGCATTTGCTCTTTTACCAAGGGCTGTTCCAGTGTGACTGCACAGTTGAGGCCTCTGTGGTTAAACCTGACTACAGGGGAAAAAAACCTACAACAAAGGACCAGCTTGAAATACTAACTTTCCACAGGAGCAGCACAGGTTGTCTGAAGCTGTAAGAATACATGAGAAATTGTGGGAGTATAGTCTATTAAAAAAATAGAGAACAACAAAACAAAAACACCTTAAGTATTGACAGAGGCTTTACTTATTTTATAAACTGGATGCTTTGAAGAAGCAGTCCAACCTGATTTTTGCTTTGGTTTTGGGCTGCCTCTTTTGTGTTTCCTAGCAGGGCTTAAGTTGCAGTGGCAGATTTCTCAGATTGCTGAGAAGGTTCAAAACAAGGGCAGCCCCACGGGTCTGAGCATGAAGACCAGGGAGGGGATGCCCATGGCTGGGCTCTTTGTGGGGGTTCAAGGAGTGTGGGGGGTGTGGGACACTGTCCATGTGGAATGATTTATCATTGTGGGACACTCCAGAAAACAGGAGGTCTTATCCCCAAATCAAAGACAATGCAGACCCTAAAACACCTGCTCCTTTTGGGCAGTTCTGTGCCCCCAGGTGGGGTGGAGCAGCTTTGGCTGACAAAACCTTCTCATGCCAGATCACCTGTAGCTGCTCTGTCCCACCCAGCTCCTAACCCCTTCCCGCAGAGCGGCTGGAAGTGAGGGAATCTCCTTTTTATAGCGGTGGGAGCCGTGGCCGTAGGTGGGGTGGCTGCTCGGGTTACCGCGGCAGGGACACTGGAGCAGCTGGCGCTCGCAGAATGCCCGGAGTCAGCGCAGCACCAAGGTGCTGCTTCCCGCTGGGATCCATCGCCTCCCCTCCCAGCCCAGGCTCTGACACACGCTTGGCTCCAGCACGGCCTCGCATTGTTGTCAGCTGAGCACACCTCGGATTTATTTTTTTTTTTATTTTCCGACAAACGCAGTTTGCTGACGTAAGGGCGAGTCCCTGCGGATCCCGGCAGAGCTGCGGGGCCAGGGCTGTGCTGGTGGAAGGTGGAAGAGCGAGTGTGTGTTGGTGTGGGGGGTTCTGAAAGCCCCTGCGAGCCTGTGTGGAGCAGAGGAATGTGGTTTCCTGGTAGGGTGAATTTAAAATGACTCATCCGTGGATCCCGGTGCAGACGTTGGCATGAGATCATCCTCATTGTGCAGCTGGGAAAGCCAACTTCAGATTGCTTCTCTCTGCGAACTTTCTAGGCCTGGCTCTCCTCTGTGCCTCTTCTAGAATTCTTCCTTTGTGGAGGATTTTCTTTTTTTTTTATAATGAGTAAAAGGAAATGGAACAGTGGGGCTCAGACTTTGAACTTGTTCCTTTCAGTGTTTTTTTCCTTCATTAGTTTACAGCCTCAGTTCTCTGCGGTTTTACTGCTAAGAAGAATTCTC
Organism: Haemorhous mexicanus; assembly: GCF_027477595.1. Taxonomy (NCBI): domain Eukaryota; kingdom Metazoa; phylum Chordata; class Aves; order Passeriformes; family Fringillidae; genus Haemorhous; species Haemorhous mexicanus. The sequence goes on from NC_082347.1 coordinate 37,421,597, forward strand.
AGAAATCACTTTTTAAGATACTATCATATCTTAAGAACACTGATAATCTGCTTGGTAAAATAGTGAATTCCTGATGAATTAGTGTGTCAATGTGTACAGGAGCAACATGAAATATTTTTGCAGCTTAAACACCCCTTTAAAAATAGGGTTTCCAACACTTGCACCATATGTCCCCTTATTAAATTCTCCTCTTACTGAATAATGACATTACCCTCTGAATGACAGAGGTGCTTGTTACATGATCTGACTTAGAGATACATCTGGAACTTGGCCCTCGCGGGGTCTCAAAATAGAATGACCGATGCAGGAAGAACTTACTAGAGGACTTGTGAGGGCTCTTAGCACAAACCACTTCCACCCTTGCCAGAGCTTTGACATTGTCCAGTGAGTTTACTCAGACAACACAGGGCTTTTTAAATCTTCCTTTTCAGTGTTTTCCTCTTTGTTAAGCTATCCTGTCTTCCCCTTCTCTCTCCCTCAATGTTTAGTGAACCAGATCCTCCTTAGCTGGCAGTGAATACATTTTCAGTGTGCAGTGTCAGTATCTCTTCAAATAGCCAGTGGAAAAAACGATACAAACAAAATCTGTGCTTCTGTTGGGAATAGTCTTCTTTGCAAGTGTCTTTCAGCTGTAGCTCAGGTGTGTTCTGAGAGGTGCTGAGGAGATGTCTTTGGTCCCATTGGTACTTGTTTGAATTGGATGAGCTCTCTCTGAAGAGGCTGTGCTGGTGGCTAAGTGCATGATAAATAAGAAATCCAAGTGGAATTAGGCAGGTAGTTCAAAGAACAAGTGAATGCTTATGAGAAGTAGGGGTGAAAGCCCCACAAATTAGCAGATTTTTTATCTTCCTTCCCTTGCCTGCAATGTTGGCACCTGCTGTTGCCTGCCCTGCACAGGCCTGAGAGGCTCTTGAGCTCCTCACACGCATCTGATGCTGCTTTTAGGGCAGACCTTTAGGGCAGCTTTCTCTCACCACGTTTCTCGAGCTACCAACAACTCTCTGTGCTCTTTTCCCTTGCAGGAAGGCCAGTCCTCAGCCAATGGCCCATCTCGAGACAGCCCCAAGCAGCCGGCGGCCCGAGAAGGACACGTGGGCTACCCCAAGCTGCGTGCGGGCTACATCCCCATCCCCGTCATCCACGAGGGCCTCGACGGCCGGCAGCAGCACCCCTGCTTCTCCTCCCCGCAGCCTGGGCTGCAGAGGTACAAGACAGAGGCCGTGCCAGCGCCGGGGCAGGCTCAGGCACCCCTCAGGGGGGGCTATGGTGGCCCCGAGTCGCCGGCGGAGGCCGCGGCGGCCGATAAACAATGTGGACAGACACCGGCAGCTGCGGCCACGCACGGAGCCGAGGTGAGCGTCAGCGCTGCTGGGCTCTGCCTGCAGTGGTCTTTGCAGCATTTATGGCCTGAATGTCACACACGAGGAGCTTAGGAAGCCCAGCTCGCTACAGGATTGTGTTTTTTCCCAACGCTTGCAGAGTACTGAAAGTGCACAGTCATGGCAGCATGAATATGGATGGGTTTTTTTCTGGCGTCACCCACTTGTGTTCTGGAATGATTCTGCAGAGATAAATGCAGAGCTGAGCAGGCCCTGTGGCAGGGGAGGGGTTTTTTTTAGGGTTTGTGGAGGTTCCCTTACAAGTGGAGAATGCAGACAAGCCTCTTGTGTTCTGCACCGTGAGTCAAAGTGGGAGAGACAAGTGTCCAGTCAGCTAACAACCCAGGCCACTTCAGAAGATCTTTGCTTCCTAATTGCAAATTTCAGTTGTATGAAATGGATTTACATATATACACATTTAGAAGTGAGTTGTGAAGTATTTTGTCCTTCAGTGGCATGTGAAAAATATTTCAGACTATGGACTTCTTTGAAAAAATGTCACCCTGCTTGTTTTGTGTTTCAGAAGGTGGGATTTTTGGCCTGCTCTCTGTAGAGAATTAGCAAATTGGTATTCTTGTAATATATGGAAATATAAGCCTCATTTTTATTCAAAGTAAGATGAGCAGGAAATTCAGCCTTCATCAAGCTGAAAACATATCAGGTCTGTAATTCAACAGTGGTGGCATCTTCTCTGAAACCCATTTGGAGTTTGAAGAATGTAATTAAATCCTGTTGGCAGGTTTCTGAGCTATTTTGACTAACCATGCCTAAGACAACAAGCTCAGCTTTTCCTTCTCCCAGCTGTGTACAGCTTTGCTCTGTCTGCAGAGTGGCTTTAGGAATGTGACTTCTGTGCCACTTAATGGAGATAACGAGGGAGGGAGAGCCTCAGAACTTGCTGTTACACGCTCAGTGTGGGTGCCAAGTGACCAGAGTCCGTGCTGGGCACCCTACACTGCACATCAGCAGTGCCACTGATGGTGCTGTAATGGAAACCATCATTTATATATCCAAGGTTCCTGCTGTTCCTTGGGCAGCTGAGCTGTTGATCAGCACCAGGAGAGGGGTTTTGTTCCCTTTCTCTTCTGCAATGCCTGTTCTCTCCTCTCGCAGCTCCAGTCTGGCCTTTCATAGAAGAGGGGACAAAGGGCAATTATCCATATCTGCATCACCAAATTAATGATATGCTCTTAAAAAAATCTCCAACAAAATGTACAAAATCTGTTTGTGTGGCCAGGATCAGAAGTCAGTGCTGTGTGCTCTTAGGGGTTTGTCTCCAGTGCATAATTTGTTTGCTTAGCTTTAGTTTACCTCAAATTTAACAGGTTTAGACAGGAACAGCCATGCAAAAGCAGCATTCTGACTGAGCATCCACTCCCTGCTCATTTCAGGGCTGGGAATGCTGCAGCTCAGGTTCCTGCTTGTTATAATGATGCTCTCACAACTTATGTGGTTTGTCTAGTGAGGCTCTTGGCCAAAAAAAAGGGAAATGGAGTCCTTGCACGCCAGAAACACGAGTTCAGTTTCTATGATGATTGCCCCCTTTTCTCTTTAGAAATGAAAAGTATTGTGAACACACAGCGGTTAACACTTAATAATGGATTTTTGTTTTCATGGCAGCCTCAACCTCCTGGAGCATCTGACCCTCCAACAGCTTCCCCTCAGACCTCTGGCAGACCCAACGCGGGGAGCCACCCGCTTCCTCGCGGTTATATCCCAATCCCTGTGATCCATGAAAACATGCCCCGCCAGCCAGCACAAGCCTACCACCAGGCACAGAAGACCCACTACCCTGCCCAGCAGAGCGAGTTCCAAGCCCACCAGCCGGTGTTCCACAAGATCCAGCCGGAGGAGCGGGAGCCCAAGGCGGCGCGAGCGCAGTCTCCGTTCCGAGTGGCTCAGAGAGGCTCCTCTAGTCGGGAGAGCTCCCCGGCCAGAGTGAGCACCCAGGTGCAGCCCCCAGCTCCCATCCGAGTGCAGACAGTAGTAGACAGACCCCAGGTATGTAGAATGGGGAAGTGATTCACCTGCCAGGGACCTGAGCATGGCTAGAGCTGTAAAATGAGCTTGTACTAACACATACATGAAAGCACCTAAAGCAGTCTCCACTGCTGGATTTAAACAGACTGGGAGATCCTGAGATAAGCAGCAAGTTGCCTTTCCACCTGTCAGGACTGTGGTGGATGACTGAAATATGATTTAACACACGATTTAATCTTCTCTTGTCAGAGTATAATTTGGTGTAATTACACTGAGGTCACTGATGTTGCATTATGTTTATGAGACGAAAACCAGGTCTGTGGGATTTGTGACATCTTATGTAAATATACTTCACTGATGTCTCAGAACCATTTAGGGGATAGCATCAGATGCACAAAGTAATTTTTGCTATGAAGAAAGGATAAGCGAAATCCAGAGCTTTTTATTCTTGTGACTTGAAGCATGTTCTTGGTCATAGAACTTGCTGCCCCTTGAGCATTTTTTCCATGTTAGAATTGTTACTAAAGTTACAATTTAAAGGCTACTGGGAATTCAACAACTGTGAGTGTGTGGAAGGGGCTATGTACAGAAACAAGCCTTGATTTCCTCTCTGGAGATTTTTCACATTAAAAATGACAGGAGCAGAATTAGGTTAAGAGTTTTAAAAACCCAGGCTAGGACAAAACTAGGAAGACTCAAGATTTAATGGCATATTCTAGGTCAGTGCTAATTTATTTATCTTTGTGGGTGAGAGTTTGCTCTCCCTAATTAAATTTTATGTTTAACAGGTAAAGCAGTAACAGATTTGTAGTGTAGGCCATTTACATACTTGGTTGCAATAAAATACAGATATTTTACTATTTAAATCCATGAGAGCTGGTTTTAGTGTCTTTCAAAATCACTGTTTATGTTCTTAAGTAACTAAAGGGGATGTCAGGGGCAGGAAAATGCAGATCTCATAAATTTCGGTTTTCTGCCAAGGTTTCAAAACTAATCTCAATTTCAAGAGATTTCTGATTTGGTGATTTAAAAGTGGAGTAATCCCAAGGATAGTCTCTAATCACTACAGTGTAATAAGATTGACACAGTAACCTCTGCATGTAAATAGGTTAAAGATTAAAAATAAGCACTAACCAAAAAAGCAATGTCCCGAGAACAGGAATAGGATGAGAATAGCCCAAAGTGTGATTAAAACTCAGCAAAGTAGTTGGCTTTTCAAGAAAGATGAGCCCTTAATTAGGGAAATGGGATGAAATCTTTCTTCAGCAAGAAATCTCCCTGACTTAAGCTAGGTGAAAGCTTTGCTTAAAGGTCCTGTCTTTTAAAGCTGCTTATGGGGCTGATTTTATTGAGCATGGGCAGGATTTGGTGGGTTTAAATTTGGAAATTTAATGTTTGAGAGAGTTGATTGGTGACTATAATAATTGTTCAGCACAGTGCTACTTTTCAGTTTAAAACAGTAAAATTCAGCAATGATCAGGGAAGATTAAACATCCTGTGTGTGTGAAATTGCACTGCTAGGAGTACAGAAAATTAGAAGTTAGATTACTTGTTCATTAGAGGGAAGTAAGGAGCATTGTGTCTCAACACAAAACTTGCCTTGCTCACCAGGTTTCTCAGCAACAAGTCCCAGCTCAGGAGCCACCAAGACCAGCCCCTCCTCCTGAAGTCAAGCCTGACAACAAGGCAGCCCCACCGCCCGAAATGGAGGCACCCTCCACATATATCCCGATCCAGGTCACCCACCAAGAACCAGATCCTAAACCACAGCCCCAGAAGCCTCCAGCCATGGCAGAGAAAGCTGACAGAAAGGCTCCTTCCCCTGCTAAGGCTGCTCCCCCTCAGGAAAGGCCTCCTCCCGAAGAAGCGGCGCCAACGAAGACGATGGAAACAGGAGAACCTCAAAAGCATCCTGGTGTTTTGAAAGTGGAAGCAATTCTGGAGAAAGTACAAATGCTTGAGCAGGCAGTCAACTCCTTTGAAGGCAAGAAAACTGACAAAAAGTACTTGATGATTGAAGAGTATTTGACCAAAGAGTTGCTAGCCCTAGACTCAGTGGACCCTGAGGGTCGTGCGGATGTGCGCCAGGCCAGGAGAGATGGTGTAAGGAAGGTCCAGACCATTTTGGAAAAACTTGAACAGAAAGCAGAAGATGTCCCAGAACCTGTTCAAGTTGATGGACTTCAGCCAAATTTTCCAGAGCCTAAGCCACCACAGGAAATCATGGAGATTGAACCTGTGGAAGTCAAGAGCAAGGGAGATACCAGTAATAAAAATGCTCAAGAGGAAACCAAAATGGAAAGACATCAGCCTGAAACCAAGGAAGAAGTGTTTACCAATCTTGCCACCACGACAAACACATCCAATAATCCAACTGAACCATAGCCACGTGCTGAAATCAAAATCTCTCAGACTTTATAACTTAAAGTGTGTTTAAGTGAATTTTAAGTTGCATGCATTTCCGGAGCTCTTTTCAACTGGTTTTAATCAACATAGCAGCTTGGGACACAGTAAACACTTTGTGGGGAAAGGAGGGAGCTAGAAAGAAAGTGATGCATTTATCCTTTATTCTTACACTATGTAAAAGACATGTTTCAAAAATAAACCCTGTACATTAATTGCTTTTAGATAAGCTGAATGGAAAAGAAAAATGACTTCAGGGTTAATATTGATGCGTGTTGTTTAAGGTGTATTCTTTTGCAGGTGATTTTTGTAAAATCAGAGGCCTGCATTGTCAGAATACCAGTCCTCCTACAAGTATAGCCACTCTTAACAGTAATGTTTTTACTTTTAATGTTCACAGTTGGGCACTTTAAGTAATGATGGATAGAAAGTGTGCAAGAAACTGTAGGGATATTTATATGTGTGCAGGACTTCAATGCTATATTTTAAGAGGGAAATAAAATAATATGGAAGCCTAATTTAGTCTTGTGATTTTATAAGCTGCAACTGTAAAGGCAGTAACTGGTTTTAAATACACTGTTCTGAACACAGGCTTGTTAGTGCAGCATTATAGTTGAAGTCTGACAGCTGTTTTCTCATCAAGGCAAAACATGCCTTTCTCTATTTGTGTCCTCCCTTCTGATGATGTTGCTGTGTCACATCTATGGATTGAGAAAGGAATTTGGCTGAGCATTTCTGCCTCCTTGCCCTGGAAGTCACCATTTAACTGAAATATTTATAACATTGAGATCTGTGGTTGTATTACAGAAATTTCCAGATCTTAACTTCTTCTGCAAAGTCACTATTGTTTTATTTGCAATTACAGAATTTTGTATGCAGAAGTACACTTTTTTGTATTTAGGAATACATTTTGTATTCATAGAGTCAGTAGGATTCCTCACACTTTGTGAACAGTTTTAAGCAACTCTTTGTTCAAAGAGATTAACAATTTGTACTTAAGCAACAGAGATAAACCATTTTTCTGCTACAGCCATGTGAAATGAAAGCAGCAGTCAGTGCAGGAGTGAAGGGGAGGAATGGGTCCTAACTGAAATCCAGAAGTTACACTTGACTTGTTAATTTTATAAATGCAAATTTTCTTTCACCTGATTACATATTTGCTGCATAGAACCCCAAATTTATGAATGCCAAAACAAATCTGCTCAAGGCAATTATCACTTCCTGACCTACACTTTGAATCATGAGAGTGCATTTGTAATAAGGTTTAAGCCCATCTGAAAATCTCTTCTTTTTAAGAGTGGTCATTGAGAATTGTCACTCTTTATTTTAAAGTAACAATAGAGCATGTAAATTATGCTGCAATAAATGTAGCATTTGGGTTGTGAACTCTCTGCTTAGTTGTAGGTGGAAGGTTGATGATGCTTCTTGTTTCATTTTCATAGGCAACAGCACTTTGAGAGAACAGACAATGTCTTGTAACCTTTTGGCTGCTCCAGCTTTGGGAGCAGCATTTGAGGCATTCTAGAAGAAGAGGTGTGAAAGTTCAGCTGCCTGCATAATTCCTGCATGAACTCATTTCAGTGGCACATTGCTCATGCAGGGTTACATTTCAGCTGAGGACACAAATCTGACATCATGTAACAAAAATACTTAAATTGAGGAAAATCAGCTGCGGATTTTTAGAACTGAGCTCTCTAAGCAAAGTCTGTGGGAGGTATAAGGCCCTATCTTTTAATGGTTTCTCTTAGTGGACCACTAAAATAATCCAGATTAAAACCACCTCATTAACTGAGGTGGCACAGTGGAAATTAGGGCTATTTACAGTATTTACAGGGAGCTAAACAGGTGCTAGATTTCTAATACATGTCATCTGCTGCTAATGGGGCCTGATTCATGTAACATTATTCAGTGTTGGTCAGAGTAGGTGGAGTCAGACTGAATTACAACTGATGGGGTTCTTTTAAGAAGCAAAGCTGGAGGTAGAGCTGCACTCTGCCAAGTGCTGCTTTAGAAGCTGATTCTGGAAGTCGATGCTACTACTGCAGGGTTAGGTACAACTCAAAACAAAGTGAGGTTTCATGATGTGGCCTAATAAGGGAAAGTGCATTTGGCTGCCCTGGAGCTGCCTAGCTGGAGACTGGTGCTCTGAGTCATAGGCTCTCTTTGTTTCCTCTGTTGCTCAAGACTAAACTGCGCCCAGTCCAGTTTATATGTCTGGACACATCAGCATAGCTACAAATCCTGCATATGGGCTGGGAGGAGGGAGTGGCCAAGGAGGAAGCAGCTGAAGATTCCCACCCATTCCCTGTGAGCTCCTGACCTACTCTGTGCAGAGCCTGTTTGCTGCCTTGACTCGGTACCAACGATGTGTGGAGCTGGCAGGGCAGAGGAAGGGGATTCCTCCTTCTCTTGCCTTTCTGCAGGATGGTTGGTACCTGCTCTGTGCTTTGACCTTGGGAGACAGCTGGAAACTTGGCTTTGAAACTCGGGTGGAAAGCACTTAGGAGTTTAAAGCCATAAGAATTATGTTACATTAACTCTCAAATACAGCTGTGCACAACAAACAGCAGCTGTGCTGTTGAATGCAAGGCTTTCAAATACACAGTGCATTTGCAGTAACCATTTCAAAAAATTGAACAAATGTCAAAAAATGCAGTTATTCAACAGTAAATGATCCTGTCAGTAAAAGGCACTGATTCAGCTCATTTGAAAGTAGCAGGAGGGATATGAAAAGCCTGTTCATGGAACCACAGTAAAAGCTTAAGCTATTTTCTGATTGCACTATCTTGTCCAGCTAGTGCTATTTTAAATGCCAGTAGTGGCCTGTTCTCTATATTTAAACCCTCACAGCAGCAAGGCATTGTGTTTCCTGTAAATATAGCACTTTGACTATTTATTTACAGACTGCCAAACCATGCCATGCTCCGAAGAAGGGGCAGCAGTTACATTGCCCCCAGGAGCAGGATGAGACAGGAATTGGTGTCTCATTCCTCTCCAAAGGGAGGGACAAACCCTTTGTCTGGGGTCTGTTTTGCTTTCAGCTTGATGTTGGCTCAGCTGTGTTTGCAGGCAAGGTGGGGAAGGAAAGGGGTACAAATCACACTTCACCCAGGAGGCAGGAAAGCAGCACAGCAGTTTGTAGAGGCAGATTCTGCCCCTGCACCTCAGGTCAAGGTAAGTCAAGGAAAGCCCTGATCCAGTGTCCTCAGTGAGGGTATCTCTTTTAAAACTAATTCTAATAAAAAAATAGCTTCTGCTGGCTGGCACAAAGCTGCTGAAAAGGACAAATCTCAGTCAAGGTATGCTTATGAGAAGGTTTTAATTCGCTATGTTTTCAGCTTCCCTCCTTAAATAATGTGCATGTCTTGATCTTTTTAAGTACTCAGGTAATCAAATAGAAGGCACCACATCATTACTCAAATAAAACATTAAAAAAATGGGGAAAAATTGGCTTAGACTAAAGGCCTAGTAATGAGCAATAATTTATGTGCTTTTGGTCCTGTTGTGTCCAAGAAATAAAATGCAGATGTCCTAGAAACAAATCTTGGTGCTGTAAAAGTTGAATATCATAACATTTTGGGTTTGTTACAAAAGCCAGCAGTAAAAGTTTTTCTGACAGAAACAAATCCAGCCTTTCTGGGCCACTTGGGTAAAGGAGGCCTTCAGGAAAAACTAATCTGAGCTCAGCACTCGCTGTGGAATACAGATTGAAGCCAGAAGTTAACCATACAAAATATCATTTCCTGCAGCCTTACTGTAAATATTAAAACTCCAAAGCCAAACTTCTTTGGGTAGATATAGTACTGCCATTAATGAAATATGAACACAATCATTTTAGCATCTAGCAAGTAGTGGTTTTATTGGCACCTTCACCTCTTTATGTGCAATGGCACAGGAGAGCCAAATACAAGTGTGTTTAAACTATTTTTTTCTTAATATAAATATTTTGCTTAAAGTTAAATGGGTAGCACTGAGATCCATTGGCCTTTAAGACTGGATAATTTGGGTTCCTGAGCTCTGCCCAAAGAACACATCCATAGGATTGTGCAGGGGATCAGTCCCTGTGCCCGTGAACCACCAAGGGACCATGGATGGTCTGTAACACTAGAGACCAATGTAACTGAATGCCAGCCCCTCTAATCCAGAGCAAGAGTTATTTTAAGATGGGCAAGAGGCTGCTTACAAAGCAGGGGAACACACCAATTCTCATCAAACACCTTTCCAGGATCTATAAATATGCAGCTTAAAAGAATAAAGAGGCTAGTTCAGTTGTTCCTGCTAGAATTTCCACTCCAGAAGTTGGAAATCTGCATGAAAGGAAGGAACAGGTCCAGCCAGCCTCTAGCTTCCATATGTCCCTGCACCAAAAAATGGCAGGGCAAGCAGAAGTGGAGGATCTTACATTAAATTTCAGACTGTAAGAATAAAAGCACATCTGCCACACATATTTCAGAAAATAATTCCAAAGGGCATTGATCTGTAAGAACACAGAATTGTTTCAGAATTCAAAATGTAATCTGGAGTTCTTTATCCCTGGTTCTTTACATTTGACATCTATTCAAGGACTGTGCAATGTTCTCTGACGTGTGCCACAACAAACACAGAAATCACTGATAGGGTTTGCACTAAAGATAACGTTGTTGGAAGTCTTGGGAAAAAGGCCGGAGATAGAACAGAGATGAAAATAATTAACTACTTCTAGTTAATTATTTCATTTCTAATGAAATATGGTGCCTATGTTAGGAATGAGGTGAGCAGGCAAGAAAATGTAACAAACTTTGAAATATTACTACTAATTCAGTTGCTAGATGATCTGTCTGCTATTCATCTGACTTCACAAGTATAAAATAAATTTTTAAAATGGGGGGGTTAGCTGAGTTTTAAAACAATAAAAGAAATACCCTGAATTTAGCAACAAAGGCATTATGGAACTTAGCCTGTTTTTTATTGCATTTCTGCAGCCCCTGACAGTGAACAGATGAGATTTGCAAAATCACCCACATGGGTTACTTGAAGCCCTGATTTATTGCTTTTCATCATTTTGTGAACTTTGAGTTCTCATCCATTTCTGTCTTGTCAGGAAAGCTCTGCTCCTTCCATTTGCAGAAATGAGCAGTGTCTGGAACAATTCCCTTGCGCGTTTCCCACAGGGCTGGCAGGCAGATAATGTGGGTTTTTTCTGCTGCCCATACTGATCTGTGGCAAAGAATAGGAGTTGTCAGCACTCTGTCTTGCCACTCCAAGTGCACAGCTCAGATTGTAAAATCTGTTAGTGAGAGCCATAATGTTTAACCCAGTGTGAGCTTACCTATTTTATTCAAATCAGGATGAGATGAAAGCAAGGAAAACCTAAAGCAGTTTTGCCCAGCAGCCACACATGCAGCAATTTTTACTTCCAAAGGACTGATGAAATGATAACACACATCCCCAGCTGGGCATTCAGCAGGTGTTGGTGAGTACTTGGTCCCCACGACCTTCCCTTGTGTCACAATTGATGATGAGCTCCTGTCTCATCTCCATTCCTCCTCTCCCCAGCTGCCTTTCCACAGCCATGAAATGTTTCTTTCCCTTGACCTATTACCACTTAGAAAAAAGAGCTAGACAGAGCATGTGAAGATTTCTCTTAAAAATTCAGAGAGTTTTGTCAAAAAAAAGTGCTGGGAGTTCAACTCTAACCTCTCTCATAAATTAAAAGTGATCTTGACCTTGAGCCAATAAACTCAAACGTTTATCAAGGTTTCTGCATGACTGCATACCCAGTATAAAGCCAGCTCGTAAGATGGAACATGCCTGGAAGAATGAAAACAAGGATCAAGGTAACTGTAAATCAATCCAAATTGGCTCCACCCAAGAGTGAAATCATCCAATTTGCTTCAAAACTTAGAAAATTTGCACTATGGCAGATGGAAGCATCTGCTGGTGCCGAAAGTGCACTGAAGCACTACCACAATTAAAATGGCCTTATTTGTTTAATTTAGTTCCTAAACTTGTTAACTAGCACCCTGACAAATATTAAACCTTGTACATCAGAGCTATCTTTTCATTCTAAAGAGTAGTTACTTCAATATGCTACTCTGTGACAAATAAAAGTATGAGGACTGAAGTTTAGCTGTATGGATGTATTAGATTACACTGAATAAATGGTATAAGGTAGGGTTGGATCACAATATCATAAACAAATATTGCTGCCTAGAAACAGCAAGCATAGACACATTAAAATATTTAAGGTACCTTTAATATTAACTACCTAGCAACAAGTTCCTGATTACTTCAAGGAAAATAGGTACTACTGGAGAAGGCAGGAATTATAGCAATTATTATTGTTATACCTTTTCCCCCCTCAGTAACAATTAGACACGTAACTCTTGTTGTATAACATACAATTACCTGCTTAGGGAATCCCTGCCTTAAATAGTTTGTGCTTGACTATGCTAAAAAACAGACACGGTTGTGCAATTAGAGGATGTAGATTTGATAGAGCTGCATGAGAAGCTGCATGGTTGAGCTCTGGTTCTCCCGTGTCTCAGATTTACAGTGTGAGCCCAGCATCCCCTCTGTGTGCACATCCCTGGTTTGGGATTGCAGTCAGAGTCTAATGTATCCAGCTGTGGCACAGGAACCTCAGGCACCTCACAGGATGTCATTCAATGAGAGAACCAGGGCAGGGCATGGGTCTTGATGCCTCAGGTTTTAGCTTTTCTATTTTTCAGATTCTGTGCTGGTTTACTGTGTGGGTCTGGGTTTCATATCAGAAATGGTGAGCTCTGTGCACAGAGCAGGGAGACAAAACAATTCCTGCTCCAGCTGGGCACCAAGGACAAATGACCCAAATCTCAGCCCAGGAGCACAAACCCCGTGGGCTGGAGAGAGAAAAACAAGCAGGGTGGGAGTGCCTGGGCTAAAGCTGGGCTGGGACAATGAACTGCAAGGTGCAAATGGAGCAGAGCTGATCCCAGGGAGAGACCCTGTGCCCGGCCGTGCATTTTGGGACCATCTTGGTTCTTGGGTGTGGCCCTGGCTGGGCTCTGGTGCTGCCCAGGGTGTGTCCACTGAGGCTTTCTAATAAATCCCTACTTTATTCTTTAGCTCTGTCCAGCCTCTGTTCTAGGTCAGCATTCACAAGGCATCAGTCTCACCTCCAGGGACGCTGCTGATGTCACCTCACCCGAGTGTCCCCACGAGGGTCCCAGCGCAGCACTGCCACCTCCCTGCCGCACCCCTGCCCCTCCCAGGCACCAGAATTTCCTCCTGCCGTGCTGGAAGAGCAGAAGGACTGCCATGGAAAAGGGTTTCCTGTAAGAGTGAAGAGAACTTTCTCACCTTGCATGCGTCCACCATGCTGGCAGGGTGCACCCCAGCAGTGTGGGCAGGATCTGAGGGATGCCTGCATTTCTAGGGTTTCTTTTCAAAGCTTATAAAAGGTGTCAGGTTTGCATTGGAGGCCTTGGGGTCCTGCACTTCCAGTTTTAATATTGACATATCCAGCATTTAAACAGGGCATACTTTCAGATTCCAAGCTGGGTTTTGTAGAACACTGCTTGCACATGACACTCTTGATCTTCACATAAAACCAATAAATATTTCCACTCTTGGATCTACATGAAGATAATTATCCCAACACAGGCATTAGAGTTTGTTTCAGTTTATAAACCCCAAAAAAAGCCATTGGCTCATTTCTGCCCCTCTTTATTCCATAACCACAACTCTAATCCTCATTCTAAATCTCAAAATCATCCACAATCCTAATCCATCAATCTCAAAAGAAATACAAGCCTGCAGATTCAGAAAGAACAAACCCAGAACTTTTCCAGCAGCTCTTCTGGAGTGAACACAAGGGGCAGCTCTTAATTTCCTGTGGGCTTGAAACTGAATACAACCTAAGTGAGGGAGAGGATGGTAAATTGAAATGGATAAAACACTGGGGAAGGTGTGGTTTCAAATACCTTTCTCTCAGTGACACCTGCTTTTGAGATTAGAGGTCAGCATTGGTGTGATGGGCCTGGCTTTTCTACAGGAGAGAATGAATCAGCCAGCTGCAAAACCAGGCCCTGTATCAATGCCCACCCTGAAAAAGTTTGCAAATTTTACTCACTCACTTGAATTTTTGGTTTTGATCAAGCAAGAAATGTAGAATTGAGACATTATTTGTGGGTGTGTATTGTACTTTCCTCCGATAAATCTGATAAAAGTAATTTCTTTACCATAAGTGATGCTTTCTTGGTTTAATTAAAACTAAACATGCATTGTCAGATTTTTACTGAGAGGTTTAAAGCATTTATCTTTATAATTTATTCACATTTTGTACCATGCAAGCTACACTACCAAGAGGGTGAAATTCTCTCATTGTCACATGGTGATATTTTTGCTTTTTGTCTCTCAGTTTTCCATTGGGAGCTCTGCATGAGTCCCCAGTATTTGCTGGTGAAGCCTGATCCATCGGACTAATCCCCTCCTGCTGCTTCTTTTCCTGTAACTCTCCTCTCGGGGGCAGGAGATTTAAGGAGCTTTTTGTGCTTACAATTTCCTCTGTCCTCCCTGGTGGATTTTCTGTCTCAAGGACTGGACAGCCAAAGCTGTTCAGAAGTTGGAACAGAGCCTAAATATATTTCTGTAAATGACATAGCAAGAAAAGACTCAATTTTTGTATTCGCTCAAATGGACATTTCCAGTGTGAGTCAAGCAGGTCATGTGTAGAAGGCACAACAAAACAAAACCCCAAGAGTCTGTCAAATTTAAAATCTCAACTCCTGAAGTTCCTTGGGCTTGATCTGAGACACTTGTTCCTAACTAATGTGTTTTGTTACATGATGCTCTACTAAAGGCAAATCCACTCAGTGGAAGAACCTAGCAGTGCCAGTGAGTGGTCATTAAACGTCATCATACAGATTTTGAGATGGGAACATACAGGTTAGATCTCAGAAGAAATTTTTTTCACTCTCTATGTTCTCAGGCATTGGGAATTGGTTGCTGACAGAGATGGTGGAGTCACCATCCCTGGGGTGTTCAAGAGGAGCTGGGGGATGTGCTTTGGGCTCTAGGGGGGGACAGCCGGACTGGATGACCCTGAAGGTCTCTCCCAGCCCTGACAATTCAGTGATTCTGTGACTCTGCGCAGGTGCACTATGAAAATGGTCCATTGGAGCTCCATCAGCATTAACGCAGGAGGTGACAAAGCCACCTTGCCCAGATCCCCCGAGGTTTGCGCTGTGCGGGGACAGTCCCGGCCCCGTCGCAGCACCTCGCTATGACGTCAGAGCCCCGTGACGTAGCGCTGGCGGCGGCCGGCAGGGGGCAGCAGCGCCCCGCGGATGGCGGCGGACCCGACCCCACCGGGTTTACGGGAAAACCGCGGGTGATGTCACAACAGCCCCGGGACCCGCACCGGGGGCAGCGCCTGGCACCGAGCTCCGCACGGCGGGACAGAGAGGGCAGCGCTTGGGTCGGTCTTAGGGCACATCAACATCATTTTGGCTCAGCACATCAACATCATTTTGGCTCAGGTGTTGCTCTAGAACCCTCCAAACCCTCAAAACTGCAAAATAAGAGCAGGATTTAAGTAGTCCCAGTGCTTTGTATCAGTTATTTTTCCTTATACAGACTTTGAAGATGTACTGGGAGGAGCAGCAAGATATTACATTTCAGCCCTGCTTTTAAATGAAGTGGTGCCTGAAGGGAATGGTTAGGCTAACAATCTCCAGAGGTCCCTGCTGACCAGCATTGGGATAGCTACACTTTGATTTCTGAAAAACCCATTTTGAAAGGGCAAGATATTAAAATCACAATAATCTATTCAGTAAATGTTTCCTTTGTTGAGGGTGCTCTTGGTCAAAGCCTGGCTGGGTCAGAATTAGTTATGAGCCACTGTTTCCCTGAGAGGAAGTGATTGCATATCCCTTCAAAGTGACTTATGTCACCAAGAAAAGCTGCCAAGGAGCCACAAACCTCTGACTCTAAGGATTGCTCCAATCTTTATGATTTGATAGCTGAGACAGCCTTCCCTTCAACAAATTGGGCTGTAAGAAGAGCCCAATACTTATACATGTAAGTATAGAGCAAAAATTGTTCTTTGCATGATGGAGTAGTGACCACATAAATTAATTCAATTATCACAGTTGCTGGGGATTATTTTTCACCTGATTTCCATCTCAGGGAGCTTTGCATGCTCCTGTGTGTACTTATGTAGTCTTTTAATTACCTGATTCCAAAGTGCTTTCCAGTCATGAAATACTCCATGGGCATAGGTCATGTGCCCATTATTCAGTTTACAAGTAGCACAGGGAATTTTTTGAGTGTCAGTTATATAACCCAGTGGTGTTGATTCCCAGTGGTCCCCAAATCCTTTCCCCACAGGCATTATAAAACCATGGCAGGACATAAATTTTTCATTTTATCTTTCTTAAACTGAATCAAAAATATTAAACAAAACT
This sequence comes from Haemorhous mexicanus, assembly GCF_027477595.1. NCBI lineage: Eukaryota > Metazoa > Chordata > Aves > Passeriformes > Fringillidae > Haemorhous > Haemorhous mexicanus. The sequence continues at coordinate 37,437,786 of NC_082347.1, forward strand.
GATATTTAAAATTACATACTCTGGCTGAGAATCTATCCTATTACCACGGTTGGTTTTGTTAGTATAAATTGTGTTTACTTTTGGATGCTGTGTTTGATGAAGAGTAGGACAGGAGCTCCTATTTTTAGGATTGTTAGCACATTAAACTGGAGTTTGTGTTTATTTTTTTCACTGTAATTTACAGTGCAGCTCGAGGCAAATCAAATCAGCCAAACAGAACAATTGCTTGTGTGGTGCACCAGCTGGTCTCAGAAACCTCGTTTCAAACTGGTTTAGTTAAACAGGAAAGTTATTTAGGGACTTGCTCATATTTGCTTTCTCATTTTTGGGGGTGTTTTTTCTTGCCCATTCAGGGCTGCTTTTTCTGTAAAGAGGTAAATATGGCTGAGAGGGGAGAATTGGAATGTCAGCCTTTTTTTCTCTTTTTTTACCCTTTTTCCTTGCACAGCTTACAACAGCTGCCTAGGAAAAAAAAGAAAAAAAGCATTGATAAATGTCACAGAAAGAAACAAAACTCTTATGAAGGAGGCTTTCTTTTCCTAATTAAAACAATAAATTGAGAAACTGTGGCCTAAACCTTCTGGTGAAGTATCTACAGCCTTAGGGAAGTGCTGGAATCCACTGAAATGTGACAATTCACCATTTCTCAGGTGATTCTGGATGCCCAAGTTCAATTTTCACAATATTTATAACGAGGCAGTGACCTCACAAGAGCTGCACACAGGACATGACATGAATCCCATTGTTCAAAAGGCTCAGAACCCAGCAGGAAGAGGCACAGAAAGCAAAGAGGGTTGAGTAGGATGGATGTTGCAATTTCTTTCAGCTGGCAAGTATTTGCAGTTCTGTGGGACTGCTACAGAAACTTCTGCTGCTGCTTGACAGATTGGCAGAAACTTCTACTGCTGCTTGACAGATCCATGCATGAGACAAGAAAGACAGAGAATGGGTGAAAAGAAGGTTAAAGAAATGTGGAAATGCGCAAAGAGACTGAGATTCATAAAAATTAAGGGTGCAGCAAATCCTTGTAGGTTGTGACTAGGAAGAGATCACATTACCTCGTTCCTGTCTTGCCTAACAACCTGTTCTTAAACAACACCAGCAGTGGACAGTGCCCAGATAATGTCACTGAGCTACCTATTTCCAGGCCTGTTTAGCCAAATGCTTTGTTTCTAACTCATTCTTTGTTTGTCTAACTCATTCTTCCTGTGGTTATGCTCAGTACTTTTATTTTCTGGAATAAGACTTGGGATTGTTTAGCCTCAGAATGAAAAGACTCAGGAGGAAACCTTTTCAGTGTATGTAAATGCCTGAAGGGGGGAAGAAAAGAAGATGGGGCTAGACTCTTCTCATGGATTTCCTGTGAAGAGGAAATGGCTGCAAACTGAAAACCAGGAAATTTCACTTAGAGTTAAGAATTTTTATTTTTCTGTGAGGGTGGTCACACAGTGGCACAGATTGCCCAGAGGGGGATGGAGTCACTGTCTTTGGAGATACCCAAACCCCTCTGGATGTGAACCTGGACAAACCTTCCCTGGCTGATCCTGCTGTGAGCAGAGGGCTTGAACCACAGATACCTTTCAGCCTCCACCATTCTATAGTTCAGCAACACTGGGCAAAGAAACCAGTTGTTCTTGTCCTCTTTCCAGCAATTCTTGTGTGTTTCAAGTCTGTTTTCCTGTTTCCAATGAGAAACTAGTCCAAAAAATCCCTCTTCTTGAAATAATAAATCACAGCTTTGAAAGTTCAGATTACCCTTGATTTCCTTTGGCCTGTTTTCCATAGATAATTCTTAAAATGGTTGTATCAAACTGAATATAGAATTCCCACTGAGGTCTGACTCAGAGCAGAGTAAAAGGATTACTGCATAGGTCTTAGGCATAATGCTCCTGTGTATTCATTGTAGTATAAATGGATTTCTTTTTCACTTTTTTGTTACTGGCTCCTCCATCAGTTTATGATCTAGGATTACCCCAGAACTCCTGATTAACCAACTGTTCCTGAACTTGTATTTATACAGATGATTATTACTCTTGAAAATTTTTCCTCTTGCCAGGCATTTCATTCATTTCAGGTAATTTATTCAGCTTGCCACAATGAGCTCACAATGGAATCCTGATACACAGCAGGATTTCTGACCCTTCTAGCCTGATGAGTTTCCTAAGTCCACTTGTTATTCCATTATTTGGGCCATTGGCAAAGGTCCAGGATAGCACCAAACTGGAGCGTGAACAGTTAGTAACCATTCTTCAGGAGAAAATTCCCAAATGTTAGGACTGTGGAGGTACCAGAAGTGGACCATATTTCCTTAGGTAGTTACAGGGAAATCACAAGGAACAGGATCAAAAGTTGTATAAAGTGCAGACACAACTATTGCCCAGGTCTGCTAAACTTTCATAAGAAGAAAGGATGTTGATTCAATCTCATGTTTATTATCTTACTGTTCACACTTAGTTGTCTTGCAGGTATTTGAAAGTACATACTTTGGGGTTTTTTCTGTTCATTCTTTTCATTTAAGAAAAGATCTAAAATTCGGCAACTCTTCTTAGTTTCCCTTTGTTAGGATCAGGATGGTGGCACAGATTCCTCAATATATAGGAAGTTATAACTGCCCAGTGCTTTCACAGACATTGGGAAACAATAGGAAATTAGAAACCTGAATACTTTTCATTCTTTCTGGGGCCTCATTCTCTGTCAGTTTTCAAAGGTCAGTACTTACTTCTCCAAGCTGATCGTGTCTGCAGCTGGCCCTACCGGACTGATGACCTAGTGTAACTCCTGCAGCAACAACACATGCTTGTCATTTTCCCTTCAGTAATCACTCAGGGATTGCTCTATTTCCTCCCACATCCTATATGGTGTAATGGTGTATATGGCCTTAATAAATAAAAGGGTGCCTTGCAATTCTTCATGTGTCTCTTCCCCCAAAGAGGCAATTGACCATTTATTTGCAGTTTCTAGAATATTTTAAAATTTTGTTTAGGAATGCCTTTGGCCTTATCTCAGAAACATCAGGTGAAGCTGAGTCATTTGTGCAGCTCCATACCTGTCAAAGTGTTACAGCCCTCTGATTTATCACACATAGCCATGGAGCCAGGGTAAAAACCTATTACAGAAATGCAGTATATAAATTGTTCAGATAGATAGATGTTGTAATATAGTTAAAATATCAAAGTGAAAAGCACATTGCCAAGTGTTTCATGTGACTCTTATTCCACCTTGCTCCACAACAATCTTGCTTCTCACTGGCAGTCCCCCCTGTAATTGCAGAACCTGACGGATTCCAACAAAAATACAGATTTGTCCCTGATTTGTTTGAGGTATGACCATATGTAAATCCTATTTTATTATTATTACCATAAAAGATAAACGTTGATTTCATTTATCTGCATACAAATACAAATGTAAACTGTTGCCATGGCAATTTAAACCATTTTACACATATCAATATAGTCAGGCTATAAGACTTTTGCATAGTAGGGAACAAATGTTACCTTCAGTCATAAATGTAAAAGTGTGGTGCAAAGAACCTGCTATGTGTTCAAGGACAAGGACTCACACTTTCTGATTTTCAGTCCTCTTTCTCCCTCTCATGTCTATCTTCTTTCCCTAGGTTTGACAATGACCTACATAGCATTGCACGAGGAAAGCAAAGTCAGCAATAAACACTTTTAGTCTGTATATAGCAATGATCATCTCTCCCAGTCACTCAAGTATAGAACATATAATCTCGCAGGAAAATAAAGTTCTTTTAATCTTCTGGTTTCGTCCTTTGAGAGTCATAAGAATTCTAATTACCGGCACAGTACTTAACTGAGCATCAAGAGCTTGAGGATTGCCAGATCTATACAGAACTTTTTTATCCACATGCCACAGATGAAGGAAAAGCTGATAAGTGTTTTTTGACCTAAATTGTTGCCTGGCAGCTAGAGATTCTGCTCTTGGGAGGAGAGAGTTGAGTGTCACTTTCTGAACTTCACACATCCCTACTCCTCTTAAACACTGAGGTGTATCTGCAGTGTAAATGCAGCATTATGTAGAGGCTGAGCTTCTGTAAATAAGAGTTCTCTTGGAGACCCATGGATATGTGTGACAGAGTTTTTTATGGCTCCAAATTTCTGCCTGAGTAATTTCACTTACACTGTTAAAAGCAATCACCTCATCAGTGTTGAGATACAGCAAGGCTTCCAGAAGACCACTCTTACTGTTCCACATCATGACATTTGGGAAAGGTGATGGTCCCTGAAAAAGCTCTTTTGGTTGACACCCTCTGAGGCTCATCCCAGGGCTCTGCTGTTCCATATGTGAGCACATGAACTGAGTTCCTTAAGAGTTGCAACAGAAAACAGGAGATGTACTTCAGAACTGCCTCTGACAGGCTCCAGCTGCTGAGGGGTCTGTAGGACAAAACTAGATCTAATCTTAAATAAAGCCCCTGAACTGTGCATAGTTCAGAAGCTGGATCCTCAGCAGCATGTGTCTAGTTCTCCAAACCCTTTCCAATTCTATGGCACTGCCTCCTAACATAGGCATGGTTGGCATTAACATATCCATAGCATGGCCATGAGCTGATTCAGCTCAGTGTGACACTGGCACTGTCTGAGTGACACTAAGGTAAGTGACCCCACGAAATCAGGCTCCTTCTGCTCAGTAAGGTCAGGTAAATTTGTTCTAACTTCAGTTACTGTGACACCCAGTTTCATAAATAGTATTTAATAGGTTATTGTGCATCTGCAAATCCAGTTGACAATATGCTGCACAAATGCTTGTGGCTATCCAGTGCAGGCATGGGACAGGAATAGAAACACACAGCTGGGAAGGAGGCAAGGATTATTTAAGCTGGCTTTAGCAGCATCCAGTATTGTTGGTGAATGTCACAGTGTGTCAGACCTTACTCTGCAAAGTTCCCTCTGGAACAACTTCTGGGGTGAGGAAAGGAGAGTTTGACCCCAAGTTAATTTGTTGCAGAGGCTTTTGCTGCAGCTGGACAAGTGCTATTTTGAAAGCATATTATTCTCAATATAGAGAATGGAGTGATCTAATATAAATATTTATGTTAAAGCTTTATTAATTGAATGGAGTAATAAAGTAATTTTCCATCACAACTCAGTAATGCTTAAATCCTGGAATGCTGAAACCACTGCCTTCCAAGCTGATGAAAAATGCCTCATCATCTTATCCCTTAAACACCTCATTCTGCTATTGACCTTGCCTTTTGTAATGGCTCTAAATCCTTGGAATCTGAGCAGCCATTGCTGGCTCTGCACAGCACCTCGCACAGTGGGGATCCTTATCAGAACTGGAGCTCCTGGGCATGACATGAATGTAAACAGTGCATAATAATTCATAAATATTGTATAAATAATGAGTGCCAGGAGAACAGGGAGCAAGAGGAATGTGATTCAACCCCTCCCTCCCACTTTTCCTGCATTTATTTCCATCACATATGACTGACAGATTTTTGCACTGAATAGCTAATTCACTTCCTTTCCTAGGACAGCCAAACCCAGGGAAAAGTGACAAAAAGACATGTATAACACTTCAGCACTTGGCAACTACTTTGTTCTTCAGGTGTCATTTGATGCTTGGCCTCCACAGTATTCAGAGTCATGCAAAAATAAAAGTAATGCAAAAATATAAAGTTAGTTATGCAAAAATTGAATATATATTTATATTCATTTGAGTATATATATATATATATATGTATATATATATATAGTTACTTTTGATGTTTTACTGTCTAGTCTACTGATACATCCTGAGAGAGAAGCTAGATCCAGTAGACACCAGTAACATTACAAAGATGATGCTGTCTTTTGTTTCTATAATATTAAAATAGAAAAAAAAAAAACCCTAGGGAAATTAAAGCAACTTCCAAGAAAGCTAATTGTAAAATGCATTCAAATTGGCTAAATGGTATCAGAAAAAAAACTTTTAAAAATCTTTTTTTTTCCTAAAAGATAAATTCCAGTGATCCTGAAATTTTACTTTTTATCCTTTTTAAAGGCAGAATTTTTCTTTTTGTGATGTGAGCTATTTTGCTCTTTAGAAAAAACTCAAGCCCAAATTAAAAGGAAAGAAAGGAAAAGAAGTTCTTCCAAAGGTAATAAAACCATTAACTTTTTCAGACTGAGGAAAAGCGAGTAGAATCTGTTTTAAATGAGATGCAAATTTGATTACAATGGCCGTGAAGAACAGCCTGCTGTTTACTTTGGAGAAATTATTAATTAAATGTAGCCTTGATATAGTATAAACCATATTTTAACTGAGGGAGACAGCCCAACAACACAGTAAGGAATCTTTTTGTGTGCACCAGCTTGGTAGTTGGCAAAGTACAATTTGCAATTCCAGAATAAAAGATTAGTAGGCAATCAAAACATTCTCATTTATTTTTGAAAATGGTCCCATTGATTTGCTCTTAAGAGCCAGTGCAACAGAGGGAAATCAATACACTGTCCATAAGCCATAGAGTGTATTGCAGATATTAACCACATACACATTGCTTTGAAGGGAGAAGGTTGTTCTCTTTCTAGTGCTCACTGAAATAGAAATATTCCCATTGCAAGTAAGAGATTTTCATGGCGAAGGAGGAAATACCAGAGTTCCTCTTCCTTTAGACATAACTACAGCTGCCACAAAAAGCTTCTTCAGTGAAAAGAAAGCTAAAAATAAATTCAGACAAAAATTCTTATGCAGAGCTGCTTTCCCTGGGTTTTGAGAGTTTGCATTTTCTTGTCAAAAAGCTAATGTTCATGCCAGTAGTTTTGTATTTTTCTGTTATAAAACACAACACACAACTATTTTTCAGTAGTACATTTACAGGCACTTCAGAAAATGTTCTAGTCCCAAACAAATCTTTTTTATCCACTATATTGCCTGCCAGGAGACCCTCTTGTGTTACTCTTGTTCTGAGGATGTTCCTTCTCAAAACAGACTCTTCAGTCTCTGTTTAATGCATAGCAGACCCTCTCTAAAAAGCACAAAAAAGCTTTCTCAAAAACATATTTCAGAAGAGGAAAGAAACCTTGCTAAGAGAACCTCCCTAAGCTCCAAAGGAAAACAGAGGCACATGGAAGTGGGTAGGGAATGCCAGGGAGGAATACAGAGGTGTTGCCTTGGACACACAGGGATGAAAATACAAAGGACAAAGCACAGGTGGGTTAAAAACTAGCAAGGAGTACAAAGGGTAACAAGAAAGGCTTCTGTAGTTACTTTGGCATCAAAAAAGATGAACCAAGAATTTACTAATGTTTCTCTGGAAGCTGCCAGGAGCATTGAGGCCAAACAAACAAAAAAATTGTTGCGTGACTTTTTAATGGCTAACATTTAGAAATAAAGTTCCTCCCCCTCTCTACAGTGTCATTGCCAAATCTGGTAGCCTTCACCTCAGAATGAATGATGTATTTGTCCAATCCATCCAGCCAATTGTACTTCCAAGCGTGGAGTGTTACTAAATCACATCCCTTTCTGTTAACCAACATTTAAACTTGAACTCAAGCTGTTGGCAATCAGGTAATACTGAGAGAGTGCATGACTAATTGTCAGCCTACGCATTTCCTTACCATCAGCTAGCGACAATGAATTGCAAAAATGCAAAATTAGCTTTCAGGTTTTTTCCCCTATGCTAACTAAAGCTGAAAGGCTCATAAAAACAGCACCCAGCTGTGAATCTATGGAAATATGGAAAACACGCTGAATGCAAACAGAAAACTATCCACGGGGGAGGAAAAGAAAAAAGCTCTGATCATAGTGGGAAAAAGGGCAAAACAAAAGTCTGTCCTTGAAATCCCTGCAAGCATTTTAATGGTGACCCTATGCATTGTGCTACAACACTGAACTGCTTGGGAAACACAAGCAGAATAGAGATGATGTTGCAAGAGAGAAATATTTAGTCAATGATAGTGCAGACTAAAGACATGGGAGTAAAAATGATGCTTGGACCCACTGAGAAGCTCAGTTCCTAGTCCCAAAGCAGAAAAGTTCTGAAGTGCATGCTTATCTTAAGAGATGTGAATGTTCAATTAAAGCTATTTAAATTATACATCTAAAGTAATGCCTGCACTTAAATGCATTTTTAGACTGGCTGCTCAGTACCTCCCAAAATCAAGCTCTTCCCTGGCTCTTGAATGTTCACATTTAATAATGAGATTTCTCATTTCTTAATGTCCTTTAGTCACTTAGTGTTTTCTAGCATCACTAATATATATCAGTGGAGAAATGTAGTATGAGAGAAACCCATCTTCTCAAAGAGTGGTTTGAAAGTAGTGTTTTTCTCCTTCTGTAGGTGGTTTAACAATAATTGATAAATGTTTTAATTTGTGAATTGAAGCAGCCAGCAGCCCCTTCACTGGGATGCCAGGTGCCCACCAGAGCTGCTGCATCACTGCTCTGGCTGTATGCAGGACAGGATGCTTCCTGTCTGTGTCCATCTCTTCCTCGATTTCACAGGGAGTGGGACTTCAGCTAATGTGATCAAACATAAATTCTGGAAGCCTGTGGACAAGCCCTCAGTAAGGCTGGGGAGGGTCTGTATCAGTTTGCAGGTACATTTTCCATTGCTGCCTGCAGAAGAGACGGAATGATTTGCCTTTTCATCAGATGCCGCCTTCTGGATAAATATTTAACATAACGATGAGCCCTGTGCTGTGGTCCTGAGATTTCCTTTCACCTCGAGTTATACCATGCATCACATTCTGAGGGCTGAGCGGAGCGGAATGAGGGGAGAGGGGATGAGAAGATCTGGGCTGAGGGGAGCGGGGATGAGGGGAGCCGATCTGAGGGGAGCGCGCCGAGGGGAGCTGATCTAAGGGCAGCCGGCCTGAAGGCAGGCGATCTGAGGGGAGCCGATCTGACGGGAAACGGCTGAGGGAAAGGGGCCGAACGGCCTCCGGGGTCGCCGGGCAGGCTCGGGCACGCAACCCTTCCCCTCACAAACACCGCCTCCAGCACAGACCCCTCCCCCTCTGGCCCCGCCCCCTGCTCTGCCCCTTTAAGCGCTCGCGGGGCGGGGCCGGGCGCTGTCACGTGCGGCGGCGGGAGCGGAACCCAAGCTCGCGCCCGCTCCGCCCGCTCGCGCTCCGGCTCCGGGGCAGCGCCCGCGTGCGCGCGCCCCCGCGCGCGGCTGCTCGGGAGCGCGCGCCCCTGCGCCGGCCATTCCCCCTTCCGCCCCCGGGGCCGCGCGCGGCAGCGGCGGCGGCGGGAGCGGCGGGAGCGCCCCTTCCTCCCGTGCCGCCCTCCGTCCCTCTCCGCCGGCGGCTCCCGGCGCGCCAGCATGGAGCTGTTCCAAGCCAAGGACCACTACATCCTGCAGAGCGGGGAGCGGGCGCTCTGGTGCAGCCGGAGGGACGGCAGCCTGCAGCTGCGAGCCGGTGAGACCCCCGCGGCCGCGCCCGCCGCCTGCGCGGGGAAGGGCGGGCTGGGAGCCTCCCGAGCGCCGGGGGCGGGCGGGGCCGGCGCGGTGTCCCCGGCGGGTCGGTAGCGCTGCCCATCGCACCGCAGGTCGCAGGAGCAGCCCCGTGTCCCCCGGGCCGCGGGAGGTCACGCGTGTCCCGGTGTCCCGGCTGCCGCGGCTCTCCGTGCGGTTGTTTCCCTGCTAGTAAAGCAGTGCTGTCCGTGCCCGGTGTGACCGGAGCGGTGCCGGTGGCTCCGGTCGTCCCCGGGGAGCATCGCTGGGGCGAGGGGCCGTGCGGGGCTGGTGTCAGCCTTACATAAGGGATGCTCCCGGGCATTGCGTCTTTGGGCAGATGGGTCCCGTAGTGCCTCTTCCCGGAGAAATTGAACAGGTGGCTACACTGGGGAGGGACTGGGTCATCTGTAAGGTCCATTCCAGCCCTTTGACGGTCTGTGATTCTGTGGCTTCTAAAGTGCTTCTGAATTTTTCAGTGATTACGGGCTGTGTAAGTGACAATTGCATTGTGTATTAATATAAGACTCAAGGGAAGGCAGCGTGAACAAAAACTGAGCTGGAGTTGTGTAAAAGGGAATTTTGAAACCATGGTAATTATCCTGTCCTACCTTTAGGAGTAGAGGTGTCTCTAAAATAAAGTGCCACCCTTGCTTTTTGTCATGTCTGCTGCCTGTCCATGGCAGGAGGTTGGAACCAGATGGTCATTAAGGTCCCTTCCAAGCCACACCGTTCTATGAGTTTTTGTCATTCTCTGTGATTCTAATATGTAGCTTTGATGTAGAGGACCACTCTGACCCTCTTTGTATGAGAAAGAAACTCTCAGGAGCTGTGTGTTTCACCAAACATGTGGCAGGCTGCACAGATGTTAATTACAGCTTTCTAAAACTGGGATCTGTGTTATGCTGAAAGAGGTTGCTGAACATTTAGATGACCAGGCTGCTATCTGGGTACAGTAGACTTTATGAGCTTCTGTGAAAGGCTGGACAAACTTTTAACATAAACATTGAATACCGTTGTTATCTGTGTTTCTTCAAAGAACTGTTTTTCATACTGCACTTTCTTGTGTTTTCTTCCTTGAGTTGTGTCTTCTCAGTGGAGTTTATGTCTCTTAGATAAAATGGCAATCTGTGTCAAGTTAGCATGACTAATTCTTGTTCATCAACTTCACTAATCCAGCAATACTTTGATTTGCAAGTGACCTTACAAAATAATTGGTGTTAAGCTAGCAGACAGTACTGCTAGTCAGTGAAATTTGTGCATTCACAGGAGAGAAAACCCCTCAGGTTTAGGTTTGTGATGGTTACAGCCCATCTGCATGGGCTGAAAGCTCTTACTGGACCCACAGTAATTAAAGCAACTAATGATCTGTAGTTCTGAAGATTAGCGTTTGATAACTTCAATTTTTAAAAGCATCAGTGCCTTGCTTTCACGCAGCCTGTGTTTTATTTTTTCTTGGTGTCCCTTAACCTGCTGGAGGCTTTGCCAGTGCCCAGCAGTTTGTCTGCCTGCTGTTCCAGCAGCATTTTGTCCTGTGCCTGCCTCTGCATTTTCAGGCAGTTTCCATGTGATCCCTATTGTGTGTGACCTGCAGATTAACTAAAGGTAATGTGATATTGAAGTCCCCTGGCCTGCTTGAAACTCTCAATTGTTAGCAGTGCTTTCCCATTTCCATGTGTTTGCAGCTTTGTTTTTCCAGCCCTCTCTGTGGATCATCATCTTGACAGTGGACTCCAGGTCTGTGAAATGAAATACCTTAGCAGGTTGAAAGTAAGCCCAAGAAAGAAACAGTTCTCTCACAGGAAGGGTTTCTTGGATCAATAGCTCTGTCTTTTATTAAGACAAAACTGCATATCCTCAAGTTTGCAATTTTATTACATTTGACCATTTATTATTGAGGCCAGTTTCATGTCCGGAAATGAGTAAATGGATTTCTGTGTGATGAGTCACTGCTGTGTTAAAAAAAACAAAACAAAACAAAGTCATAACTTGTGTTCATTGACATGTTTAATAATCTGTCAAAAGGCTGTGATCTAGCTCTGTGTCTCTGCTTGGTTTCAGAGGCTTGGTTGTAAAAATTCTGTCTCACAGAGGCTGCTCTGAATTAATGTTTGCACATTCATGGGTTGAAATAGAAAATACTGGTAAACCTTGCAAATCATTACTTGAGGGGGTATGTCTGAGTCTAAAGAGTTGATGCTAAGCTTGAAAGTACTCTCCTCCCTCAACTATAAAGGCATGTTCAGAAATTTGCCAATATTGAGAGCTGTATTTCTGACCTCTTTGAATCATGGAGATAACAGCTTGAATTAAAAAAAAAAAAAAAAGGGCAAATAATCTTGGTAAATATTTGCCATAAGCAAAGTCTGAGGTTGGCCCTTGTTTGAAGGATGTCAGCCTGTGTTTACAAGATGTTTCTGGGTTTTTTTAATTCTCTAAAGTGAAAGCACTAATGAGTCACCTGCAGGAAATCCATGAATCACTTTGGCATCATAGACTTTTTTTTTTTTTTTTTAAATGATTTGGCTGCTGAGAGTGTACATTTTTCAGTGTAGTGAAAAAACATGTGCTGTTCAACCATGCCTTAAATGCCTACATCAGGTTTTGGTCAGGATTTCACTCTTGGATTACTATGCTTATGCTCTCTGTGGCTGCTCCTGACTGGTAGTTCTACACAGATTAGAAATATTTTTTACTGATGATGTTTGTATAAACTGTGTTTGTATTTGCATATGTATACATATATGTGTGTGTAAAGGCTAAAAAGTGTTGAAGACTCTGAATCCTTCTCAGCATTTTTTAACAGCAGTAGAAGGAATGAGACTGTTGTGGTGTAAAGCTTCTGTTATCATTGAGCTGGCCTTGATCCAGGCAGTAATGTCAAATATGATTGGGAAGAGTTGCTAGTAAAACTATTTCATGTAATTGTACTGATTCCCATTGCTCTGGAGAAAAACCTACCAAATATTTTGAGGGATACACAGATTGGAATTAATCTAACCCAGCTTTTGGGGATGTCTTGCTCAAAGACTTCATTGCCTCTTCTTGAAAGAGTAAGATGGGTTAAGCTGTGTTTCTCCTCTGGAACTGTAAACTAGAGGCAGATGAGCACTTGTTTGTTTCAAACAAACACTTCAGGAATTTATTGTTACAGAATTCATTTTCGTCTGTTGAAAATGGTTGTGACTCAGCAACTGAAGCAATGTACTTTAAATACTTTCAGTGAGGGATGTGTTACCAAACAGTATTTTATTTTCAGAGTAGCAGGGCACACGTTTCTGGTTAGGTGTCTTAGTCTGATAGTGTGAAGTCATCTCTGAATCACAAATCATAAGGCCATCTAATATTCCAGCTGTGTGCTTGCCTTCCTCCTCCAAGGCATTGCAGGAGTCACGTAGAAATGACTTGTCAGAATTCCTGAGCTGCTCTTCATGGCTGCAGATTGGAGGAGCAAGAGCAGTTCCTTTGTGGAAGCCTGGAAGTGCTCAAGGAAGGCCTTGAGCTAATGAATGGTGTAAGGAGTGATGCCACTGCCACCAAAAGGTGCATTGCAAAGTTTTATTCTGCAGAGCAGTCCTAGACATGGCTCCGAGGGGTGACAGCCTGAGTGTGAAATCATGCTGCTGAATTATTTCATACAAAACTGCCTTCCTGAATTTCAGTAGTACGTCTTGGAAACTGCTTGTCTATTCTGGGCAACGAATTCCACAGGAGGCTGGAGCTTTGGTATTTCAAGTTACTTCAGAAGGAACCTCAAGCTGTTTTTTGACACCTTTTTAGCTGCAGTGGGTACTGCACTGTTTCTCACCCTTGCTTGCTCATTCTGTTCCTCTGTTCCCTCCTCTCTCCTGGTTGTCAGCACCACGTCCTTGTGGTGGCTGTGACAAGCCAGATGTCAGAGCTGATCTGCATTAGCTGGAGAATGTAGGCTGAAAAAATCTGCAGCACCTCGGTCCCTGGAGCTGCTTTTGCCTTCCTGTGAAAGAGAACAGAGGGGACCAGGGGAGTGGGCTGGGCTGCGCTATCCTTCCTCTGATTAAATATTGCATACATTAGTCACTGTTTTAGTTTCTGACTCTGAGGTGAGATCTTCCTATATATTTATAAGAGAGAAATTATTTTCTGCCTTTTATAAGTAAAATCTAGTTTTTAATTCCATTTGCAGTTCTTTTTATAGAGCATAGTAAACCTAAAACTGAGACTTAAGTGGGTTGGTAGTGTGTTAAAGCCTAGCCTGGTGAGAATTAAATACACCTTGAGGTGTTTCTTTACTTTCCTGTAGAGTCTTAGCAGGTGATGAGTTGAATATGACAAGGGTGTTCCCCTCAATTTTTTCTTCTCCTTTTCCTTCTGTGAAGAGTTCTGAAAATGCCAAACTTGTCCCAACTCAGATGTGTAGATTTCTTGGACTTCCTGTCCATGTTGAAATGACCTGAGGTTTTAAATACAGTAAAAACTCCTAATGCTTTATATCTTGATATTCTGGTGTTGCTGGTTCTTTTTTGTTTTGGGTTTTTTTTTGGTTTTTTTTTTTGGTTTTTTTTTGCCTTCCCCCAGAGTTAAAATGAATCTAATTCAAGTGAATTTCTTTGGCTTGTATTTTGCTGGCAGAGGTGACTCATCTTTGATCTCATCAGTTAGTATGAACTAAATATTGAGTAGGAAATTGCAGACTAGCTGCAGCTAAAATATTTAGAATATTTAGAACAGAGGACACTGATTTCAATTAAGAAAGGTCTGCATCTGTTCCGAGGGCTTGTGGTTTTTTCATGAGAACACTCTTCTTGTTAGGTTGTTCACAGTTTAATGGTGTGGGTGATATTTTGATATTTCATCTGTATGTGTAAGGAAACATGAAAACTTTTGTGATTTGAAGTTTTAAAACTCTGAACTGCAGGACAAGGCAGACACTTGTTTGATGTGCTGCTTGTGTTCTTTCAAAACAACTGTTGCAGATTGGAATGGGACAGAAAATAAAGTAATGGGAGTGGAGTATCAAGAAGAGGAGAAATTATTGGTTGTGTATCTAGAGGAAGAATTTGGAAATAGTGCAAAACCTGTTTTTTATTAAAACTTGGCTTTAGTAAACAGGAATATGAATACTTAATCATCATTAAAGTTGTATTTTCTTGCTCCAAACATCTTCCCCAATAAAAACTGGCAGAGGACTTTTTTCCTGAAAAGCTGAACCCAAATGAATGAAATAGCACTTGAACACTGAGATTTTCCTTTTAAGGCAGAAACCTTACTGGAATAGAGCCCTGGAGCAGTGTTTGCTGAACCTCTGAAACACTGAAAACAAGCCCTTGAACATCCTTTGAACTGGAAAACAGAATTTTGAGCCAAATTTAAAAGTAAATGACCTTGCCCAAGAGGTAGTTGCAAGATGTAAATGGTAAATATGCTGGTCTGTCCTTAATTGTTATCTTTCAGTTTTTTTCCTTATCTATTTCTCAGTTCAGGAAAACTGGCAACTTTTGCACATAGGGCTGCTGGTTAAGGTTTTCCCTATATTTGCATGCCTTCCAGTAACATTTAAATAATATGTTTCTGCTTGTTATGTGAGTAGTCAAATTGTCCCCAACAATTAAAAGAAAATAGAAATAAAGGAAGGAATATGGGGGGGGGGGGGGGGTAGTGGCTTGAAATCCTGTCTGTTCCTGAAACACATGCCACATTTTTGAGTATAACTCCCATATTTAGTGTTAGAAATGGTTGTTTCCAATCCATAACTCTTCTTGTGCTTTGAGACTGATGAGTTGGACAATCAGAGAGGAAATTTAATTATGGCATCAGAAGAACAGGTGACAGTGAGGGAAAACTTTACCTTGCTTCAACTTGGCTCACACTGTAATTCTCCCATGGCTCTTAAGGAGCATTAGCATAAGTCAGCTCAGTGATTAGTAAAACAAACTAATTTCCATAATTGTGAAATCCTTCTGCTCAGTAAATGTTTATATTTTAAGTTTTGGAGCATAGAATAGCTTTCTTGTGTTCTTCTTTTGGTATGGCTGTAGCTGAGCAAACTTTTAATAGACAGTCTTCAGAATGAGTGAACATGGTGTTTAAGCTGTCAGGTTTGTAAGTAGGTTTGAATAAAATCTTTCTCCTGCCTGATTGATAGTTTCCTTCTTGCAGAGTAAATAGGATTTTAAAAAATGCAGACAACCTACTGCTTTCTTAGCTTTAAGGGTATATTCTCAAACAACTTGAGCTTTGTTGAAATACCAGCTAAAAATGGGGATAAATGTGTGTTGGTGTGGAAGGATATTAATTAGTGCAGAGTTGTTGCTTTTGGAAGGATAAAAGATGTTTTTTCCTTTTCTATTTCACTTCTGAGAAACTGTGTTTGCTAACAGAGTTCAGCAATGTGAAGAATAAAAGGAAGCTCTAAAGTTAAAAAGTAAAAAAAAAAAAAAAAAAAAGCCAAACCAACCAAGCAAAAAACCAACCTTCTGAGCTCCAGTGGCTTGGCACTTATTTGCATTTTAAGAGTCCCTGCTGGGTGATTTTCTGAGTGGTATTTACAGGTTTGTGGAAGGGATGTGAGGAGCTGATTCTTATCTCAAAGGGTTGAGGTGCACATAAAAGCTTGTTGAATATATTTAGCCATCAGTGGTCTCTGAAGTGGGGTGCACACACCTTGTGGGTGCTCAAGGCAGTCCACTGGGGGTGTGGGAAGAAAATACTTTGTACCATGAATAAAAATAAACACTGGTTTAAACAATGCTTATTTCACCCATTGAAAACCTCTTATTTTTGTATGTTTTATAATACATGCAATATAAATTATTTACATGTCCTGCTGGACAAATAAACACACATATTTGGGATATGGGCTAATTTTGTTTTTCTTGGTGTGGCATTTGATAAAAAAGTTTGGAGGCCACTGATGCACAGGGTCAGACTGTGTTTGGAGCAAACACTGGTGGCAGCAGTTTGTTTCCACTTCTAGCACAGGGCTTCCTTGTGCAGTTCCATGTAGCACTGGACACTCTCCAGGCAACTGAACATTTTCAGTATGTTTTCCAGTTTCCCAAGCAATGCCTGGTGACTCAAGGGATTTTCTGACTGCACCAGAATACAAAGAAGTATTTCTTTATCAAGATGAGTAGTAGGGATTCATTTTTTGTTAGTTGCTTTTTCCTGTTTTGGCAGCAGCACTATAAATGTCTATTATTGTGTGCTGCCATCCCCACTGCTTTAAATCTGTCACTAAATTGTACTTGACCTGTTTGTGTTCATCTCTTTTAATGCTGAGATATTGGAGGGAAGTGTCCCAAAAAAGCAGGTGATTAGCTGAAGGGATAACTTGTTTAAAGTTTGGAGGAGAACATGCAAGTAAATAAAGTTAACACTTCATAACAATTAAGAGTTTGTAATGCTCAATGTCTTAATGCTTCATCTTTCTGCAAGTAGCTTAAAGACAGTTTTAGAAATCTGTGTTGAAAGGAAAACTCAATTAGCCTAAGTTTTATTTGCATAAGTAGTACTTTATTTCCTTCAAGAGAAAGAAGTTCAACTTTATATTCTTAAATCTTCGCAGTTAATTTGTAATCTCTTAATCCTGGTTAAAAGTCCAGAACACTATTCAAAGATGAACTGGAACTTGGAAGCAGACTTTCTTTTGAGAAGCTATAGGAGGTCATAAAGGTCAAATAATGCTAATAATAAAGTCTTGTAGTTGTTATTGATCTAAGGCAAACACAATTTAAAGAAAAAAAAAACCCAACCCTGAAATCTATTTTAAAATATTGAAGCTTCTTCCTGAAAATTAACACTTCTGGTGTTAAAATTTACATTAGCAGAGCTGCATGATTTATTTTAGCTGTACATAGTGAGTCATTCTGCTTTTATTTTTATTTTTTCTATATAAATATCTCTGGCTTGTGTTGAATGGCAGCAATGATGGAGAATCAGTGCTCTGTCAGACTCCAGGAAGACTTTTTGAGAATTGCCGCATGAATGTCCATGCTCATTCACTCAGGTGTAACCTGAAGGAACTCCAGGGATGATGTGCATGTTTTATATTGAACACACTGTCAGGAAACACTTCCTACCTGAGGTTCACTCCCAGATGCCAGCAGCAAGGGAGATGAGAGGTTTGTGTGCCCTCTGAACTACAGCAGGGTTGGAAGAGAAACAATTACAGCTACTCCATGGATTGATCCAGGCAGTATGGGCTGGATTCAAATGATAACTGATTAAATTTTCTTTTCTTCCTGCCTTCTCCAGAGGAAGCTGCCAGCCTTGCCTCCAGCCATTCTGTGTTGAGCAAGTGGTTTATCCCAAAGCAGTGGTTTGTTTTCTAATCAGAGTTTGTGCCTGACCTTGGATCAACTCAGCTGGTGGTAGACTGCAGAGAGAGCCAGAAAGCAGTTTGGGGTTTTGATGCTCTTCCAAGTTGCCTTTATATCACCTTTATCAGGGTTATGTTTGTGTAAACATAAAGAATTAAAGAGACTTTATCTGGTGCTGCACAGCTCTGTGTGCTGCTGGTGAGCTCTGAGGGTGGTGGTGGTGGTGGAAGTCAATCACATCAAAGCTGGTTTTGTTCTGAATTTGTGACAGATCTTCTGTTGTGCTGCAACTGAATGCTGATACAATCACTGTGAATGGTAAATGCATTGCAGTGGTCATTTGTCTCTGACAGGAATCAGCAAAAAACCCCAACATTTGTTTCAGTAGCTTGAATTTATTTAGTAGGATGAGGGTAAGAAAGAATGAGCAATTTTGTACTTCAGGATTGAAGCTTGGTGAGCAAGTGTATACATCAGAGTGTTAAGGCCTGTCAAACACTGGCAGTTCTCAAATTTAAACACATTGAGGGCAGCAGAGAATTCCTCAAGTCAGGGGAGATCTTCCCTGGGACTCATCTCACTGCTCACAGTGATTCTTTCTGGACTTTCTGCTTTCATTTTTCATTGACAATGACTGTTTTGGCACTGCTCTTTTATCATCAGCACAATGCTGTAAGAAGTCTGTTTCAACATCCCTCTGTTGCAGTTTAAAGCTGATAACTCTTTATTCCTGGCTCTGTGAGGTTCAAAAGAGGACTAGTATGACATTTATAGGAAGTTAAGTTTGTGTGGGGAAACAAGAGTGACTATTGATAAGTTGTATTTCACGTTATATCTCAAAACATTGTCTGTTTTGTCTGTAAGGAAAGTTCAGAGTTTCCTTTTGATAGAGCCTTGTGGTGGTTAATTCTTACTGATAGGCATTTCTTTAAAAAAGAAAAAAGAATCAAACTTGTCATGAGTTTTCAGCACTCAGCAGTCAAATGTGGCCAGGTCTCATGTATAGAGTCTGAAAACTTTGAACATTTTCAGTTTTGTTTTGTTTGGTTATTTTTATGACCTTAAAAGGATGTGGATACCTTTTGCAGCCTGTATCACTGTCTACCTTCTTAGGCTGCCTCTTAAATTCTGTAAAATATAATACTGTTAAATACTTACATCCTGCAGGCTTGCAGTTAACATTTTTGGATCTCTGAATCTTTGCTTATGTAATGATTTTAAATATAGAGTGGTTATAATTTTCAAAGATACAGGATAGTGACTGGAGATTGCTGCTGCCAGTTTTCCCAAATGGCTGCAAGGGAACAGTCTTGATCAATTTTAGTGTTAGACAAAAGCTGGAAACAGCTTCTTCCTATACAGAGTGAATAGGAGTGCACTCAGCATGAAAGCCCATCTTTGGGGATGGCTGGGAAATTATAATTAAACCTTTATTTTGTTTGGTTCATCCATCTCCTATTTCCAGAGTGCACTCATCAGGAGCAAGAGGTTCATATTGGTGTTTCTGTAGAGATATTTATTCAGCATGGTTGGGTGTTGGCTCTGAGCTGAGATATGGTTGTCACACAGGAAACTGAATTCTAACCAATAACAAAGATCTAATCAGGTTGGAACCAGATAAGCTTTATTTAGTTATTAAAAAAACCCTGCCTTGCCTCTGTGCTGTCACACAGACTTTCCTATAGAATATTATCTAGAAATAGTGTAAGAAAACCAAATTTAGTGATGCTGTCACCAAAAGGAAGTCAGTGTGATTCCACAGTTGGTGTTTTTTCAGAGCCTACAAACATTTCTCCTGTAAGGCTTCTTTGCATCTAGGTTTTCTTGGACACTGAGAAAAACATGGTAAGCCCCTTATATATTGCTAAATTGTCTGGTTTTCCTCTATGCCCTGCCTTCCTCATGGAAAGTTTTCCTCAAGCAGTCAGCCTTTACCATGGGGAGCTTGATAATCACACTGACCTGAGAGCCAGTGCTGCCCAGCTGGTGGATCTGTATTTGCTGCCTTTAAACTCTGAAAGTGGAATATTTGCATTCTAAATATTCCAAAGTGGAATATTTGATTCCAAATGCATTCTCTTCTTTTCCAAAGCTTGTCTGTACTTAAAGTTTAGAGCCATTTCTCATTGTGTCTCTGCTGCTGGGGTAGGAGGATTCCTGTAGAAAGCTTGGATTTTTTGGTGCTGCCTATGTCAGAAGAACCCACAAGAGTAATAAAACATCTGTGTAAGATGTTCCATTTTCTTATGTCTTTTTTTCAGGCAGGTCTAAAATTTTGTTTCCTTATTCTTCTAATTAAAGCAAAATCTTGTTTCTTCATTTTTTCTCTCTTGTAAACTCCTAGAGGAGGGCTCTGGATATCAAGTGAGGTTTTCTTGCTAATGCTTTATCACAGCAGGAAATCAGAGTTTTAGAAAGACAGAATGTCTTCTAGATTACCAGGCTTATGGTAGCCATGGTAAACCTTCACTGATTTGGTTCTTTAAATTCCTCCTGTGTCTGGCTTTGTTTGCTGCTTGATACCACTGGCAGTTAGAAATATGAATTTAAGGCAATTACAAAGAGAGAATAAGTAGGTGAAGTGTGAGACAGTGCAGCTGTAGAAGAGTCCCAGGGTTTAGACAAAACTGGGGAAGAAGGTGGAAGGTTTGGGAGTGAGGAAGGCTGCCTGCATTCCTCCTTGCTGCCAGTGCAGGTTTCCCACTCAGCACAGAGATTCTCCTGTGTGTTACTTGGAGTGAAACTGAGCTCAGGCTGTTCTAGACTTTTTTTTATATGAGCACAAATCTGCCAGGAGGATACAAGATGTGTTCAGGTGCTTCAGCAGGGATTGAGGGCACATCAAACCTGTCACACCCACTGTCACTGATTTTCCTGACTAGCTGTGTTAGTCTCCCTAGCAAGTTCATTTTATTCTGCCATTATTCACACGAGGTTCTGTGCAGCTCAAGTCACTCTCCAGAGAAAGGAAGAAACAGGAATTTATCCAGTGTGGTTACACACATTAATTGCAGATCTGCATGCTGCTGCAAACATTGCTTTAAATTTTGCTGCTGTGGGCTTTTAGTTCTTGCTTGTCTGTGTCCAGGCACGTGTGATCCATCCCATTTAATGAGTTTATTCCACATCTACCCTGACTACAACTGTTTCTGCTGCAGCTCATGGAAATGCTTGTATTTAATGAGGAAATTAGCTGAATCTAGTACTGTTAAATGTTATGCTGGAATCTGGGAAAACAATGTGTGTTCTTGGAATATCAGGGCCTCAATTACAAATGCTTCAAGGAGGATTCAGTGTTTTAAAACAACTGTGTAAAAAAAAATCATACTGTCAGTTGTCATCTGCAGATCTCAGATTTGTAAGAAACAAAGGTATTGTAGATAAAGTGTTTATGTAGATGATTTGTACTCTTTTGTGAGTTTGTTCTTTCAAGTGTTCATCTTCTTACACCAATGGCTAAGATACTCAGTTTGTCTGGATATTAAAACTGAAGAAGTTCTTTTACCTTGGAACAAGTGTGTTTGGGTAAACAATAACAAGCTTGTCCCTCACAGTACAGAAAAAAACTTCTTCTTTGAGATTTTTCTCTCCTACACAGATTCTTGCTTTGAAGTATTTGTTTTCACTGTAAAGATTTGAATTAGGAATTTCCTTCTTTCCCCTACTCTCAAATCCTTGAACAGGTACTGCAGCACAGTCAGAAACTCATTTTCTTCCTGCTTTCTCTTCTACTTCCTGTGTGGTTCTCTGGAATTTGTTAAGGGTAGGAGAACCAGAAACCTAAACCTTAACTTTGTGTGCTTTGGTATTCCATGTGCTTGTGGAGAGTGTTTTACAGAAGGGGAAGTGCCTGTGTGTGTGTGTGTGTTTATAGAAAGAGGATGTGAAAGTAATAGTAATTGGATACAAATGGGAGGGAGCTGGGGTGAAAGTCAACATCTGCTGGGTTTTGAAGCTGTGCTGGTAACTCAGTGACCTCTATTCAGTTTCACTACAGCCATGCAAAATTTTGCTTACGTCAAAAATTCTAGTGGATGTGAGAAGAATTAAACCTTCATTGAATTTAATTATTGCTGCCTGAAGCTGCTTTTCCCCCTCAAAAACGTGGAAAATATCTGTGGTAGGGCTTTATGTTGGAAACTTAGTCATTTTTTCATAGCCTACTTGGTAGCAAGCAAAAATGGACATGTACATCATCTTATTATTGCTGGAATTATTTTACATTTTCTACCCTCTAAGGTGGGGAAAGTGGAGAGGGTGACTGTTCAGTTTAGTTGTCCTGTTTGTTTTACTGTTTAAAAACAGGAGCTTTGTTCTTTTTTGCAGCCACTGATCTTCTTTTGGCTTGGAACCCCATTTGTCTGGGCCTGGTAGAGGGAGTCATTGGGAAAGTCCAGCTTCATACAGGTTTGTGCTTTGTTCTCTTCTGATGGGTTTTTATTTGTTTACTGCTGAAGCTCTGTGATATTACAAATAATACTGCTCAGCTCCAGTGGAGCAGTGTGGTGTTCTTTGGACTCCCCAAATGGAGTTGTCAAGGTGGTTCTGTTGCTGCTGCACATGCAAATTCACTCTGCTCTCCTGTGAATGTGCTGTGGTTTGGCACTCTCTTGTAAAAACAGAGATCTTCATTCACAAATGGTAGAAACTTGTATTTGAAGTTCTATCTGAATCTCCATGTGAGATTTATAAAATTCCTGAATCTTTTGGAATAATCCTTTCAAGGAGATTCCTGTTCTCCTGTGGTACAGTACAAAAACTAATAAAGGAAACTTTTACAGAAGTATAAGGCCTGAATTCTCAATGCTATATAAAACCCTGAAGAATAATTGCTGCCTTAGTAGAGGAATATTTGAAAGCAAGAGGAACACTGAAGCTTGTTTGCAGTTAAATGGCAGAGCTATAAAACCCAAACAGGTGTAGAATTCATTGTTATTTTAATGATAAGCTTGTCTCTAACTGATAGTAGTAATGTTTTCCTGTAAAATAAGCTCAGTACTCATTTTGCTTTATCAGCTGCAAATTCCTGTAGCCATAATAAGTATTTATTTTGATATATAGCAGCTTTGTCCAGCAAGATAGCTCTGGCAGGTAGGAAAGGTGGCCATAAACCCTTGCTGTGTGCCATTGTTTTTGTGAGTGCCTGCACCCTGCATTTAAAGTAGAGCCTGGCAATATGATCAATACAGGTAAAGTTTCAAGTGTGTTCCAGGAGGGCAGGTTGGATTAAGTGCTGAAATGGATCAGATGTTTGTGATGCCTTGAATAGAAACAGATTGCATAGGGTGGCAATTATGGGATGGAGAGCAGGGACTGGGACACCCTGGCATGAGTGTAGGGCAGATAAATCCTAGGAATTATTGTGGGTGGATCCATAGGTGCTGTGAGCCCTGGTCCTGTTTCTGGGAGTAATAGTTCAGAGCCCTCCTCTCCATGAAGTTCATGCTCATGTCCTCCCTCTAGTCACTTCATCTTTGAATTCACCTGATATTTCTGTCTGTGCTCATTCTCCAGATTTATTCAGCCATCCTTTTTCAGATCTGGTGCTATGAAGTGGTTCAGACTCTGCCATCTCACTTTCTCTTCTCTTCATCCAGGCTGTCTGTGCTGGTCAGTGTGTGCTGTCCATGATGAATGATGGCTGAACTCCAGTTTCCAACCTTTTTCTGCTGTGGGAAAGTGCTCAGTGATTGGTTTTGACACATGTTTTTGTGTTTGTGTGGGTGTGGTGTTTTAAAACCAGGCCCTTGGGTACACAAAAGCCTTCCCCCCTCTCTCTAGGGAGTCTAGTTATAAAAGCCTTTGAAAAGGAAGACTTCAAATGCTTTCTGGAAGGTTTTTCAGTGTGTTGTGGCAACTGAAGATCTTTGCATGTGTGTTTATTGTGAGCTGCTTCCTCTGCTTATGAAATCTGAGTTGAAACTTTCCCCAGAGTGTGATACTTGAACAGGTGTCATCTTGCTGTTGTCAGGTAAATTAAGATTATCAGGTAATAAGCCTGATATCTCTTCTTTCCATGTGTCCTATAGAGCTACTGAATCAATTAAGCTCATCCAGGAATTCCACTCAGCTGCTCCTTAGGTCAGTGGAAGTGTTTCCTTTTGTCTCTGCCTTGTTCAGCTGCCACCATCACAAACTGTTCATCCTTTTGTTGTACATATTCTGGTATTTAGTGGTGCAACTGTCCTATAAATGGTGTCTTGTTCTCTACTATTAAATAGCTGAAGAAAGACAGCTTCCAGCTGTTTATCCTTACTTTTCTTTTGAGAGCTCCTGGAATTTGCTGCCATTTCCTGATGTGTGTCATCCATCAGGCTGCAGTGACAAGGTGTCTCACACAGCTCTCCTCAAACCTGCTATTTTCAATGAACTTGATCATATTCCAGTGTAGCTTGATGTTATCCTCAGGCTGAATCATCTAGCAGTCTGTAACAGTAAACTGTCTTCATTACTTATTCTTGTATCAATCTTTGTCACCTGGAAACTTTATCAGGAGAAGTTGTATAAATATTTAACATTGCTGGATGGTTCTGTCCAGGCTCAGCAGGAGAACTTTGTTGCAGGAGTGGGTGAAATGCCTGACCTGCAACAGGAGGACTTGCTGCTCTGATTTCTTCTCCCCTGCCCCCAGGTTATCAGGATCAGAAAAATTAGTTTGAAGCTCATTTGGTGAATTTGGGCCTGGCCTGCTCAGAGCCTTGTTAGCAGCTGTTGTTGAAAAGAGGTTTTAAAAAGCCTTGGCACACACAAACGCTGGGAACTTCAAATGCCTTTTAAAGTATTGGAGTTGCTACCAGTGCACTCTAGAGCTGTCACAAAGCCTGAATGCACTTGAATGTCTTGGACATAGATCCTCATGTGTTCTTGAAAGATTTGTTTATTGCAGGACTGCTGGAATTGTCTCAGATGACCTTGAAATGTCCCTGTAATCAGTCATGGGCTGTCTGTAATTTAGCATTGGAATACCCTTGCCAATGAGCTGTAACTAGGGATGGGTTTTAATTTACTCTTAATCTTGCTGGTTTTATTGCTTGCCTCATACAGGAGAATTTGTAGGAAAGCTGCTGTGACAGGGAAGCTGTCTCATAGAAACCAGCTAGCCAATATTACATGGTTTAGTTTTTAATTCTTCAAAGAATTTTGGACATGAGGGGGCCAGTACCTCTGAACATAACTGTACACTTATATTTGAGATTCAAATCTATTTAAAGCAATATTTTCTTCTTCCCCAAAGTGTATTTTCTTAAACATTCAGATACTTTAGTTTTGTGTGTGTGTGTGTGTGGGGAACTCAAACCCAAACAGTAAAATGTTGGTTGAGTTATCAGAATGTGAGAATATAATTACTTACCATTTTCTGGCCTATCCCTTGTAAGAAAATGCAGAGTAACAATGGGAATAAAAGGAAAAGGGGTTTAGGATGCATTGTGGAGATGTTACTGCAACAGATCATTGCACATTTTCTTGGTAAGATGCACAGTTAAAATTGTATTTGCATAATCTTCCCTTATAGAGGCAAACACATCTCTTGCATAAAGGATCTGCTTTATAAAATTGAATTTTGTTCCAATATATCTGACTATAACCCAAGCTGGATTTCCTAACCAGTTCCAGCAATTACCAATTACCACAATCATTTCTGCCCCAGGTTCTTGTGTTTCTTGGTCAAAGCACACCCCTGTGCAGTGCAGTGTCTGTACTTGCATTCATTTGGAGTGTTCCAGTGCTGGTTAATTAAGACCCAGGTTAAAGCTGCTGGCAAGAGTCCACAGACTCTGTAAACAGGAGGGGAATGGAGCTCTTCCTTCCTTATCCCCAGCTTTTTTTTTGTTTGCATGCCTCTGAATCTTGATAGAAACTACAGGCTGCTCTGAAATCTCTTTATTGAGCTATAACTGAATTTCATCCAGTCAACAACCCAAAGCATTCTTTTTGCATGCAGCCAATTTTTAAGTTGTTCAAGTAACAAAAAGTATGAAATTGGTGGCACAGAATTTCTTGGCTAAAATCAAAATCCTTGCAGAAAGCAGAATTTGCAATAAACTCATGTACAGTTTATGAAAAGTTACTGCAAAAGCATTTGGGGGAAAGTA
The DNA here is from genome assembly GCF_027477595.1 of Haemorhous mexicanus. Taxonomy (NCBI): domain Eukaryota; kingdom Metazoa; phylum Chordata; class Aves; order Passeriformes; family Fringillidae; genus Haemorhous; species Haemorhous mexicanus. The sequence goes on from NC_082347.1 coordinate 37,463,582, forward strand.
AATGCTAGATTGTTGGGGAAGTGTTAAGAGAAAAACAGCAGTGTTGTGCTGACAGTGTTGGAACAACAGAGGAGTAAATTTCCATTTTAGTGAGGAATGAGAGGTAATAGCTTCCTTTGGATGCAATACTTCAAACTAGTTGTCACCATCTGCTCTGCCTTAGTTCATAAAACACTGAAAATGAACATTATATCCTGAGAGATGACTTGAAAAGTGCACTTTTCTGGGGTGGCATGCAGCTGTCCTGTTCTGCAGTGCACACCATGCCTCACACATTGAGCAGGCAGTCACTAATCTGTGGAACTGCTTTTTTCCTCCTGACTGCAGGAGCACCTTCTCTATTTAGGGATTCAGTTATTTAGGTATTGCTGGCTATTATAATGTGCTGCTTTTATGGTTATTGTTAAAGCTTTTACTTCAGGGCATACTTGATCTGCATAATTACTTCCTGACTGTTTACTTTTGATCTGCTGGGGAATTCCTGTTTTCTTTCAGTGGTCTGTGGCTCTGGCTATAATACAAAGAGTTTTGCAGTGTACACCAAGATGACATTTCAGTGCCTTTTAAAAAATGACAAAAGGTTACTCAACTCACTTGTCTGTATTAAGCTCCTAAGATCTTGCTTACAGCTACCAGGATTTGTTAATATAGGTGGGGGAAGACTGGGCAGAGATTTTTTCCTTTTCTGTTTTTTTTTCCTGTGGTTTATCTGCTCAGAAATGCCTTTACCTTACACTAATCTCCAGTAGAACCCTACTGATTAATTCACTGGAGCTCTAGATGGTTGCCTTTGTTAGAAGGACATCTGTTTTGTTTGTTGACATGCACAGGTGATCTCCTAGGAGTAAATTGTGTGGCCAGCCTTCTGCAGGTGGGAATAGATGAGATTACAGGACTGCCCAGCAGGAATCCCTCCTGGATGCCTTGTAAAGGCTTGGATTGCCCTGCCTTGCAGACACTGCTGGGTTTGCCTACTGGAAATCAGCATAGAAAGGGTAGATCCTTTCAGAAGAACTGATAAGCATCTTTATGTGCTGCTGGTGGGTTTGGCAGCATTTCAATTTCTCCTTTGCAAAAGGATTTTTTTAACCTGTTCATTGGTCTTCTCACTGTTACGTAAAATCTGTCATTTTCCTCAGCTTCCTTTTCCCCTGGCTGCTGGGTGGGATGCTGGGGCAAAGGCAGGAGTTCTCCAAGGCATGTTCCTACAGCTGCACAGGGGAGCTGCTCCAGCACCTGATGGTCACTGGGGATCACTGAATGGCATTTGCTGTCACTCTCCTCTCCTGGTCTGGTGTCCTGTGACCAGTTTCAGGAGACTGTGCTTGTGGGACAGCTTGGATTGTTCCTGTGGCAGCCCTGCTCCAGCCTCAGGGCTGACTCTGCTCCATCAGGGTGACACCCCGAGCTCCCTCCTGACCTGAGGTGTCTCTGATCCTGCAGAGATTAGGATTCTGCTGCAGGGCTCAGGAGCAGCACAGGGCTCCCTTTGCAGGACTGTGCATATTAAAGAACTGGTGCATGTCTTCATCCCCCTTCCCCTCCTGCCTTTTTGGGAGGCACCTTCTGGCTCTCACACCCTGTCTACAGTTATGAGGATCTGAAATTTTTAAAGGCTTCTTAATACCTAACACAAATATATCTCTTTTTTTTTAAAGGCAGTAATGCAGAATCCAAGGGAGGAGTGCAGTGTCACAGCACACAGTCGTCTCTTGGCAGTGACTATTCCTGTTCTTTAGATGAAAGGAACTGCTGGGGTTTACTGTGTTTTTTCTTGAGCATTCAGAGGATAAAATACTGTTTGGAATTTACTGAGCAAGGGGAACAGGGTTTGTACTTGCTGTAGAGCTGCTAAATAGATTTTTCAAAGGCTGTGTATGGTATTCAGAGGCACAATACATGACACATTCTGCCATCACAAGTGTGGGAGATATTTGAGTCTATCACAGCAGGCTTTTTATGTCTTTATGTCACCTTTTCAGCTGAACTCAGTTGGCTGCTTCTCAGCTGGGAGAAGTAGTGAGTGTCTGTGTTTGTCTCTAGGACTTTCCATCTCCCTTGACAGAACTTTTGCTTTTGGCTCCTAAAAGCCCAGCACGCAACTCCTGCTCTAGCCAAGGGATTGGAATCTGGGAATGTGCAGGCACTCCTCAGCAGTCAGTGGGAATGTTTGCTGTGTTTTCCAATCTCAGTAAAGTGTGGGTGCTGTAGCTGCAAGTGCTGTAGGCTGGATGTGTGCATGGAATGCACCTGTCACCAATATCTTCATTAATTATCTCACTAATTTCTCCACTACTTTATGCTCTTCAGGAATGATGTCATGAGCCTTTAAACACATGTGAACTGCTTTATGTGGTGCAGTCCATGTTTGCTCCTCAGATTTCTTCACTCATGAATCTTGCAATCAGGTGTTACCTGTGTCTGTCTTGTTTGCTACATGACAGGAGGTACACAGGGAAATTCTTAACTTGGTGTTTGACTTCCAGCTGTCCCCAAATTGTGCTGCCATCAGTGGGAATGTGCATCATCCTAGAGATTGTTCATTGCTATAGGTGAAGCATGGGTTACTTTAATATAAGTCTGTGAAATAGTTAATCTCATTATTATCTTAGAGACTGAATAAATATTTTAAAGTCTTTTTTAAATTTTATTGCATTGCATTATAACAAAACACAATAACAAATCATCATTCACTGGGTTCTTCTAGTCAAATGGTTTCTGGCACACTAATCAAAATAAATTCAAAACAAACAAAAGCATCTACTGATCTCTTTTTTCCCCAGATTTACCGTGGTGGCTGCTTTTAATTCGTCAGAAAGCATTGATTGGCAAACTTCCAGGGGATCATGAGGTGTGCAAAATAACCAAGATTGCAGTGATTCCACTTTCTGAGACAGAACCTCAGGATCTGGAACTGGAGGTATGGCCATCCCAAGGAACTGACTGTCCCCCTCCTGCTTCAGTGAAATTAAAGTCAAATGCCTCTTGTCTCTTTCTCCTGGTATAAGCAAACATCTTGAATATTTTGTGCTTTTTTAAATACTATTTTTTTGATTAAAAATATTTTTTTAAACAGAAATCACAAGTTCTATTGGGGAGGGAAATTGCAACAAAATAATACCTAAATTTCATAAAGATCATTAGGAATACCACACAAGAATAAGATTTACTGAATCAGGAGCAAGTATAGTTTTTAATGGATTCTCTTGCTTTCATTCCATTTTGGAATCTTAATTCTATAACTTGGCTTGAAGGGAAACCCTTACTTAAAATGTCGCAATTTTTTTTTCCCCAAAAGAGAATGGATAAAGGAAGAAAAATTAAAAATAAAAATAAGTAGTGCTAATTTAATTTAGTGGGAAGTTGGGGTGGGTCTGGGTACTCAAGTCATGTCAAATTGAGGCAGAGAGTCTCACAATCACAGGAGAAAATGCCTTATAGAAGAGTGAGAATTAGGCTATAGATGGAAACCTGCATGTTCCCCCTCTGTTTCAGTGTCTCCCCTAGGTCTGTGGACATCAAAATCTTGCTTTTGTAAACTTTAAGTTTTCTCTGACCTTTCTAAAGAGGATTTAAATGCTGGCTTTAATTCAATGTCATTATTTTAGCTTTGTAAAAAGCACCATTTTGGGATAAACAAGCCAGAGAAGATAACACAGTCCCCAGATGACACAAAATTCCTGCTGAAGACTCTTACTCAAATTAAATCTAATGTGTCTGCTCCAAATAAAAAGAAGGTAAAGTTTTCTACTGTTTCCTTCTTTGTTCCAAAATGTTGAGCTTATAATTCAAAAGTTTTGATGGATGATCAAATGGAATACAAAGACCTTTAAAAAATTGCAGAATGTGGAGCTACTGTCTTGATGCCCAGTTTAATTTTTTTGATTACTTAGCTGTGGCTCTTCTGTGATTTTTTTCATTTTGTAATTACAAAATTTTGGCAGAGTTGCTAATAGAGTTCTTTTTTAGTAGGATTTGCTTCCAGTGAGATTCTAAACTTCTAGAAATTGCTTTGCATAAGTATCTCTTATAGTATAGAATTGGACACAAAGTTTGGTTCCTCAGAGAACACCATAGAGTCTCATCTAACTGCTTTTAACCAATAATGACTTGGATAAGGAAGTCAAAACAATAGTTATTAAAATTAGAATTATATTTCTCAGGCTGCTGTCCCTTGTGTTTTTCCTTTCTGGGAGCTTTAAGGTCCTGCTCATCCCTGGGGAAGTGTTTGTCCTCCTGGGTTAGAAGTGGAAAATATGGCTGGAGTCTTTTTCACTCACAGAGAAGGACATGAGAGCCATTGTTTTCTTTCAGATTAGAGAAAGCAAAGAGAAAGAGAGACTGGAGAAGAGATTATTGGAGGAGTTGTTCAAAATGTTCATGGATTCAGACTCCTTTTACTACAGCCTGAGCTATGACCTGACTAATTCTGTGCAGAGGCAGAGCGCGTGTGAGAAAACCAACCTGCCCCTGTGGAGAAAAGTGAGTGCTTGTGTTTGTTTGTGTTTGTTTGTGTTTGTTTCTTTCTTCCACCTGGGGCATGAGCTTCCACTAATGGTCATGGTCCAAACCTGGCTGGTCACATTTTACAGCAGCTGAACACCTTGTCCTGTAACCAGCTCAGGTGCAAGGAAACAAAAGGCTGCAGCAGCATGACCTGAAGTGTTTTATTTAAAGCTCTGACTTGTCTGTGCAGGTGTGGTGAATAAACTGATGGACACTGGTGTCCTTCCCACAGATATTGCCAAACCTAACTTGTAATACTGCAAAAACTGCCCTTTTGTCTTCTGAACAGGTGGATGACAGATTCTTTTGGAACAAGCACATGATTGAAGATCTCATCAGCATTGATGTGAGTTGTATTTGAGAACCATTCTTTAGTTCTTTTTAGTTGAGATGTTTGCTTAAGGCCTCGTAGAGGTTTGGTTACAAACCTGCTTGGCAGACAGGTCAGGATCAGGGCTGTGCCTTCTGTAGCTGAGCAGCTGGCACTGCCTTCTGCCCCCAGCCAGCCTGTGGTCATTGCTAAGGAGGGAACTTCAGCTGAAATCAAACATGAAAACTATAAAGCAATGTAGAATAACTTGGTGTGGTGTGTTTGTGCTGATTTCTGAAGGTAAAGTTGAGCTGTGTTTTTATGTGAAATGGATTATCTCTGAACAGAGCTGAACTTAATAATGAGGAGGAGCCAGGAAAGAAATAACCTCTGAATTCCAGAGTTTCCCTGAGATAAGATTTTGATCCTCCACAGTGGAGGATAGCGTTCTGTCCCCTTGAGCACAGTAGCTGATCAGTGTAAAAACAGTGCAGAACAGTGCAGTTGTTCTGAACATCTGTCCAGAGTAAATAAAACGTTTTCTGGGCAAATGAGCACATAAAGAAACAGCAAGCCACCACTCTATTCAATATATGACCTTCCATCATTTTAAATTAACCTCCTAGACCAAGGACTAAGTTACTAACTTCTCCTGTGTGCCAGTTTAGGCCAAGTCTAATTTTCCTTAGGGGTGACAGCACACATCTTGCCTTATGCCCTGCTCCTCTTTCATGGATAATTATACATGAACAAATGGTTATGGAGTCACAGCAGGGTAAACATATGTCCTCTGTGAAAAGTTGTGTGTAATGCAGGAGTTTAATGAGTTGTATTTTTCATGTTATAAGATATAAATGGATAACCTTGAGTTATTGGGGAATTTGGATCTCAGTTCTGTTTAAGAAACCAATGTTTTAGGGTGCAATGAACCAATTGTCCTGAGGACTAAATTAGCCATATGAAGTTTTATACTGTTATGTGTTGCTGAAAACAGGCTAACATCTACCTTCCTGTATAGATGTGATACAGTATGTGTCCACACAGAGGTTTTAAAACTGCCTTAAAGCAGAAACTAGGTAAAAAAATTGCTTTCTCCCTTCCTCCTGATTTAAAAGCCCTGTGACTGATGGAGGAAAAGTGCTGCTGTCTCTTACAGAAATAAGGATATGGCAAAAATTAAAGCATGAAAAGCACGTGGAGCAACTGCTTTATTAACATGAGAAATGGCAGAAATAATTGTAGCTGATGTTGGACCAACAGGAAAGTAAATGTTTTTGTACCCTTCAGAATGCTGAAGTGGACTTCTGGATTATCCCCATCATTCAAGGATTTGTGCAAATTGAAGAACTCGTAGTAAACTACAGTGAATCTTCTGATGATGATAAGAGCAGCCCTGAAACTCCTCCTCAGGAATGCTCTTGTGTCGATGACATCCACCCCACGTTTCTGGTGGCGCTCATCTCCCGCCGGAGTCGGCACAGAGCTGGTAGGCAAACAGCTCCAGGCTGCTGGGGGTGTTCTGAGCACTGCAGGGGGATGCAGCTGGTGAAAGTGGACAGGCCTGAGTTGTTCAATCTTTGCTTCTTTTTTCTGCCAAGCTCAGGATTAAATGGGTGAGATGGTATTTCTTGTTGGGACTCAGATGTTTGGTAGGTCTGGTCTCTGTTACAGTGCCACAAACCCTGAGTTCTGCAGCACTTCACTCCAACAAACTGAAAATGGAGCCCCATCTCTCTCTCTACAAGGCCTTTTAAGGATAAACTGTCTAATTAAGAAATGACACATAAATTATTTTTGCTTTTAACCCAATAACCAACCACCCATGGCCTGCAATGGGGACTTTTTTATCCAATTGCACAAAACCACCCAAACCCATGGAGAAGAAGGTCAAGAAGAAGGATCAGCCCCCATCCTAAAAACTCCATCTTGCTTTATAGATATTACTGTATTCTAAACCCTTAAACTCTTAAGTTTTCCACCCTGTGACATTGCACACTTCTATCCAAACTCCACACCCACAATCCCAGTTCTGTCATTCCATTTTGGAAGCTTCTCCACAGCCTCAGGTCCTGCAGTGCTCTCCTGTGGGTCAGAGCCTGCTGTCAGCACAGAAATTCTGAAATTCTCAGCATGCAGGGTTGCAGCACTGAGTTGCTCAGCAGATGGCCAGCCCCTGTCAGTCTGCACTGCAGCCTTCCCTGCTGGCAGGAGGGAGAGGAGAGGCTGCAGTGCCTACAGCACTGTGCAGCTGCCACTTGGGCTGGCTGACCAGTGAGCTTCACTCTGCTCTGGGGCACTGAAGGCATCCTTGAGGTCACATTCCTGAGGGAGGGTTCCATTCTTGCAGAGATCCCCCTGATTAGGACCTTGCTTATAACTCTTTGCTGATATATTTCGGTAGGCTTGGATGGGAGTTAAGTTTTCAAAGGTCTTTGAGGGCTTTGGCAGCAGCTGGAGAGGCTTGAAAAGCCACGTGTGTGCATGCCTGTGTCCCAGAGATGTTTGTTAGGGGCAAGGTGTGAAATGTGACCATGCTTTTGTCTTGTACCTTATTTGCCTTAGAGTAGCAAGACAAACAGAAATTACTCCCTGTCCTTAGGATCTCAGAAAGAAAGATTGAATCCCTTTACAGCTTCATAAATCCTGTTCAACTCCAGGCTTTTCAGTCCATCTTGTTTTTTATGAAGACACTCTCTAATGTCTCCAACTCCTTTCTTACACAGTTGGGTTTTTAATGTGTCAAAAAACCCAAAAAAAAACCTGTTGAGCTTACCCTGCTATAGGACTGTAGCTTTGTACCACAGCTCGCTTTGATGCATTTAATTCAGTTCCAAGGAAAATGGTTTGTCAGAACAACTTGGAGTAAATACTTGGGGGTTTCAGAGTAGTACCTAGTTTGTAGTCTGCCTTTTTCTTATTAAATTGTTACACAGATACAGCAACTGAATTCTAGAGGGAAAATTTCTTATTGATTCCTTCTTACTATGAGTATCACATTGCTCATCTGATTTCTAGTCCAGAGCATAAACTGTGTAGAATTTTCTCCCTGTCTGATTAAAAGCTCTGACAATTTCTCTATAGAGATCCCTATTGTAGGTATTTTACATTCTTTTCCCTTCCCTCTTCCTGTGTGTGCTGTCAAGGTTCAGCTCAAAAATTTGGTTTAGTGCTACTTCCAGACATGGAACTGAATTTCCATGACCTTGAATATTTTTCCAACTCTCCTGCTCCTTCCCTGTCCCTTGCTACCACCTGCATCCCTTCTGAAACAATGATGTGCTCTCCTTTGAGTCAAGGATATGCAAACACATTTCTGTTTAATGAGCAGTTCAGAGCTGGGTAGGCATAAAACTGTAGGCAGAGGAGCTGTATCTCTTCTTAATGTGCAGAATTGGTTACACAGGTTAAAACAAAGAGGGGAAAGCTTCTGCCTTGTGGAAGGTGCAAATCCTCTTGGGCTGCTGGTGGGATCTCTGTGAGAAGTGGAGCCTCTGCCCGTAAAAGTGGCCTTTAGGTTCATGGAAAATACTGAGCACTAAAGTAAAACTTTGTGCTAAATGTGACAGAACAGGAAGAAAATGTGTCTTTTAAGATGGACCTGAAGTATTTGTGACTTTATTCTGCCCTGTCCTGTCAGCTGACATTCTGCTGCTCATAGTGTATCAGTAAATAAACTTTATCCATAGAGTCAAAATAACTTTTGAGGAATAAACTAGGATTGGAGTGACTTCTACCATTAATGGATTTGGGCTAGAACTCTTGTTTTGGGTTAGCATTGTCAAAACCAGCAACATAAATTATTGATGTTTAAGGCAAACACTTTATTGTGACTTGACCATTCTCATTCCCCCAGGAATGCGGTATAAGCGGAGAGGTGTTGATAAAAATGGAAACGTGGCAAATTATGTTGAGACAGAGCAGCTGATCCATGTCCACAATCACACCCTTTCCTACATCCAGACACGAGGCTCTGTGCCTGTTTTCTGGAGCCAGGTTGGATACAGATACAACCCACGGCCCCGGCTGGACAAGAGTAAGTGTTTGGGTGAACAACCTAAAAATCAGGGTCCCCTGGAACTCTTCTTAGGGAAGAGATGTTTATGTGGGTGTGGTGCATGTGTGGAAGGATGAAGCAGGCTTATTAAAAGTTAATTTTTTTGTCCCATCTCCTCTGCACAAAAAGCAAAATGCAGCAAAATTCAAGAACGTGCTTATAGCAGCAGCGTTAAAGCGGAGCAAATTAATGAAAGACCTTTAAAAGTAATTTTGTACTATGTGCTCTTATCTTTAAGCTAAGGTATCTTAGTTTTTTAGAGTACAAATTTGGGCATGATTTAATACATCAAACAGGATTTATTGCTGAACAGGCTGCTTCTGTCTAACACTGTAGGTGAAAATGAAACAGTGTCCTGTTTTCGTGCACACTTTGAAGAGCAGCTGAAAAATTACAAAAAGCAGGTGAGTGCTACATGACAGAATAGTAATCTTATGAAAATGCAGGGGTTGAAAGTTAATGTTTTTAGGTTGTTTTTCTTAGTGATGTGTTGTGGGTTTTTTTAGAAGCTTGTTGAAAATTGGAAGGTTGGTACATAAGTAGAATTTTACTTTAGATTTTTCAAATACCCTTGTAAATAACCAGTAAAACCAAGCAATAACTTATGGCAATGTTTAAAACTGATTTCTGTGTACCTGTCCTATGCATTCAGAGCTTCTCTGTATTTAAGTTTGTGTAGGCAGTGAACTGTTGGAGCTTACTTGTCTCAGGTACAATCTCTCAAAGGCTGTAACTTCAGCAAGATTGCTATGAATCTTTAACTCTGGAGCTATTTGTTATTGCATGGTGTAAATCTAAGCAAGTTTTGTAGCAGATGGTGAGTGTTAAATATTTAAACTTTTGAACAGGTTATTATTAACTTGGTGGACCAGACAGGCAGAGAGAAGATTATTGGAGATGCTTACCTTAAACAAGTTCTTCTCTACAACAATGCAAATCTGACTTATGTTTCATTTGACTTCCATGAGCACTGGTAAGAAACCTTTTAGAAATGTCACTTTGCATCTTTTTTATTGCCATGAGAGGCCAGTATAAATGAGGAGAAGACTCATTATTTCTACTTCTGCATGAAACACTGTTTTTTTAGACAAGAATACAGTTTTTAAATTAAAGCACTATAAAATTTAAAACTTGGGTAAGCAAGCACTGCTGTTTGTGATGTTGTGTCCCTGACCTGTTAAATGTGCAGTTACTTGTTGGGCAAAGCATAATTGTCACACATTTTAAGAGTTTCCTTAAACATGCCATGAGTGTAAAGCTGTGGCTGACCTGCTTTCTCAAGCTGTGTAGCATTTTGCTTTTAATTCTCTATTTCTGTTTCTCTTGCTTGTTTCTATAAAAACATGATGGGTTCTTTCAGGACCCTGATGCTGTTATTTCAATATAAAATACAGGGATTTTATCTTAATCCAGTGTGAGTAGTTGCTGTTTTCATGACTGCCCTCTGATGCTGCCATGCTCTCATGCCCAAGCATGTCATCTGTCACAGGCATGTATTTCTCCTGCTCCCTCAAGCAGGCTGCATTTGTGTGAGGTCTAAACTGGTTTAATCTTCACTTCCAAACCTAATCTAGGGATTGCAGCTGGCCTGGGAGAGCATTACTGGCTGACTGGGTATGGCATCAGTAGATACTGTCAGAGGGGGTGGTGGGAAGGGAAACCCCTCTCAGAGCAGTATTGGCCTTTGAGAGTTCTGTAGGACCGTTGGCACCCTGGATGGATTTGATAATTAATCTTTTGTTTAGAGGAATTTTCATTTTCCTTCATTCACTTTTCTCCTACAAACAGCTGTAGTGACCAGGACTGTTTCTGCACTGTGAGCAGGAGTGAATTGAGAACAATCCTGAAAAAATAACCAGATGGGGTAGGGGAGGAGGGGGGATGTGTCTCTAGTTGGTTTTCTCTGTACAATCACTGGCAGAGCAGGACTCACCATCCCAATTCCAAATCTACTGTAGTTACTTTCCTTGAGACTGAAATGAGAGCAGAATGTTGCACATGCCTGAATAGCTGCACACTTACTCTTCCTAATGGAAGCAGCTTTAAAAAATGCTAAGTCCTGAGAATTTAATGATCTTTTAACCTCTTGCCTTGGATTTGGACGTTGAACTGTACTGCAAAATAGCTCTGAATCTTGGCTCCTGTTTAAAGCTCATTGCAGGAGGGAATGCTTGTCTCTCTCATTTAGCCAAAACACCATATTTGTTAACAGTACAAATAAGATAAGGTTGTTAAGTAAAGTCACTGCTCTAGTTCAGACTAACTTTTGTGAAATTCTGTGTTTCAGCCGAGGAATGAAGTTTGAAAATGTTCAAACACTGACTGATGCCATTCATGATATTATTCTTGACATGAAGTGGTGCTGGTAGGTACTGAACTGTTTTTAGACTAGTAGGGAACATCTGTAGAGGAAAACCCCAGCAAAGAGTAGATATTCAGAGGCCTTCATTTTCTCCAAACCAATATGTTTTATATATTTCTCTTTTGGTGTCCAGCTTGTTTGTCAGAGTTTTTGTCTTCTGAAGTGTTGGTGTTCTACCCATGTGACAGCAGAAATTCTCAGGTGTTGTTTCCTGCCCAAGGTTTACTGCATTTCTGCATTTCACACTTTTAGGGTCGCTCACATTTAATGTGAAGCACTCTGTATTTGACCCACAAACCCTAGGATGGCAGCCTGACTGTTGACAGCAAGCAGCCATTAGTTTGAACTGATTAAAGTTCATACATTTGGGTAACCAGTGTGGCTGCAGCCTCAATCAGTTGCTCCCTATTGTTCTGTGTTGCTGTCATTATCATTGGCTTCTCTGTTCTTGAAATTAAATGCTCTTGAGAGTTTGTATTATGTATGCATGAGTTGAATTCAGCATCTGATTGCTTCTCAAGCTTGTGGCCTCAGTAGGATTTAAGTCTGATATCCAGCCTAGATTAAAGAGGAGGATAAGTTGGAACAAGAGGAGTTAATTCAGCGTGAGGCGTGGCTGGGGTGTGAGTGCATGGTGATGGTTATCAACAGTGCCCCATGTGTAAAATGTTCTACTGTGTGTAGCAGATGGTGAATGACACTGGATGTTGAGTGTCTCAGTGTGCCTCTGTTCTCTCCCTGTTGGCAGGGTTGACCAGGCTGGGGTGATCTGCAAGCAGGAGGGGATTTTCCGGGTGAACTGCATGGACTGCCTGGACCGCACCAACGTGGTGCAGGCTGCCATTGCCAGAGTGGTCATGGAGCAGCAGGCACGTACAGCTGAGGGGCTCTGCCAGCTGCTGAGTGCTCACACCTTCTTTGCTGTTCACAGAGAAATCTGGGGGTTTGAAAAATGCCAAAATGACCTCTAGGAAAAAATCTTTGCAAAATACTCGAAGAGCCGAGAGGAATGATATATGCAAATGCAAAACTTGAAATAATTACAGAACAGTGATGCCTCCTTCTGTCCTCCTTCAGAAAGGACTGACTGTCCACAACTTGGAGAGGATTGTCTTGTTTGGATTTAGTAGTTTCAGTTTAAGTTATCTGGGAATACAGAGTTTAGAAACAAGACACGTTCTCCCCCAAGTGCCTCACAGAAATGATATTAAAGGACTGAAATCTAACAAGTTGGGTGCTATTTTAGAAGCTTTGAAGTGAAATACTGTGATGCAGCAAGCAGGGAGATAAGTTGTCTCTTCTATGTGTAGAGGAATAATTAATTCCTGGTGTAAATAGCCCTGATGGCTGTGACTGCTGTGCTGTGGAATAGTTCTCCCTGTAGAGAGAAGGGATTTCCAAGCAGACTGAGAGTACTTTAGTTTTCCTCTTTGCTCTGGCCCTCACTTGTTTTCTAGAAGCTCAGTGGTGACTCTATTCCCTGACACAGTACTGCTACAGACCTAATGCAGGCTTCATGTCCTGTAACTGGAACATCAAAGCCCCAGTCACAGCCCAAAATGAGCAAACCTAATTATGGTTAAAGTGAAAGAGAGAGGATGAAGTGGGTCCTTCATTAGGGTGAAAAGTGACTGGATCTGGCCATTGTACCTGGCAGTTCCTCTTTGTGATCTGCTGTTGTGAGCTCCTGATGAAGGAGTGCTGGAGGACCAGGGGAGGGATCAGCAATCCCCCAGTCATTATTTTAGAATAGGGTTTCTATCCAGGGTAACTCTTGAGTTCCAAGGCAATTCTTGCAAAAACAAGGGTGTTACAGATTGTTGTGAAGAGGCTAAATCATTGCTGAAGTGTGAGCTTGTGATGTGCTGCATCATTCTCATCCTGGAGCTGAAGTACTTGGGAATCATTAATGACTGAGAAATGCCCTGAGCATTGCAGGGTCAGGGGATGGAGTGAAGGACTGAGGGTTACATGTACATCACTCTTCTTCCTTGGAACCACTGCTTTCTCTCATCTGGAAACTTGAGAGGGCTTTCAGAGTTAATGAGCAGCTCTGTGTTAATTTTCATCTAACTTGCAAAGAGTGCTTCAGCATTTGGTTTCAGTTGTAAATGGAAGTTTTCCTATGATTTATTCCAAGTTATCCCTATCATTTATTGACTGCATTGCAGTTGTATGTGCTGCTCTACCCACCCAGTGGGTGTACAAAGCCTGATGTTGGTGTTGTACCCAAGGCTTATCTGGGGAAAACTGTAGGACTGGGTGTTCTGAGAGGGAGAGATCTTACTCTAGTATCAGTAGCAAACAGTAACTGTCCAAAATGTGCAAGCACTCATAATAAACCAACATAAGAGGTTAGTTTTATTTGTTTTCAAACCCTTGAGGTCATGAATGCCTTTGCAATAGAAGACATATTAACTTGTTTATTTTAAAATTGTGATATCTGTTTTTTTTTGATGGTTCTCTATTGAAAAATCTCCTGTATCTTGAGAATCTACAGTAACTTGTTTTCCTTCAGCTAATTTTTTTGATGATTGACTTAACATCCATAATTAATGTTACTGCTGCCTCCAGTGATGTGATGTTTAGCAATAAACCACCAATTCATTAATCTAATCTGACAGATCAGCACAATGGCTTCCTCCCCCCGTCATACAAAATCTGACCATTAAACACTTGGCAAGCCTTTCCATTTACTGAGAGTGACTTTCACTTTGGGCACTGAATTAATACATGTGTCAAATTCCAGCTCAAAAAACTGGGTGTGATGCCACCAGAGCAGCCTCTGCCAGTGAAGTGCAACAGGATCTACCAGATCATGTGGGCCAACAACGGCGATGCCATCAGCCGGCAGTACGCGGGCACGGCCGCCTTGAAGGTAAGGGGCAGCCTCTGCCCCAGCAGTGTCTGGGATGGCAGGGCTCATGGGCACTGCAAAACCCTGGGATATTGTCTGGGTTTGAAAAGGTTTCCTGCTAAGGAAGGCAGGAGCCTCCCTTGAAATGGAAAATGTAAAACCCCTCCCTCTGAATTATTATGGTTTTGAAATTAAGGGGCTCTCCGGCAAAGGGATGGGAGAAGGAATAACAGTTCTTTAATAGGAAAATTAAAAATACAAATTCAGTAGTACAAAACAAACCACTCACAGAGTCAGAGTAGGAGCTGAGCCCTGTGTGTCAGGGTGGTGGCACAGTCCCATCCCAGGGGGGCTCAGGGTGGGGGCACAGTCCCATCCCAGGGGGGCTCAGGGTGGTGGCACAGTCCCATCCCAGGGGGGCTCAGGGTGGGGGCACAGTCCCATCCCAGGGGGGCTCAGGGGGGTGGCACAGTCCCATCCCAGGGGGGCTCAGGGTGGTGGCACAGTCCCATCCCAGGGGGGCTCAGGGTGGTGGCACAGTCCCATCCCAGGGGGGCTCAGCCCTCCTGCAGTGCCAGCTGTGGTTCTGCTGGAGCAGGGATCCTGCACAAGGGGGGAGTTTTCCTCTGCAGCTCCAGGGCTGCTGGAGATGGGCCTGCTCTCCCTCTGGGAATGCAGGGCAGGAGAAAGCTGCTCCTCTGGGAATGCAGTGGGCAAAGGCTGCTGGGCTGTTCCCAGGGCAGATTGGATCCAGGTAGGAATGCTTGGCTCCTCCCCTGGGCGGAGCATCTCCCCATGGGATGCTGGAATTTGATCAACCCTGCAGGGACACTCCCTGGCCATGGACAGCAGAGATCTCCTGGAGGGAGGATTGGCTCTGGGGGAGATAAAGAAAACTGCCCCATGAACAGAGAGAACTGCCCCAGCTCTGACAGATGGGGATAGAACACACACCCCAGCCACATCTTGCATTTCCAGCCTAAGACAGATATTTAAAAGTTCACCAAGTGCTCTGTGTGGTTTTGTTCTGGAGAGATGAGGCTTTGCAATGGAAGAATGTTTTGTGTTGTGCTTGGTGTGAGTCAGAGAAGAGCTGAGTGCTCCCTGCACTTCACCTGCATTCTGTTCTCTTCAACAAAAACCACAGCAGGGATAAGAGTTTGAGAGATATATTAATTATTACATCCATTTATATTTTATCATGGTTATAGTACTTCTAAGCAGTTACAATACTTAAAGAACACTCTGAAGTTCTGGAGATCAGGCTGTGTAGATATTAATTAGCTGTATTTTCTAAGGACTCTTCTTAATTAGCTGTAATGCACTCTGTCTACCAAGATCAAGCATGAAACTCCTTGCTCTGTACTTCTACTGCTTTGAAAAATCATAGAATTTGAGGTATTTGCTGGTGTAACTGGTGGAACAAATTTTAGTAGTGTTTGCATTTGGCCTAAGAAAAATCATTATGGAAATGCTTAACACTTAAATCTGTCTTTAAATATCTCTACTGAGCTTTGATTAGTTGATTGCACTAATATTTAAAAAAGAATACAAAAAACAGCCTGAGATGCTGGTTTTCTTTGAATATATTGAACTTTAAATCTGAAATGCAGACCTCAATTTATAGATCTAAATTTTCAGGCCTTCTGCTGGAAGATTTCTCCACTCACTGTTGAGGTTTAAATGAATTAATGGATTAAATTAATTAATTTTAATTGTGGTATTTATTTTAATTTGAAAGTGAAACGCACTTGAAATATTCTTCATAGGAGTTGATGTGGCTTTTAGAAATGCTCTGTGCCATTTTGTCTCTGAAAATAGAATCCTCTAATGAAGTATAACTGCAAAAACAACTTTTTATTCAAATTCTAAGCCTTCCATGGCCTAGAAACTTTCTTTTGTTTCTGAGGTTGTGAGGATATGTGCTGCTTTCCCCCAGTGTCTTATGTTTGTCTTGTTTTGGTAGCAAAAGCAGTGAGATGAAAACCATTTTTCAGTAAGCTTCAGTCTTCTCTACTGTTCCAGTTGTGTTCCTTTTACATTAAAGGCCAAAAAGTAAAGGGATTTTTTCTTTTGGAGGTATTGAAGCATCACAGTGGTTGATGCATTGAAAGTCCTGCTTCAATGTTAGCTGGCTTATATGTCCAGATTTGTGTTCTGTTGGAATTTCCTACTGAAATTGAAAGTCAAAACCAGAGGATTCTCTGCAGAGTCAATGCCAGAAGATGCTCTTTGAAAAAAAAATCATTATTTTCAACTTCTATATGAAATAGTTACTTGAAGATAATTCCTGAGTTGCCATCTATTCAGTTCTGAATTTCAGAGTGCCAAATCCTTTCAGCTGAGCCTGCTGCTCCAAATTTTGATGTAAAGATTTGCATGTTGTGTGTGACAGGGTGACTTCACGAGGACTGGTGAAAGAAAGCTGGCAGGGGTGATGAAGGATGGAGTGAACTCTGCAAACAGATACTACCTGAATCGTTTCAGGGATGCTTACAGGCAAGCAGTCATAGGTAAGAGCACAATTTCAACCCAGCTGAGCTGTGGTCTTTAGAAAAGATTATTAAATCATAATGGTTTCGTCTTTCTGACTGATTTTTTTTTTTTCTCCTGTTGCTTAAAAGCATTGTGGGGGGTACATGTCTGTACTGGACTCTGTAAGGAACAGTCTCCTTTTGGAATTTGGGCAACTTTCAATTCAGAGGGATTGCAGGCTGTGTGACTCATTGGAGACTTTGCCCCAGCTTCATTTTAGCACTAAGTGTCTTGTAGCATCTCTTCTTTTTTTAAGACAAAGTTAAATTTATGTAGCAAGTATCTCTTAAAATTGTGAGGAACTCTTGTTTTCCATTGAAAGTAGAGTTACACCTTCTGAGTTTTCAGTTAAGGAAATATTCTCTTCAGAAAGACTACCAAGAGCATCATTAAAATGCAGCATTTGGAAGGAATTTACAAACTCTTGCCATGTATCACTTTTAACTGTGTCTTGCTTGATATTTCCTGGGATTTATTTAGATTTGATGCAGGGCATCCCTGTGACAGAGGACCTGTACTCCATATTTACAAAAGAGAAGGAGCATGAAGCCCTGCACAAGGAGAACCTGAGGAGCCACCAGGAATTGATCAGCCAGCTGCTGCAGAGCTACATGAAACTGCTCTTGCCAGATGATGAAAAATTCCATGGAGGGTGGGCACTCATTGACTGTGACCCAAGGTTTGTTGAACAAAGTTAAAATTGATCAGCTGCTACTCTCACACCTCTCTTAATTACTGCAGATGTTAAAAGGTTTTGAGAGCTGATGTGTGGACAGTTCTGTAGAAAAGGACAAGAGTGCTTGAAGGGTTTGAATACTTGTAGTTGTAAAGGGAAAAATCCTCTAAACATGTGCCTTTCCCAAAGTGCCATAAAAATGGTGCATTCTGGAATGACCTTTGAGAGATCATCTGGAAAGGGATGGATGTGGTTAATTTTGCCAAAATGTGGCAGGTACCATGAAGAGAACTTGTGGAACTAAGGGTGGTTAAAAGGGAGTGCTTGAGGAGCTGTTGTTTCTTACTGCTTTATAGGGAAAGTGTAACTGAACTGATCAGATTGAATCCTTGGGGAGTGAGTCAGCAGTTGGACAGTCTGCATTTCTGTTTGTGGAGAGTAACGAGCATAAACTCTGAACTTCACTTTTTATCAAGTTCAGAGTTCAGGAGCTTGCAAGAGAAAAATAGTGGTTAGATCTCCTGCAGGTTAAACTTCAGCATCTAAAAATAGCAGAGCAGGTTGTTATGACAGCTATTCAATTCAGGGCACAGACTCATCACCCTCACTGAGTCTGAGGTATTTTTCCATTTCTCTGGTAGCATTTTTAATAGCTTGTGGGCTTTCCATTTATTTTTGAACCTTCTGCTGACGTATTTGAGCTGTTAGGTAACTTCAGGTTTGAGAGAGACTGTTGCTTACATGGATTTGATAACACACTGTGTTTGAAACTTCTTGTAACTTGTGTTCAGCTCCTAGAGACTGTCCCCAGAACACACTGGGCACAGGTTACAGCTCTGCAAACAAAACCTTCTACCCTGTATTTATTTTCTTTCCCTTCAGTCTCATCGATGCCACTCATAAGGATGTAGATGTGCTGCTTTTACTTTCAAATTCTGCCTATTATGTGGCCTAGTAAGTTACTACTTTCCCTTACTATGTGTAGTTTATTTTAGTAGCTCTGCTTTAGATTAGCAGGAAGCACTAAATTCTGTTTCTTTTTTCTAGTTACGATGATGAAATTGACAAAGTGAATCAGTACCAAAGGTTGAGCCTTGAAGCTCTGGAAAAAATAGAAATAGGTAAGAAAACAGTCACTCTGTTTCTTTTTTGGAATGCTCTTAACAATTGCTTGAGCACTTATCAAAGCATCCTACAAGTGTATTGAAGCAGCAGTCCTTGAAGTGTGGCACATACCCTGGGCACCCCACCCAGAAATGGCCCCTCTGGCTGGTAACAGCTGCCAGGCTCTTCCTGCTGCTGGAAATGGAAGCTTTGATCACTGGAAGGGTTCTAGAATTTTCCCTCTTTCAAACTCCTGAAAGACCCACGGAGTCATCCAAACCGATTTCATTATTTATCAAATGGCAGTAACAATTTTGCCAACTTCTGTAATGAGTCATGGGTTTGTGCATTCAGGGCTCTCCTCCTTTGATCCAAACACAGCAGCTGGCTCAGAATTGTACTTCAGATATTTCACAGCTTTATAAAACTTCTTTCTCAAGGGCTGATAACAAACATGCTATTACAAAAGCACCTTGTTATGGTGATTTAACTTATTTGCTGTAGAATATAACATCTGCAGGCTAAATCCAGCATTTTCTGCTGGAAGCATGAAAGATGTCTTTGAATCATGAAACAGGTGATTTAACTGGGCAGAAGGGAGTGTGTGGCCTCCTGATGGAGTTTAATCCTCCATTACACAACACACAGTGATTTCATCATCCCCTGACTAACTTTCACTGTGTCTGTGCAGTTTCTGAGCATTCAGGGGAAAGGTCTCCCTCACTTGTGTATTGTGGAGATTTGTGTCCTGAGGCACAGAACAGAGTCCAACATCTACATCCACACCTCATTTAATGCTGTAGCTTATGCAGTGCATCGAAGAGTTGAAGTACTGGTGTAAATCTTGAAATTTCAATTACATCCCCCTGATAAAAATACTAGCTTTCCCTTTAATCCTTGCAGGAGAATTCCCTAGAAGAGCCACAGGATGTAAAAAGTGTAAAGCTTTTATTTTCCTTTCTATTTGAAAGAGTGATCTGTAATAAACTATCAGTCTGGATTGTAACAGACACACAGAGACTCTAATTGCTTTTTGTAAGGTATTGATGGTTTAGTTAATGTGAAAGTCTTTCATTTAAAATGTCAGTCCTGCTCTTATGAAAACATGAAGCATTTTAGGCTGAAAAAGACTGTCAGCACTAGATAGCCTTAGGTGCAGGCTCTGCAGGATCTCTTTCAGTGTTTGGTTAAAGATTGCTAAAGATTTCTCCTGGTTTCTCTCTCAGGGCCTGAGCCTACTCTCTTTGGCAAACCCAAGTTCTCTTGCATGAGGCTGCATTACAAATACAAAGAAATGAGTGGATATTTTCACACTCTCAGGGCTGTGGCTCGCAGCCCAGAAGAAGATGGAAAAGGTTTGTGTCCTATGTAGAAGTTTTAGACATAGAAGTGTATCCAGTGTATTGGTGCTTCTCTAAAAAATACTTGTTCCATTGCTCCTAAAATTTATCCTTCTTCACAAACCACTCCAATAAAATCGTCTTGTGTGACGTGGGAAAACAGTTTAAAAAAACTGCTCAGATGTTACTGTTCTAATAGAAAAAAAAAAAGTTTCAGATACAGCTTTAAAGTAAAACATCTCTCTAGAACTTGAGTAATTTCCCTGTCCAAGTTTTTATTGCTCCAAAAACTTAGAAAATGAAGTTAAAATTAACTCCTAAAGGGGGAAAGAAATTGATTTCTTTAGTGAAATGAGTGTCTGGAAATGTTCTTGCTTGTTGTTTAACTAGATTAAACAAACACTAACAAGGGAAAAAAATATCACTTCATACCTGGAGCACTGAGTTTTGTCAGCAAGGATTAGAATAAGTAAAATTGCTTCTCTTCCTTCCCTAAATGAGGCAGTGTGGCAGTGATTTGCTTCATGCTGAGTATTTAGGGCTGAAGGAGAGTTTATTCTTTACGTTTATTTTGTAAGCTTTAAATCAGAATTGCAGCTTGAAGGGCACAACTGCTCTGCAGGGTGAAAGAAAAAAAAGCAATAAAACCAAACATAATGATGTTAAAATGAGACCTGTTTCTTTGTAGATTGTGTAATACGGGCTTTTAAGGGTGTGTTTAAGGGTCTGACAGGCTGCTGCTTGGATTTCAGACACTCTTCAGTGCATTGCAGAAATGCTGAGAATCACAAAGCAAGCAATGGGAATGGATGTGCCCATTATTGAGAAGAAGCTGGAGAGGTGAGTACCTAAATGATGTGATCCTTCTGTGTCCCACCTTTCCCCTTAACTCAGCTGCTTCTCTCAGCTGAGTAGAAAGTGTAGCAAAAAACATTGTTCTTTTTACAGGTATTGCAGAGTGAATACTTGCTAAATCTGGCTACTGAGTATACACAAAGGGTTAAAAAATGGAGAATTCAAATCATTTTTCATCAAAAACTAAAGTGGCTGCAGAAACTGCCTGCTCCCCTTGTTTGGCTACTGTTCTGTATCAACCCTCATTTGTTGGTTTCAGCTTGATTAGCTTACATGGGTACAATATTATTATGTAAAAAAAAGGATTAAATTTATTATTTATGTAAGAAAAGGGTAACTTAGAACTGAAATGCCCATTTCTGTTACAGAAATAGACTGGAAGACAGTGTACACTTGGTGCTTTGATTGTACATTAAAGATCTTCTTCCTCTTCTAGGAGAAGCAGCAAACCTCATGAAGACATCATTGGCATTCGGTCTCAGAACAGAGGGTCCCTGGCCCAAGGCAAGAATTATTTACTGAGCAAGTTCTCCTCCCTCAATCAAAAGGTGAAACAAACCAAATCCAACGTAAACATCAGCAACCTTCGGAAGCTGGGCAGCTTTGCCAAACCTGAAGTAAAAGTCAATTTCTTAAAGCCAAATTTGAAAGTGAATCTTTGGAAGTCAGACAGCAGCCTGGAAACTCTGGAGAACCCAGGGGTCGATCCGAAAGCCCCGAGCGAATCCGACACAGAAGCCTCAGACAATGACTCCTTCCACTCCGATGACTTCCTGAGCAACTCCAAGTCGGACGAGGAGGGGCAGCTGGGGGGGTCCCTGGAGAACATGGGCCCCACGGACTACGTGCTGCCCAGCTGCGGCATCATCGCCTCGGCGCCGCGCCTGGGCAGCCGCTCGCAGTCCCTGAGCAGCACCGACGTGAGCCTCAGCGTGGCCGTGCCGGCCGGGGGCCAGGACGCTGCCCTGCCTGCTGCTGACAGCGCAGAGCTGGAGCTTGCCAAGCCCATGGATGTGTACTGCCAGAGGTTCGTGCAGGATGCCCAGAGCAAGGGCTGCGATGTGCTGGAGCCTGAGGCTGGTCCTCAAGAGCCCCATCACGCACCGACCCAAACCGGCAGGAGCACGGCCAAGAAGGCAGAAGCCAAGGCTGAAGCTGTTGCAGACGTTCCTTCCAGGCCATCGAAGCTGGATGTTCGGTCTTCTGAGCCAAACCCCCAGCTCTTGGCTGTCGGTGGGCCTGACTTGAGTAAATCCCACAGGAGCCCGGGCTCTGTGTCTGGCAACCACGAGCCAGGACTCCACACCACTCCTTCCCCCGCCGACGGCAGCAGCAGCAGGGCCGTGTCTCCCTTCGCTAAAATCCGCAGCTCCATGGTCCAGGTTGCCAACATCACCCAGGCAGGATTGACTCAAGGGATTAATTTTGCTGTGGCAAAGGTCCAAAAGAGCCCTGCGGAACCAGAAGCTTTAAATGAAATCAAACAAAAAGAACTGAGAGAAATGTTTACGCAGTGCCAGACGCGAATAATTCAGATCTAGTTGCTCATTTGGGAAGTGTTCTTCTAGCTGTGGCTTCTAATAAAATAACCCAATGACATCAGGACTATTGTGGCATGAACTGCTACTGGATACTGGGATTGATACTAGGTAATTTGTTTACAAGCAGTGAGAGATGCAAATGAATTTGGTTCTGACCAAGCTTCAGAATTCCCTCAGGCAGGTGAGACAGAACCTGTATAAACCATATTTAAACAGGTAGCTTAGACACTGGGATTCAATAAGCATGTTGTCTTAGATGTGTTGCACAGTTATTTTTTGGAGACTAATTTTGTAGCTCTTCTGAATTATGTAGAAAGTATTTATACTCAAAGGATGATACTGCACTTCTCTGACCTTACTTACCTTGCACTACACCAGCAAAATAAAGTACCGGTAAATTACATTTTATTTATTTTTGGACTAGTATTTTTACTTGTTTTCAATGAAGTTCTAGATGCAGCTCTCTGAATTGTGCCTCTACAATGGGAACCGATGTGTTTTTGTTGAATTTAAGTATGTTAACCAGAAAGTAAGATTTCTTTGCTATCCTTTTTTTTCCAGACATCCTGGGACACTTTCATTATAGATAAAGCTTAGAGACCCAATCTGAAATACCCACAAGCCTGCAGTGCAAATTTCTTCTGTAGATTGGTTTTTTCCCTCACTTGTTCTGAGTTGAGGGGAAATGAAGCAAATGTCTTTGAATTCTCTTGCCCATATTAAAGCAGTTAATTTTTTTTTTTAAATTCCAAACTCTGCCAATTTGCTCTATTTTTTTGTCTCTGCAAAGCAGGACGAGCCAGATACCTGCCCATCAGGCACTGTGTCCCTCTGTGCTAGGAAATTCTCAAAGTATGAAAAATGATGCAAAATCCCAACTAACATCTCAAGCAGAAGGCCAGTGCACTGCTTTGTAAGATCAGGGTTGCATTAGAGCATAGCTGTCAGCATCTACTCAAGACCAAATTCCTGACCAGCTCCAGCTTTGCACCTCACAGGGTGGAGCATCTGCTCATGCTGGGAACTGGATAAAAAATCCCCTTTGCTCTGTGTGTCCAAGGATTACATCTCTTAAATCCTCCTTCCCAGGAATGCCTTGCCATGCCATTCCAGTCTAGGACCTTGTCCAGAAGCTGCTGTGAAGCAGGACCTTCCTGTGCTGTGGTTTGTGACTGTAAGCACCCTGACAGACCCAGTGCCTCTGTCCTCGTCCCTGTACTGTAGATAGGCTGCACGTGGTGTCCCCACAACGTCGTGTCCTGGCCTAGGGTAGCTCTGTGTCTTAGGACTTGTACTGTGTCTGAAATCATTTATCACCTGAAACTTTGATAAACAAATTTGGTTTATTTATTTTATTAAAGTGATGTGGGTTTGGGGTTTTGTTCTTTTTTTGAGTGTCTATACTTGTGGCTATATTTAAAATTAAACTACTGCTGTATTTTAATGTGAGCAATATACATGAGATATTTTAATAAAAAAAGTGGAATCAAAAGATGGGTTTGGTATGTGACATTAAGGGATGTGGGACTGCAGGGCTCTGGAGGTTTCTCTCAGAATTACAGACACAATCCCCTGGTAGTCAAGGGACACAGCCATTACTTCACTTCTTTATCCTCTTAGAATGGTCCTGCTTTTCTGGGCAACTTGTGCCAGGGCCTCACCACCCTCACAGGGAATAACTTCTTCATATTTTATCTAAATCTATCCTCTGTTAGTTTGAAGTCATCAGCCCTTGTCCTGTCCCTCTCTGTCTCCAGTTCAGTGTCGTTCCAGCTTGGGAACTGTCCCATCCCTGGCTATGAAGTATTGGAGATGACAATGAGCACAAAAACATCCCCTGAGGCAATCTTAGAACCCAACCCTGCATTCCAGCCCAGCTGCCTTTTGAAAAGTGTTAATTTCCTTCCTCATTTGTTCAGTTGCTTCACTTCACAGTAATGCATCACAAGTCAGACAAAACCATGAATATTCATTTTTAGTGTTGAAAAAAAACAAGAAAAGAAATAAGCTCTAAGTGATTTGAAACAGCACCAAGCTTGGCTCAAGTTTAGGATACACAAAAAATGTTTCTCATAATAAGTACTCATTATTAGTGTGAAGAGACAAAATATCCAGATTGGCTGTACAGAAAAAGCCCTCATGTTTAGAACAGGAAAATGCCATAAAAAAGGGGTTCCTATCCCTGTGATTTCAATCAGCAGAAAGCATTAAGTAAACCATTTAAACACCCTGCAGTACTGCCAAGGTAGAAAGTAAAGATGTGCTTTGTTTGAGCACAGGAGTATCACCCATTGTCCAGTCATTGTGGGGTTTTTTAAGAAGCCGTGCCAGGACAAAGCTCATTGGAGAAATTTGAGAAGTCATGGTCTGCTCTAAGCACAAGGCAAATATATTTCATACCTGAGTTGGTCAAATCACTGCTTGGTACCACACAATGCTTGATACCATCACAATGATGCTGCTGCTGCTCTGAGTGTGACCTGCCCCAGCTCACAGAACAGCACAGAGAGTGAAGTCAGCACCTCCTCAGCTGCAGCTGCTGGCCAGCTGAGAGCTCTGATCCTCACAAATCAATCAAGCAGAAATTAGAGCACAAATGTCCTCCAGAACAGAGCATACCACTGCTATACATGAAGGACTCTGACTTAAATTCTCTTATTATTAAAGGGACTAAGTTTACACAACCTCAGTATTAAAGTTTAATATCAAACAATTTGCTCAATGTTACCAATTTTCAATTACAAAACAGGGTCCAAAAAAATTCCATAAAATATGTTTAGGTGGCTCAACAGAGTTAAGCGCGTTCAGACTGCAAGGGTAAATATCCATAACTTTTTGGTATAAATTATCTACAAAAACTGGTATAAACAATATTCCAATCTTAGTATGGGTTCCACCTAGGATTAGAGACATTTTCAGGGTGACATCCAGCAGGTGTTAAAGTTCATTGCCATTGACACATTGCTGCTGCTGCAGCCTGGCCTTGCGCAGTGCCTCCAGCTGCTTCGCTCGCAGCCACCTCTCCCTGGACAGCGTCGTCTGCCCCGCACTGAGCGACAGGAACCTGGGGGAGCACAAAGAGCCAGTCAGGAACAGCTCCTGCAGCTGCTGCAACCCAGCACAGCTCCAGCCCAGCCCAGCTCCAGCCCAGCTGGCTTTTGGGAGTAAGAAAACATGGGATGAAAGTAGTTAGGCAAAGTATTCCCTCCCTAAGAGGAACAAGGCAGAGGAAATTCTGTCTGGCTAGTCAGACACAATTCAGCTGCAAACCAAATGCTGGCTCAAGCTGGAGCTTGCTGGGAAGCCCTGAGTGGTGACAGGAGCACCACACCCACCTGGCCACCAGCAGCATTTTGTGCAGGTCATCGGCCGTGATGCTCTCGGGGTTGTTCTTGCGCATTTCCACAAAGTCTTCTTCCACTGCCTGGAACAACACAGCGTGGAATTATGAAGCAACAACCTTTGCATTTCAATGTTTCAACTCATTGCTGTCCAGAAGTGCATCTGAGAAAAACCAGGCTACTTCTCATCTTTGAAAAGAAGCCATTTTCCAAATGAGTGTTAGAAAGCAGGTTACATGTGCTGTTCCTTATCTGTAATAAATTCAGGATATACTTTACAAACCCCTGAAGGCACAGTCAGGATGTGAAAATGCTTCTATCTGGGTTTTGTAAAACTTAAAGGTGAATCACTGACAGGGCAAGTACTGTAACGGTCTACTAAGGTGCCTTCTATCCAAATAGACCATTGAAAACATATGAGGGAAGTGTCCCTACCTTGGTCACCTCATCAGATATACTGTAGTCCAGCAGCCTCAATAAACTCAGGTAAATTCGGAATTTGTTCAGCACGGAGGGCAGCACTGCAGTGAGGAGGCTGCTCATGTACTCTTCCATGTTCGGGGGAATTATCTGTGGCTGTAAGTGGACTTGGCAATCTGACTGAAAGAGAAAATCACATTTCATCTCTTTCCACATCCCACTATTTTCTATTCCAAGACTAATTTACGCTCTAAAGCGGCAGAAGTCACTATTTCCCAGAACTAAGGTAAGATAATTCTTGAAACATTCCCCAGCTCACGTTTTGAACAGCTCCTGATTGAATCAGCAGAGCCAAGGCTCAGTGGACAAAGCTGGCATGTCAGAGAGCAGGTCTGCAAGCTCAGGCTACTGCAGGGGCAGTGCCACAGCTGTGCCCATCCCCTCAGAACCCACCATGCCTGAGGGAGGCTTGGAGAGCAGCACATCTCTGCAGCTTTACCCACCCTGGGTCCTTCACCACCTCACCATCCCTGTTCAGAAAGGAGGAGGGAAGCTCCATCTCTGTGTTTTCTGACCACGAGGGAGAAGGCAGCAGCTACTGCCAGTGTCACACCCTCCCTGGTCACAAGACACGATTCCTGTCCCCACTTGTCCCTGGCAGGGCCTGCTCTGGCAGCAGCTGCCAGCTGCAGCTCCCCAGCAGAACTGGAAGCCCCTCCCATACCGGCAGGAGCGAGCGGCCCTCGGAAGTGATCAGGACATTAATGTTGCATGGGAATTCCATCCGGTGGTAATTGAAGTCATAATCCACCTTCTGCCAAGTGATCAGGTTACCCAGGGCTGTCACATTATGGACACCTGCAAGAGCAAGAACAAATTCCTTGAGCATTTGACCAAAACAAATGTCAGCCCTGATTTTTGTTTCCCGTCTGTCTTTGAGGAGCAGCAAGCAGAAGGATTCCTGCAATCACCCTGTTCCTTCTTGTGTCTGAGGTGACCTCCAGACAGAGACAACCACTTCTTAATGTGAATCAAAATTAACAATTCTTGATTTCAGGCCTAAACTTTGTCTGGCTTAGTACATTAGTTCATACCTCATGTCTTCATTTGCCCTACAAAGCCAGGTATCTATTTAGAGGGAAAAAAACAAAAAAGAAATCTCTCCTCAAAACCAGAAAAGCATTACCAATTTAATTTTGCCAATTTTTTAAATAGTACTCACTTGCCTTACCTGGAATTAAGTTATTTAAAATATAAAATGTTAAAATTGACAAATTAACTGGCTGACTTTTGGAATTCTCTCTTTGAAATACCAACATGTACCTGACAAACTGAATTTCTTTTCAGCAGTTACTGCATCAAATGACAAAACTACTGTTACGGTTTTGCCTTTAAATACTTAGTAATAATTCAGTATACTGTAAATAAAGGAAAAGTTAGCAAATAAAGGCAAATTTAATATTAGATATTAGGGTTGACTTCTGGGACATTTTTCCATTTGAAATTTCTAAGCTGTAGCTTCTAAGAGTTTCAAACCAACTACTACATCTGAAGACACTTTTCTAGGATTAGATTTTGTTCCCAATGTTGCAGTAAGAAATGAAAAATTTTTACTTCCTTACTCTAAATTCAGTAGAAAACAATTTCACATCAGCAAAAATGAAATAAAATTACCAAGCCTTTATCTGCAACTTCTAATACCTAAAATATTATTTTTCCACTAAATGCTGAGCATTTTTAGACATTACAGACACATTTTAGAAAACCTATAAACCAGCACAGCAAGAGTTCTCTCTAAATGGGAGTTCATCACATTAAACTATTTTTTTTGGAAACAGACAGTGCAGAGCTTGTAACTAATTTTACTATTTTCTGTAGCAAAATTCTGTAGCTTTACTAAAGCTGAGTAGCAAAAAATACTGAAAACTCAAAAGCAATTGAATAATTTCAATTTGCAACTTTCAAGAGTAAGTAAGGAATTAAAAAAACCAAAGCAGCTTTCTCCAGACAGCGTTTTTATTTTAAAATTAAGTTACTTGCAGTGATTCCTG
The DNA here is from genome assembly GCF_027477595.1 of Haemorhous mexicanus. Taxonomy (NCBI): domain Eukaryota; kingdom Metazoa; phylum Chordata; class Aves; order Passeriformes; family Fringillidae; genus Haemorhous; species Haemorhous mexicanus. The sequence goes on from NC_082347.1 coordinate 37,491,534, forward strand.
TTGTTGTTTCACAGGATCTCCTGAGCTGGAAGGGACCCACAAGGATCATTGGGCTCCAACTGTTGGCCCTGCACAGCACAGCCCCAGGTACTGTGCTTTTAATGCAACTCAGCTCTTTTATGTGAGTTATAATTAAATTAATTTCTAAAGCTCTGCTGAAAGCATGCCACACAGTGCTACATCAGCTTGTAAGATAGAATCCCCACTATTTTTAACACAGTACTAGCAATCTTTTTTCTCCAGTTCTCAGGGATGGTTTCCAGATATACAGTAAAATATAGAGCATAAGGCATCAGCATATGCTTTGCCCACTTCATGCACTATCACAGGAAACTGAAAGGCCACTCCAATGAATCAGAGTTATTTTGGTAATAAAGAATTCTCCCACTTTGTCTTAAGTTGGCTGAGAAGGCTGCAGGAAGCTGCTTCAAATAAATGCAATAGGATGTAGAAACCACAAACAGTTTTGCAACAGACCTCTTATCAGCAGGACACGATTATCACCACTGTCTTAAAACACAGCAGCTTTTAACCTCCCAAATGAGACTGCAGACACCAAAGCTGTGTACCTGCTGTGTCCAGCTGTCCCTGCTCCAGCTGGGTCTCATCTATGACCAGGGAGGTGTTGCTGGCCAGCTGCAGCAGCCCGCTGACCAGGCGGTTGGCCGTGTAGTCCTTGTGAGGGATGAAGCGCGAGTGGTTCATGCTCTCGATGCTCATCCGGAGGTGGTAGGACTGCAATGAGAAACAAATCATCAGCACCTGGGCTGTCCTCCAGCCTCCCTAGGGAATGCTGCTTCCTGCAGCTACAGCTGGGCTGGGAGCCTGCACAGCAAAGCAAAACTTACCACTGCAATGCTTTAGCCCAAATATTCAAATGCTGTATACTTAAAAATTTCCCAAAGGAAAATATTGCTGTCAGGAATTCCTATCACTGTTCTGCACATCTAGGATGAGCTCAATAAAAAAATGATTTATTACAGCAATACTGTTGGTGTGACCCCAAACTGAATTACTGCGGGTTTTCTGCAGAACAGTATCCACAAACTTGAGTAAACCCAAATGACACCATAATTAAATAACCCAAATGTCTAAACATATCAAACCAGAAAGATCAAATAAAGCATGCAGCATCTGCCTGTCAGTTCAACACCTCTGAGGAGACAATTTCATTGCATATTCATCCTAGATGATGAGGCACACAGATTTCAACAGGCCAGCCCCACCTCTATTGTTACCTGCTCTCTACCTGGGGAGCAGGAGAGCATTTCAGCCTGCCTTGACCAGGCTGGATCAGTGAGAACAGGTCCCCAGCCCTGCCCAGGCAATGCTTACTGCTGGCACCAGCTGCTGGATGAGGCGGTACAGGTGCTCCGTGAAGGCGCTGCTCCGGGGACAGCCGCTCAGGTTGACGGTGAATTTTCCCAGAGGAAGCACATCCCGTCTGCCATAGCTGCACCAAAAGCAGCACAGGTTAGGCAAACACCTGGCTAACACTGGGTACAGGTGTCATTCAGCTGGAGCATTGTGTGGTGTCTCTGACAGCCAGCAGGATTTCAGAACACACACGCACACACCCCTCAAAAATCAGCCAGCTCCTCTGCCTTCCTTCTGCAGTGCCCAAGGGGCTGAGCCAGGCTGAAGCTGCTCCTCACAGCACCACACAAAAGCAGTAATTTACATTGCTTGGCACCCTGCAATGGCCTTCCAGACGTTGTGTTCTCCCTGTACTCTGTTGTTACTGGGTGAACACACTCCATTCTTTTCCTTTCTGCTGCCCAATCTCAACTTCCCTCCTTATCACACTTGTTCATCTCCTTTACCTGCCCTCAGCTTTCCTCTCCCTCTTCTCACTGTGTATCGTCTCCCCATTCTTGACAACTCTCAACCTTTTTGTGATACCAGCTAAGAGAGAAAATACATTCTAAGTGTTGGAACATTCACAGTCCCACTAAAAAAAAAAATGAAAAAACCCCTCATTTTGATTTTGAAGACTAAAATGACTAATTTGGGCCTGACAACATTAATATCTGAAGTTTCACACTTAAGATTTTAATGAGTCAAAGGTGGCTGCTCTTTCACCCAGAGACAGACATTTATTCTTATGTTGATTAAACTATCACATGCTAAATAGGTCACTTGAACTTACCATTAAAACAGGCTTACATTTAATTAAACTCCCAGAATATACCTAAGCAATAATTCCTGCAGTCAGGAAATGCTGTCTTTGGGAAGTCAGTGGCATGTCCTACTCATTAGAAGAAGCCAGAGGCAGAAACATGTTATCATACCTCTGTTTAAAAGTGTCTTGGAGATTTTGTCAGCTCTCAAAGCAGCACTGAAAGTATACACTGCCATAAAGCTGGTCTTTTATGATTATTTACTGTTATTTCAGACACTGAATTCTGCCTTTGTGAGTATTGTGACAGGACAACTCCACCTGGACAAAGTACTACTGAAGTAAGTATTATTTAAGCTATTTCTGCCATTTATTTGCAGACTGGTGAAGAACCCCATAGAAGGAGATTTCTTTTAAATGATAAATACATAAATTCTCAGCACACATGTAGATACTTACACTGTGGAAATGAGATGCAGTATCAGGTATTCAGCAGCCAAACTGTCTCCCAAGAGGGCATGGGTGAGGAACCCCAGCAACTCTGCTCTCACTGGTGACAGCTCAGACATGAAATTAGAAACAACTGGCAAAAGAGCAGAGGACAAATGTCAGAAAATGTTCTTGTTTCTCACCTTCTCTCTATATGAATTTGACTTTCTGTCACAGTTTGATAAAAAAAAAAATTTATTCCAAAGCAGTAAAGGAAAAACACCCAAATGCTCATTGGTTTTTTCAACTGGCTTTGGATAACCTGAATCACTCAACAATTCCTTGGAAATATTTTTTTAAAAATATTAGATATTGTGTAATGCATTTGCAGCAGGGTATAAAGTATTGAGTCAAATTTATAAAATCCATAGCTGCTACATTTTATATTAAAGGCAGAAAAAACTTCTTACATATAGCTCAGAACAAGCAATACAAGGCACTCAAGGAAGAAAGCTATAAATATCAGAGGTCTGCATGCAAGAATCAGTGAAAAAAATAACAGTCAAACAAGGAATAGCACAGTTGCTTAAAAGCAGAATTGCCTTATTTTGTGCACAGTATTAGGAGTCTCTATATTATCAGTATGTTTCTTATATCCAGTATCACACTAAATTGAAAATCTAATTTTCCAGCAATTCACAACTCTGTTTGAAAACAAATCAAATCTTATGGCTGAACAACTTGGTAAAATCCTTGGGCACATAGAATGCAAAACCAAACTCCACATAAATCACTTTTATTTTAGCCAAATAAAAAGGTAAACATCACATAAACACAAACATCTGCATCCTGTGCAGCACTGCATGGTTTTTCCATTTACCAAGATTTAAATTTAAACCCTGCTGTTGAGGCATTTTGTCTCTGAGCAAAGCAGTATTTGCTCAGATCTCCTGGAAAGTGCTCAGACACTCACAGGTTTTGCTCTCCTCTTCGTTAAGGCAGGCAGGCAGCAAGGGGTTAATGTGTTGCAACTTCTGTGCCAAAATCACGTGGATCCTGGGCACTAAGGAGGCCGGGGGGCTGTGCACTCTCTGCTCCTCGGCAGTGTCCATGCACTCCATAGGATCCAGGGTGGAGCTGTCCCTGGGGAGAGGGCACAGCACAGCTGGACTCAGAAACATCCCAGGGGCATTTCTCTCCCTCTGAGCCAGAGCAGCTGGAAGCAGGCCAAGAACAGAGGAACAAACAACATCCGCTCCCAGCTCCTGCTGACTCCTCCCACACTCAAACCACCTTCTTCAGGATCTTTAGAAACACCACAAATACTGAATCACAATTACATAATGACATATTAACACCAAAGCAGGCTTGACCCAAAATATCTGGATTCTATTATTTTCAGAAAATAATCAAGCCATATTTTTCTGAAGAAAAAACCAAATAACCCAACAAAAACCCCTCAAAACCAAACCCCACAAACAAAATCACATTTATTATTTGTTGCATATAGGCCGTAGCTTCAAGTAAAATATTACACACTGTTCTGTCCAGCCTGTACTGAACAACAGCTTTTTAAAAAATAAGGTAATTTATAACATTAGTCTCTGTAAGCACATGTGGGATTTTCATATCCTACCAGGTTCTGGAGCCTGACAAGATCTTCTAGACAGTCACATCACATCTCTATCACTGGCTGAGTAAAAGAACTGTGAATAAATAAACCCTAATGTACCTCTGCTGGAACCTGGAGGTATTACCTCTTCATTTAAGAGTTCAGATACACAAGCTTTGCTCTCCCTGAAGATGTCTTACAAAATTTCTTCCAGGTGGTTTTCATTTTTCATTTTCATTTTTAGAAAGTAAAACCCCTAAAGTGACTTTATCATATGACAGTAAAATTTAGCACAAATTTCATCTTCTTGTACTGATTTTAAAAACTGTCAGGCTTTATTACTTCAAAGCCACTTCAGCAGTTCATCCTCACACTATCCACTCTTTCCACTAAAATATTTCTTTTGTTTGTAGTCAAAATGTTGCTAAATGCCACCATTTTGTCTTCTTGTTACAGAATGACACAGGAAAAAACCCACAAGCACCTGTGACAGAGCAACTGAGCTGTCAGTCTGGGATTAACTGTCACACAGATGATACTAAAAGCAGCTGACCAGGCTGAGGTAATTTTTAAGAAGTTGGCACTATAAAGGATTCACATTGCACTCTGGGTATCCTTCTTGCCAGACAGATGAACAAACTGTCCAACAGAAATGATTCAGAGTGCAATGGTTCAAGACATTAGCAGTATTTATGTTAGATTTTGGTCAAGAGTTTTATTTTGAAAATTCACTTCTTGCATCCTAAATGATTTTGTATTTTGTCAGGCAAGGAATTGCAGAACAGCAGGTGAAATGGGAAGTTTCTATCAGTAGATTAAAAAGATGAGATATTTTAATTAATGAAAAATCAACCCATTTTTTACTCATTTTGGTAACTATCACTCTACATGCAGACATGCAAACTTTTTTCTTATATTTTTCAGAAATATTTACATTTCTGGTAACAACTTCCATGGATTTAGAAATTAATTTAAAAGGACATTTTATAATTTAAAAGCTTCCTTTAAAGCTTTGTTCACTATTCACTCATTCACTAGAAGTTTAGTACACATGAAAGAGTACAAAACATTTAGCTATAGAAGCATTTTGTGTTTTACAGACTGTACAGCAACCTAAAAAAAGATGCACTGGGTATCCAAGGATATGGATGTACCAGAGCACACTGGACTTCAGTTTCCAGGATGCTGGATGTAACACTTTCCTCATCAAGCTATTTTAAAGCAACAAAATTCACTTCTTAAGCATAATTACCATGTACTTACACATTTCTTTGTCTGCTCACTGCAATAAAACTTGCATTTTAGGGCAGCCTTACCTCTCTTCACTGTTCACTATGCTCAGCACTGGGTCCACAGACAGAACACCAAACACCTCCAGCACATCATTGACTTTGAAGCTCTCCCAGCTCTCATAGACCTGCCCCAAAGAGAAAACAAAAAATAAAATGCTGAGGCAGATGGGCCAGATGCAGGACAGCAAAAAAGTTGTCAGACAAAGGAAACTCAGGTGACTCAACTGTGGCCTGAGAACAGTTTGAGTGAAGAGGTCTCCCCTTGCCCTCAGTGTCAGTAAGCTTACACTGGAACAGGGAGTTGTCAGGGAGTTCACAGGAGGTTTATGATTCCATGCTTTTTCTATTGGCATTCTTGGCCACACAAGTCTAAACAATTGCATTCTACTCTGATTCACCAAGATTTGCTAAATAAGAGAGAAGTCAATACACCAACAGCAGAAATTGTGTCAAGTTTCATAGTAATTTAACAAAGCAGTGAATCAAGGACTATTTCAAATTCAATACACAAATGTGTAGTTTATTGGATTTTCAGCTTGGTTTTTCACAGCTGTTTTTCAATTAGAGGAAATATCCTAAAAGAAAAATACCAGGGCTCAATACCAGCTGCACCCTCAAGCATCTAATAATGGAATCTTTTTTAAGTAAGTGGGGTGAGAAGGTGCAAGCCCTAAAAAATGCTGCTGAGGGATTCCAGCAATTCAAATGCAGCACTCAGTAAGAGAAACACTGTCTTAGTGAAAAATGTAATTATCTCTGGAAACAAAATTCTGGATTTGAGACACATTTCTGTGCCTACAAACCACTGCAAGGCTGATTCTGTCTGGCTCACTGAGAGCACAGCCCTGCTCATCAGCTCTCCATCTCTCACCTTTACAAGACATGCTGGTCCTTTCTCTCCTGGCAAGGGAAAATTTAGGTCAAGTGGAGGGGAGCAGTTGGGAGAAATGACATGATGACCTGCAGAAGCTTCTGTTTCTAATCTCTTTGGCTCCACACATCCATGGATATCACCTCCACTGCCTGGAAAACACAGGATTTGCAGGCTTTTCAAACAGAAATGCAGAGCTGAACAACTTTCTTCAGTGAGCAACACAGAATAAAACTAATTTAACAAGACATCTGAGACAAAAATATTTAATAATGCAATATACTTGACAGGATATACTTTTAATATGACAAGTCTCACAAGTCCATATTTTATGTAATCAAGTGAAGTGTGCAAGAGAGTACTGGCAAAGATCTATGTGTCTTGGAAATCCAAACATGGCCAGAAATCTGATTTTCAAAATGCAATGTTTAAACTAGGAGAATGTTTTTTTTTTTCCTACAGTCCATAGGACTGCAAAGGTAATATTTTTCTGCACTTCATGTTTAAAAAACTCGGTCAGAATATGCATAAAACCCAGTTTATATTAAAAATTTCTGTAGATTGTCAGCAAGTCATACAACACACATATAACACTATAGGCTCTCCTACACTCCTTCAAACCAAACCACTGACTTCAACAAAGCCTCCAAATCATAAAGGCTGCAACAAAAATAATAATCAAAACAACTGCCGATATTTCAGTTTTTAGCAATGAATTTTTGCCAAATCCTAGAAAGATATCACTACAACCATTCACCAACTCTTACCCATGTGTTGCTCCTTCTGTTTGGAGGGATGCAGATCCATGTCCTCATCCTCCTCATAGCTCCTCTTGTGGCGACTGGGGGTGTAGGAGGTGGAGGGGCTCACTCGGGCCTGGCTGGCACTGATGTAGGCGTGGGGTCGAGGGTTAAGGAAGCCTCAGACTGAGCAGGGAAAACTCAACCACACTAAGGTTCACTTGTTGGTTTTTTTAACAAAATCCTAATCTTAACAGGCTCAGCTACAGGTGTTTTATAGGAGACTCTCACTGTGTAAGTGTCCTGCTGTAGAAAATACCAGTGGTTCAACTGAAGTTTCTCTTTTCCTAAGCATTTGCAACTAGAAATTAACAGAAATTTTCAAGACTCTCCCAAGAAAAAATGTTTACTAAATCAAAACAAATGCTCCTAAATTCCTTTGTATCCTCTTTGTGCACATTACATGCCATCAACTTTCTTTTTTTCTCTTTTTAGACCTATCACCTCTCCAGATCCACTTAGAAAAGGGAAATTTTAAATAAACTTATTCCTTAAATCTAATTAATTAGTTTGTGACCACTGATTGTGTAACAAAACACTGGATCAGTCAAAAAAGATATTTCTTTGACCCAGGCTGATTCACCAGGCACTGGAACACAGTAGAAAGTCTGTCTCTCCGAGGTGACTGTTTGTGAGGAGTTCAAATCAATTTCCTGCTGAGGCTGGAATTCCAAGAGAAATTTTGTTAAAAATCTGATTACAGTTTGTTTTCTTTTTTTTTAAACTAACCCCACAGATTCAGTTACTCAGCCAGAAGTTACAATTATCATGTAAGACTACATAACTCAGGAAAAAGTGAATATGTAATGTCTTGATTCAAATTGCACTGCACTACCAAAAGGAACTGTTTTCCATAGCAGACAGCTTCAAGGTCATGGGCACTCTCCCCTCCACTCAACCAAAACAAATTTTAAATACAACAGAAACAGCTGGAAGCCTGCTGAAATTAGAATGCCAGTGAGCAGTTATGAATACTCTGCTTTCCAAACCAAGATTAACTTTGCATTTAGAGCAGTATCTTCAGGAATCCATTGCCAAGTACCAAAGAAGCTCTGTCCCACATAAAACTACAACCTCCCATCCAGTATTTCTTCTCTAAGTTCATATAATTTATATAACTCACCCCACATTCTGCCACATCTCTGTATTTACCAAAATGCAAAACCTGTCAAGAGGGAAAAGGCAATGCAATCATTCTGTTTCTGACAGCGTCCTGAACATGAATCACACCAAAATCACTGCAGCCCAAAGTCCCTCACAGACATCCTGCCAAACCTTTCATCATTTTAACATCTTCTATTCCTCAACAGAAATGTAACAGGTTATGTTTTACTGATGCCACTTGAGCTGAACACAGTTACTATCAGTGTCCACACTCCACAGGTTTAACTCACAAACTAGAGAAATACAAATACCAGAATGAGAAAATTACAAACATTTGCTAAAATAGTAACTCAGTATTTCACTTACACGTGCATTTGTGTTTGGGTCAACTGTTTCATACACTCCCATGTAAAACTCAGGATCAAACATATCTTGAACCATGCAGCGAAATTTCACTAAGCTGTTGGGTTTTAGGTAATGTACAGGAACATCATTCAGTGATGGGACCTGTGAAAAAAGAGATTGTTCTATACAACTGGTACCCATTGAGCAGTGCTCTGAAGTGAGCTAAAACCAGCACAAAAACTAATTCTCTGACCACCTAATATATCCTCCTCCTCAAACCCCTATATTTATAGCACACTTAATATTTTCTGAGTGCACCTCCCATCCCAATTTAAGCAGTAACAAAGTTTATCTATCCCAACACCTTCCTGCAATGGCTGTTACAGATAACTGTTACAATTCTCAGGCACTTAACAGCTCCCAAATTCTTCCAGTCTCAAATACTGGACTATGAAAGAAGTGGTTATAGGTCACTGGAACTATATGAAAACTGCACAATATTTGAAACTAACTTTTGAATTTAGAATTATTGCAGCTGCGGGATCAAACAGAATTTATCACATATCTTATTTCTACTTAACAGCACTTCCACCATGTGCTATGTACCAGCAGTACTACAGCAATTTGCATGCACAATTTCTTATAACAAAGGCTCCTGGAAAACCTGTATGTTAATTTCCAAGTCAACATTGGGGAAGTCTTTTTCACACAGTTTTACATGACAATGGGAAAATAGAAAGAAAAAAAATCAATGCCTAAGCACGTGGTATTACTTCAAAGAACTTGCAATATGAATAGGGTTTTCTAAATCTGAAGAGAAAATATTTGTTGAAAAAGCCCACCTCCAACATTAAAATGCAATAAAAACCATAAGTGGCCCTACAGGAAGTGGCATTTTAACAAAAGTGTATCCCCTCCTGTTTCTTTTTTAGTAAGAAAATATGATTTGAATTCCTTCTGATTTTGTAAATTTTACTCAATTTTGCCATCAATGCTTTGATTTAGGCAACCATTTAATACTAAATACAGAATACTTTCACCGACAAAGAAAAATAATTTTCACCTGTGTAATTTCTGCTACAGCCTTTTAGAAAAGTATCAGCTTTTGAACTCAACTATGCACACTTTATTTTTAAAACCTAAAGCACAGCTTCCCTGCTAAACTGCACTGACTCAGCCCAATAAACCACAGTTTTAGTAGGAAAAGCATTTTTTCCTAAAAACCTGAAGGTCCAAGAAACTATTTCTTCAACCCATACAAGTTTTGCATTGTGATATAAGCTCCTGAGAGAAGGGGTTTATAAAAAGCAGCTCGTGGTGCACAGTGAGGACTCACACTTCCTCCAAAATGACAATGTTTGTCATCTCCTGCCATCTACTGACTGTGCTACAGAGTGGCAGCGATGGCCCGGGGGAAGGAGGGTGCTGAAGGCAGGGAGGGGATGGACGGGCTGGGATTTCACATCCTGGCTTTGCATTCAGGTTAAAGCAGCCGAGGTGCAAATTCCACATCCCAAAGCCTGGGCTTGAAATTCAGCTGCACACTTATCATGAGAAGGCAGGACTTTATCAAAAGCAAGCCACTGCAATAAAGTGTAAAAAACAACAACACTTAGGAAAAGGTGTAACACGAAAAGAAAAAAAACACTCTTACCCAGTTAGTAGCATTATTTTCTTTTAATTTCTCCTTGAAGTATTCGGTTACCTTCTTCTCCCAGTCAGAGTTTGGAGCATTTTGGGCTACAAAACACAACATATCAATGTGCTTATTAACACCACGTAAGAGACTTTTACCCAGCATTCTCCCAGCACATCAAACAAACCCAACTTTCACTTCTATCTTAGGGAAGTAAGTGCATCTCAGACTAATGAGATTTATTCCCCTTGCAATTCACTGACTTCCCATTTCAAGCCCTTTCAGGCCGATCGAGAAGCACAGATCCATTCCTGGAAGCGAGGGAAAGCTCCGCAACACCCCAGTGGGGAAGGGCAGGAGTCGAGGCACTGCTTTCCACGCCGTGTTGACTACGGAAATTTTAATGTCGGTATTCTTTTAGGGAAGACCAAGCCCAGCACGGAAACAGCCGCTGCTGATAGCGCTGGTACCACCAGCACCGCTCGGCAGCGCGGGCAGACAGCGCGCCCTGCTGCCGGAACCCAGAGATACACGAGATACACGAAACATACGCTGCATACGAGATATATAAGGTATAAAACAGGTACATAAGACACAGAGCCGGCCCCGCCACCACCCCACGAGGGAAAGCGCCGTCCGGTTCCGGGCGCCCCCGAGGCGCTCCCGCAGCCGCCCGGGGACGCGGGCCCCGCCTCACCGAAGATGCCCTGCACGATGCTCAGGGGGCTGTTCAGCCAGTCGCCCACGCACGGCATGGCGGGGTCGCGCCTCGCCGCGGAGCTGCCAGCACCCTGCGGCCGCCGAGTCCCGCTCGCCAGCCCAGCGCGGGGATCACCGCCGCTTCCTCCTCCTCTTTGCCCTCCTCCTCCTCTTCCTGCGGGAATGGCGGCCGGGCCCGCCTCCCGCCCCTCACGGCTGCGCGCGGCCGCCGCCGCCATCTTGGGTGAGGGCGGAAGGGGCTGGGGCAGGGACGTGGCCGGGGCGCGGCTATGGCGGCGGCGAAGCCCGGGGGAGGCACCGGCACCAACCTGCTCTTCTCCTCCTCCGCCACCGAGTTCAGCTTCAACGTGCCCTTCATCCCCGTCAGCCAAGCGCCGGCCGCGCCGCCCGGCCCCGCGCTGCTGCCCGCCGGTACGGAGAGAGGGAGACCGGGAGGGAGGGCAGCCGGGAGCGCTGGGGATGTGCGGGGTCCCGCTGGATGCCGCCACGGCCGGGAAGGGGCGGTGGGGCCGGCGGAGTCCCCAGAGCCGAACCGGGCCTCCAAGGGGGGCTGCGGGCCGGGGGGGGGCCGGTCCGTGTGGGCTGGATCCGGCGCTGGGGCTCCCCGAGCCGGGTGTCCCTGGCGGTGCCTCAGGAGAGACACTGCTCGGGATTACATTTTCCGCTTTCCGGCACTTAATTTCTTCTACTTCCCCCTGCTTTAATGCTTGTGTTTGTGTGTGTGTGTGTGTGTGTGTGTGTGTGTGTGGGTTTTAGCGCTGTGTCCAAGGACGGGCGCTGGTCATCGCGCTTCCAGCTCCCCGACGCGTCAGTGCTTCCATTCAGTGCGTACTGAATGTTTTCGTGGTTTTTAAACCCCTCTCTCATGTTATCTTCTGTTTTCCCCGTTTGAAAATAGCACGTTAAGCAGCCACCTTAAATATCCTTGCTAATTTAATCCTGGTTCTAATATCCTTTTCTCCTAAAGCTTTGATGGTGTTCCCAACACATGCGCGTGTAGCTTAAAATCTGGTGTTCAGACAGTTTCAGATAAAGGAATGGGTTTTTTGGGAATGTGTTCAGTCAGAGAGTAAAGCTCGAAGCATTAGAAATGCCTCTAGAAACCAGATATTTCAAATTTTATTGTATTGTGCATGTTGGGATTGGACTAATAACCTTTGAAGTTCCCTTTTAACACGAACTGTTTTATGTTGAGTCTTCAAGACTTCATTTCAGCACTGCTGTATCTTAGCTAAAATAAGTATTAATATAGCTGGAAATCAGTGGAGTTCTTCTCTGTAGATTTAATAAAATGTTTGCCAACTATGGCTTTGGAATAGTTTTTTAGATCAACTACATTTTTTGGATAGGAGGGATAAAAGCATTAAAATATTACTTCTACTTATTTGAGGTATCTAGGGAGTTGATACATTTGCTAATTCCTTTGTGCATTCCTCATAGTTTTTCTTTCATGCAAATACACGTTATTTTTTCATTTAGAAAATAAAACCACTTTTAAGTGCTGATCTGGCTAGTAGCTTTACCCAAATGGCTGCCCTGGCAATTTCCTGAACATTTTGAAGCTGGAGATAAAATCTGATGGGATTTGATTAGTGTGGTGAATCTTTTTCTCTCCATGTGACTTAAAATTTGATCAGGTGAGGATTCATGTTCTTGCAGCTGGAGTGAATTTCAGTGTCAGAGGTTTTGCCCCATTCTGTGTCAGTCCAAGTAAGGCCCATGTCCCGTTGAATTTCTGTCTCTGCAGTCAAGTGTGCTCACCATCTCTCCAGCCAGGTATTGCTGGGATCTTCTTGCTGAGTGGAGTATTTTGTATTAGTAATCATAATTTTAAATTGCGTAAAATGTAATAAGAATCAATCCAGGGATTTGTTTGACACCTGACAGCCACCGTTAGGGAGCTGTGTGCAGTCATTCATTTGTTTATCTGTCTCCAAGAGTGATTAGTTCGTGGTTTGAGCTATGCAGTTTGACAATAAGGTGCATTCTCTGGCTCAGGTAACCAATATGTTTACTGTAAGATAGGAGTTCCCAGTGAGGACGTGGACTGATGTCACGTGTGGTTGTCTGGTGATAGTCTGTGAATGGCAAAGCTCTGCCTAGTGTGGGGAGGGACTTAGAGGAGCTTGACACAGCCACAGGTGAAGAAAGACTGTTCTGTGCACGGGGAGAACACATGTCAAAGCTGTACACTCAATTTTTAAATTTGTATGACATGCTTGTTTTTACAACATAGTTTTTGCAAAATTAGGAAAAGTCAGGACAAACAGTAATGTTTTGTGTTGGAAAACTGCATGTGTACATATATAGCTATAGGGTTTTTTTGGCAGAACTTTGTCACCCTCATTTTGCAAGGAAAGCTGCACTTAGGCTAAATCTCCAAAACCTGTTTGAAACTGGAGAATGGCAGCTGCTTTGTGAACATTAATTTGCTGAAGGCCCTGGGAGCTCTTGGGCACACTGCTGCATGTTTATGATGGCCTGACACGGTGAGGTGAAGGGCCTGCTCTGCTGCCAGTTGTTTGGGGAAGCTGAGAGTTGACAGTGTGGTTTGCAGTGTGCTTCTCTCTGTCCCACACTGTTTATGAAATGTTAAAGGAAGGTGGATTTTATTGTTTAGAAGCTGAGACCTTTTATTTAGTATAAATGGCTACTACTTTCAGCTGGGAGATGATACCCAGGCTTGAGAGGCATCCCCCATGACTTTAGAGAGGTCATTGGGTCTAAGTGATTTCAGCATTCTCCACACAGAGATTTTGGTTTTGTTCCTCAAAGTGGGATCAAGTGCTGTAAGGGAAAGCAAGAGGAATTTGAGGCAGGTGATGCCTCAAATTGACACTGTCTGCACAGACTAAATAAAAGATGGTTAAAATAGTTCTTTTTAATCTTGGCAGCTGCTGCTTTTATGATTAATTAATTGGAACAGCAGCTTCCTAGGGAGACTTCTCTGTGGATTCCCCTGTACTCCCTTGGTGCTCCCTATTACAGGTGTGTTGGCTGTGGATAAAGGCATTTGTTGTTGGCTGCTCACAGATGCAGAGACTCTTGGTCTCTCTGCATGGGGACTGAGCAGCAGAGATGCTCTGTGGTGTCTTCCCCACAGCCTGGGCTCATTTGATTGCCAGGCAGGTGAGACACTGCTGGTTTCTGCAGATGGCACTGACTCCTGTTCCCTCAGGAGGCAGTGCTGCTCAGGCCATCACAGCCTGAGGTGAGCTTACTGTGAGACCTCAAGTCATGACAAACCTCCTTTTTTCACACTTGTTCCTAGATCACTGCAAAGTAGAAAACTGTGATTGATCAGGATCTCTTATTTATTTTCTCCATGTGAAAGGACATTCATGGCCTTGCATTTTTTAAATCCTCTCCTGCAATTACGCAGAATGATTTTTCTGCATCAGAGATGTAGCTGTTATGCAAGTCTAAAGTAGGATTTTTACAGAGAGCTGGACTAAGTCCTGCTCATTAGGTGGCTTGGGATCCTGAGTTATGGCCCCCTTGCAAGTCAGATGAGAAACCTTGAGAGGGCTCTGCTGAAGGAACAGGCAAGAGTGGATGGTTTAACCTGTAAGTTTAGCCTATTTAGGAATGTTTTTAAGCTCTATCCTAAAAATAGGAGCATAAAGTCCTATGGTTAGTAGATGTTGTCATGGTGAAAGGATATGAACCAAGGTTGTTCTTGCTTTTGAGAGGTAAGTGAAGTTGGAAGGGATTTTAGTGCCTTCCAAACTGCCCTTGGAAGGTCCCGACTCCAGTTATATTTTGGTTTCTTATTTAATATTTGTTGCTTTTTCTGTGTACACTGAGAGACTTTCCTGGTCCATTTTAAATGTTCTTGGAAGACTTGGTATCTTGTTTCATTTTATGATGTGCTGAATTAAAGATGTGTAAGCTTTATGGGGCCCAACAGTTTTGGCCATAGCTGATGGTGTTACAGAACTTTTTGACCCCATGCAGTGATTTGAAGCTCTCACAAGATCTCTGGTGATCCTTTTGTTTTTGCAGACGATTCTGCAGATGTTGGGGAAGAGGACAGCTTCTTGGGTCAGACATCAGCCAGCCCCAACCCACCACAGACTTTCAGCTACTTCTCTCAAGTTCCCAGCAGCAGTGATCCTTTTGGGAATATTGGGCAGCCACCCTTAACAACTGTTTCAACACCTGTTGGAGCACCAGCCTTCTCCAGACCTCCCACTTCACTTCCACTCGTGTCTGGCTCCCAGGATGGGCAAAATGCCTTTTCACCACATATTCCCAAATCCCAATCTTACAGTGCCCCACCCACTTCCCAGGTGGGAATGGCGCCGTACCAGTCCCCTCAGCAGAGCTGTCCCCCACCTGCCAGCACTGCCCTGCCCATGGGGACCCCACAGCAGCAGGGCTACAACCCCTACAGGCACACCACCCTGAGCAGCAGGGCCAACCCCTACCTCACCCCACCCCAGCTGCAGCAGAGCCACCCCCCTGCCACA
The DNA here is from genome assembly GCF_027477595.1 of Haemorhous mexicanus. NCBI lineage: Eukaryota > Metazoa > Chordata > Aves > Passeriformes > Fringillidae > Haemorhous > Haemorhous mexicanus. The sequence continues at coordinate 37,506,934 of NC_082347.1, forward strand.
GCGTCCCCTGTGCCACCCGTGCAGATGTACCAGACACCCCCGGGGCCACTGACACAGGTATGTGACTCCTTCTGGCTGCCACAGCAAAACAAGTCACTTTCCGCTTTCAGCTGTGTGTTTTATCTTTTGAAGATTTTTCTTCTCTGCAAAAAAACCCAGAGGAAGTCTTGAATTGTTTATAACAGGAAAAACTTTTCACTAGAAGTAGCTTGCAACTCCTGTTCCAGGAAGACTTCCTGATCTTTGAAGTGAGTGTACCCTGAGGCTGTAGCTCTGTGAGCCTCTGGGCATCAGAAACAAAATCAGATTGTGAAGTTCAGTTGCTGTTTTCTGTGGGTTTCTGAGTTAGCTGAGTTTCAGCTGTGCTGCTGCATTTTTTGTGCCTCAGCTTTAAATCAGGTCATTCAGCCACTTCAAAGATATGGGCTAAAATCTCTTTTTAAGCTGGTTTTGTTGGTGAAGCCAGATTTTTTTTCTTAAGCTAAGTCACATAAAATTGTCTGCAAATTCTTTGAAAAAATTGGTTGATGATTTTGTGTGATACAAAGCAATAATCTTCATTATTTTCTACCTGCACCAAAGCACTATTAAAGTAATGCCAATGGGTTAATAAAACCTGGCATGTTTGCCTTGAAAATAGCAAGAACTTTTTTTATTTTTGCCTGAGCTATTGCTATATTTCTGTTATCGTGAATAAAGAATGTGAAGGTTATATAATGACAAAACATAGCAAAGGCAGTAGAACCTAGACAGTCTGGAGTTTTAGACTGTATAATTTCAGAACTTCTGTTTCTTGGATTTTATATATTGTACAATATTTTGTTGCCCTTTTTTTTCCTTTTAAATGTATCATCAACCAAGGCAGTTGCTACTGCTGATATCAGCTGCTTTTAGTTGTACTGACTGGGATTTTTGTACAATTTGTATGAAATTGTCTTGATGTAGGCTGTAGACCCTTTCAAAATCAGTTCCTTTTCTTGTGCCACTGATGCTACATTTGAGTTTGGAATGTGCCTCTAAGAGAGCTGTCAATTTGCAGTAAGAGAGCTGTAGCTGAAGTGGCCACTTGTTAAAATTGGGAGTCTTTATGCAAAAGCATAATTATATGTAAATGAACAATGAGAAAAATATGGTTTTATTTCCATGTCAAATTTTGTGGTTGTAAGAAACAAGTTCAGCTCAAGTTTTGAAAATTTAAGAGAATATTTGAAATCTCACTGATTTTAGATAATCATGATGCTAAACCGTGGCAGTTTTTAACAGTGTTTGTGGCAATGAAATTCACATTCTTTCTCAGTTTGAGAAGGTGTAAGTTCTCAAACACATGATAAAGTGGACAGTATTTTTAGAATGGAAGGTAATGTTCTTGGGGAGGAAAACATGTTAGAAATAAAGGTTCAGAGTATTCCCTATAGCAAAATATAGAAGAGTTCTGTAAAAACCCTGTGAGACTGAGGTTCTGAACCCATCTCTTTTCAGTTTCCACCATCCCAGTCCCAGCTCCAGCCTGCCAGGCCTGCAGGGCCCCTGGTCCCAGCCCCTCCTGTGCTGCTGCAGAACCAGTACGAACCAGTTCAGCCCCACTGGTTCTACTGTAAGGAGGTGGAGGACAAGCAAATATGGATGCCATTCAGCATTCTGGATTCTGCAAAACTAGAGGAGGTCTATAATTCTGGTAAGTCCTGTCTTATCCAGAGGTGAGCAGAAGGACTAAAGGAAAATATTAGGGTAATGTAATGCCACTCATGTGTGTGGCAGTAATAAATAATGTTTCGAAGATATGGTTTTTGCCACTTAATTTATTTCACTGACATCATCACTTCTTGATGCTGTCACTGTTGAGATGATTTGGGTATCTATAATACAAATATATATATATATATATATATATATGTGTTATAGATACCCAAATAGATATCAGATTTTCATATAGAACTCCTTGTTACTTGTGTCTTGGGTTGCCTTTTTGTTAAACTGTGGGTTCTGGAATAAGTATTCATATTTGGAAGTTTTTCCAAGAGTTTTGTCGTGAGCATATAGAAGCACTCTAGAAGCATCACATTGTTACAAAGCTCTGCCATGGTGTGACTGTCAGTCCTAATGGCCTAATATTGATCCCAGGAGTGGCTGGGGCTGGGCTGAGAGAGCAGAGATGTGTTAGTGTGGGAAGCACATGTGGCTGTGTGTCCCAGTGCAGCCTCACCTGAGAGTGTGGTGCTGATCAGAGATGTGTCAGTGTGGTAAGCACGTGTGGCTGTGTGTCCCAGTCCAGCCTGACCCCAGAGCATGGTGCTGAGCACAGAGCAGAGCAGTGTCAGTGTGGTAAGCACTGTGTGGCTGTGTGTCCCAGTCCAGCCTGACCCCGAGAGCGTGGTGCTGAGCACAGAGCAGAGCAGTGTCAGTGTGGTAAGCACGTGTGGCTGTGTGTCCCAGTGCAGCCTCACCTGAGAGTGTGGTGCTGAGCACAGAGCAGAGCAGTGTCAGTGTGGTAAGCACGTGTGGCTGTGTGTCCCAGTGCAGCCTCACCTGAGAGTGTGGTGCTGAGCACAGAGCAGAGCAGTGTCAGTGTGGTAAACACGTGTGGCTGTGTGTCCCAGTCCAGCCTGACCCCAGAGTGTGGTGCTGAGCACAGAGCAGAGCAGTGTCAGTGTGGTAAGCACGTGTGGCTGTGTGTCCCAGTCCAGCCTGACCCCGAGAGTGTGGTGCTGAGCACGGACGGCGGGCGCTACGACGTGTTCCTGTACGAGCGCCTGAGGAAAGCCGTGTACTGGGACGAGGAGCCCTCGGAAGTGCGGCGCTGCCTGTGGTTCTACAAGGGAGACAAGGACAGCCGCTTCGTCCCTTACACTGAGGACTTCAGTGACAAGTTGGAGGTTAGTAAGCGGCAGAGACCTTGTTAATTCATTGTGTTAATCACCTTAGAAACAGTTCTTTCTGTTTCCTGAAGATGATTTTCAGAGTACACTTTTTGGAACATAAGCAAATCCTGGAAAGAGGAGTGTCTAGAAGGCCACATTGCTCCTGCATCAGTCCTGCACTGCTGTGATCTAAAATCTGCTTGTTTAGTTCTACATGTGACATTTTTATATAAAGAAAGTTGTGTAAATTTTAACTGGAGTATTACATGAGGCCACAAAATACTGAGAAGGTTGCCATGCTGACTTTGTGTAACTTGTTTACTGTTTCAGGCAGAATATAAAAGGGCTGTAAATACAAATCAATGGCATCGGCGACTTGAATTTCCAAATGGGGAGACAATTGTTATGCATAATCCCAAGGTAATAGATTTTGGCAATTTTGTCTCGCAGGATTCATTAAGGGGGAGTGAGCAAATGGATGGAAGCATAAATCGAATGTGCTCTTAATCTTGCATGAAATGTAGCAGTTGGTTGTTCTAGTGTGTGTGCATTAAAGATGATCAAGTTTATAGAACACTGAACTTGTGCTTGCTTCAGTGTGCTGTCATGTGGTTAAAAGACAGTGCTTTCTGAAACCTAAAGAGAATAAGGGCTTGCAGCTTGCATAGTAAGTATTTTGGCTAAGCATAACTGGCAGCAAATGGCAAGCAAATTGAATTAGTTTAACCTCAGTCTATACCAAATGAAATTAAAACAAAGTGATTTCCTGTAGAGAAGAGCATTAATCTAGCTATAAGGTAAATAGTTTCTTTAAGGCCTGAGAAGGTTTCTTCTTATTTTCAGACCATGAGAAAGTATAGCAGGTTTTAAAAGTTATTCTAACTACTCTGTGAACAGTCCCATGTGATTAAAACATGGACTTCAGCCTAATTGATCAATACTGTTAAATGTTCACTTATCACAAATTAGTAATTAATACACAGAACTATCCAAGGGATAGAAAGAATCATGGTTGCTCCTACTTAAAGTGTTTAATAATCCTGGTTAGGGAATTCTGTCCAGTAAAAATCTAGGGAAGGAACATTTAAATCACTTGGTGTCATAAATACGAGTTCAGACTGTAAGTACTATAAACAACTGTAGTACTGAATTACTCACTTTTTAGGGTTTCTGGACTACTTCAAATGCTGTTGTCCTTCCCTGAGAAGCACTGCACTTATTTTTTTCCATGCTCTCCTTGTGATAAAGTTATTGTAAATCAGGTAGCATTCAATTTCCTCACATTAGAAGTAATCTGCTAAGGAAGAGTGGATACTGGAGACTAGGAAGGAGGAGCTTGAATAATGCTTGGCTGGGGAGTTAAAATGGTTCAGAATCACTGAGCAGGCCCAGCTTCTTCACCTAGTGGTTACTTTGAGTCATCAGTTTGCTTTTCACACTAATAAGGATTTTGTGAAAGAAAACATTTGATTTTCAGATGAAAGGTAAAGCAATCAAAAAGTATGTTGAACTATGCAGTGCTTTCAGACTAACAGTATGAGTCATGAGGGTTTTCTGTGGTTGGAATTGGACACTGTATTTGTTGCAGGTCATAGTTCAGTTCCAGCCTTCTACCACACCAGATGAATGGGGCACCTCTCAAGATGGGCAAGCAAGGCCAAGGGTAGTGAAACGTGGAATTGATGATGACCATGATGAGATTCCTGATGGTAGGTGATGAGATTCCTGGTGCACTTGGGTCTGCACTGGGAGCAGTCAGTTTGGATCTGTGCAGAAGCTGGACAGTAGTGGGTGGAGTGGCTGTGTGCTGTTCATGCCTGGGGTCTAAAGATTAAATTTAATCCTTCATCTCAGCTGTTTGCTGAGGTTATTTGGTTTTGGGGTGTATTAATCCCGTGGGCTCTGTTATGTCCTCAACCATGTTCTATAATAGGCTTTATTGAACAAGCTTGTATTACACTTGCTAGACTCTGAACTTCACTCCTGCTCTACGTATTGGTACTCTGAATGTTTTCTTTTTTTTTTTTTTTTTTCTTCTGCAGGAGAAATGTCCCAAATTGACCATCTGGTATTTATGGTTCATGGCATAGGTCCTGTATGTGACTTGAGGTTTAGAAGCATCGTTGAATGTGGTAAGTTTGGGCTTGTATAATGAGCAGTGGCATTCTTGGTGTTTAAATGTGGCTCTCTCTAGCTCATATTCAGATAAGCACATCTTTATAAGGTTTTTGTAAAGAAAAGTCTCTGATGTTAAGAAATTCAATTTTTTCATTCTTATTTTCCAAAGGCAGAATCTGTGTCCTGTCAAACTTGAAGCTTTAGCTGTTATTACTAGTTCTCAATATCACACTTGCATGGTGATTTGGGTTTTGGGATGTGTGGTGAGGGGGGTTTTTTGGTTGATTGGTTTTTTTGCTTTTTCTTTCTGTGGTGTGAGTGGATGTGTTTACTTTGTGTGGCTTGTGTGTCTGGTGGGGTTTTGTGTTTGCTTTTTTTTTTTTTTTCAAGTACACTGGTACAACTGAGTAAGTTAGGAAAGCCCTGTCTGATTATGGAGTGAACAGGCAGTCATTGTGAGATGAATAAAAGCTTACTAAAAAATCCACTCTAAAAAAAAGGAGTACTTTCTTATTAATAGAATGGTAATACTTGAAAAATTTTTTCCAGTTTTAAATTTCCATCATTTGTATCCTGAGTATCTGTGAAATTAAGGGGAAGGAGGGACTGTTGGTGTGTTACTTGAGTGCTGCAGCTATCAGATTTTCATTATTCTTTTTCTTCACAGTTGATGATTTTAGGACTGTTTCTCTGAAGTTGTTGCAGACTCACTTTAAGAAGTATTTGGAGGAACGCAAAGTGAGCAGGGTGGAATTCCTTCCAGTTCACTGGCACAGTTCTCTGCATGGAGATGCAACAGGTGTAGACAGGTGAGGACATTGTTTAATGTTGAAAACATCTTAAAAGCTGTTGTTTAATGGGTTATGGGAAGTGGGGAAAAAGAGCAGTTCATATGCATAAGACTGGATTAGAGAATTGCAGATTTTTTAAAATTAACATTTTGATGAGGAGTATTTGGAAAGCTGGAAGGGCATGAGGAATATCTCTCTTGTTTATTTTCATGCACACAGCTTTTCAGTACTGGCTTTGCATGAGAGTGGCCAATGCATGATACCTGATGATGAGTGAGTGTTTAGAGATTGTGATCACAAGGATGAGGTGGTGAGCCTGGATATATTCTGACCATGAGGTGTGCACAATTTAGAGTAGAATTTTCTATTCTTTACTTTCCTGCAGTCTGATTGAGTTTCACTCTAGCAGTTATTTCTGAGGAAGGCATTGAGCCCTCTGTCCAGTCCCAGAGAAGTGCCTGAATTATGATTAGGCACTTGAGCAAAGGGGTTCTATTTTTCAAGCAAAGTATCTATATTTGGATAAGAATGTTACAGCATTTAAAAATCTGTTTTAAAATCCCTTCTCTGTGCCTACTCCTTTGCTGTGACTTCGCATTTCAAGCTGTTTCCCTTGCTCAAAGCTGGGGAAGCAAAAATTGTGAGGGTGGCAACCTGTGGCACTTAAAGCGATGCTGATGTTCTCCAGACTGTTGTAGCTCAGTCAAATCACACTGCTTTCCTCCAGCCTTGGTGTTTTAGTTGCATTTGAGCACTGCATGAGGAGGGATCCTTATTCTGTTAATCAAACCAGGCAGTCTCAAGTCTATAGCAATTCCAGCGCAGCTGTCTTGACTCCAGGCAGGCAGATGGTGATGCCAAGCTTCTTTTTCAAAAAGAGAGTATTACCATTCTGTGAGTCTAATTTTATATGCAAGTTCCTTTTTCTTTTCCACTTCAATCTGCTCACCAAACTTCCCTGGTACTTTATGAGAGTAGTGTTGGAATAGAGAAGAGGTTATTTCAGGCATTCCTTAAGCCTGGAGAGGAAAAAAAAAAAGAGCTGTATATTTCTGAAATATTACAATCAGCAGGTACCATTAATGTGTGAATATGCAACGAGGCCAGAAGGCTGTATGGGTTTTTAAAATCTCTTTAGAGACCCTTTCTGTAGCATTTACATTGCATTAATTTCAAAAGCTAACAAAGTTCTCACCAGCGTTTCTTAAAAGCCTTTCATGCTTTTAACGATTCTGTGTTACCAGGAACATAAAGAAAATCACTTTGCCGAGCATTGGTCGCCTGAGGCACTTCACCAACGAAACGCTGCTCGACATCCTGTTCTACAACAGCCCCACCTACTGCCAGACCATCGTGGATAAAGTGGGCATGGAAATGAACCGCCTGTACGCGCTCTTCATGAGCCGCAACCCCGACTTCAAAGGGGGAGTCTCTGTGGCCGGGCACAGCTTAGGTGATTGTCTGAGGAATGCTGCTTTTATCCCAAATCAGTTCCTCTTAAAAGGAAAACGGCCCCTTTGTTATGCATAAAACTCAAATTAGCTGTTAGGGCACCGCTGTCTTTCAGAAAACACGACAAACTCCTCTCAACAGCTGAGTTTATCAAGTTTTGAGAGAAAGTTAGTACTTCCCTTCATGAAAACTTAGTATCTAATCTGTGTTTAAAAGTTAACAGGTTATCTGGTGACTTGTTAGGTGGGTGATGTCTGTGTCTCAGGACCCCCACTTAATAAAAGTAATAAAATAAAATAATAAAAATAATAATTTTTTGTAAGGCAGATTAAGTGTTAGAGCAGAATATTGACATACTGGTTTGGACTGGAACTTTTTCTCCAGTAAATCAAGCAGTCTCAGGTGTTTAAGAAAAAATAGTTTAGTCATAGCAACTACAAAAGGGGTTGCTTTGGGCTTTTTATGTTCCAGTTAACATATGAGTATTTTCATTCAGCCACCTCTTGATCAAACTATACTGTGCCATTACCATTGCATATAAATCTTGCTCAAGATTTAAGGACAGGAAAACCTGATATTTTCCCCAAATCAACTCTAATTCCTGTTTGCAGGTTCCTTAATTCTATTTGACATATTGTCTAACCAGAAGGACTTGGCTTCATCAGTAAATTCTGGACCATTCTCTGGTGTTAATGGGAATGTGAAGGACGTGGCTGTTCATGATAAACAGGTAATTTGCGTGCTGGTCTTTCCAGGCCTATAGATCTGATATTTTCAATCATTTTTTTTTAACTTTTCAGAATTTATTAGCTGAACCAAGTCTGTGGCTTTTGATAGTACATTTAAACATGTTAATGGAAAGATGCTGTTTTGGAAATATTGTAATTTCTCAGGACAAATTAATTAGCTCTCTCGTAAGTTTCAAGTAATGGCCACTTATGAAATTTGATGGTGAAAATCAGCTTTGACCCTTGTGAACATGTAACTTGGTCTAACAGTAAATGATAGGGAAGATGTATAAAAGGGAGAGAATCTGTTTTTAGACTAGAAATGGTGACTAGTTGTTTGAGGAATAAAAGGAAGCATTTTGGAATGTTTTGTCTCTCTTTGGAGTTATGTCTCTCATAGTAATTTTCAAATATTTATTTTGCAGTTCTACTGTAGTGGAAAATCTGTGTCCTGCTTCACTAAAAATGGATATATATTTACAGAGCTTGCTTGAGAGTGTTTTTAAGAGAAAATAGTTAAACTTGGTTTTTCTTGCTGCTTACTGGTTTTTCCACTGTTAGAGGGTGTGATTCTGTTTGTGTGCTATTCTGTTGAGATGACTGAAGATACCAGTTCCTTGGGCTCCTCCATTGCTACTTCTGCTGATGACCTTTGTGAGGCTGAAGCAGAGGAAGATGTTCCCACTCTGCAGAAGACTCTGGAAATGCTCAGTTTGTCAGAGTACGTGAGCACCTTCGAAAAGGAGCGGATCGACATGGAGTCTCTGGTACTGAAACCTTCACTGGACTTGTGGGGGCTGCCCAGGGAATGGAGGTTTATGTTTGGGTTTTCTTCTTCTTGTTTTGTTTTTCCTCTCAGTGGCCATGAGAGCAGTTGCAAAGATAAGATAATCAATGCATGACTTGAAGACTCAGTGTTCTGCAGCTCTTGTTGTTTTTTTCTTGATGTGGTGCATCCACCCAGTTATGTTAGGCACTTTGTGTCATGTCTTTGTGATTTTATGTATTTTCTGTATCTTTATAAATTGACTTAACACAGTCATTACCAATATGAAATTACGCATTTTACTAAAAAAGTTATAAGTATTTTTTCTACTAGAAAAATGTATTTTGATGTTTGTGTTTGGTGTTGGTTTCTTTAGCTCATGTGTACAGTTGATGACCTGAAGGAGATGGGGATACCTCTTGGACCAAGAAAGAAAATAGCTAATTTTGTAAAAGACAGAGCAGCCAAGCAGGTAAACACATATTTCAGGATGGAAGTTAAAAGTTGTTAAGCAAATGTAACTGACTTCCTTGCTGTGGACACACTCTTGTTAACATCCTGAATATATTAAAGGAATTTTGACAGCTGTGAAATTAACCCTTTTTTTCTCCCTAACTTTAAAACTTTTCTCAAAAGGAACAGAAGAAAGCAGTAGCAGAAAAGAAAGCAGTGCTGGCTGCCACAATCCAGACTCAAGAAGACACCCAGAAATCAAAAGAGGGAGTTTCTCCTGTCTCACCTTCAGAGTCTGGTCAGATGCACTCAAAGAGGAAGCTCCCAGTTGGTGCATCTGTGTCTTCTGTGAACATTGACTATGAGTATTTTGAAATTGGAACTGGCCAGGTGAGACTGTGTAAATGTAAATGATTTGAACTGTTTAAAGGATTTGATCAATCCTCTCTTTTCACTATAATTTTTTTAATGTTGATGACCTTTTGCTAGTTCCTTTGAAGCTGAATGTTCTGAGAGATGATGTGTCTGATTTCTCTCTGGTAGGTTTCTGTGGTTTACAGTGCACTGGACTTTGAACCAGATATTTTCTTTGCTCTTGGTTCCCCTATTGGTGTGTTCCTCACTGTGAGGGGTGTGGAGAAGATTGATGAAAACTACAGACTCCCTACCTGCAAGGGGTTCTTCAATATCTATCACCCAGTGAGTAGCACTGCTTTTGGCATTAGATTTTAGTTGATGTAGATGACAAAAAAAGCAGAATACTCAGTTTTACTTTCTGAGCATTATACCTCTTGTTCCCCTATGTACATTTCCTACCATACTTCCAGGCATGGGTTGTTTTCATAATATTTGCCTTGTTTCTTTTCAGAATTAAGGAATTTTTTTTTTTGGGGGGGGGGGGGGGCGGGGCGAGTTGTTAGGGTTTTTTAAATTAATTTGAGGTCACTCTTTGAGGCAGCTGGTCCTATCTGTCTCTACAACTCTTGTAGGTTTTTATGGAATGTTTTGGAATATTTTTACATGCGGTGTTTGTCCTCCGCTGTCTCGTTTAACAGTTCAACAGTGATGCATTGATAGAGATTGAATGCAAGGAAATCTTGCTGTTGTGTTTCCACATTAGAGTCTCCTTCTGTAGGAGAACAAGAGCAAAGTAGTTAATGAACTTGCTTAATGTCATGAACTTCTGTAAATTCAAATAGTGCAGAATTCAAAAATGGTTGTCTATAATCCATAAATAGGGTTTTTTTTTTCACTGAAATGTGATAATTAGAGTAATTTTAAAGATAACTAAATGTCAATGTGTTGTCTCTTAACAGCTTGATCCAGTAGCTTACAGGTTAGAACCAATGATCATTGAAGACCTGGATTTAAAACCAGTTCTCATTCCACATCATAAAGGCAGAAAAAGACTTCATCTGGGTAAAAAGAAAACTTACTTCATATGGATTCTATTCATTATTTCTCATTTGATGCATCAGAATATTGTAAGATTTTAAGAGACTAATTAATATCCCTGGATATCTGACTCCATATTTTTGCAAACATCAGAGGTGATTCAACCCAGCCCCATAAGCTGGGCATTCACAATTCCATTCAAAAGTAAAAAAATCACATTTCCTCCAGATTTAACCTTCTCATTACCAAAATTCTATTAAAACATTGCTTTACATTGCTTGATCACCTTCATTTGTAAGAAGCTGTGAAACAGAAACTAAATTTATTGGTGTCCCTTATGACCACCATGATGTGTTCAACCAGTCTGTTCAGTGTTGGGAACCCTGAGGGAAAAGGAGGTTTTGTGGCCATTGGAGGGCAAGGACTGACTTTGTTGCCCCTGGCTGCACATCAGACCAAGGTGCTCCACTTAAATTTTCCACATCTGATAAGGAAAGTCAGTTTTGCTGTTGTGCAGGTTCACAGAGCCCTCCTGTAAGCCCCTGTTCAGGCACTTGGAGGGATTCTGCAGTATCTGTCCTTTGGAATTGTCCATTAGAGTGAGTCTGCTTTGCTGGACTACACAAGATACTTGTTTCAGGTTACAACTCTCCAAAAGTGTGTATAGTAAAGGAGAAAAATATGCTCTGTTGCTCCTTATTGTTTTGACTTTGATCAAGGTGGATTCATTGACCCATTCAGTAAGAAGTCAATTGTGTATTAATTGCATTTCACCTAATCTTTTCAAATGGAATGGAGAAGCAAGAAACATGCATTAATTTTTATGTGTATTAATTGCATTTCACCTAGTCTTTTCAAATGGAATAGAGAAGCAAGAAACATGCTATTTATGACATAGGGGGCTTGTTTCCCCTGGTAATTGGGATGTTTATTGAACAGAACTTTATCATTCTGGTTTTAATTGGTAAATTTAAATCCTTCTGAATTAAATTTTTGGTGTGTTTTTTTCTTTCTCAGAGCTGAAAGACTCTCTGTCTCGTATGGGATCTGATCTGAAGCAGGGCTTTATTAGCTCTTTGAAGAGTGCGTGGCAGACCCTTAATGAGTTTGCACGTGCTCATACATCTTCAACCCAGCTGCAAGCAGAGCTGGAGAAAGTAGCAAACCAAATCAAAGAGGAGGAAGAAAAGCAAGTGGTGGAAGGTACATGGACACATTATTGGTTTTTCTGTAACTTCTTTGTCTCAAATAAGTTGACACTTGAGTATCCCAGTGAGTGTTTGCTATTGATTTTCCTGACCCTGTTGAGGAGGTCTCTGCTAAATGCCAGGTTCCCACCGAAGCTGCTCTGTCACTCTCCTCCTCAGCTGGGTGTGGGAGTGAGTTCAGGGAGAGATCCCTCAGCAGTTACTTCTTAAGAAAACTGTTTAAACTGTTAGGAAAGGAGTAAGCCTATAGATCAGTAACCTTTCTGAACCATGCTGGGCAGTTCAGGTTATTATTGTCTTATCACAAACTACAGCAGAAAAAATGGGTAATGTTTCTTAATTATAGTCAAGCAGGCTGTGCTTGAAAATAGTTTAAATGTGAAACTCTTTGATTTTAGCTGAGAAGATCTCTGAAAGTGCAGACCCTCCAAAAGATGAAGATGTTTCAGTGAAGGTTGGGATGCTGAACGGAGGGCGTCGCATTGATTATGTTCTACAAGAGAAACCAATAGAAAGCTTCAATGAGTACCTGTTTGCATTGCAGAGTCACCTGTGCTACTGGTAAGGGGAGAAATCTGTGATTCCAGAAATTCTGCTTAAGGGTCCCAGTATATGGGATTGTCCAGGAGTGTTGTGCTTGGATGTCACTATTTGTTAATCCTATTTCACAGTAAAATTCTGTGTTAGCACATAGTAAACAAATCTGTTTGCAATAAAGACATTGCACACTCTTCTCTTGACTTTTGACACTCCAAACACACTTTTTTAGCTACTGTCATTTTCAAAACAAGGAGAACTCTGGAACCATTTTCACAACTGTAGCTTTTCAAATAAAACTGTTCACTAAGGATTTTTATTAGACTACAAAAAGTGGTAAAACTTTATTGCTTCTTCTGGCAGAGCAAAGGATGTGTGAGCTCTATTTAACAACACACCTTGGTATGTAATAGTCAACCTTGGGTGTCAGCTGTGAGCTGTGCAAAGTGATGTTGGTGATGGAGGAGTGACTGGTCTCTCATTTGGAGTTCACTAGGTGTGAGTGCTCTTCGTTCTTTCTGAAGGTTTTGATTCTCAGTAGTTAATTTTAGCAGCAGGCATTTTTTCCAGAGGTTAAATCACAGCTCTGAAGGCATTACCTGAAGGGTCTCATTAGAGCCATCATCAATGAATGATGAAGCTCAGCGCCTGCCAGAGGAGGCGTTCCCGGGGCTGCTGTGAGCACTGGGCTCTGTCAGGATGACCCGGTGGTGGCAGTGCCGTTCCACAGGCAGGGCTGAAGGGACCAGAATTCCTTCCACAGGGTGGCAGCCGATCACTGCCAGGATTTTAAAAGCTTGGTACCCGTGGTAGTTTTTGTCATTCGAGTAAGGAAGATAAGCACAGTGATTAATGACCCGAATAGGAGAGCATTTTTTCCTGAGGAATGGTGGGAAAAGCTTTAAATGAAATGCTCTGAATGTTGGAGAGATTGGAGCTTCTGTGTTGAACCTTCTGCTTGCTTGTTTGCTGCTCTTTTAATGCAGAGACCATCAAGAAATGTCTGTGCTGAATTGTGGCATATGCATGTATTCCCTTAGCTTGCATGTTTAATTCTGTATTGGTGTTCTGCAAATCATGTTCCTCATGTTTGGAGGATCAGAGTTCTGACCATCTAAATCTCCTTCACTGGCTCCCTATATGATTTATTTTAAAAAGCACAGGAAGCTGCCCTCATCTAACAACTCCTGCAGCTCTGGAACTTTGTTAAAATTTGCCTGTTTAACGTTGTTATTTTTTATGTTGGTATTGTTTATGTGTGTTTAAATAGCATTTTATAGATGAAGAAGAAAAATAAGTCTCTTAATGTTAACTTTAGATTCAGACAGCCTGAGGCTTTGATTTTTGAAAAGAGGAGAGAAAACAGCCACTTGGAAACATGGCACTTGAATTATACTAATCTTTAAATTATTGGAGAGCTATCAAACATTTTAGTGGTAAGCAAGAGAGGAAGACTATGAGTGTTTAACATAGTCTACAATTAAGGGCCTGCCAGTTAGAGAAGAGTTAGAATATTGCTGCTAGAACTTGGCTAATTAATGGAGTGGGACAAAATGAGTAGAATAAAGTGTGGAATATATTCAAGACAAAAAGTGAAACATTATTTGAGGAGATTAAGATGAGGAAGTAACATCAAAGAAGTGGTTAGAGGGGAGGGGATTTGGAGTTGCAGCACTGGAAGTTAGGGAGGACAGGAGGAGGAAATGCACTAGAAAAAAGGTAAATGCATAGACTGGGGTTGATAGCAGAACTAACTCAAAACTTGTGTAGAATTACAGCCTGAAGGAAGATGGTAGAAGTAAGGCCATGTTCATTACTGGGCCAAGAGGTTGTGCAAAGTCTTTGGAGTGCTGAAATAGGATGGAATGTGACTTAGGAGAATTAGAAGATGGACCATACTGAACTAACCTTTTCCTCTTTTATTTCCTTCCCTTTTTTCCTTTTGTTTTATTTATTTCATTCCTCATAGGGGATCTGAAGACACTGCCTTGCTGTTTCTCAAAGAGATATACAGGACCATGAATATCAATCCTGAGCAGCCACAGCATTGATGTATAAAAACATGAATTTGTAAGTTTGCTCTAATGTAACTTCTGTGCTCATATCAAATTCAGCTACAGCTTAGATGTCTTTACTTTCCCCTTCTCCTCTGAAGTTCAAATTATGAAGCAGACAGCCATTAAATGTCATTTTGATTGCAAAAACAATTTCTAAACTTGAATGCAGAGGAAGTCTTTTTCTTCTTCCTTTCATTTCCAGAATATATTTGATGTTAGTGCTTTTGGTACTGGATAATAATTGCCACAACAAATACAACCAAAGTATGATCTCTTTCTTAAGCTTCTCTCTCAGTTCTTTTGTTCAGTGAATGTTCAAGAATAGGAAAATTTGGTGAAATTGGATATGATGAAACTTTCTTTACAGTGCAGTAGATTAAAGAACCCCAAAAGTGTTTCACTGGTGAATGTAAATACTGGTGCACATTTGTCAGCAAAAAGCTGTTTGTGTCCTAAGAAGGTGTTAAACATTGCTATTGATAAGTTAATGAGACCCTTATATAGGTCAGTATTTTATTATCTTTGTATAGATTAAGAATTTCAGTAGAACAAGTGAAATGACACAGCGTGGAAATCTACTTTGAAAAGAAATTAAATGCATGTTACAATTGAGTATCTTAGATCTGAAATATTCTTGCAGGTATTTTTATCTCAAGATGTAGGTTTCCAAACTAAGGATCTGCATTGTACCAGTTTGCATCACTGGTTGTTACAGAAAAGAAAATACTTTCTTTTGAGAGGCAGGGAAGAAATAATATGCACCTTGCCTTTTTGGAATCATACAAGATAGTTTCTGATGTATTTCTCCATTTTCAGAAGAGCTGATAATGTCAAGGTACATAAAGACCCAGCATGAAGAGAAATGCTTGACATTTCAGGGGAATATTTTAGGTATCTTTCATTGCTACCATACAGTTTTAGTACTCTTTTGTAACAGAATGCTTCTGATGGTCAGTTGATAGCAGCTTTTTTTTTTTTTTTTTAATAAAATGTCAAGGCTGATCAAATGCATTTCTTTAAAGCGTGGAGAGGTAAAAGGAAAAAGGCACCAGCTGGCTGCACAGCTCTGACAGTGGTGTATCAGTCATCACAATGGCTTATGCACACTCTCAAGTCACAGTTGCAGAATTTTTTCTCTGCTTCTATTTCTTTATGATGGCTCTGGTTGAAATCATAGGAGTCTCATTGCAAAGGGAATGCCTTTCAGCCTCATTGCAGGGGGGGTGTGATGATTTATCAGTGCAGAGCTCAGAGGAGTTTGGTGCTCAGCTGCAGCAGACACTGGGATAATTGTGGTTTTTTCATTGGGAGTTCCACTGTTGGGGGACAGTTCAGCAGGATGTCACATAGCAAAGCACAGTCAGGGAAGTCTGTAATTCCATCAGGAATTGTTCACAATGTCCCCCAGCACTGGTTTGACTGGACAGTGTTTGAGACTGGGATTCAGATAGCAGAGGCATAAGGAGGGCAGATTGCACTGAAGTGGTGTCTTGGGAAGGCTGCACACCACAAGCCAGGAATCTTTTCCACATGACAAGAAATGTCTTTACATGTGCTGAGTTAAATATTATCACATCACAAGGAATCTGGAATTACTGAAGTGGAAAATTCTCCCTCAGTGTTAGCAGTCATGGGGGTTTTTTTTCTTTTTTTCTGTTATTTTAAGACCTTCAAATGTGAAAGGTGTGAAGGCAGTGTGAAGGAAATTATTACCAGTGGTGCCTCTGACAGCAACATCCATTTTATTTTGTATGAATGACTTGATTTAGCTCTTCTAGGAGCTGCTCTTTGTGAAACAGTAGTGTAAGGTTTCATATAAACAATGGAAAGAAGTGCACCAGCAGATTAAACCTTGGACATATAAACTGTCACTGTCCTCACTAGGATAATTTATTACCAAAAGCTAAAGAATCTAACAGCTGGTTAAAATGTATAATGAATGACACCCTATTAGCAGTTGTTGTGAGCTTTTTCTGTTTGCAGTTGTAATTGCCAATTTGTGTCCACAGAAAGTACATTTCAGAGGCTTACTGCATGAAAAGTTTGATTAAAAACATGTATGGATTTTGAGATCTTTTTGAGCCCTCTTGAAATTGAATGGTGGCATATTGAATTTGATCAGTACTACTGCAAGAATAGAAAACCTGATAGATTTCCTATTTCCAATATGTCCATATTCTGTTCTCTCTGCACAGCCATACCCATTGCTCCAGCAGACCTGGTGAAAAACCCTCTGAAGAACATCTGGTATTTTCAGAGTTGCATATGAGAGGATAAACATCCGAGGGTTTTTTCCTGCCATTCCAGAACTTGCTTGGATTCTACCTTCTTGTGTCACTTCAAGCAAACTTAAGTTATGAGATGATCAGGACTGTCATTCAGGAGATGGATGGAATGACACAGTTTTAATCTTAAATCAGCTCAATTGTACCATTGCCAAAAATAAGGTGATTGAAGAAGGTTTTTTTTGGCATGCAAATCATAACTTCTCTCCTTCAGCTCTCCTGTCTCAGCTGGCTGCCAGACATGCTTTGCCTACCAAGGCAGCATGTCCTCAGTAAAAAGGACTTGATGTGAAACAGCAATAATCTACTGTTCTTGACACATTTGTTCATGCCCCTTTAAGAAATGAAATGTGAACTGAAATTATCACCATCTTTAATACAGATTACACAAACCAGTTCATATTTACTAAAAACTAGCAACCAGAATAATTTTCTTACTATTGTAAGTGTGATGGAGATAATTTTATAAAGACCTTTTTAAGCCTCTGTTAAGAGTTTTATTGTGGCTTTTTTTTAAGTAAAAATGAACTTTTGACTTTGAAAATATTAGAAGTTTGTTACAGCTAGTTCAGTGTTCACATATCCTGAAATGAGGAACAATTTAAAATGACATTCTGATCTGGTAATTATAGAATCACAGGCTATTCTAAGTTAATTAAGGCAATTTTAGTGAAACTAGGCTGCAGTTATGAGAACTAAAACACTTACCTTGACCTTGCAGCTTAACATCTCAGAACTGTTACTGTAAATAGGAACCTGAAGCTTATGGGTGCTAGATAATAATCTAGATCCAGCCCTGCAATCCAGACTCCATTTTCATGTAATGAGGTTGAGGTGAGTTAGGTATTGTGAAACCCTTGGAATTAATGTCTCTGAGTACTGAGCTTCTGTAGCTTTCCTCTGGCTCCAATTTACACACACATTGTGGCTTTCCATAATATTAGTGGCTTAACCTTATTCCTGACTATTTGCCTCTGTTATTGCAGTAAACAAATTTTGAAATGCAGTATGGTTTTTTCCTTGATATATGTAAAATACACGTTATTGTGTATACAAATGGATGGCTGTAATTAAAATTACCTTACTTCCAGCGGGTCTTTTCAACAAGATTTTGTATTTAATCACACAAAATAGTTTGGAGGGTTGCTTAGTCCAGCTTCCCTGCTTAGGGCCTTGTTCAAGGCTGGAGATCCTTTGCCTCTCTGGCCCTGTTGTAGTGTTTGACTGCTAGGATTGCAGTTTTTTTTCTCATGCACAGTTGAAATTTTCTGGGTGGGGTTTGTGTCTGTGGCCTTTTGTCCTTTCTCTGCATCTTCAAGAATAACATCTCTGTCTTCTCTTGTACTCTCACATTTGATAGCTGAGGACAACAAGGAGATTTTCCTGTTTGGCTTCTCAAGACCCAACACTTCCCTTGGCATCTCCTTGCCTGCCACAGGCTGTGACCCTCTTGTGAGTTTTGGGGCTTCCCACTGAACTCGCTTTCCAAAATCCTTCTTGCTTTGGGGAGAAAGTTTGCCAAAGGAAACTCTATCCAAAACAAACAAATGTCTTTGCATCTTTATAAATTACCCTCTCAGACAGATTTTTTTTTTAAAGCTTTACAATGTCCTTTGTTAGTTAGAATGCAATTTATATATATATATATATATATATATATATATATATATATATATATATATATATATATACACAACAAAAACACGGGCCTCATTTTCATGTTAAATATCAGTGTGGAGTGTTATTTATATACATTTGTATTTATCAGCTCTGTGCCACACTGAGCAATCTGATGAGTTTGCTTAAATAGCATTTTTAGGCAGGTGCTGGGCTGTGACACCTTCCCTTGGGAGGGGACAGCAACACCAAGGAACAGTCAGATTTTATGGGTGTGTGAGAGGAGTTGCTGCAGGGGAACTCTGGCAGGCAAAGAGCTGCCTTGCAATGGAAGGGGGAACAGGAGGATGCTGCAGGAATGAGGAGCATCTGGAGTGCAGAAATTGGTTGGGGAATATGGCATAAAAATTAGTTCTAGTTATAGAAACAAAAAATGGCCTGCAACTACAGTAATGAGCTATTCTTACATCTTAAAAGCAAATGGAAGTTTGAACATAAAGGAAGGAAAAATGAGTGTAACCTATGGTTATATAAAACAAAGAAAAATAAAATAAATAGAGTTAATAGAGTGATTTTAAATCTGCTACAAATGAATAGTTTGCTTCCTCAGCAGAAATCTTCCTTGTGTGCTGCAAGACACACCATACACAGCACAGCTTCCAGTATTTCCAGTAAATTTTATTTTTGTATGTATTATAATGCATAATTAAACAGGTAAGGCTAATTACACTTTAATTAGTCAATCCACATACAAAGAATTTCAAGTTTTCCTTGCTATATTTTCATCTGTGCTGAAGTGCTTGTAAGCATTAAAAAAAAAAGATTGTCTAGAAGATAAAAAAATCCAAAATATCTATGGAACAGGGCATAGAAAGGAGGTAAAATTTTTTATGAATTAATTCCAAGCAAAAAAAACAGAGCCTCTGTAAGAAATCCATTGCCTTCCCCAAAAATCCTCATTTGGACAGAAGTGAATTTTTTATTGAAAACTTTTTCTTTTGGAAAACTTCATATCCACTGCTCCTCTCCCTCTGTTCCAGGACTCCCTGCTTGTGCCAGTAAGAATGTTCCTGTCCCTTGGGAGCACCTCCTGTCACAGCTGTTCCTAAAGTAGCACAGTCAAATAATTCCTCCTTGTGCTGGGAGATGCCTTGCATGGCACAGAAAATTTCCAGGAACTGGGCTGGAATTGTCCTGGTCCTTTCCCAAGGAATGTTAAATTAATATTTATAACTTTTTGTCTGCAATATGACAAATGTTTTACAAACTCTGTCTAAAATGCTATTTCCATAATAATACTCTCCCTGATTCCTCCCTGCATGTGATTCTTTTTTTTAATATAGCATTCCATATTTCCTACAAAATTATCAGTGCCAGGATGCTGCTGGTGGAGACTGGATGTCCAAATAGCAGCAGGTATTGGGGCAGAGCTGTATTAATGGACTATTATTTTTAATCATCCCTTTGAATTAGGGTGTGTTCCCCAGAGCTGAAATAAAAAATTCCATTAATTTCTGTTGAATAATGTGAAATATTATTTCACATGCCTGTTCCCATTTCAGTGCTCTTGGCAAACCTGTGCTTAATCCAAATGGTGGAATCACTGGCAACTACTTGGATTTAATAGGAGCAGTCTGGGGTTTTTTTCACTCTTCTAACAGCAGCTCTTGAACTCTGAGCTTGGCTCTAGACTTGATTTTCAAAACTGTAAATCAGAATTAACTTCCCAAAGGCTGATGGAAGCACTCCAGTGTAAATATGATTACAGGCAGCCTGCAGGGCATTTGCACAGAGCCAATGTGGGGGGCTTTATTTGCTTCAGGTGCAGATTTAGCAGGGATGTTCTCTAAGGAGTTCCCATTTTCCCCTGGGGGCAGGAAGGGGGTGAAGGGAAGCAGGAGATGGGCTCTGGGTACCACACAGCTCCCAGGGCTCTGCCAGGAAGGAGGCTGAGGAAAAATGGCCATTGCAGCAGTGAGCTGTGACCTGCTGCACCCACACAGTGTCCTTGGGGCATCCTTGGCCCTGCATGTGGGGTGTGACCAGAAAACTTGGGAATATGGGAACCCTGTGTCCTTCTGCTGTGTGCTGCAAACAGGGGGAAGAAAAGCAGGAATGTAGATGTTGCCCACAGTCACCAGGACCCAGGGCTGTCCCCGCAGAGCTGCTTTCCTGCTGGACAGCCCCCATTTCTCTGGCCTGCTGAGGTCCCCCTGACCTGTGTGACAGCACAACCATCACCCAGCACTGTAGGGTTTGTTCCTAACTGCAAAGCCACCTATGGACAGAAAACCAGAAACATCTCTGCCCTCTGTTGCAGATCCCAAAGACCAAAGGATTTGTCTTCTTTTCACAGTGGAAATTTTCAGTGACCTGAGCAGAGGTGGCCATGAATACAGGGCTGGCTCCTGGCACTCAGCTGAGCTGTTTGGAGAGCAGAGAACCCCTCCTAATGCACCCCCTTGAAGGTAAAATGCAGTTCCTCCAAGTGCAGCAGGAGTGCTGCTCTCAGCTTGATGGCTCTTAAATGCAGGACTCTCAGGCTTCCTTTACATATGGAGGCTGTGAAAGAAACATCTTTTGTATGTCTATAAAGCAGCTTCAAATCCATATAAATCCAGGTAATCAAAAGTGAAGTGTGTCTATGTAAGAGATGGTTATAGAGAACAAAAGCCTGAGAGGAGAACAGATGAAGCAGTTGACCTTGTAGCTCACTTTCTGCCAAAACCCAGTTCAAATAACTTTTAATGTAATCTTGTTAAAATGGCCTCATGAGTACAAGCAAAGCAATGTTTATGCTCAAGACTGCTCTGAGTGCACAAGTAGGACAGGGTTTATTCAGAACCAGGAGCTCACTTGAGTGTAGTGAGAAGCCAGGTTTTCCTAAGCTGGGGCTTGCTATGGGTGTTGTGGGACATTAGGTTATTCATCTGTTCGTAGCTTAGGGGATTCATGGTGTTCTCTGCATTGCAGGATTGTTCTGTCCCCACTTTTCTGTCTGCACAAAGGACTGAGAAAACACAGCTCTGAATATTTAAATAATCACCTCTAGCTCTAGCAGCCGCCAGGGAGGGTCTAAAGTGGTGTGAAAGGGAGCTGGAGAAGGGATATGAGGGAGAATCAGCTCTCAGATTTCTGCCCATATAAAGTAGCCAGGAAAAGGGGAGCTCAGCTTTGTCATGGCAAATACTTTCTCTGGTTTTCCCCCTTCACTTCTCAGTGGAAGCTCCATGTGGAGAAAATACTGACAGTGAAAACCAGGAGTTGTAGCTGGAGAGCAGAAATAAATCACCTCTGAAAGTCCTTCATGAAGGTGGCAGCATTTCTGCAAAATATCTTGGCTAAATGATTTGTTAAGGGACTGTCCTTTCTCAGAGCTGAGCTCTGTCAATAAACAAGATTAGTTTTGCTTTTCAGGCCATCCTTTGTACAAATATATGTGGTTTCAGCCACTGGAAGCCTCTTTGTTAATAGGGTCATGATACAAGTTTATTGATTGAGATGTAGTGACATCTCATATTGAGTGATTTATGGAATCCTCTCAGGAGATAACACTTAGAACACAGTGGTGCCTGACAGCAGCATCAAAAGAGCCATTACCAGAAACTCCAAACTGAGATAGGATTAACAATTAGGTATAAATGCATATCTGCATATTATGTGTTTATGGAATGAGGCACCTGTTTGAAAAGTCCTGAGGACAGCAGAGGGATTTCTCCTGTGTCATCAATGCTTGATTTGCAAAGGGGCTGAGAACCTCTGCCCTGTAACCTCTGAAGCAGGAGCTCACTGCAGTCCCTGGGCACAGAGAACTGCCTGAGCAGGAGCTGCAGTAAACTGGGTTTGGCTCCCAAGTCCTCCTGAGCTCAGCCATCTGTGCAAAACTGCTCTGTGCACCCAGATGTTTTATTACTCATAAACTGGAAGAGGAAATAAAGAAGTGCCAAATACATGTGCAGAATATGGGCACCTTCTTCAACCTTTTGTCCTTAGTTTTGATAATAGATCCCAAGCCTAACCCTTCCTCCAGGAGAAATTATACAAGTTATAAACCCTCAAAGATGTATTGTACTGAAATACACTTGAGTGATTTCATCATGTCCCAAATTTATTTTTAATATGGCCTTGACATTGGTGCTTTTCTTTTAAATGGCATTAAGTTCAAAATGCCAGCTGGAGCAGACCAGTGACACAGCAGAGTCAAGGCAGGGGTGGAATGCATCTGTGCTGTGTTCAAAGGGCTCATGTCAGGCTCCTTTTACTCTAATGTGAGTTTTGTAATTAATTCTGCAGTCACTCAGGTTGTGTTTTGACATATTTGGTGTAGTAACATCACCCTACAAGGCTCTTGTCCTATTTTGATCACTCAGCTGCCTGCTTGGACATGTCTGTGCAGCTGTGAGGCTGCCTGGGGACCTGGACTCAGGGTAAAAGTAGTTCAGAAGGGAAAAAAGCTTTTTCCTCTTGATCCAGGTGAACCAAAGAACTTCTCACCCACAGCAGAGGTGACAGCTTGGTGCTGTGGAGCAACCCTGCTGGAAGCAAATGCTTGTCAAGCTGTTCCTTGAGAGGTTTATGTGGCAACAATTATTTTTTAAAATTATTTGAGGTGAAAAAATTGGTATCTGTGCAGACTGGACTACTTAACAAATATCTTCTGCATTCTTTAATCTGAGTGATTTTTATAATATATAAAGGATTTTTGCTCACTAATGTCCATGGGAGCATTTTAGCCAGGCAGTCTCCTGCTGACTACAAGCAAATATCCTTAGCAAAAAATCTAATGTACCATTAGCACAGGAGTAAAAACCCTTTGGACAGTCTGTGTGTGCTGAACTCACAGTGTGCCTAATTTGCTGATAAATGTACCTTGTTAGGTATGATTTTCTGCAGATATGCATTGACCTTTCCTTGGATTTCAGCAGGAGGTTCATAGTTAAAGTACAAGATAATTAATGGCCTGGCTAATCATATCAGATGTTGTACTGGAAGCACTGAGGGTAAAGCAATTAGGGATTAGTTCACTAGAAGTTAATATAATCTCTAGGCTAAAAACATTGTGGGTTTGGGCTTGGCCAGCAATGAAACTTTGGGAGTCTGTAGGAAAGACAAACTCTTCAAAATAGGCAAAAATTCAATGAGCTTAACACTGGTCCTTTATCAGCCACAGCCCTAAGGAAAGCTTGAGGCATCCTGTGCTTTCACTAGCAGGGGTCAGGATTTTAAAGTTCACCAAATTTATTTAAAATTGAAGCTGATGGTAGGATGGGGAAGGAAAGGGAAAGCTTGTACAGCCTTAATTGCTGGAAATTGTTAAGAGGAATAGAGTGAAGAATGGATTTGAGAGCAAAGTAGAAAAACCTTCTGCAGAGAACTTGTCTGTGCTGGCAGCTGGACCCTCCTGTGGCTGAACAGTTCCTGGTCTTCACCTGGCACAGTAGCTGGGATGCCCCTGATGGGAGCAAGATTGGGCCTCTGCTGGGCTTCTTATCCCCTTGTCCTGCCCAAGGAAAATGCCTCATTCCAAAACCCCTTCCATGCCTGGTGCCTTGAGTCCAAGCTCATTTCTACTGGCCACAGAGTCAGCTGTGAGGGCTCAGAGCCTGCAGGAGGGTTCAGCTCTGCCCACACAATGGATCTGCAGAGAAATGAAATATGTTTTCCTTTTATTGCTCTTCATTCTAGGTGTCCGTGTATGTAACTCTCCAATGCACCCTTGCTAATCAAAGCAATATTTTGCAAAATGGTTTTTTTACACTGCCCACATTTATTATAATAAAATATCCACTGGGAGAGAGCAGCCAGTGCAGCAGAATGGTACCTGTAAATAATCCTGGATCTGGATGAAACAAGCAGGAATCCACAATGTGGACTTGGTGATGTGAAAATAGACCATATTAAATGGAAATAGCAGAGCAGTGATCTGCAAGACGTCAGTGCTAGAAGAAGAAATTCCTACCAGCAAAGGGCAATGCAAAAAATATTCACTGCCTGGTTTAAACTAGATTTGATCATTACAAACCTACAATTTACAGCCCAAATTAGGCTTTTGAGTTGAAAACATTATTTCTGCCTTAGCTTATGGATGTGGAAGCAGAGAAAACACCAGAAGTAGGGACAGATGGCTTGTCATCTTTGCAAGCAGTTCCCTCAGGAATGTACCACCTTTCAAATACAGAGAGTATGTGCCACTTGCCAAGGTTTGTTACAGAGCTCCACAATCCCCTGACTCCAGAACTGCACAGAAAAGTTCTGTGTGAAGGACACAGCTCTCTGGATGAATTGTCTTTTTAGGTACCCAAGAGAGTGATCAGAAAATCCCATTGGAATATAGAGGGAAAAGAGTCTGCCCTTGATGCCTGACAAACCACAGAAGTCATGCACAGCACATCTGAGGACAAACAGGAGTAGTGCAATTCCTTTTGTGTCCCCTGCAGATTTTTGGTGGTGTCTGACCAAAATATGCTGCCAATATTTTAACAAGGGCTTGCTGTGGATAAAAAGTGTTCCTGTCCAACCTTGCCCATTTTCCAGTGGTAAACTTCATGTGCCAGTGGCAACCTGCAGTGCAAAGGTAAGAAATGTCTCATTTCTTGCTCTCTTGAGGACACTTTAAAAGGACAATGAACTCCACAATCTTTACCTTTCCATGCTGAGTTTTAAGAAATAATTCCTTCAGGAGGGAAAGGAATGTCTTAAATTCTCTTTAGTAAGGGAATTTCAGCACAGATTATTAAGGGTTTCACCTTCAGCACAGTGAATTAAGGTCTTGGGGCTGAGCTTCGTGCTGATATATTTTGCAGAACTCCAGCTCTAACAAAGGAGATCCTGCAATGCCTGCCAGCAATAAAAGCAAACCTTGAGTTTATCTTGGCAACACTCTCACTTGCATTCTATCCAGAACTATAAAATACTACTATCAGCCCTGAATCCATTGCTTCTGAGCAATGAGCTTCAGGATTCAATTAGTGTATCATTATTAATGTACACCAGAGAATGACTCTAAGTGCCTTTCTCAGAGATAATGACAATGCCTTTACTCAGGCAGGGATGGTGCCCATGAGATAACCTGTACTGCAAACCAGAGAGCTGGATGCTCTGTGTCCATGGTGTGTTCATGTCCTGCAAAAACAGCAGCTGGTTTAAATGTGTATTCTGCTCAAAACCAGAGCAGATTCTGCCCTGCACTGTGGCAGAGAGGCCCTGGTATTTACCTCTGTAGGGGATTCATGTCTTTTAGGAGCTCTGTTAGTATTGACCATTATATACATATATACACTGCAGAACTTGCTTTAATTTTATCTTTTTGAGGGTGCTTGAGCAGAACCTAACTAGCTATTTTCATGCCCAGTATGGAATGTGGGAAGTACTATATAAAATGAGGATTCATCATATCAGAAATGGAAAGTCAGTTGAAAGAGAATGGGAGTTTGTTAGTGCTTCAGTGGGATTTGGATCTGGCCTGGCATGTTTTTTGGAGAGTAAGCCCTGCTGAGAACCTCCTGCCCCTTCCCTCCATGGCCAGTTCAGTCCACACCTCTGCAAAGGGAGTTCACAAAAATGTAAAATGTAAAAATACCCATGATTCCTTTTAAGATCCAAGATGTAAAGGAGAATATAAGTGTTTATTTGCATTAAATAGTCAGGTACAAGGGTAAAGGAGGTCAAAAAAATGTTAACACCTTTATCTTGCTCTGAGACAATAATTTGTCTTGCAGCATAAATTATGCTCACACAGACTTTTCCTGTGCATGTTTCAGAGGGGGTCTTCTTTCATATTTTTATTCAGGAACAGGGAAACAAAACCATGGAAATGAATTAAAATTTCTTCTTTGACATGGGAAGGAAAGACCAAGAGCAAGATTTTTTCCAGAGAAAAATGAATAGGTGTGAGAGACTCCTATTTGTGCTAGTCCCCCATACGAAGCAGCACCCTCCTATCCAGAAAGATTCCTTCATAGGGAAATTTCACCTGGCCCAAGCTGGTTTTGGGAAGCAAAACCTCCCAGTGGATCTCTCCTGCTTTTCCTGCACTGGCAACAAACTGTTTTTTCCCAAGAAGCAGAGAAATAAGAGATACAAAGGAAGGAGCCATGTGGAAATCCAATCCATTCATCCTTCTTGTCATCCCTGTGCAATCAAGCTCTCTCATATTTCTTGAGGAGACTCTAGGGCCATTTAATCTCTTGGAAGGAAGAGCTGATGAGCCAGAAAATGAATGAATTATCAGCAAGTGCAGACAATCCATGGGAGAACTATACACGCAATGTTGACCTTGTGTAAGAGAATTTGTGTGCAAGACATGAAACCAAACACTGATGATTTTTTTTCTCCCTTTAGTTTTAACTCTGGGCACTAAGGAAAGAATTACAGGCTGAAATTCTACCAACCTGGATGGCCTGTGTTATTTATTCTGTCAGGTAGGTCTTGAAATTCAGAAGTTTTCTCTCTCAGGCACTTCAGTTGTATCTGTTATTGTTATCAGATAACTTATGTTTTGTGAGAAGGCAAAATTCATTCTGTAGGATCAAATATTGATTAAATTATTTTCTTGGATTTTCATTTTGTTGAAATGAAAGGAATGGTTTTACCTACAAACCTCTCTGAGCATTTTACATGTTACAAACCCCTTTTAAAATGTGACAATCCAGAGGGCAAAATAGTGACAGATGTTTTTATTGCCCAAGACATCAAATGTGTGAGTGGTAAATTACTGAAGAGAAAAATCAGATTTCAAAAGTTCTTTCAGGTTTAATAATATGGAATAATATCAGCAGCTCATGTTGGTCTTGGTTTTAATAAGATTTTTCAGCTGTCAATTTAAAAAATCCCCCAAATCAATACGTTATAGGCAGGACAGCTGCCACAGAATATGATGCCAAGAAAAACAAAGCCCTGTTTAACATGAGAATGGTTTTCCATTTTCTTCATTTCTGTGCTTAGCAGCATTTAATTCCTGGAACTATTCTGGTCCTGATTACAATTTACAACTAATCACAAAATCACTCCCTTTGGAAGCCCTGTCTTTTGGCATGTTGTGTAACTAACATTATTCATGGGGATCCTAGCTCAGTTAGGTGCCCATCAATCACAGCTTCGTTTGGATTTTTTTTAGTGTTTTTTAACCTTCTTTTTTCTCTTGGTTTATTGGTTTCTTGTCAGAAATGGAATATTGCATGACAGCTCCATTTATATCTAATGCAGAACATGGAATTATGACATTTTTATTATCTTATAAGAAGTAATGGTTACAATGTGTTCTTGCAGAAAGTATAAAACTACAACCAAAACATTTCTATAAAATAGATGGAAGTGATCTAATTAACAGAGCAAACTCAACATGCATTAAAATTGAACTTTATTCAAAATGCCTCATTAAAATATAACGAAATAATTAGAATAAAATCCTTAAACTGTTTAGAAAAAAAAATTACATTTATACTGATGAGATAAGTACAGCTTCTACTATTCCCAGTCAGCATAAGATGATGTTTTCTCTCCAGTCCAGCTGAATCATAAAAGTACAAACTCATCTATACATGTGTCAGGACTGACAATCTAAACTGTTAAAGGCAATGTTTGTACATAAGAAAGAATAAGGTTGTTTTACAGCACCTTCAAGATCCTTCATAAATAAAGCCCTGAAAAGATGTTCAGCCAAAACTTCTTGTTGAGCTTCACTGGTTCTGCAGGAGCAGCAGCTCTGCTTTCAAACAGCCACGTGGCACTTGCAGCCAAGGGAGGATGAGCCCAGTTACTCCTGGACCTGATCTGCTGGGGGAGTTTTCTGTCCAAGGGTCTGTACAAAAGGGGATGGAATTGTGCCAACAACCACCATCCTCTGTCTTGACATTACTCTGCTAAAATTTGAATAGGATTGATTTTCCTGCAAGCTCAGTAGCCAAACAAGACAGTAAATAAAATTGCTGTGAGTGGTCTTTGCAAAATCATTAACTATGACTTTGCTGCCAGCAGCCATTGAGATATTATATTAATTATACTATATTAATTATATTATATTATATTATATTATATTATATTATATTATATTATATTATATTATATTATATTATATTATATTATATTATATTATATTATATTATATTATATTATATTATATTATATTTATTATATTATATTATTATTTTTATTTATTTCCTATTAACACCATGAAGAGGCAATGGGCAGGAAATGATGCCCAGGAAATTCCATCTGAAGGTGAGGAAGAACTTTCCTGTGCAGTGACAGCACTTGAACAGAGACCAGAGATGTGTGGAGTCTCCTCCTGTGCTCTGTGCTCTGGTATGGCCCTGCTTGAGCGGGGAGGTGGGACCAGGTGAGCCACTGTGCTCCCTAAAATCCTCTGGTTCTGGGGAAATCATGCAGCACTGTACTGTCTTTCTTCATGCTATGAAATTTTTAGAGCCAACAAAGGTTTTTTTTTCTTAACCAATCTTTAGAGGTAAGAAAGGGATTTTCCTTTTCCTGGCACTGTTTATCAGCATTTTCCCACATCATGAACCATTAGCAAAGCTACCATGGGGCTTCAGGGGAACTGCATCTTATCTGGGACCTTGGGAAGCTGCAGCTGTGACTCACTGATGTGAAAGCAGAAGCATCAAAAGATACAACCCAGACCAGCTTCACTTCTCTCTTTTGATTGCTCTTTCCCTTCCTGTAGCATCTGAGGGCATTCCTGATGCTCTCTGACACTTCAGACACTTTGCTGGGGACATGCAGGGCCTGTCCCAGCCCCTTCTCCCTTCCCTCTGCCTTTCAGCTGCTGCAAAGAGCAGACTGAGGCAGTGGGGAGTGATTAAAAATGTTGGAGCCTGCATCACTTCTAAGCAATGCTGGAGCAGCTTTGCAGTACCCAAGGTAGTGCAGTTTAGGTGTAAACAATGCAGTTACTGTGAATGAAACAGGAGAATTCCTTATTCAGGAACAATTTGGGGCAGCTCTCTTACCCACTGAGCTGTGACTTTTCAGTTAAATTTTAGGTACTAAGAGAACACTGTATTGCCCCAAAACATCAGAAAGTGGAACCCTGCCCCAAGGCCCAGACAACATCACAGAAACTATTCAGAGGAAGCAGTGGCAGCACAGTATCCTGGCTAATTAAGCTGCCATAGCCCCATGTCTTTAGAGCCTGGGGAGAGGCTTTTAGGGAGCTGGTGGGTTGCTGTAAGGAATGTTTGTGGCACTCAGAGCAACGCACTTGCCACTTGTGAGAGCTCATTTTAGTTCAGGGTCTGAAATCCTCTCTAAACTCATCATACACTGCATGTCCTGCTGCTGCCATCCCCAGCAGAGCAGCAGAGCAGCGAAGCCAGGCTGGGGAGAAGTTTGCAGCAGTGCATTCACAGCTGCAGTGGGTTTGGGACATGGACTGAGTGCCCTGCTGCTTGCCCAGCCTGCACTCACAGGTGACTTTGGCACTTTGCACAGCAGCAGCCAGGGCTTGGGGTCAGCTGGAGAACTATGGAGTGGTGGCTCCTTGCCAAATCCATTTTGTGTTGCTGTTTTTCTGCTGCCTGCTTTGCTGGAATTGCAGGGGTTATTAGAGCAACAGCACTTGATTAAAGCAGGCAGGGCCAGTGTCCCACCAGGAGTCTGCTTTCAGCTTATCCTGCTGAAGTCAGAGCAGCAAAGTGACCACACACCAACTCCTCTTTCTTAAACAAAGAAAAATTAATTCCAAAATCTGTCTAAATAGTCTTAGCATGATTCAGATAAAAATATATTCTAGAAGACTGGTTTAATATGGTTTTTTCTTATCTAGGCTCAACCTGTTGTGTAATATTTCCCAGGTTCAGTGTCTTGTTAACATCAGCAGAACTGCACTGTGCTAAATACTGATGAGTTTGTTGTGTGTCTTTGGTCTCAGTCTGATGTAGCTCAGTGGGAATGATTGCCTTCCTCTTGATGTACTTTGGAATAAGCAAAGGGCTCACTCTCCCCTTTTTGCTCTAAATAAATACCATATCAGTGTAATTTTTTCAAATTCTGTCTTCTGAATATACACAGAGAAAAAATTCCTCCAGGAAAAGAACTTGATGAATAGTTCCTGTGAGGCTTTGTTGAAATTAAAAATAATGCCAAATACAGGGATTAGAGCCCCGTCACTCACTTTATTTATTTATTTTTTAAAATGTTTTTCTTGAACACTGTTTTCCTTGTACCAGCTAATGATAATAAATGAGCTGCCAGCAGCAATCTCACCACCTGTTGAGTTTCATTTCTCAAACCCTCCCACCAACAGATCCCCACAGCTCCAGCAGGCAGCTGAGGGCAGGAGGAAAGGGAAGCCAGGGTTCTGTGAAACCCAGGAGTGCAGGAGCCCCAGGGAGCTCTGCACCTCATCTCACCACAGACCCCAACCATGCAGGCAAGAGGTGACCCTGAAATGCAACTTAGGGGAACATTTCCCAGCAGAGCAGGTACAAGGGATGGCACTCAGCTGTTTGGTGGCAGCTTTTCATTCCAAACATCAGCATTTCCCTGCAGAAAAGCAGAGAATCCACTACACCAAAGCTTCAGTGCTCACCAAGCTACTAGAGCTGGCTTTACATGCCACCCAGGAATAATGTTTCTGTTCTCAGAGTGGAAAATGCCAACCTGGAGTATTTAGCTGTTAAAAGAAGGAATTGTAATTACCAGCTGGCTGAAGCCAGCTACTACAATTTGATTTACTTTTAAATGGAAGGTAGATTTCACAGGAATCCCTGCTCATTGCTTTTCTAGGACAGATGATTAAGGGTTAAAAAATACAAATATGTATAAGGTCACTTTCATATATTCATATACACAAAATTCATAAAAATTGCACTGTAAGATGATGCAACATGTTTAGCTTATAAAAAAAAGAGATAAAAGTAATGGAACAAACTGAAGCATGGATATACATCACTGTGCCATCAGCATAGCAAGAAAGGTTAAATGTTCAAGTCCTAAATACTGCCTTTAATGAGTTCACCTTGAAAAATACACTATTTTCTTTTCTGTTTCCCTCTAAAGGATAAAAAGCCTTATTTTGTACAGTTATATAAATGCATAGTTCCAGAGCTGTACTATTATATTTCCAAGCAATCAAGATTTTTTTTTCTTTTAGGGAAATCAGTCAAAAATCCAATTTCTTTTGTTCTTTTCAAATTGCACAGGAAGAACTGCAGCTTTATTATTGCTGCCTGTCACTGCTGTGATTTGAGACTCTTTTAAGCCAGAACATGAACATTTTGGAATATGGGAGTCACTGTAGGCATTGGGAGGCTCCACATCGTGGTGAGTGTCTGGATCTGATCACAGTGCAATCACCTCTTTGTGAGTCAGTGTTTTCATTCAGAACCTTCTCCTATTTCCCTATCAAGACAGTGAACCAAAATGAACAAATAATCTGCTTTTAGAGTAGGTTTAGATAGAACATTAGGAAGAAATCCTTCCTGTGAGGGTGGGAGGCCCTGGCACAGGTGCCCAGCCCAGCTGTGGCTGCCCCTGGATCCCTGGCAGTGTCCAAGGCCAGGCTGGACAGGACTTGGAGCACTTGGGATAGTGGAAGGTGTCCCTGCCATGGCTCTGGATGGGATTTAGGATCCCTTCTTTTTGGTTCTTTTGTTTGAACCTTTTCAGTTTCTGCCCACATCCAGTTCTTATCAGTGCTGGGAAAAATTGTATGGTACTGAGAACTTAAGGTCTGCAGGATTTGAAAGGAAGAGAGAAGTTGTTATTATGTAGCATTTAATTCACAGCCCAATGAAGAATTCAGGAGTAAAAAAGTTCACCTGAGGGAACTCAGACAGTGATTAAACTTAAGCAGAACTTTCCTGCTAAGTTAATAGTTAATACAGGATTAAACCCAGAGGATCATTACTAGAGCTCAACAAGGTAACTTGTACTTATTAAGGAAAAGCAGAATCAAACTGAAACTCCTTTTTCTGAACCTGGTTGTTTCTTCTGGGATTTCTTCCATCACATGGATGAGACTCAGAGCCTAATAAAAGATCCTGGAATTAAGGATTTGTACTTTAGGTGGAGTTTGCTTCAAATTCCTACATCTGACACTGACTTTTAAAACAAGAGTGAATTCTGTCCTCATGGATATTGGCCTCTATAAATGTCTGACCACTGGGATGGGAGGACATGCATGGCCTCTGTATGGAAAAAGCTGAGAGTTCCAATTACAGAAAAACCCTGCTTTAGTTCTCTTGTTGCTTGCCCTTGCCCAGGTAAGAAACAAGCATACAGACTTGTCCATTTGGGAAAGATGGTCTGGCCTTCAACTGTGTCCTCTTGGGGCTCCTGGTTAGACTTGGATGACTGATACTGAATGGTTCCAAGCTGCCTATTAACTGTGCAAACCATCTGTTCTTTGATATACTTTAAAGAGAGACCTAATTAAAGTTCTGAAAGAGAGTGATGCTCACAGAGGCTTTGTTTCCTTTAGAAAAGCCCTTTCATAGCCTGGGCTTTTGTAATTCCTGTTTTTTGAACCCTTCTTGTTTGCTTACATCCTTTAAGACACTGATTAAAGTGGCCTGGGAGTTATTTTGAAGACTGTAAGATAATCTTTCATACTTCTGAGTGAAGAAAACCTAGCACTGCTAAATGAGGGGGAAGAAAAGAATCAAGCTCCTTCCAATCTGCACATTGACTGATTTATGTTGTACCTTTTTGCACTGGCAGCTTGAAATATAAATACTTTTTAGTGCACTAGCTGGCCAAAAGTTAGAACTAATTTATACCATATATAGCACTAATCATAGAAACAGTGCAGTCCTGAATAAATAAAGAGTAAAATTCCAACAATTCTTTCTGGAATGGAAACCAATCTTTTTTTTTATTTGCATGTAACTGGTTTTAATTGCATTCTTCTGTCATGGGTTATACCACTACCTTCTAACTGTTGCCCTGCTACTGGAGTAAGAGGAACTGAAAAGGAAAAACTCACAGACTGGTAAGAGAAAAATACTTATAAGAAGCCTGAAGGCAGGTGAAGCATCAGCCCACTGTGGTAGGGCCCAGGAATGGTCAGCTGGAGCAGGAAAGAAGAAAAACTTTTTAAAGAGGAAAAAACTCTGCTCATTGCAGCCTTCTGCAGCCACTGGTTGGCTTTCATGGTTGAGGATGA
Source organism: Haemorhous mexicanus (assembly GCF_027477595.1). NCBI lineage: Eukaryota > Metazoa > Chordata > Aves > Passeriformes > Fringillidae > Haemorhous > Haemorhous mexicanus. The sequence continues at coordinate 37,540,323 of NC_082347.1, forward strand.
CCCAGAATTAGGGGCAGCCTCTGTGAAAGTGGTTTGTATTCTGGATTCCAGCTTTTTCTGTTGCCATGGTAATATTTCACTTTTTTCCACCCTTACTGGGAGGCTGTGAATATTAGTTTAGGATTTTATGGAGTGATGGTCCCTTCACAGCAACAGCAGCTCTGAAATACCTGCTTGGGTAAGATAGAGAAATGGGATCATCAATTTTCAGTTTTCTGTGACAGCAATTTCTTTGAAGTCAAACAGTTCCTAAAAGCTGATGTTATCTTTTTGAGCATCCTCAGAGCTTTAGGGACCACTACTATGATCAAAAACATTTTCTTCAATTTGTTTTATCTTCTGCTGAGCTAGTGTTGGTCTCCTCTTTTGGGTTAGAAATTCCAGAGTGAAGTTGCTTGGTATTTATGGCATGGATGAGCTTAAATTATTAAAGCTTATTTCACTATCTAACTTTGGAAAAGCACTTCCATATTCTCATGTCACTTCTCTTCCAAAATAATCAGGAATGAGAGTTTCAAGCTCCACAGAAATCATTTGACACACCCTGTCAAACCCTGCTAACTCTGTGTCAGGTTTTTAGAAGCCATCCAGTGCTATCCCACCAGCTCCAAATTCACTTTAGTGACCTTCTGCACACTGAAGAAAACCAGAACTTTCATTCAGCTACTCAAGACTTCAAGGTTTTAATTGCTTCAGCAGTTCCTGTCACTAAGCCCAGCAAGCAGTGCCCTATTAGGATTGTTCTCAAGCATTTTGGGTCTGCAAAAACATGCAAGTAAGAAAACTTTTTGATACTAAAGGACTTAAAAGTCATACTTTAGATATTTAAAACACAGGATTTCAAGGGATCATTTTTAGCCCATTAAAATGAATGCCAATCCATCCCGAGGGTTTGGGGAACATCAGGACAGGCTGGTGTGCCCCAGGCACTTTCTGACACAGTAAACAAAAGCTAATGAGCTGTAATTAAAATCGCATTGCTTACTATGGATTACTTGGCAGAGGTAATTTTTGCTTTCAGGTTAAAGTGTGGTTCTGGACAGTCACTCTGGGAGTGGCAGGGGGAAATGGCACATTTATTTGTCACTTCAGCCTTCCCAGGTGAGCTTGCTCAGTTCATAAGCAAAATAAGGCATTTCTTCTGCCTTGTTGCTCACCCTGTAAATGACATTTTGAAAAGGAATTTCAGCCATGTCCTTCACTGTTTATGATTCATCATCAGTGAGCATGATAAGCCCAGAGAGATCAGAGCTGAGATAAAAAATGCAAATGAAAAATACCTGTTGTAACCCTGAATTAAAGATATCAGTGATTTGGACGCAGATTTCTACATGGACTCCAATTACTTTTCCATCTGGTGTTTGGAAGCTAATGCTGGAAGTGTTTATACATCTACCTCATGCTGAAAAAAACATCCCTGTCAGCAAGTGGAAGCCCCATCTAGTCTGCAAAATGAAAATTTTTCATTTTCCACTGGCTGTAAACTTTAGCTGTAGAACTGATGCTGTGGGGGGAAAAATAAGAGATGAGAGGAGGAGAAAAGAGGAGGAGAAAAGATAAAATAAAAAAAGAAAAATGAGAAAAAAAAAAAAAAAGAAAAAATTTAAAAATAAAATAAGAAAGATAAATAAAATAACAAAATAAAGAAAATTAAAGTAAATTTTAAAAATGAAAAAAATTGAAAATAAATTTTAAAAATAAAAATTAAAAATAAAAAAGAGTAAAAATTGTAAAATAAAAAAAAAAAAATTTAAAAAATATTCTTTTTATTCTGACATTTTCTGTGTCTCAGGCCCAGGTCCTGAAGCTGCTGTGTGCACAAGCACCCTCATGAACTGTCTGAGCTCCAGCCTCAGAGATTCTGCTAACATCTGACCAAAAGGTCACAAAGCATGACCAGGAGCAAGGGCATGGCACCAAAATGCATTTCCATTGTGTCCTGCAGGTCTTTAACCACTAAACTTTCATCTCAGAAATGAAACCAAAGTGAGCAGTGCCTGGCCCAGGGGCTGTGCAGGGTGAGGGGCTCACACAGAACCTCTGCTGTGCTGTTGGGTCTGGGACAGCAACCAAAGGGGTGGAACTAAAGTGGTTAATGGAAAACTAGAGCCAGAACCAGGGAGTCTGTGGGTGTTCAGGAGGTGCTGAGTGCCTGGGCTGTACCAGGCACCACTGCTGCTCTCCCTGGCTCCTCCATCACCTGCTTTCCCTGTCACCTGCTGTTGCCATCTTATTGCAAAACTTTCACACCTTCTTGGTGTTTCTCGTGGGCAGCTCCTCAGAGCACTGACTCTTCCTTCTTCACAAAGAGCCAACTGACTGCAGTTCCCTTCCCAACCAGCCACCCCACTCTTTTACAGCACTGTTCTTCTCACTGGTTACAGCTGTAGCTGTTAAAGTCAGGGCTGCTCCTAACCTTTGATAACTAACCCAGCTGCAGCTCCTTAGGGGTAAGAGTGCTCTCTACACTATCTTTATTTTCTTATATTCTCTCCCCCTACACCAGGCACCACTGCTGCTCTCCCTGGCTCCTCCATCACCTGCTCTTCCTGTCACCTGCTGTTGCCATTTTATTGCAAAACTTTCACACCTTCTTGGTGTTTCTCGTGGGCAGCTCCTCAGAGCACTGACTCTTTTTTCTTCAAAAAGAGCCAACTGACTGCAGTTCCCTTTCCAACCAGCCACCACCACTCTTTTATAGCACTGTTCTTCTCTTTGGTTACAGCTGTGGCTGTTAAAGTCAGGGCTGTTTCTAATCTTTGATAACTAACCCAGCTGCAGCTCCTTAGAGGTAAGATTACTTTCTACACTATCTTTATTTTCTTATATTCTATCCCCCTACACCAGCCACCACTGCTGCTCTCCCTGCCTCCTCCATCACCTGCTTTCCCTGTCACCTGCAGGTACAGAACAAAACTAGGGAGGCACTGAGGAGTGAAAAATGGATTAATTGCTGTGAAATAAGTTGTGCTTAAAGCAGATCCATTCCCAGCCAGCCTCAGGGCTTCCCTGCACTGCTGGGAGTGCTGCAGTGCCTCAGTGCCCTGCCAGGCAGGGGAGGAGAAGGAAGGAGCTGGAAATGAAGAAACCAGCACCTGGTTTGTGAGAAGTTCCTGAGCTACAACAACCTGTGTGTGTGTTTGTGAATGATTCCTCTGCAGCACAAGTCTTCCTGTTGGATGTGGGCACATTATAGTGGTGGCTCTGGGGAAAACACCTTTTTTTAGCCATAAATCAGATTTTTCTTCAAGTTCTGTCCCAACCAGGTTTTGTTTGTGCAGTGAAATGCCGCACTCCCTTTTGCAGGGAGCAGGTGTGCATCTTTAAAACTTTTATTTTCCTTCTCTGAGATAGGAAAGCAAAGCAACCCCTTGGAATGGCAGCAGAGTGCTTGGGGAAGAGCTGGAGATATCTGTGAGGCATCATCTGTTCACTGGCAATGAAAAGAGGAAAAGTGCAGGAGGAAAAGCAACTCTTCAGTCGTATTTCCTAATCTGGAGGGACAAGTGGGTGTGGGAAGTAATGACAGCCTGTAATGGCCTTGGCTGGCCATCTGCTAGGGGCTTCATTTGCTCTGTAAAATAGAGGGAATTTAATACTCAGTTTAGGAAAAATATTGTGCTGTCTGAAAATTCAGTCAGCAAAACAGGAGGAGAGAGAATTTCTCTCATGCCAAAAACGCTTGTCAGCGTGGAGGTTCTGTAAATACATACATATATATATATATATAATTTTGTAAATTCTTCAGAAAATTATGAGAGATCTCTATGTTGGGCTCTAGTGGGTTAAAGAACTAGTCACAAAAAATTAGGAAAAGTTTGAATTTTATACACTGAATAAATTGAAAGGCATCTTCAGGAGATTAAACAGAGTCTTCGGTCAACAGCTTTACAATAACACTTAGAGCTGTGAAATCAAACATTCAAAGTTTCAGAGATGGTGAAGTAACAAAATTGGCATTTCTGACACAGTCCAAGTTGGTTCATCTGCAACTTTGGCTGTGTTTTCTTGGAGGTTGAGCTGCAGGAAGTTCATTCCTTCAGCAACACTTAATGGTTGAGGACTCCACCAGCCTGCAGCTGTGTCATTGCAGCTCAAAGCCAGAATTAACTTCTTCAGGGAATCCTCATGGAGCTGCTTTCCCTGGGAAGGGGAATATCCAGCATGTTATGATTCTGAGGTTTGTTGTGCAAAGCAGCACCCCGAGGCCTGCCAGATCTCTCATCTTATTTCAGGATGCAATCTTTGAGCCAGGACTGAAAAACAGATCCTGGTGTGTCAGAGTGAGGGTAGCTAATTCACAGAGTGAGACATAATTCACAGAGTGAGACAGCTGATTCAGAATTGCAGAATAGTTTGGCTTGGAAAGGACCTTGAAGATCATCTCATTCCAAGCCCCTACTGGGGACACAGGTCAGTCTTATCTTCAAAGCCTGAGCTAAACCTCTGGTGGCAGTCACATCTTCAAAGGTGAAACATTAAAAAAATAAATAAATAAACAAACCCCCATCCCAAAGATTAAGGCAGCGTTCAGGTTTCATAGCAATTCAGTATTTACTGTCCTGATTGCAAAGCTAACCTCTGACTTCAGGGAATTTATTATTTGAAAGAAAAAATCCTCATAGGAAGAGCAGGCAGCAAAATTTCCACGTGCACTGCAAATCATCTTGGCATGGTGACTGAACTAAAATATTAACTTGAGCTCAATGAGAGTCCTGGGTGTTGACTTGACATCAGCTTGAGGTACTGACTGCCTCCAGAAATATGAAATACTCAAGGATACAGAGAGAGGATTCATTTATCCTGCAGGAAGCACCCACATTCCTTAATTCAGGGTTTTCATATCTCAGTGTAAATACTTGGCCAAAATATTTTCTCATTGTATTTGGGGTTTTAAACTCATTTTTGTCAGTAATTGCTAGAAACTCAAGCAACTTTTTATTTATTATTTTACTGCTTAAACAGTTTTCTTTATCCCAATGGAAGAGGATCAGAAAAAACATTTCTGTTTGATCTCCTTTGAATAAAAGCCAGCAGGTGACCACTCCAAATGCAGAAAAATTACTTACAAATATGAATTTTATATCAAAGCAATTCTCAGTGTGTTCAGACCACAAGGAGCATTCAAGTTGCTTAATAGGAGATACCATTTTCAAGACATTTTTTAATCATTTAAAACATCAATGCTAATGTTGGTCCTTTTTTATTTTTCTTCTGGTAACATGGGTTTTATACTAGAATCCATCTTTCTGCTCATTAACACTCCAAGAGAGTAAATAAAAACAGGCATCAAGCAACAAATGTGCTTTCTAAGTTTTGATGTTTATGGCACAGAACCTCATAAACTCAGCCTTAAAGTGTTTTGTCAGTGTTAGACACTATAAAGATTTGGCTTTTTGACTTTATTTCACAGCCTATCATTTGCTCATTGCAGGCTTGTTTTTACTGAATTCCCACTGCATTTGATTTCTTTTTAAAAACATTTGCTTATACACTCATCTGAAATGTCTTTATGTCTGCATGCTGGGAACATCCCTATCTCAGCTCTCTTTGATGATGTTCTCTGTTTAATTCAGCTGCTTTTCATATTTGGTGCACTAATTGGCTCTTCACAGTCTGGCTTTTCAACTCTGCATGGTAGATCTTTGTGCATTAAACACATTTTTACCTTTTTTTCCTCTCCCATTTTCCAGCTTCCCCCCCTTCCCCTTTTCTTAGTTTTGCATTATTGTCTCTCCTGTCAGTAATGTGTAATCACATAGGTCAAAATTGCTTCAAATTAACTTTTTGCCCCACTCTTTCCTCACTCTGTGAAAGCTTATTAAAGGCAGACTGACTGAAGCTATGGGACAAAATCTGGAGTCTGGACAGAAGGTGTGGAGTCAAACAATAAATATTTATCTTTTAAAAACTATTTGTACCAAATAAAAGCTGTCTTCCTGCATGACCTTTGCTTGCAAAGGGAGAATTCCCTTGCCTTTCTTTTGCTCTTGCCATCAAACATCTTACTTGAAAGAAAAGCTTTTAAAAACCCCCAAAACCACTAAAATACACCCTAAAATGTTTAGTCTCTCACCCAAAAAGGGATAAATTCCCAAACTACATCACAATTACATTTAGCTTTTCTCATATATAAGTTTAGGGAATTGAAATGAAATGGTGGAAAGCTGAAATAAATCCTTCCAGCCAGGCCCAAAGAAATGTCAGTGGAGTGTCACCTTTCCCTGAGGGATGTCAAAACCAAACAACTTCAATATTTTTCCTCACTTTTAGAATTTGTTCCAGCTTATGTTGGTGGCTGACAGCAAAGCAGGAACTCAGAGATTGTTGATGAGACAAGCAAAAGGAAATCCCCTTGTCCACAGCTCATTGCTCCTTATTGGGAATTTAGACAGTTCTGAGACAATGCAGCAATGAAATCAGTTCAGTCACATGCCAGGGCAAAATGATAAATGAAAAATCATAAATTATAAAATAAGACCCTCGTGGAAATGAAACGTTCAGAATCCTATGGCTGAGTAGGAATATATTTAATCTCTCAATATGAATGCTTATTTCTGTCCAATGCCTTACTCTGGTTTTTCAGTGTACTAAAATTATTCCCAATACAAGCAGCAGAGCCTGGAATTTACAGGGGAAGAAGCCTTGGCAGCCTGTATCTGTTTCCTTAAAAAACACTTTGTGAAGTGCATACAGTGAATTAATTAGGAAATGGAATAGAGAAATACAAAGCTTTGCTCTTTATTAGGCTCACTAGACAGAGTAATTAATATTGCTGGGTTCCATACCAGCTTTGGTGACTGAGTGGCCAATTCCAGGTGGTTGGGGGAAAAAGTAAAGCAGCAGAAGCCTAAATCACCCTGATGGGATGAGCCAGCTGCATTCAAATGGGAAAACTGGAGGGTGTGGGGTCATGGCATTGAATTTACTGTGTGAATATCCATTGAATTTACTGTGTGAATGTCCACAGCCCAGTTCTGGAAGGTTCCTCATGCACTGGGCAGAGGAGGAGCCAAATGCAGGCTCTGGACGTGGCACCAGCCCTTCCTCCAGGCTCCTGCTCCTTTTTCAGCACCAGCTTGGAAACTTCATTTGGAGCTTAGAAGACAAAAATAGGCAACAGAGAGAGAAATTATTTGCAAAGCAGGGAGGATTGGTTTTATACCTCATTTGAAAACCTTGGAAGCCTGCAGAGGAAGAACAAAGAGCTTATTGCTGGCCTGGGAAACATCTGGGAAAATGATGAGAAATGGTGCTCAGAGGGCTGAGGAACCTCTCCTGTGAGCAGAGGCTGGGGTGTCCAGCCTGGGGAAGGCTCCAGGCAGACCTTAGAGACCCTCCCATTGCCTAAAGGAGCTCCAGGAGAGCTGGAGAGGGACCTGGGACTAGGGATGGAGGGATGGGACAAAGGGGGATGAGTTCAAACTGAAGGAGGCAGATTTAGATTGGGTGTCAGGAAGGAATTCCTCCCTGTGAGGGTGCTGAGTCCTGGCAGGGGTTCCCAGAGCAGCTGTGGCTGCCCCTGGATCCCTGGAAGTGTCCAAGGCCAGGCTGGATGGGGCTTGGAGCAGCCTGGGGTGGTGGAAGGTGTCCCTGCCCACGGCAGGGGTGGCACTGGATGGGATTTAAGGTCCCTTCCAACCCATTCCATGTTTCCATGATCTTTCTCAGGTACCCTCACAGCTTCTCCAAACCAAGCACTGCCCTCAGCTCCCTGCCCTCAAACCTGCATCCTCCTGGTCCCAAATCCTTCCTCACCCCCCAGGGCACCATCCAGAGCACTCCTGCTCCTTTCAGGTGCTGATTTCTACCACATCCTGGGAAAAGACTTTTATTTCAGCTGCTGCTCCTGAGAGCTGGGTTTCCAGCTGGGGGAGAGGCCCTGGGAAGCAGTGACAGTGTTTGTGGGTCAGGAATGAAGCCCCAGCCCATCCCAGGCTGAGTGCCAGCCCAGCTGAGCAGCTCCAGTGGTGTCAGAACCCAGGACATCCCTCTGGCTGCCCTGGAGGACTCGAGACCCTGACAGGGGCTCAGAGACCTTGGCACAGAGTCAAAAACCCCTGTGCCTTTGGTTTTAGCCCTTGGAAAAACAATTACCAACCTTCTATGAGGATTCCCAAGCCACGAGATTTTAAGTAGATTGGTGGTTAGTTTGTTACAAGATAGAAAAGTAGAATTTTGAGTTTTTGGAGTGGGGGTTCAGAAGCCAAGATGGAGGGATTTGGGCGTGCCTTGTCCTTCTTCTTCTTGTTCTTGTCCTCCATCTTCTGCTGTGATGGTGGCACTTTTGGATTGGTTTAGAGTAGAGACAGACTGTCTAACTTGGGTGATAGGTATTGGAAAATTATTGTGAATAAAGTACATGTAGTTTTCAGTATAAAAAACTAACACCACCCCAAGGGTGGTCAGTGTGCCTCGAACCAACCTGCCAGACAGACCTCAGTGGGTCAGGGAAAGAATGTGATAAGAGAAAATAAACAACCTTGAGAAGGAGAGCAGAAGAATCCTGACTCCTCCTTTGGCTGCTGGGCTGGGAAAAGAGACTTGTGTGTATCTCGGGGTCACTCTGACCAGCAGAAATCCCGAGGCAGTGGAGCTGCTGCCTTGGCCCTGCCTGGCTCCAGGCTGCTCCTTCAGCAGGGCTAAGGGGATTAAAGTCAGCTCTCCCCACTGAGGGAAACAGGAATGACAGCCTCAATGACACTCAGCTTTAAAGTCACAGAGATGGCTCAGCAGACAGGAGTTTTGCCCTGTTTGTGTCTCGAGTCGGAGGATTTTCCACTTAAATGAAAATAAGTGCTGATTTATGCAATCAAGGGAAAAGTTGGAATAAGCTACATGGTCTTTTAAGGTAATCATGTAAAAATATCTAACATAAATGGAACTGCTTGCTTGAAATAGACAAAAAATATTTTATTCATAAAAATAACTCCTTCAGATATAACCATCAGTATTCAAGTACAGAGCAAGCTGTGCTTTCCATCATCATCCATTTTTCAAATGCAATATGAGATATGAAACACTTTTAGCAATATTTTTTACACAATGTTTATTTGGTTTTCTTTTCTTTATTTATGACAGCAGAGGATACAATTGTTCTTGGAGACTCTTGGACACCTTTGCAACTTGCATTCTTTGATGTTTTATTCGAATACTGGAGGCAAAGGGATGTGAATGACAAATATAAGCATTCAAAATGAGTTGGGAAACTTGTCTTTAATACTTAATTGGATTTTGCCAGGCACTGTGCCCAGCCAAGAAAACACTCAACATATCCCTGTCTGAAAGTGTCATAATTTTACACAGGGAAATGTCTGTGTGCCAAAAGTATCACCAAATAATTCAAACACTAAACTGCCAAAAGTTTCTTTTCAGTAATGACAAGAAATTAAGTAATTGTTCATAGAAAAAGCCCTTGGGTCCCTTACTCACATTATATGAATAGGGTCATAGTATTACAGCGTTACAGTAATGATCTTTAAACTTGGATTCCAAACCCAAATAAGTAAAAAAAAATTACAAACTTCCTGGATGTCAAGGTAGATTTATTTTTTTAATGTGTGATTCTAATGAATTTTGTACGGAATTAATTTTTTCACATAAAGTAATTTTAATTATTTTTCTTCTGCCGTTTAACAAAATTGCTAAAAAGTTATTTCTAAACAAGACAAGAATTATAAAGCTGTTTAATGCCACAAAGTTCAGCTCAAAAAGCAATTTTCTGTTCCAAGAAGCAGGAAATGGAATCCACTTTGATTGACTGAATAAAAAGGCAGAGCCTACTGGAAGACTTCAGCTTTTTTATTCTTTTTCTATTGCTGCAGAAGTGCTTCAAAAGCCATAATGAACCTTTTAACTGGGAATAATTTCCTCCCAGTGCTGTTTGCTCCAGGACAGACTCTGCCCTCTCTTGCACCTTGCTCTGGGCTGGCAGTGAAATTGTTTCCAGTGATTCCAGTTCCCAGTGACTGACCCTTGGAAAGCACAGCTGATAGTGAGACAGAAGAAACTGAAACCCAAACACCACTTTTGTTAGAAGTTTTGATTCAAGAGAACACCATCCATTTCATGCCTGCTCCATTTTTTAACAGACTCATTTGTGTGGTTGTCAAAACCAAATTAAAGGCACAGTGTGTCTGCTATGCCAAAAACAGCAACTCTTTCAAAACTTGCTTTTCCAGCCCTGATGCTCTTCTTTCTCTTCTTTTTTTCAGGAAATGGCTGTTTTAGAAGGCAATGATGTGTGTTAGCAACAACTCTGTGAATAGCTATTGTTTTAAGCAATAAAATAATAATAACTCCTATTTATTGGTCAAAATAGAGCAAACTATTAGCATTTCAAGAAGTGAAAAAGTGGCACTGCTGCCTCAGGGCTGTCACCCTTGTTTGTGGCAGCATGGTTGAGGAGTTTAATTCCTCTGTAAAGGCCAGAGAGGAGATAGCATTGTAAATGCAATAAACTTGATTTAAACACTCCAAACCTGTAATTATTAGGGATGAGATATCTGACATAAGAGGACCTTCCAACCCTGAAAAAACAAAAAAGCCAAATCACACAAATACAAAAAACATTCAAACTCTGAGACAGACCAGAGTCCCCTCCCAGGTGATTCTTATCTGGTGTGCTTGATCTGCTGGCCAGGTGAAATTTATTAATCAGTAATTACCCCCCCCAGCTGCTATAAAAGTCTTTTAGACAAGTAGAGGCGTGCCTGTGTGCGTGGAAGGAGCAGGAAGGGGAAGGCTCTGCTCAGGAGAGGTCAGTGGTGCTCTTATCTGCTCATCTTTTCAATTTTATGGGAAAAAAAATAATTTTGAAGTGCTTTGAAGTAGTTGGTGTGGTGTTTTCTGTCTTGGTGTTTTCAGAGTGTTTGTTGGGCTGCTGCTGGCCAGGCCCTGGGACAGGCTGGGTGCTGTGCTTGTGACTCTGCACAATAAATTGTGTCTAAATATTTTACACTGAGGTTTTCTGCTGTCTTAGGGAAGTGGGAATAACTCTGCAGTTACAAACTCTGGGCTCTTTCTTGATGGCCAGGCCAGGGATGGGTCTGGAGCTGAAGTTCAGGTGTAGTTTGGATCTCCATGGATTTTGCTGTGCCATTTTTCCCCACTCTTTCTTTGCTTTTCTCTCACCCTGTGAACTGTGCTGCTTTAGAAAACATGGGTTCATGGCTTGCTTCTCTTTGTGAGGGCTCTGAGAAGCAACAAACAAATTACCAACTGAAGTGAAAAGCTCATTCTCTACTTATGGCCAGGGCAATAAACCAGGTGGAGTGATGGGTTCCCAGGGGCTGGGCTGCCCTGTGTGCCTCAGCTGCCTGGTGTCCCAGGTCAGGGACAGGGAGGGAGGGAGCTGCTCTGCCAGAGATGCCTGATGGCTTCCTAGGAGCCTGTAATCACCCCTGAGCCCCTGCTTTAGTGCCCTTTGCTCTGTTCTGTCCCCTGTGCTGTGCTCCAGGGGCACCTGGGTCCCACAGTGGAAGGTGTTGGTGCAGCAGGGCACAGGGTGGGCTCCTGGGATGGGCTGATGGATTCCTGCTGTTCCCAGCACAGGCATCTCCCAGCCTGCAGCTGCTGAGCCTTTGCCCCTGGGTTACACCCTGGCAGTTCCATGTTGGGTGTTTGGCAAGCTGCACAGTCTATGAGAAATGTTGCCTGCTTCCCCAGGCTGACAGGGCTTGAGAGGGAGCATTTGTCAAAACAATTCCTTGGTTGTCTATTTTCCTTGCTCTTCCTTATGCATTGTATGAAGGGAAAAAGCTGGCATGAGATGGGAGGGTGATGAATTTTGGTAATTGTGGGGCTCTGTATTCACTTCCCTCAGGGGCTGTCACACACACCAGGGCTGAGTTTGAGCAGCTCTCCCCCAGGGTTCTATCACCAGCACTGAAGCTCTGCTGGTGCTTTGCAAGCATCCCTTACGTGTCTTGATGCTTCAGAGGCCACAGTGATTGTGTCCCATCTGGTTACAGCTTGTGCAAATGAAAATAAGGCACAGATGTGCAAGGGCCAGGTGCTGCTGTCACAGGTGTGGGTGGTGCTGGGGCTGTGCAGCCTCTCCTGTCACTAAAGCAGCTTAGGAACCATCTCTTCCCTCTGCCCATTCCTCCCCTCTTACAGACTCCCAGAATGGTTTGTGTTGGAAGGGACCTTAGAGATCACAGCTCTGGCTTGGTGCCACGTGGTTGATAAGAAAAATCTCATTTTAGGCCCTTTTTTTTTTGGGGTGTAGCAAACACTGATATTTTAATGAGCTGTCCATCCACAGACTGCACTTTTTAATTTAGTGTGCTCATGGTTGGAAGCCTATTGCTCTGCCAGTGCAGCTTTCCACAGCACCCAGCACCAGCTAGCCAGGAGAAAATTCAGGTGTTATTTTTACCTTGTGCACAGAGATCAGACAATTGATAACACATCGTGGAGGTGGGTGAAAAGAGGACCCTAATGCACCTGGCTTGCCCTTTTTGACCTTTTGAGAAGCTGTTTGTGGGTTTTTGCTGTGTGTGTGTGGCACAGACAGAGGTGCTGCTGCAGACCAGGAGCAGCTGGGTCAGTCTCAGTCTCTGCAGCCCTGGGGGGCTGCAGGGGCTCTCAAGTGCAGCTGGTTCAGCCCTGGCTGTGCTCACAGCAGAGACCCAAGGGAGCTGAGAGCTGCTGCAGCTCCTGGGGTGCTGCACAGGGTGGCTGAGGCAAGGTGGCAATGAGAGAATGAGGTCTGGCATTCACCACAATGAATAAATATGGTTGAGGATGAAAAAAAGGATTGAGAAGGAAAAGGATTGCTGGTGAAATCAGTCTAATATAGTGCAAAGAGATTTGTTGGGATGGGCTTTGGCTGTGGCTCAATCTTTTATTCCATGTTTGTGGTGGAAATGGGGTGGCTCTGAGGGAGCTGGGAAGGATTCTGTGCTCTGCAGTGGCAGCTGTAACACAAACTGGCAGCTCCTCTGCACCAGGGAGCCCTGCAAGACAAATCTGCCTGGTCTGGTACACCTGCAGCAACATTCATGGCACTTTTGAACTAATATTTTTTCTGTTTCTGAAGAATTGCTTCCATCTCTGCTTACCTTTCTTTAGTTTTGCCTAAAAAATACCCCAAACAAGGCTACAGTTGTGATTTCTGGAGCCTAAACTACTTATAAATGGATGGTGAAGATGGTTGTTCTGTAATTGCTGAAAGTGTCTGTGACTACAATGTTGTGTGATTATGTCTGTGGGAAGTACAAGATAAAAGAAACTTATCAGAATTGCCACAGGTTTAATCCTGTTCTTCTGGAGTTATTGGAAATATTGCCTCTGATTCAGCCTGCCACAAGATTGTGGCTTTCAGGGGTGTTCTTTAGGTTGTTCTGGTTTTGTACAAGAGTCTGAGTAGTGAGCCATGTATTTATTTTTTCTTTTCCAATTACATGTGAGTATTTAGACATATTTCATAGAGCTAATTTGAAATAAAACTAACCTTGTTAGTATTTAGGTCTCAGTGTATTCCCTCAAAAAGGCCCATAAAAACCCATGAGGAAGTCCAAACTATAAATTAGATTTGAGGACAGAAATATGTTAGATTAGAAGTTTGGTGTTTTTTTTCAGGCAGCCTCATAAAGGGTTGGGAGAGTTTTCTTCATTTAATTCAATCTGGAAAAACAAATAGCCTGCAAGCATCCTTTTGCCTCCCCAAATGGCTCTTCTGCCTTTGCAAGGTAAAGTTCTGGTGGTTTTAGGGGGAATTAATCCTGGAGCTCTGCTGGGAGAGCATTCAACATTTCACTGTGCTCTCTCTCATTGAAAACCAGATTTAATTGCTTTTACTTACAGATGTTCTTCTTCCCTACGGGAGGCACTGCAAGATAAATTGTGCAATTAGAAGGTTGTTTTAATTCTCACACCTATCTACTACTAAATGACTTTTTATTAAATCTTTACAAATCCTTTTAGCAATGTTATCTCAATTCTTGTAGCTTACCAGTGAAGAACATGAGGCAGTTCCCAATAAAATTGTTTTTTCTCAAGCTGTATCCATATGAAAATAATTTAATAAGGGACTGGTCCTGGGATGTTTGCTGTAATGAGCAAGTTTAGTTTCATTAAGAGGAAATAAATTTATGGCAGAATACATGACCTAAATTCTTTAGGGAGTTTGTAGTGATGCACTTCTGGGCAGGGAGCTCGACTGGACCTAGTCCTAGTTTTTATGGCAACTGATTGATAATTAATTGTCCATAATTAGCTGAATTTTAGGATTGGATAGTTATTGGTAAATGTTTCTGGAGGTTTGGAACAAAACTCCTTAGAGTTTTGGAACAAAAACTCCAGCATCATCCTCCATGAGAAGTCTTCAAATAAGAAACAGACAGACCAGTTTGGACACTGGTTCAGACAGGACTCAGAGGTAGAAGCTGGGGTGCACTTGGAAATGATCAAATATTCCCAGGCAGATTCACCAATTCCCTTGCAGAGTGTAATGAATTTGCTGAACTTTATTTAGTCCCTGGAAAACAGTGTTGTGTGGAGCTGCTTATGTAAGTAAGATTAGCATCTGTGCTTACATTAGTTAGAAAAAATTAGGAAGGTTATTAATGCTTCAAATCACTGTCTGAAATTAAAAGGAAAAAAAAAAAGCCCATAATGGCACATCCATGCTGTGGTGTAATTATGTGCATCACCCTTTCTCTGATTAAATGCAATTCAAGCTTCTGTTAAAAAGAAATAAAGAAAAAAAATCATAGACAATTACAAACCTAAAACCCCTCCACCTGTTTCTGGTTTATCAGCTGCTCCAGCCACTGTCCTGCAGACCTTTGGGGCAGACAGCAGCCCCAAACAGGCAATATCTCCAGATTTTATTTGGGGTACTGCTAACTGCAGCATTAAACCCACAGGTGTAAATGGGTTTCCAGGCCTCTCTGTGATCTCAAAGGCAGCTTTGTGATCTGATTGTGTTTCTGGAAACGGGAGCAGCTGGTTCATGCCCCCATCAGGGTTCTGTATCCTCTGTATCTGCAGACCACGTGTGATAAGGGATGTTGGGGTGGCAATTGTCCTTCTCTGGGCCTTGCTTTGTGCCCAGCTGTGCACTAGAACCCCTTCCTAATGTGGACAGAACTGGATCATCTCCATTTTCCACAGCAAAGCCATGATCAGAAATTGAAGCTCTTGCTCAGTGGGTGGTGTGTGTTTGGTGTTTAAGTTAATAGCCTTGCATTTTTATATCAATATACTCCATATAATTATTACTTTGTCTGTAGTCCTTCAAGTTGCCACTGAATTGAAGAATGCCAGTTTTCTGAACGTGGTACAAATCTAATTTATCTCTTAAATTAATTAGCAGGAGACTGCATAAACACTAGAAATAATTTAATAAAGGAGGGACTCCAGATGGCTGAAGGTAGACTCAGGCATTCAGAGCATTCCCCATCCTGATTGCAGCACCATGCACAGCCAGACGTCCTGGTGCTCTGGGGAATTTACAGATGAGCTGCACTGCAATCTGCTGGGAGGCAGAATAGTCCCAGGGCTTCATTGTCACAGAAAAAACAGAATGTCTATTGAAGAAAACTAATTGCTGACAGTTTTTGAGCTGGCTTCAGTACACGATGCATTTGTTCTGCCCTGTAGATTCTTGTTTCAAAAAATAAAGCACACACGTGCAAATAGAAACGTATTGCTCCAATCTCCATGGCATTTATGTACAATTTCCCTCCAATGACTCCAAGCTCCCTTTGTCTGCACAGGTGTTTAGCTGGCAGTGGGATTTTTCCAAAGGTTCCCTTTTGATGCAGCTCTGCTGAGAGACCCTGCACAGCTCAGGTCCTGAATAACAAACCAGTGTGAGAGGCTTGAAGTGATGTGCTTCAGCACATCCTCCTCTCCTCTCAGGGGGCAGAAAGAGAACACAGTGGTCCAGTTTCTCCTCGGGGATGCTCTGGGATGCTGCTCTCATCTGAGAGCAAAGAAAGGGATGTAATTCAGGACTCTGACCCAGAAACACCTGCAGAAGAGAAGGGAATCTCCCTAACATCTGTTTCTGGTCTCCAGGGGCCACTGTAGCATTTGTTCACAGTATTTTTCTCCTTTTGTCCTTCTCTTGCCAAGGAAAATCCAGCAGGCAGTGAGTGTCAATATGGCCTTCAAGATTTCACATACCCCCTGCTAACTGACTTCAAGCCAAATTACAGCCTGGCTGCAGAGGGCTCACCTGTGTATTTAAAAGGAGGAGTGTGATAGTTCACTTCTGGGGAATTTTGGAAGGAATTTTGAATGAGTTAGAGATGGGACCTCTGAGTTATTTGTGATGATGATGTTTATTTTCTTCCATGTAGAAAGGAAGGGTGAGTTTGGCTCACATTTGTACCACGTGGTTTAGAAGGTTACAAGACCTTTTAAGGATTTCTTGACCAATAAAACACTGCCAACAAGGCCATTTATATTTTTGACCCAATCCTTAAATACTTCCTCTTATGGACCCATGCTACAGTGTGAGCTTTTTTTAGTTAATTATGTTATGACACACAAACCTACAGTACTGAATTCTCATCTCCTTGTTTACCTCTGTAACTACTTTGTTTTTTCTGTAGCTAAACCTCTAAACTTTACTCAACGTGTCTCTGCTTTAAACTACAAATCCACATTCTCACTTTTAGCACCTCAGTTTGGGAGCCTTTTCCAAGGTCTCAGATCAAATCCTGTGTTTAATTCCAAACTCTGGCTCACAGGCCCAAAGTTCTGAGAGTTCCCTGCCTTTTGGATTCCAGCAAAGGAGGGTTTATGTCACAGAATAGTTTCCAGACTGGAACCCCCATGCAGAGATATGCAGATTAATTACTCACTGATAACTCAGTATTAGCAATGTGTTCTTGGTCAGTGCCTTACAGGTGTAGGAAGGTTTGTACTGCAGTTCAGTGGCTTCTCTCAGGTGCTTTTGGGGCTGTGCTTTGGGTTTTTTCCCCCTGTGACCCCTCATTATCCATCCCCTGCCCGGTGAAAAGCCATTTATCAGTTTTTCAATGCCCATCTTGGAGCAGTGCAGAGTTCCTGCTGAAGGAAGGGCACCTCAGGTGTCACAGGAACTGGAAGGTCATCAGTCTTGGGAGGGTTCTGCATGGGCATTGAGGTTGTATGGGAGAATTCAGCAGCCAGGCCAAGAGAAAATGTTTGCAGTGATTAATTAGCTCGGCCTGCTGTTGGGTTTTGCTGATGAAATGTGCTCCTCTGATTTGACTGCCTTGGCTTGGGCACCCAAGGAGGTCGTGGATGCCACTGGGATCCCTTTGTCAGTGTGGAAAAAGACTGAATACACACTTTCTAGCTGAAATAGAAGCAGTTGTGCATGGATTGATTTGATTTGAAATGGAGCCTCCTGGGATCTGCAGCCACTCCTGGCTTCACAGGAGAATAAATTTTGGCCCAGCAGGGTTGTGAAAGGCTGAGAGCATTCAAAGCTGGGAGACCACACCTGTGAGATGACCAGAGGTATCAGGAGAGTCTCCAGCTCAGTGAGTTAGAATCACAAAGTATTTTGGCTTAAAGGGACCTTTAAAGTCACCTCATCCAGCCCCCTGCAATGAGCAGAGACATCTTCAACTGGACCAGGGTCTTGTTTGACCTGTTTGACCTCAGACACTCCCAGGGCATCCACAACCTTTCTGGGCAACCTGTGCCAGAGGTTCATGAAGTAATCCTGGCAGAATCACAGTTTATACCTTCTCCTCTAAGTAAAATAAAGCAAAAATTGCAATAGCAAGAAGTTCGGACTTTGTAGAAATGATTTCTTTGCAATATTAATGTAGAGGCTGGATAATGTACCAGGGGAGTGCTGCCAGCACAAACGTGACAGAAGAATGAGTGTGGATTATAGGAATAAAACTGTTCAACCTCCTCTTGGCATCTGCTCTAATCCATCAGACCTCTGGGAAATTCAAATGCATAAGCAACTCCTGGAATAAAACAATCACTACTGCTTTCCTATTTTAAAGTTTCATGTGCCTGATCATGAGGGGGGCAAAAAACAAAAGCTCTGAAAATGGTTACAGATCTATCTGCTGCCTTATTCAGGCAGCTCACGTCTGAGATGGGAGCGTTTTAGTGCTGAAAATTGATTTCTGGACAAAATGGGGATCAAAGAGGTAAAAATTGGAACTCAAACCCTGTTTTCATCAGCAGCCAGACTTCAGACACTGCATGGTGGGAAGGCTTAGCAGCAGCTGAGCTGTGCCTTGATGATATGATAAACCTGGCTTTGCAGTCAGGGATGGAGGATCAGAAATGCTGTGCCTGCCTGACACAAAGCTCAGATCAGAGGGAACTTGCTTGGAGGGGTTGAAGTTTTGTTTAAAGAAATGTTTATGGATTAACTCTGGAATGGGAAGGTTTTGTGCCATGCCTGGAGCTTTGTCAGTGGGCATAAATTTGACAGAAAGGAGCATGAAATTCAGGCTGTGCTCTCTGACTATCCAGAAATGTACAGCTGGTGACTCAGGAGTATTTTTATTTATTTTTTAAAATAGAGTTATTTGCTATTTTTAAAAAGGGGGATGTTATTTTTAGGGGGATGTTTTCTCAAAGACTTTTAAGAAAGCTGGAGCTGTCCAGAGAAGGGTGATACAGCGGGGGAAGGGTCTAGAAAACACATCTTATGAGGAGCAGCTGAGGGTGCTTAGTCTCTATTAGATGACACAGGATTTCCTGAGAGATTGCACATGAGCCTTGTGAAAATTTCAGAGTTTATTGCACAGAATCTATCTCACATGATTGTCAAAAAAGTTAATTTTATAACAGAAATCAGTGCAAACTATATATATATATTTATGCACATTGACTGTGCTCCTACATCCACAAGTTTTCAAGATCTAGGGATATAGTCCAGTCATAGGCAGGAAAATTCTTTGGCAATGACAATAATAATCAAAGTTGCCTTCCCAAAGCAACTTTTTCTGCTGTAGGAAAGCATACTGGTTGCAGAAGGAAACAAAATGCTGGGGATCTGAAGATTCCTAACCTCAGTTATTAAATAAATACCTTATTCAGCTGATCACAACATTTACTGCAAGATTAGTGAGATGTATTTTTTTTTAATTACAGGGTATGTAATTATTTTTTAATTAGGTGAATGAAATCTGTGGGTGGTGAAAAATAACCCCATACAGAAGGACTAGCAGGTGTGGGGTTACTTCTTTCTCTGTCTCAAAAATCAAGAAGTCTGTCTCAAATGAATCAGATTCTGTTCCTTGCTAGCCCTCTGATGAAATCCTTTCTTCTGTTTTTTTTAGTATTGTTTTATTATATCATTTTCTTTTACTATAATATATATAATAAAATAATAAATCAGCCTTCTGAAAGATGGAGTCAACATTCTCATCTCTTCCCTCCCCCTGGGACCCCTGTGGACACCACCACAGTTATCCTGGTGCCAGCAGAGTTTCCTGGTTTTCCTCTGACCCCCCCCCTGCTTTTACCCCCTCAGACCTCCCTTCTGCCTCTGGGCTTTGCCCTGCACACCTGGTGATGGCCTGGAGAGAAAACTGACTCCTCTGAGGGGCTGAGTGAGCAGACACTGAGCTGGGCAGGGTTTAATGCTGCTGAGAGGGACCCCTGAGGCCAGAGTGACCTATTGCTCAGTGGTCTTGCCTCCACCTTTTATACACTCCAAGGAATGTCATCCTTGGGAAGTGGGGGGGAAGATGTGCTCCTCAGGGGTGCTCAGTGGAGATATGGAAGACCAAGCCCAGCCCCAGCAGCCACAACTGGGCTTGCTGAGCCCTTCTGCTGCTTTTTTGAGCCTCTTGCAATTTATTCCTTGCCCTATGACCTTGAAAGTGTTTTAACATAATGTGTGTGCATTGGAATAAACCATGGGCAACTCCACTTTCTTCATGGTGGAAAAAGCCCATTCTTTATTCACATAACTCATTTTTATACATAAAATTTTTTATACATAGAATTTTTATTCACATAACTCGTTTTACAGGCCTGGTGTGTGGCTCTAAACTGGTTAGCAGCTTTTTTGCTAATTACTTTATTGGTTAGTAAAAGATATTTTGTTTTTCTAACAAATCTCTCTATTCTTAAATTGTTTACATATTTTCTTCACTGGTTTCATGGGATAGATTTAATGCTTGTGCAGGTGCAAGTTGTTTTTCACCCAGGAATAGATTGTTGTGCTAACAAACTGCTCACACCAGGATTGCTTTCACATGGCAACTTGCAAAGTGCTGGCCTGACAAGGCTAGCACTGATCTCTCAGAGCAGGCCTGCTTTTGTAAGGCATTTCTTTTGTCATTTTTCCTCCTTACTGCCATGTGTGTGTAGAATTCATCTGTTGGTGAATTGCCTTGTTCAGAGCACACAGGATTGTTGCATGAGGCACCAATTGCTGTTTGCTGAGTGAGGCTGGCAGGTTATAGTGTGTCTGGTTGCAGCTCAAAAAATGGGAGTGTGTTGTTAGAAACTGGAGATAACCTTTCCATAAAGGCAGAAATACCTTTTTCTCTTTTACCCCGGTGGAATTTAAGTTCCCTTCTATCTCCTTAATTAAATTAGAGCTGGCAAGGATATGATCAGGCTCCTGGGGGGAGCAAAACAATTCCAGTAAGAAATACTGTCCATTCTTTTAAAGAGAAGATACTAAAAGGATTTTGAACTCAAAAGTAATCTAACTATGGTGAAAGTGGTGCAAACCAAAGCCTCAGTTGTCTGCTGAAACAGCACCAACCACAGCTCAGTTTTTGCTGTGATTTTGTACAAATAGATGTAAATAACCAAATAACTGTGTGGGAAGCATAGTTGCCACCCTTTGGAGCACGGTGCTGGGTTATCAGGAGATATTTCAGCTCCCACTGTGGGGCTGGGGGAGCCTGATGGGATGAGCAGACTGAGTTAGTTACACGTTTTCTTGGGGAATTTCCAGCAAAACTCTTGGTTGTTCTATCCCTGACTAGTTTCTCAATGTCTTTTTACATTGTTGGTCCAGCCAGATTGTTCCCACACTCAGCTCTTGTTTCTTATGTTCTGCACCTGGCATCTGATGGAGAAAGAGCAGAAGCAGCTTTCTTATCTAGGGAATCCTTGTAAAGAAAGCAAATTTAGGAAATAATTTGTTCCTTCAAACAGGCTGCTGTGTTCAACCCCCTCTTGTGCCTTGTTCTGATAAATGTGATCAGCTTATCTGCTGTGCCTGCTCTGAGCTGGGAAGGCACTGCCTTTTACACCCACTGTGGGAAACCTTTAACCTAGAAATATCCAACAGATTCCAGAGGCTGTAATTTAAATCACAGGAAATTTAACAGTGCTGCCCCGGACCAAGAAGGTACAAATGCAATTAAAAAAAATTATTTATCATGAACAATTACTTGCAATTTTTTCACTTGTCAGCCCAGTCTTATTGTTGTTCATGGATTTATAGCAATGGTAATTTTGCCCTGTATTTTGACTTGCAAAGGTGAGCAGAAATATTGTTACTTGTTGTTGCAAACTTTATAGTAGAGAAACTAGAGGTAACTCACCTGATTTTACCTAAAGATATCTCCAAGCAGTTAAGGGAAAATGATGTATTTCTGCCAAGCCATTAAGAGAATACTTTGTTAAAAAGTCACTCTTGCCCAAGTCTTGTTTTTATGGAGCAATTATAATTAGTTAGGACTGCTCCAAGTGTCAGCCAGGAGTCAGGCTGCTGCAGGGAAATAAGTCCAACAAGTTTATTGCTTCCCACTTTGGAGTGATGGCCTGCCTCAGCAACCTGCAGCATGCCAAATAGCTTCTGACGGGATGAAAACTCAAATTTTATCACTTCTGAAGGTCACAGCATATTAAATGTATTACAAATACATGTAAACAGCTGTAAAATGCAAATTCACTTCCTCTGTGAAGCAAAATCTCCTGTAAAATATTTCTAGTTGTTTCTTTTACTTGGCTCCTGCTGGAATCAGGTCTGTAAGATTTATTTATGGAGTGGCTGAGTTGGTGTCCATTGGCTTTTTTATTGTTTTCTTTATTTTAAAGAGCTCAGTTTACACCACTGAACTTCCCAGTTCCACATTCATTTACATCAGATAAAACACAGTGGGGTTTTTTCCCTTTAATTTGAAATATTATTTTTTCAATACAGCATTTTTTTAAAATTGAAATCTACTTTGTCCTGAGGGGTGGTTGAATATTCAATTGTGGCAGCAGCTTGACATGAGGGGCTATTTTCATTGCTGGATTAGAGGTCCAGCTCTGCCTGTGCAAAGAGAAGATGCTGCAATGTCTTGGTGCTGCCCAAATTAGCAGGTTGTGGCTGATGGCCTTTAATGGACTGCAAGGACCCAGTGCAGGAGAACTTTTTTCCACAAGAATATTTTGTCTTTCACATTTGCTGACTTAAAGCTTCAGGAGTGCTTTCCTAGGAGATTACCTATAACCTGAGTTGGTTTTTTTTTTTAACTGACAATAAAAGCAATTTTTCTCTTCCAAAAACCCAGTGCTTTCCCAACACATTTTTTTCTTTCACTGAAAGAAAGAAGTCTGAAAAGAAGAGTTGCAGAGATCCTTGGAGAGAAAAGTATAATCTTAACTTATGGCTGACTTTTTTTGTCTGAAGATGTGTGATATGTTTTATGAGTGTTTTATCTCCCAATAAAAGGGTTTTCAGGGGCCTGAATTCACAAGAAATGGGAGCAAAATATTTTTTGGTTTGATACTTAGATTTTGGAATACTTCTGGTTGACAGGATTATACATGGAGCTGTCTTTTGGCTTTGCCATTATTCACTAGGGTAAATTAGAATTGCAAACATTAGAGTTTGGGTTTGCCTTCAACTACTTTAATTTCTCTGTATTTTATTCTAGAGTTTTCTTTGGCTTGTTATAAAAATATAAATTAGTCTTTATCCTTTGTTTTTGAAAGAATGCCCACAACCTGCAAACAGAACTGGAAACTCCAAAAGGAATCTTCTTGTCTGTCTAAACAATGATTTATGACTGTTTCTTTGTTTTTTTCATAAAAGTCCCAAACTTGGGGCTGAAATTAATATTTCTTACTCTTCAATTAATGAGAGAAGGCTGTGAAGCTTTCAGGCAGGTTTTGTTTTTGTGGTTGAAGACAGCTAGAGAAATTTGGGCATTTAGAGCAATTTGCTGCATTGCACATCTCCCAGTCTCTAAAAAAAACAAATGTGCAGGCAGTCTTATGCAAGAGTTAATGAATGTAAATTTATAAAAAGCCAGGCTTTCTGTTCTGACCCAAGGCTTCTGCTGGAGAAAGAGCTGCTTCAGATGCTGCTGGTGGAACAGGGGAGAGGAGAACACCTCAAACCTCCTGCTCCAGAAATGCTGAGGAGCTGAGTGCTGGTGTTTACTGAAGCACTGTAGTGTGAATTCCATCAGTTTTACCCATTTGAGGCTGCAATGAAGTTCATGTTTGGGGGAGGCTTCTCTGCCTGAAACACCAGTTCCACAACCTGGTTTCTAACGTGAGGCATCTCTGCAGTCAGGGGAGAACACCTGACCCTTGAAGTCAGCTCATCAGGGAGAAGGTGGGGGGAGACTTCAGCTGGTTGTGCCTCTCCCCCTGGGTTATTTTTGGGGGCAGTGGGAGGGAGGGGGTGACAGAGAAGCTCTGGGTCACTGTCTGCAGGCAGTGGGACTCAGAACAAGACCAATTCAGCCCTAAGTAAGCAGCTGCAGCTTGACTTCAGTGCAATTTCTGCTGTAGCCATCACTCAGGAGCCTGATGTGCAGGTCAGAGCTGATGCTAAATATG
Organism: Haemorhous mexicanus; assembly: GCF_027477595.1. Taxonomy (NCBI): domain Eukaryota; kingdom Metazoa; phylum Chordata; class Aves; order Passeriformes; family Fringillidae; genus Haemorhous; species Haemorhous mexicanus. Next base: position 37,564,053 of record NC_082347.1, read on the forward strand.
CCCTTACTGGCATCATCATGTTTTTGCCTGGTTTTCTACTGCAACTGTTATCAAATTACTGAATTTTCTACCTCTGTCTGACTGCTGTCAGGGGGGACAGTCTGCCTGCAGTGATTGATGGCAGCTTTTCCCATCGCTGCTGCCTTCTGATTTCATTTTCCAGGCATATCTACATCAAATTTTATTATAAAAGATTCCTGCTTTGTAATTTCATTATACAGGGAGAAGGAAGAATTAAAAACATAAACACTTTTGTAATAAAGCAATATGGAGATTTCCAGATTCATGTTCTAAAATGCTCACTGACTTAAAAGGAAAACACAGTGCTCGAGGCAGGAAAAGGCAGCCCTGGAATTATGATTTTAGGCTCTGGAGAATCCAGCTGAGGCCTCTGCCAGTACAAACAGGCAATTAGAAAAATATCTGCCCCAAAGGGCTTCAGATTTATAGACAACCCAGGCAAGCTGTGCATTAGGAAAAAGTCTGAGGGGATGTGAGAGGGAAGTGACAGAGCCAGGGAATGGTGGCACTTGAGCCTTCATGTGACTTGTGGTGGCCCCAGGTCCAGGCAGCATTCATGGGGTCCCAAAGCCTCTGCCTGTCCCAGCTCAAGAGCTTTTGCAGTGGGAAATGGGGAGCCTGGAGCAGCAGGACAGCTCTGGTACATCCCTGTGTGCTGTGAATTCAGCCCTGCACCCAGCTGAGCTGATGAGCTGGGCTGTTCTCAGACATGACCAGTGTGGGAAATGGGTTTATAGAAAGTCCTCAAAGCCTGCCAGGAGGCTCACACAGTGTGGGCATCTGTGTGCAAACCCTGAGATGAGCAGTGCTGGCTTAGAAATGCCATGGAATGGGACAGACCCTGGGGAGAGAGAAATGGAGCTAGAAACAAGTTTCAAGGGGTGGCTTGGCAGAGTCCTAGACCTTTGGAGTCCTAGACCTTTGGAGTCCTAGACCTTTGGAGTCCTAGACCTTTGGAGTCCTAGACCTTTTTTGGAGCCCTAGACCTTTTTTGGAGCCCTAGACCTTTTTTGGAGCCCTAGACCTTTTTTGGAGCCCTAGACCTTTTTTGGAGCCCTAGACCTTTTTTGGAGCCCTAGACCTTTTTTGGAGCCCTAGACCTTTTTTGGAGCCCTAGACCTTTTTTGGAGCCCTAGACCTTTTTTGGAGCCCTAGACCTTTTTTGGAGCCCTAGACCTTTTTTGGAGCCCTAGACCTTTTTTGGAGCCCTAGACCTTTTTTGGAGCCCTAGACCTTTTTTGGAGCCCTAGACCTTTTTTGGAGCCCTAGACCTTTTTTGGAGCCCTAGACCTTTTTTGGAGCCCTAGACCTTTTTTGGAGCCCTAGACCTTTTTTGGAGCCCTAGACCTTTTTTGGAGCCCTAGACCTTTTTTGGAGCCCTAGACCTTTTTTGGAGCCCTAGACCTTTTTTGGAGCCCTAGACCTTTTTTGGAGCCCTAGACCTTTTTTGGAGCCCTAGACCTTTTTTGGAGCCCTAGACCTTTTTTGGAGCCCTAGACCTTTTTTGGAGCCCTAGACCTTTTTTGGAGCCCTAGACCTTTTTTGGAGCCCTAGACCTTTTTTGGAGCCCTAGACCTTTTTTGGAGCCCTAGACCTTTTTTGGAGCCCTAGACCTTTTTTGGAGCCCTAGACCTTTTTTGGAGCCCTAGACCTTTGGAGCCCTAGACCTTTGGAGCCCACATTGTAGTGAGACCCATGATGGGTAATTTTAGATTATTGTCTTTAAGGCATTTACAGCATGATGTGGCAAAAGCTGATAGGCCAAGAAAAGCTTGCAATATATTGTAATTAAGAAATGAGCTTCTGATTGTGATGGCATGAATTATAACATCTGAATTGTCTCACCCTTCCCATGAGACTGAAAATGGAATAGAAGTTTTTATAACACCTCTCTGGGTCTGAAAAAGGCTTAGTCTGACAGAGCATGATCTCATATTTGTTTGTCCAACCTTGGCCCCCTTGGTGCAGGAGCCCCCAGACCCTGCCCAGCAGCTTTGCCCACTCACCCTCCAGGGCTCCACTCCTTCTCCTCCAGTTCCCTGCAGCTGTGTCAGAATTCCAGGAAAGGAGGGACTCAAGCAACAGAAAATAGAGCAGAGCTGTAGAAACAAAGTCAAATAACATATAGCCTGGGATTCCTAAGGAGATTTGAAGGATAAACTTGGTCAGTTTTCCATGAAATGTGAGATTTAGAGCTACAGCTCCCTGGAGCTGTGGTTTTTTTTTGGGGTTTTTTTTTTTTTTTTTTGGAAGTTGTAAGTGAAAAGAACAAAGAAACTTTAGAAACCAAGTGCTAAGAGTTGTGTGGCCCAAAGCAGAATGGGAAAATCTGACCCTGTGGAGGATCTCTGGCCTCTTCTGGGGGGTGTGGGAGGGCTGGGGCTCACTCAACTCACACTGGCCTGTGATGAACACTGAGCCCAAAGCAGGGCCAGGAGTGCTGTCAATGCTGACTTCTATCACATACCCACTTCTGAACTGAGAATTATAACAGTCCAATAATTAATTTTTGGTGGTTTTTGTTGTTGTCATTTTTTTGTGGTTTTTTGGGTTTGCTTTTTGGGGAGCTTTTTCTTTTTTTTTTTGTTTTTTTTTTTTTTTTAGTTTTTGCTTTCTATACCATAGGAAACAGTATTGATGACCTGGAAATATGCACTAAAACATGTTAGTCCCAGCTCATTTGCTGTCAGTAAATTGCCTCCTTGTTGAAGAAGAATGATGATGGCTCAAATTGCAGTTGATGTTGCATAGCAAATTACAAATAAATATCATAGAGGAGCTTTGGCTATGATGTTGGATGTTCTTTCTCTGATGCTTTAAGTGCAATCACTTAATGATGGTGATATGTTAATAAGTCAAGGGGAAATTATAAAATGTTTAATAATGGTACAAAGAAACAAGCAACAAGCACAGATCAGTTTTAATACTGGAGGAATGAGTTATTTTACCCATGAAACTGCCTCAGACCTGCCAGGAACCTCAGCTAAGCTGCCTTTTGCCTGGTGTGTGATAAAAATTTTGCTAACCTGAGCCAAACTATTTATTTGTGCAGTTCAATATATATTTCTTGTATTTGTTTATTATTATTATTTCTTTGTTTTGGTAAAAACCCCAAATTTTTCCTACCCAACCAGATCTTCTACTTTAATTTCTCTTTACACTGTCATGAGCATAACAACTTGACTTTACCCAGTTCTTTATGACAGCTGACCATCAGGAACAGCTGGGATAGGATTGCTGCACTTGTGTTTTAAGAATCATCTTGTACAAAACTGCATGGAGCAGTTCTGTGCCAACAGAGTAAAAAAACCCAAACTCCAAAGCCAAATAAGTGAGTATTATGTCTGTAAATCCCATGGGTGATGCTGAGAGGTGCCTGAGGACTCACAGGAGGGTTAGAGGAGTGTTAATCTGTGATCCTGGAGATGATTTAATCTTGTAAAGGAGCACAACCTCTGGAAAAGGCTGTTCTTGAGAGTCCCAAGAATGAAACATTAATTCCTTAAAAGATTCTTACAGAGCAATCTGCTTTGAGCAGCTGAGGATTTTAATAAATAAAATTTGTTCCTTAGGTTTGTGTTGCAGCTATCATGGCATTTAGAAATGGGCCTTTAATGACACATTGTGTCTCAACACTCCTAAATATTGAGTGAGGAGGACATCAATGCCCTGATCAACTGATCTGACTGTCAGACACCTCTGAGTAAATGCATCCCCAAATTAGGTGACCTCATACATTAGCAAGGTTTATTTCTGCAGCTGAATTCACAGCTCATTTGTTTACCACTCAGAGAAAAGGGAGGAGAAAAATAAAATCTAGTTTTTTTTTTTTTTTTTTCTAAAGGAATCCTGGCTTGCTGACCAAGTTGTGTGTGTATTTCTTCCCAAATAACAGTATTTAGTCACTAAGGTGGGACTGACAGAATAATAGTATTCATCTGAATAAACCACTTGAATTTCTTCTATTTTATGGTGATAAAATACCCATATTCACTTGCTTGTTTTCAATTTCTATGAGATGATGTCTCTCTTCCAATGCCAATCAGCAAAGCATGCAAATAATATCAGTGCTTGGAAATAGCCCTGACCAAGAGGAAACAGTGTGTAGTCTGTTGTACAAATAGTCAGACTGATTCCTTCCTTCCTATTTTTTTCCCCAAGCTCCCTTTAAGATGAAATTCTGTGGAGTATTAAACACACAGGGCTTATTCACTTGTTTGTGTTGGGTGAGTGAATTCAGGGCTTGTGGGAGATGCCAGATGGGCTCTGGCAGAGACAGAAGGTCTCTGTGTCTCCACCAAGCAGCAGCAGAGTTTGTTTCCCAAATTGTGCTGCCAAGTGCCTCCAACCTGACCCACAGGTAAGAGGCTGATTTTGATACTCCTTCCATCCATATTCAATGGATGAATATTAATGTCCTGAATACTCCATTTCTTCCTGGTGTGCTGCTGCTCAGCATGGAGGTTTAGGTGCTGCTCATCTTCAGCCACCCTTTGAGACAAACATCCCCTGCTCTCCAGAAAAGACACAGCAATGATTGCACTGCTTGGGCTGCTAAAAAATAATAAATCCCCAAACAAAAACATATCAGAAGGAAGGAAAAAGCCCCATAATTAATTTGCCTTTCAATCCTGAGTGGTTGAAAACAACATGCATAAACTTGGAGCTTCTGATAGCTTTTCCTGTTTTATATTGCTGTTGGTAAGTAAAGAGATTAATTTCATAAATTTATTCTGTCGTAGCCTGCTGTAGTGGGAAAATAAAAGTCTGTATCAACTTTAGACTGAAATTTCTTCTTGGTTTAGTAAAAACTTTCCAAACCACAATATTCTCAACTAGACAGTTCTTTGTGGACTATACAGAGTCAGGGTGCTGGCTGATTTCAGTTTAAGCCATAGTTTAGTTTAATTTGTTCTCCACTTGTCATCAGGTGAAAAAGTTTAATGAAAGTGGGTAAAATTCAGAGCTACACTGCATTTGCCTGAAGAATGCATGTATAAATATTTGCTGTGATTCTGGTTTGTTGCTGCATATTTTGTGCAGCCCATTTCACAAAGCTTAGCAGAGTGGATCTGGTTTTCACTTTGTGACTTGCTAAATTTATCTTGAGAAAGTTTCCTGCTGGCATTTCATTCTCAGGTTCTGCTTTTTGGTGATTTTCATCATGTTTTTTAAGTTTGAAGGAAGATGATTAATTTGGATATTTGGGCAGAAAACAAAAGCTGCAAGGGAAGCAAATTGGATTACATGAGAGGGATTGGAGGGGAGCTTTATTTCAGACAGAACAGAAATTGTAATTATGTATTGTTTTATCTATTTCATGGCAGAGGAATTACTGAATAATCACAGCAGGACATCAATCATGGCAGGTATTACAACCCAAACCAGACTTAGCAGTTTTCTTTCTGGAATATAACTTCTTAGTCAGAGAACCCTTATCAAAACCAGCTCTAGGAAGCCTACTAGAATTCCAAAAGTATTGCTGTGTGTTTGTAGGAAGTCAGCTGACTTTGCAGCAAATTCTTTAATAATACATAGTAAAATAAAAAAAAATCTCTAGTTAGTCATAAAATGTCAGTTTTTTTCATGGAAATGCCTGAGATCAATCATAGAGCCAGAGAATGGTTTGGGTTTGAAGGAACCTTAAAGATCCTCAAAGTTCTAACCCTCCTGCCCTGCATTTGGAAGGGGTTAATCCTTTGCAGCCCACTGTGAATATTTTAGGCCCAATTTTTTTTTTCTTTCCTGTCTTCAGTGCACAAGCTCATATGAAATGATAGGAGCAAAGCAATATATTGAGTTCCCTCTGAGTACAGAGCTTTGAAATGAGCTTTTGCACCCAGGTGGCTCAGCCAGCAGAACTCAAACAATAGAGACATCTTGGGCTGCTAGATCAATGTCTCCTACTAATGAAGCTTCTCTTTGAAATCCTATGAGGATGGATGCTAAAAATCAATCTGTCTCTGGGCTAGAAAAAGGTGGTGTTACACATCCATCCTTCCTGCCTCTTGCCTTGGTGTTTAGTTCTTTCTGTTAATTAGAGTTTCAGTCTTGTTAATTATTATTTCAGTCTTACAAGGTCCTGAAGCTGCTGTTGGTTTGGTTGCACAGTGTAAAAGAAGAGAGGGAAAGAATCAGCCCTGAGATGCTCTTTCCCTGCTGTCCCCAGAGCAGTAAAAATTGAGGAATTAAAGGGTGTGGAGGAATGAAAGTGAATCAGGAGGAAAGGAGAAATGAGGGAGCACTGGCTGTGTCCTGAGGGAACCTGCTCAGAATTCTTCTGACAAAGCCAAATTTCAGCCCCAAATGCCTGTTTGAATTTGGAATGTTTTTGTTTTGAGGCACTGTGATCTCAAAGCTTCAAATCCAGGGCAGGGCTCTGCTTCCCAGACAGAAGTCTTGACAAACTTTGGGAGAGGCTTGGTGCTTAGCTCATCATCTCATCCTGGGCATCTGGAGGGGGTTTTGGCTGAACAGAACACATTGGATCTGCCTGAGAGGAGTTAATTTTCCCCTCTGCAGCCCTGACAGTGCTGGGAGCTGGGGAGGTGCTGAGAACACTCCAGTGTTTGGGAGCACAGAGTCAAGGCTCTCCCTCCAACATTCCTCACTTGGGGGTGGACAAAATCCAGGCAGGCCAGCTGACCCAAAGTGACCAGAGGATTTACCTTTTCACAGGATGCCTGCTCAGCACTGGCAGCTGGGAGAAGGGGAGTGTGTGTGTGTGTTCATTATTACAACATTTGTCTTCTGGAGTGATTGCTGTGGGTACTGCAGCCCTCCTTCCTGGGAACTGGCTAGACATTGCCTGTTGCTGGGGGGTGGAGAATAAATCTTTGGTTTTCCTTTGCTCCTCTGCACTGGTTTTGCTTTATTAAGCTGCCTTTGTCTGGGCTCATGAGGGTTTTATCTTTTTTTCCATCTTATTTTCTCTGTCTTGCTGAGGAGGGGAATGATAGAGCAGCTTGATGGGCACCAGCAGCCAGGCAAGGTCAACCCACCACACAGAAGGGCTGAAAAGGAGGGGGAAAATAACCATTTTAACTTGTGTTGTAATGAGACTTTAACCCCCTTGAAACCTCAAATTAGAGGCAAGCCTGCTCCTCCTGCCTGAGCTCGTCACCTTAGAGCACTGCTGGTGTAGGCTTTATTCTCCAAGTACCAATGCCATGCCCTGAAAGGCAGGATCAGGGAATGTGCCTCTGGCAGAGCTGCTGGGGCTGTGGAGCTTGCAGGGCTGTGTGTGCCTGCTCCTGCCCTGGCTCCAGGAGAGCACAGAGCAGGGGAGGCTGTGCTGCCCCAGCTGCCAGGGCAGGGGCACTCAGCTCTGGAGCCACCCTTCAACTGAGCAACTTCCAAACCTTTGGCTCACAGCTGGCCCAAGGACACACACAATGATGCTGCTGCACGTAGGAGCAGGGATCAGGGATGTGCTGCTTTAAAAGGAGCAGAGGCAGGACCCTACAGCCTGCCATGGGTATGGAACTGGGGAGGTTTGAGCTCTGATTCCCAAATTAGGGACTCTATTTCTGCTGGCACTGAAGAAAAAGCCATAAAAAACCCCAGACCCAACTTCTTACATTTTCCAGTGCATACAGACCACATGTAGGGCACTGCAGCTCAGTGCCCGTGGGTTCTGGTGGCTCTGGCAGGAAGCTGCAGCCCAGCTGCACCTGGGGGCAGGCTCTGGGAGCCTGTGGCTCACAGCTCTGCTTGGTGCACTTGGTCCAGAGACAAATATTCCATGGGCTCCCTCCCTGCCAGTCTGAGCCAGGAGCAGAGACAGTAAAACACTGCCTCAGGCTCTCAGAGGTGGGGATGTAACTCTTCCCTTGTCCTGCTTACCCAGCGTGGTTGCTGCTGTTGGTGCAGATTGATGGGCTGTGCCAGGCATTTCTCCTGGCAACAGTGCAGAAGAATCTCTAGAACTATCTGGGGAGGGAATCTTTCCTCTGGTGCAGCCTGTGGTGTGTGCTGTGCCGTGGGGAAGGGGATTAGGACAGTGGGATGACATTGTAGCATGGCCCCTCTGGTGTAAATGGAGCCAGAATTGGGTCAGCCAGCAGGTGAGCCTGTGGAAAGAAATACTTGTATTTCTTTGAGATGGAGTGCTGGCCATAATGAAGCTTGCTCACAGGAGCTCTGCAGGCTTTGACTGCTTTAATGTGCATCAGGGCCTTTGGAGATGGAAATGTCTGCATAAATCCTGAGGTTCTTGATGGTGACAATGCTGGTCTAGAACCTGGGTGGAATTAGGGACTTTTTTCTTGGGATAATGGACTCATTTTGCTTGATTGCTCTGTCAGGCTTTACCCTTTGGTGTTGCTGGGCTGTAGCTCATAATTGGAATTACAACATCCACAGCAGTAACTACTATTTCCTCATTTCCTACTGGATAAAGTCTGTGTAATGGCCTCTGAGGATAATGCTTCTCCCAAAACCTGTGTGTTACCAGTTTACACAAAATTGGGTCTAAACACTGTGGATTTTTCAGATTCAAATCCTCTTGAAAGCAATGAGATGGGAATTTAATGGCAGAAAACTTCAAATTTTCAGCTTTTTATACAGTATTAATTGTCTTAGCTGGGGCATTGCCAAATCTATCTATATGTATTTAAAATAACCTATTACCATTTAATTGCTTTTGCTGGACCTTAGACACATCCTAGTTTGAAATCCTGCCATCTCTCCCAAATCTGTAAATCAGGTTCAAGAAAGATAAAGCAGGATGCCAAAAATCACTCTCCAGTGCAAAAATGAATTGAAAGGAAAGGAGCAGGGTGAGAAGAAAATGTGAAATGTTGTTAGTTAGAGATGACAAGGCAAGCCCATGTGTGTTGGTGTCCCTGGGTGCTGCTGGCAGGGGAGCAGAGCTTGAGGGCAGCACCTGGAGCACACAGATGTGTGAGCAAGTTCTGCATCTCTGACTGCCTTCCTCGGGGGAAAAGGATGGGGTTATCACAGAGGGCACTTGGCTTCATTTTAGGGTTTACTTCCCCTCAAAGGCAACACAGAGTTTTGAACTGTTCTTTTGAATTAGCTCTAAAACCCCACAGGGGCCCTCTTGACTTCCACAAATGCTCTGGACAGCATGAAGCCAGTTGGGGTTTGGGGTTTTTGTTATGCTGGTGTTTTTTGTTTGTTAAACATCTCTGACTTTAGACAATACACCTCAGTTATCTCCATCTCCCTTCTTTGATCTACTTTACTAGGACACAGAAACTTTAGTGAGTACTTGATGCTGTGCTAATGAAATCATAACAATATTTCCTCATGTTCATTCAACTGAACTTTTTTTTTACTTCAAAGGTTGATGCAAAACCAATTAAAGCATGCTATTGCTATTTAGCAATCCTACTAAGTGTCCCATCATTGTGTAAAGAAGATACAAAAATTTCCTTCTACTCCACCAGAATTTGTTTTAATTTACTGCAACATTACAGCAAATATAGTAGTTGTAGATTCTGAGGAATCAGAGAAATTCTCAGACCACCACACTTCAACACACATCACTCAATTCAAGTTACAGTGACAGCTGTGCATTTCTCTATTGGGAAATATATTTTAAGCATTTGAGGAATAGCTTGCAGAGTCTTTTAAAGCCATGCTTGTTATTTATTTATTTATTTCAGGCCTCAACAAAATTCCAGTTTTTCTAGTAGGACATGTTGGTTTGACAGTGACTAACAGTGTACCCAAATTTATTTCTGTCTCTGCTTCACACAGAAATAAAGCATTTCCCAGGGTGATCTGTCACCTGCCTTCTTTCTGTGCCCAGGATTCAGTCTTGCCTTCTCTCTTCCCTCTCTTGGGTCTCCAGTTGTCCCTGCTGCTCCCACAGGGGTTGTGCCTGGGTCTGAGCACTCTGCAGGCTTAGGGAGATGTGGAATTCCTCCTTGGTGTTTCACAGACCCTGGTGAAAACCCAGCTCTTGCCAGAGTCCATGTTCTGGTGGAAGCTCAGCAATAATGTTGATTCTGTGGCCATGGCCTGGAGCTGCTTTGCTCTGTTTGCTCCCCTTTTGACTTTGCTGTGCTCAGACCCACTGCTATTAACAGATTTCCCTTTGTTTGTGCCTCTTGTGGGCTTTTCTCTTGACATTCCCAAGCTGTGTAGCAGGGAGAAAGGTGAGAGTTGTAGCACTCAGGGCCCTTGTTCCAGGCAGTTGCCATGCAGCAGTGTTTATGGAGCTTGAATGTCAAGCATTTTAATAATCTCACCTTGGCTGACCAAGATTTCATTATTAATAAGAACAATGCTCCACAACTGTAAGCCTACCATGTGCATGAAAAAATATTGCTGTTTCTATTTATTATCAGTTCTGCTTAGCATTCCAGGGTTTAAAGGCCAGTGAAGAGTCTGATCCCATTAGATCTAAAATAGAATTTTAAGGAAATAAATATTCCCTGTCATGTAGTAGTCCAGGGGAAGGTGCCTTGTGCCATGTTCTCAGTTGTTGTTACACATAACCAAAATATTGATGTCTGGTATTGCAATGCCAGACCTGCATTTGTTAATATCTCAGGTATGTCTGGTTCATAAGCATGTGAATTTGGTTGGATGAGGTTTTTTACAGCTCTGGGGTTGTTCATGTGAGCCAGCAGGGCACCTCTGCCCAGGACATGCAGAGATGGTGATCAGGACCCACCATCCAGCCTAAACTGGTTTGTTTCAGCAAAGCAAGGACAGCCTCAAAGGGGAGCTTTGCTGAGATCAGTGGCAGGAAAAGCATTCCATGGATTAAATCAAGCAAGAACAATGGCCACGAGGCTTGCCATGGATTGTGCAGGAGTTCCTCACTTGCTCCCAGCACCAGCTCCATGTGAACAGTTTTCCTCACAAAACCAGGCTAGTGCAGTTCCTAGGAAGAAACCTCCTCCACCTTCTCTTTGCACTTAATAAATGTGAAAATGCAAGGATAAGATGGTTGATGCAGGAAGAACAGTGTGCCACAATATTATAAATGGTCATTTCTGCAGAGTACTTCATTGTGGCACATTTATTGGTGGTGTTTTCCAGAGGCTGCCCATAGTTAAAATCATATATCTTGGGGACAAAGCTTTGCACATTGCCAGCCACATATGGCTCACTGTGGAAACAAAAAAAATTGAGTTCAAAAAGGCTTTTTTTTCCTTGCAGCCACTGATGCCTCAAACCACAGAAATATAATATATTTTCAGTAATTACTCTCTGCAGTTCATAATAACCCAACATATGCAGAGTGGTGGGAGTTTCTTTGCAGAGCACTGGAGAGTTTCCAGCAGAAGCATCTCAACTGTTAAGCACCAACAGGAGAGATGAAAACCAGATCTGACCCCTTCCTTCTGATATTGGCCTGCTCTGTGCTGGACTCTGACTTGAACCCGAAGTTTTGGGACTCCAGGAATTATATATCCACAAGGACAACACAACACATCTAAGGGAAAATAAGTTTTAAAGTTATTATCACTCTGGAACAGAGAATACAACTTTCAAATCATTTTGTATAATAAAACACAGAGTACCTGTTCAAGAGCCATTGATCATCTCATCTCCTGCTGCCTTTGGGCTTGAAAAAGATGATTTTCCCCCCTCCCTGGTTTATCAAACACAGATTTTTACCAAATCTCCAATGCTCAAATCAAAAGAAAACCCAATATTTGAGTAGAGGGAGTGGAAGAGGAATGACACATGCAATAGATTTGCCACTCCTGTGCTCTTCAGCTACCTTGAGACATTTGCATCTGCTTCTTCACCTATATCTGACTTGGGAATCGAAATATTTTGTATAAAAAAATGAAGGGAAATATTCTTGTGCCAAATCAAAGGAAGATTATTGCCCCTGTGGGGTTCTCAGCATGGGTTCAGGGCTGGGTACCACCAGTGAGCCTCTGGCACTGCCTGAAGGAATTTCCCCCTTCTCTGCTCCCCCTCCACATGCAGAACTGGTTCCTGTCTGCTCCATTTTCACCTCCTGGCACATACAGCACCCTTGGCTTGGCTCTTCCACGATGCCATGGAATCAGGGAATCATTTAGTTTGGGAAAGCCCTGCAGGATGTGCCTCCTCCTCTTGCTGACATTGTTTTTTCACGGGGACAATGCTGGTGTGAGAAGTCCCCTATCTCAGGGACAGCCCAAAAAACAGAAGGTGGAGTTTTGTGCTATGGTATTGATCAGTTTTTGAAGTCACTGCAGAAAATCCAGGTAGTCCCTAAAGAGATAAGTGGTGAGACAACAAAATAAATTTTCATTACATTACAAGGTAGTGCTAAACAGGATGGGAATTCCCCTGTGGAAAGAAGAACAGGAAATATAACAAAAACACTTTTTTAACCAGTTAAAGTGGCTAAAGACAGCCACTGGCTTGTACCATGCATGTCTGGGTAAAACCTTTTTAAGCTGTTTTTCCTTCAGTATGACATTAGGATCTCTGCCCAGGCTGGAGTTTCAGCCTCAATCATCTGCATTTTACAAGCTCAGACAAATAACTTTATGCATTTTTCCTATGGTTTCATAATTTTTCAGTGACCTTGTAAATGTCTTCACTTTATTGTGCTTTTTAAAACCTCTCTCTAACTGTCTTCTTTGTTGTATTGTCTCATATTATTTTTTGATAAACTCATAGAATTTAGCTTTGAGGCTGATAGGCAGTGAAATAGAAATGGGACCAAATGACACAGCTGTTGACTGCTTTCCTAGGACTTGCCCTACTTTTGCTTGTAAAAATTCTAAAGTTTCTCTCCCAGTGACAACTTTGATTGGAGAAGTGACTAGGTTTGGAATGTATCTGTTAAAAACATAATTATAATTGATTTTTTAATGTTCCAAATATAAACCAATTGATTTGTTTTTTATTGTCACATCTTTTTAGATTTTTTTTTTCTTCTCAAATTAATCTTTAGGTTAACTGTTTTATTTGAACCTAAATAATCTAAATGTTGATGGTTCTTAATGGAGCTACTTTTTTAGTGAGGCAGGTCCTCAAATGTTGTAACCCAGGGTAGATGTGATAGTGAGGAGCTTAAATGTGAGATGTCATTCACTTTACTGCTAAAGACAGAAGTAAAACAACAAATATAACCCAGAATTATTCCTGTTGAGGTTTGGTACTTATTTTTTGTTTACACAAAGAATTTTTCAATGCAGTCATTAATTTTCTCCTTGTGGAACAAGGTGTACAGCATTGTACAATAAATCCCATGCAGAGGGTGGGGGGATCCATGAACAAACAAAACAAAATCACCCTGTAGAAAGATGTAAAAGCTTCCAAATATTATTTTTTTTTATTCTTTCTTTATTTTTTTTATTTAATAATTTTTTAACTGCAAAAGAAGTTCAGGCTTGACTGCAGCAAATTGCCTTTTTAGTCAATCCTTTAAAGATTCTGTAGTATCATTGTATAGATGTTAGTATTGAATATTTTTAGCTCAATGTAGTTAATCAGCACTAAGCATTTTCAGGGATCTCTAGGAGAAGAATATTTTCTGCCCAAACTGGGGAAAGAGCTCAGAGGCCCTGTGCTCCTGCAGCAGGGAAGGAGATGACAGCCTAGGTGGCTGTATATTATTTTGTTGCTTTAAACTTGGGGTTATTTATTTTGTTGGAGCTGTGGCTCTTGGTATCACTTTTCATGGCTGTGCAGATCTAGCCTGCCTTAGGGCAGTGATTTTCTGGGCTTCAGAGAACCTTTGTGCAAGTGGAAAGGGAGGATAAATAAACACACTGGTTAGCCAGCCAAGATAAAGTGTAGGTCTGCTCTTGCATAACATCTAGCTCTCTGTATTTATAAAAATAAAGCAACATCCCAAGTTGCTTTAGGTTCCCCAGAGGAAGAAGAGCAATTTCTTTGGGGAGAGGTAAATACTTCAAGAGAAAAAGATCCTTTTCTTACCATTATCTAGATCACAGTTTCCAGTGGGAACTCTTAAGTAAAAAATTGCAGGTGTTTATACTCTAAAGAGCTCTGCACATCAGCTGCTTTGATAAAGACATGACAACAGGCATTAGCATTGTCCTTGTCAGAACTTGGTGAAGTTTTCAAAAAGTAGTCAGCCTCCTTGTTCTGCTGTATTTCAGTGCAAATTAGGATAAAAGCTGAATATTCAGATATATCTGAGTGCTTAAAAAGGAGCTGGCAGCCCTCCAACCCTTCCAGCAGATTTTGTCTGTGTTCAGCAGCCCTCAGCCAGTTCTGTCCATCTACTTATTGATGTGCAATTTTTAATATGAACACAGGGTTTAATGACAAACTGCCTCTTGTTGTGAACCTTAATTGGATGTCCCCAGTTCTCATCCTGAAGAGGCTGTGCACAAACAGCCCCGTTCTCTTTGGAATTCCTGGGTTTGTCTCCTTTTCTTGCATCCTTTTGCTATATCTGCCCTGAGCATCTCTACCCCAGGGGAACAACTCCAAGCCACTCTAGACCTCAGTTGATTTTCTTTTTTCTCTCCTTTTTTACCTTTTAAATTTCTCTTATTAATAGGGAGGTGCAGACTTTTCTGAGATTTACAACAGACAAGTTTTTCTGGAGGCTCTTTCTCCTTTTGCTTATTCTTAGAGGCTCCTGCTACATTTTATGCTGTCAGATACTTGTCAAGCTTATGTTTGCACCTCCCTGCTAATTACTGAATAATAACTTATCTACACATTAACTACCCCAGTCTTCTTGTCTGATTTCAATGGCTTTATTGCCACTTCTGTTTTATGGATGACTCTTCATTAGGATCTGGATAGAGAGATCACTGTAGGGCACTTTGTAGTGCTGCATTTCCAGAAATAAAACTGAACCATTTCAAATGTTGTTAGGACTTGAGGGTGTGTGTGAAAATCTATGGAAAAGCAGAATGCCATTTTAAAATTGTTTTTAGTACTTTAGCAAAGTATTTATCACATTTCAGGTGTGGGTGGGGGGTGCATGCAGAGGGTGCAGTCTCAGCTCCTGAGCACTACTGGTTATAGATCAAAGCAACCCTTTAAATTGTGTTTTCATTAACAAAAGAGAAAAACTGGAAGCATTTTGCATGGAATTTGTGAAAGAGCTCTTTACTTGTAAATTTTTGGAATAGATGTGTTGATTTTGCTTTAAGTGTACTTTTTTTATTTTGGTCACATTCTTCCCTTTTCAGTTTTGCTACTGGGGAGAAAAAAAAACCCAAAACCTCCCTGAAATGAGAAGGAAGCAGGGGAAATTTGATATCACATAGTTTTTTTTTTAACCTCTTTTTTTAAAATGAAGAATTTATTGTGATTTTGTTTTAAAAGCAGCCTGCTTTTCAGTGAGGTGTTCCAATGAGCTTTTGTTTGTCTTTAATACAGAACTTAAAATTATTGCAATCAGCCTTAGAATGTCCAGGCTGACCAGGCACTGTGATTTTGGGAAGCTCAGGGGGACTGAGAGATGACACTGGAGCTGTGTCTAATTCCAGCCCCTCTGGAGGGCTCTCCAAGGAGCTGCAGTGTGATTTCTGGTACTCTTTTCATGTGGTTCTCAGCAACTGTTCCTGCTTCATTCCTGATCATGCTCACAGGGAGCCCAAGGAATGCTGGAGCAGTGGGGTGTCCTGGGCACCTGCTGTGGGGCAGTTCTGGATTTTAGCCCCTGGCTCTGCCAACAACCAGCCCCTTTCACTGTCCTGACTTTGGAATGGCAGGCAGGGCACTGCAGGTGGAATTGTACAATTTGTACTTCTGAAATACATAAGTGTTCTTTGTCTCCTTTTCATCTTTAGGACTTGCTTTGAAAAGAGTGGTCAGGTTAAGGCAAGATTCTGGCACTGAAACCACTCATTTTGAGGTGCTCAGTTCAAAATTAGCTAATTGGGGACCACTGATTCTTCACTGTGAAAAGTTTTTGTGGAAATGTGTTACTTTTGGCTAAACTTTGGATAAAAGTATCCCTGGTCTAGAATGATCAGA
This sequence comes from Haemorhous mexicanus, assembly GCF_027477595.1. Classification (NCBI taxonomy): domain Eukaryota; kingdom Metazoa; phylum Chordata; class Aves; order Passeriformes; family Fringillidae; genus Haemorhous; species Haemorhous mexicanus. The sequence goes on from NC_082347.1 coordinate 37,579,971, forward strand.
TTTTGGGTATGCCCACAGCAAGAAATGTATTTTTATTTACCAGGAAAGCAAAGGGAGGATCTCCTCAGTTTCTTCTATCTTCTGCTGAACTTGAATAGATGAATTTTGAAGGGAATTGGAGCTATGAGAAGCAGAAATTTGATCATCTCATGGAACCATGGAATGGTTTGGGTTGGGAGGTCCCCTAAAGATCACTCCCTTCCAACCCCCTGCCAGGGGCAGGGACACTTTCCACTGTCCCAGGTTCCTCCAAGGCCCCTCCAACCTGACCTTGAGTGCTTCCAGGGATGGGACAGAACATATTTATACATAATTCCACACATTTTAAATATATTTCCATAAAATGTTTCATCAGAAATTAGAGGAAGAAACAGAATTTTAGGCAGCAGGCCTGCTGCCAGGCTGTTTCCAGCTCAGCATGCATTTAACCCTTTTTGTGCTGAACAATTGAGTGGATTGTGCAGTGAGCAGGCAGGTGCTGTGCTTTTGGAGCATTTCCTTCACACAAAACTCTTCTTTTTCTGTTGTGATCTGGGTAAGAGCCCAGTTCCCCCATTTAATAAATGAGTGGCCAGGTACCAGGCACACAAAAAGGACTGATCCCATTTCTTGAGACACATTACCCAGTGTTATGTGGGTTGACTGCTGCTCACACTCCCTGTCCTGGAAGATTTAAACCCTGCTTGCAGGAGTGCAAACCCCTAGAAGAAGAAAGCAAACATGAGGGATGAAGTGAGAGAGCTCAAATCCCCTTGAATGATGGTGCTCCACTGCAATCACAGCTGGATTGGCTCTCAGGGTGATGGAGCTGCTTGCAGGGCTTGGGCTGTAAGGAAGTTTTGTGCTGTAGAGAAGGGAATGTGATGTAATCAGATTGATGGAACAGAATCAGATATGCAAGGGAGAGGCAATTAATCCTTGATTTAAGGACATTCAGATCAGCAAGACTTCTCCTGTTAAGGACATAAATAAGTCTTTAATGTGGACTTCATGATAGGTAACTCCTGCAGAGGCATCTATCAACTGTGTATAATGGTAATTTGCAGCTCCTTGGGGAGTTTGAGACAACAGCTGACAATTTCTCAATTCTTTTTTTGCTGCTAGCATTCACAGCAGGGTTAGCCTCTTGCTCAAGAAGTGGGCCTGGCCCCTTAGAAGATTGGTATCACTAATTTTCCACTGTTCTGAAGAAGATAAAAAGTTGGCCTGAAGAAAGTAAAAGGTTGGTTTTAAGAAATGATACATTGGAAAATGCTAAGCTTCTGAAAAATTCTTCATCAAGCTCATGGTCCAACTGTGCAAATAAAAAAAGGGATGGCCTGTCATTAGAGTTGCTTAATCAGAATAAAAACACAGCTCATTAGGATCTAATTCAGAATGCTCATGCTCTGAGACAGATCTTAAAAAATCATTGCTTGACAGAGTTTCTTGTAATATGTTCCCCTATTGAAAGTTGTGTGGGCAGTTTTATTCTTTTGTGGAACTTCTCTACTACTTTTTCTTAGTTTTACTGAGCTTGGAATTACCAATTTAACCAATCATGTAAAGCTTTTGTAGCTAAAGAAATAAAAATCAGAATTTTGAAGACCAAACTGCCAACAGTTGGCTCAGTCTGGTGGGTGCTCAGCCCATCTTGGTGCCTCCAGGGCTCTCTGTGTCCAGGGAAAAGTGAGTTTGGCACAGTCCCCCCATTCATACAGTTCTCATTGCCTCTTGGGCAGCCTGTGGGAATTTAAGATTTCCTAATTTCATTTTTCTTAAGATTTCTTCATTTTCTTCCTTGCCCTTTCTGTGCCGTATTGGTTTGTTGGATATTAGTCAAGAAGAAACAGATTCCCTTGTGAGCAGCCTCAATAGTAAAATACAAAAAGAAAAAAGGCAAAAGTGAGTTTTAATTGACATGCTGCAAGGGTGCAGGATCAGGCATTCTGAAGAATCTGTGCCAGGGATTTCCAAGGAGCTCTGGAGGTGTTTTAGGGCTCAGTGCTACCCTCAGAGGTGAGAAACTGAGCTGGAGCAGGTGCAGAGAGCATCCCCACAGCAGAGCAGCCTGGAGCAATGGTTTTATACACAGCCACTGCAGCAGCTCCATCACTGCACACACAACATGGATCTGCTCAACAGAGGTGAAGGAATAAAGCCTGCAAATAGAAATTCCTACCCCAATCCTTTCTTCATGTGAATTAAGAAGTGAGGTCAGAAGGAGAACTTTGCCTACAGTGTGTGACAAATCAAGCCTTTGTAACAAGTTAAATTCAACATGTAACATACTTGTTTTATTTATCATTGCATAGACCATCCTAACTACTGATGTTGGTTAATTTTTACATCTCTGCACTCTCTTCCTGGCTTTATTTTCCAATCAGCTCAAAGTCATGCATCCAACCTCCTTACAAAAATCAGCTCTTGTGTTCTACAAAAAAATAAATATTCTGAGTGGGAGTCAAAGGGATACCTCATGCAAAAAGACCAAAAAAAGGAAAAGATCTTGCTGTGGACAGTGTTTTTTCTAGTTTTGTGTGGGACAGTCTCTTTCTAGTTTTCCTATTCCCATACAGTGAGACCTCCTACTTTTGTTGGTAGCTCTTCATACTCATAAAAGAGACAGTCAGTGTTTTGAAGAAAGGTGTTTATCCTTTTGATGGACTAGGCATGTTCTCTGCTAAAATTATTCTTTTAAAAAACAAACAGAAAAAAGTTTTCTGTGCTTTCAACAGAAAATTCTTGCTCATTATAAGTACAGGAAGTAAATTGCCCTGGTTTCCTTTACAGTGTGATTTAACACACTCAGAATTTTATGTTGTCTCTCTTAGCCTTTTCATCCCTAGATTAAACAGCCACAGCTCATGAATTATTTGTTTTCACTGCAGAGGGATGTGTAATAAGTATATTGTATAATGACACTCACATGGTTTATATAAATATTATATATATATATTTATAATGGTTTATAATATATTCTAAAGATATATTCTTATATGTGTTTGAGAGACTATCAGACATGACAGAGCATCTGAATAAGAAAATAAGGATTAAATGGAGCAGGAGAAGTACTAAGAATTGCAGAGTAGGGTATGAAATAAGAGATTTACCAATACTGATTAGAAAAAAGAGTAAAAAACCACAAAAAAGAAGGAGCTGCTTGCAGCTGTATCCCAGTCTGCTGTAAAGGAATGGGATTTGTGGTGTTCAGGAAGGCTGAGATAATTCCACACACATCACAACTGCCCAGGGATGACCCCGTGTCTGTCAGAGACACTTTGCCTGAGAGATAAAGACAATTCAATGCTGAAGAAACAGAGCAAATAAACATTAAATTAATGGAATTAGGGAAAATCCTTGACTCCTTGGAGAGCAGAGGTTGAATAACAGCAAATCTGCCAAAAAAAAAAAAAAAAGTTAAATGGGAAGTAACAGTGATCTAATGGTGGGAGCTGGTGTGGAATTTGGAGATAAAAACAGATTCTAGGAGGAAAAACCGTGGAGGAGGGAAGATGGATCAGAGTTCCTCTCTGGAAGGGCTCCTAAATGACCATTTTCAGTTGTAGAACCAAGGAGTGCTTGGCTCTGGTTTGCCTCCTGTTGGACCCTGCAGATGTATGGACAGGAAGGTGTTCATTCCATGGGGGTGAGGAGCTGCTGGACTGCTCTGGTAGCTAATTAAGAACAGGATGTAATGATGGTTCTGTAGTTTTGTCTTAACCCAATGAAGAAGGGAAATGGGTTGAGTGAATGTGGGGCCAAAAGGAACCCAATAAATCAAGTATTGGGTTAATAAAATGGTAAGATAATAAATAAGAGAAATAAAAAAATATAATGAGATAATAAGAGTTAAACCCAGTGTAGTTCCCTAAAGAAAAAAAAAAAAAGAAATGAGTTTCCCACTCATTTTGATAATTTTCCTATAAATCCTGGTTCTTTTTCAACAAATTAAAAACTGATTGTAAGAAAACAAGAAACTACAATTGCTTCTGCTTGTAATTAAGAAAAGATTTCAATTTCCTAGGGAACAGATAAGCCAAGCATCAAAGTATAGCAGCATGACATTTCTTTTTATTTTTAATTTTTTATGTGACATTTTCATTGGACACATCAGAGAAAGCAGCAGGCAGACTGTTTTGGCTTTAAATTTTGGAAATAGAAGTAGTGGATAATTCAGATTCAAACAGATGTAGATCAGCATAAAAGATGCTGTTTTGGGAAAGCCAGTGACATTAGCTAATCAAGAAACCTCACATTTCTGTCTAACTGCTTTTTTTTTTGCTAGATCTCTTGAGGCTGCCAGCAGCAATCACTTTGTTAACCAGAAAACAAAATGGTAATTGAGAATTCACTTAGAAATGCAACTTTGTGAATAAATCCAGGTCCAGAACAAAAAATTATGCAAGCCTAATTATGTTAAAAAGGAAGACCTGGAGGGTGAGATTAATCACAGTGACAAGTGCTGAAGGAGTTTCATTGAATGTTTGAGGAATGAAAAATGTGAATTATTAGCAAAAAACCTCACAATCCAAAACCAAAATAAACCTAAAACTGAAAGTTTTAAAATGGAAGGAAATGGAGGAAAGTCCTGTCTTGGGGCTGATGCAGAGACCCATAAATCTGGAATTGCTCGTGTGTGATGCTGAGAAGAGGCAAAGGAGGAAAGCTAAACCCCCAACAGCCCCCACAGCTGTCTCTGCTGTGTTTGTGCCCCTCAGAAATCAGTGTAAGTGACTAAACACACAGGTATTTAACCAGAGCAAAATCAAAGCATGAACTTCCTGCAGCTCCTCTGCCCTCAGAAATGTTCCCATCCAGGTTTCCTTGGCTTGGAGCTGTCTTTGAAGCTGCATCTTTTCATATGAAGCCTTTAAGCCTTGTTTTTCCTTCTGTTAAGCCTTTGGAAAAGAGAAGTCCCATGTGATGTGTGGGGGGAAGCCAGGCTTTCCAGCCTTCCCCAGCTGAGTGGGACAATGTGCAGGACAGAGAGGTGACACTGTGGTGACACTGCTCGTCCACTCCTGTGTGGTGTGAGCACATGACAGCCAGGCTGAGCTTCTGAAAGAAAAACTGTATTTCCTGTTTTCTGAGGAGCAAAGGGAATATTTGTATTATTTGTAATAATACAAATATAATCAATCTACACTTGATTATATTTGTATTATATTTGTATTATTACAAATATAACCAAGTGTAGAGACAGAGCTGGTGACTTTGTGCTGCCCTAAAACAGGTTAGTGTTTCAAATTGCTATGAAGGTGGGAAAATTCTCCTCATCTTTGCATAATCTAATTTTTTGTTTTATTTTTAACAGTTAATTCTAATTTAGGTCCCTGGTTTAGTTTTCTAGGACATACACAAGACTGCCTGTACCTGTTGTGTTAAAGGAGATGAAAACCTCTTGCTCTCCCCACTGCATTAGAGCAGGCATTGTGTGGATGCTATCCATCTCCCCAAGATTCAGTCCTAAGGTGGCTTTTAGCTCCATTTTCCACCTGAAATTTTAATGTGGGATTCTAAGTTGATTCTCCTTATCCCTTGGGCTCATCTGTGTGCTGGCTGGAGGGGCAGAGGGCTGGAGGGTCAGTATTGCAGGGCTGGGCCAGTTGATTCCACAGTTCAGTCACACAGCAGGATCACTTGGCTTCCCTTCCTTCAGATGTCTGGTTTGACCCAGACCTTCTGCCCCAGGGACCCCCTGGTTCCTGAGAACCTCTCCTAAAGATCCCCAGCCCAAAAAAAAGGAAGGATAACCCATCCATTTATAGCTGTGATCTTGGCAGAGTCCCCAAGAAGTAAATTCCCCTGCCACGCTCTCAAAGTCTGAATGCTGAGTAACTCATCCCATTTTCAGAGTAGATTTTAATTCTGTTCATTAATTTGTAAAGCAATTACATACTCATGTAAAGTCAGCGTGCTTCAAAGGCACCACTGAAAAACCAAAAGGATTGAAAAATAGCTACAAGGCACAAGTATGTTCAATTTCCAGTTTTTAAAACTAACCTTACAAAAGCATAAATGTTCTGTTAAATCATACAAATCATAAAAGAAAATACATATGTTAAACCCATCATCCTCGTTTCTTTGCAGAGTTTACATAAAGTAAATTAAATTACTCTTTCTACAAACTGAAAGTGGCTTTTTTATATAGATTAGTGGCCTCAATTCTTTGTTCATGCTGCATTTGCTGTTCTAAATCTGCCAATGGCAGCCTTGTTACACCTGATTTATCTGTGACATTGCTCTCTGCTGTGTAGGAGCTGAGCTGTGTGTTGGATGGGTCAATAGTGAGTCGATCCTGATGAACTCTGAACATTCCTCTCATGGATCTGCTGCTGCTTGAGGTGTCCTCAGGACAGGGTGGTGTCACTGGCAGATAACCAGCCTCTTCACCTCCCTCTCTTAGTCCTGTATGGGATCAGGAACATTAGCAGCACAAAGCTGAGGCATTTTAGTTCCTTTCAGCATGAACTGTATTTGCTGCTCATAATCAGGATATGGTTTCCATTTAATTCTAATATTTACATATCTTTATACATAGTTAATGAGTAAAAATCACAAAATTATTTAGGTTGGAAATGACCCCCAAGAACACTGAGTCCAGCCTTTAACTGATCAACTTTGTCAACTCAGATTAGGATTTGTGGCATGTTCATAGGAGCACTTTCATGGCCTTGGATAGAATTATCCATTTGAATAAAAAACCAGAATATAACATGTGTGCAATTGAGGTCTGCCCTGCCCATTCTCAAAGGGAATTCTTATTTGTTTAAATTCTGGCTTGGCTGGAATTGAAAATGGAGAAAATAAGTTCCACAAACATTATGAAGCCATTTCTTCAGTCTTACCAGTGTAAAAGCTTATTTCTGAAATTGTATCATCTACTTTAGGCATAATTAGAATAAAGCACTGCTGTTTTTTAGATGTGGCAGGCTTGGCCTTTGCCAACTGGTGTGCAGAAGGCATTTTGTGTTTCAGTAATTTAAATTCATTTTTTCATTTAGGAAAATTACCAGATAATTATGTTTAGTGCATTGCAGATGTATAAAATCAGCTTGTTGCAGGGGGCAACCAGGTTGTGTTGCAGGCAGCTCTGGCTGCTGGAGCTGTGCAATTTGCAGTTATCACTGCACTGGGGCGTGAGGGAGCAGCTCTGATGGGCACCCTTAAATTCAGTGTAGATGTGGTGTATGGGTGGGGTGTTAATGTGGCTGAAGCTGATTTTCCTGCTCTGGTTTTGCCTTTCCAGATTAGAAAGAATATCTGGCTCTGACCTTGCAGCCACATGGCACCAGAGATGCCCTTGTTTACTGATATCCACATAGACTTAACCTCAGGTTCCCCCTGCCCCTCTCCCACAGTGCCTGGTTTCCTGCAGGTGAGATTTTGCCATGTTCTGAATATTCATCTCCTTTGGGAACCTGCATGGTGGGGATGTGAAGGTTGACCTGCAGCTCAGTCCTGAGGCACTGGAGACCTGGGAGAAGCCTTTGGGGGTGCTCCTGAGTCAAGCTGTTCTCCTCTCTCAGGAAGGTCAAAATGTAATTCTTCAACAAGTGGCATTTTCTGTCTTTTTCTACAAACCTTGTGGCAGGTGCTAGAGGCACTGCTCTAGGAGGTGAACACCCTTAGGGATTCAAACTCCTGACTCTTGCTGAAGGCTCAGAGAAACACTTGCCTCCCTTCCTTGCCAATAATCCTGGTTCTGGCAAAGTGCTCCCAAGGTGATGCAGAAATCACAGCAGCTTTGTTCTGTTACCTGAAGAGAAATAGAAATAAGTCAAACCCAGACACAGTTGTAGATAGAAGAGAGTGACTTGGGATGATTTTTAGGTGATTCAGAGCCCTTTGCACATTTACTTTCTTATCAAGTAGGAGATGCAGGTGGAGCAAGCAGAGTTCAGCTCAAGCTCTTCCAGCACTCAGGTCATGAACTTGTCAGTTTCTCATCCCAGCTGATCCCATGGGCAAAGCTCTTTTGACCCAGGACAGCTGGTTTTGGTGTATTATTTATCTTAACCATTTCTATTACCAAAAGGTTTCAGGGAAATAGAGTTTTAAACCCCACTACAGAGTGGGGGATTAATTGATTTTCCATTTCCACCACCCCCTTTAATATAATGGCCATCATTAAAAAAAAAGTTAACAATTCAAAAGTTTTTGGTTATTGCTCTATTGAGGAACATTTCAAAGTGGAAACTGAATTCTTCATCCTCACAGATGACAGGAAAACACCATGAAAAGCTGCACTCCTGATGTGTGGATATGAAGATTGGTACAATACTTCCCTAATGTCAAATCAGTGCAAAGATTTGAAAGGATTGGAATTTTAATAATTGATGGACAATTACCTAAAGTGCCATTGATACAAATTCTTTTTCTGGTTATGGCACTGGCATGGTATTTTAAATGTTATAGCATTCAAAGCAATTTTTTTTGGTGTTGGATATTTCTTGAAAGGTAATTTTCACCCAGTTTGCTTTTCATAGGAAAAGGTTATCTTAAAATATAACCATTGATAAATGGGTCTGACAACACAACAGACTGCCCAATTTTTTTCTCCTGAAATTCCAGTTTCAGTGGATTTAGGATTTATGTGTTCTCTAGGAACATCTTTGATTAAATAAAATTAAATACTTGACTTTTTAAAGGTCAGCAGGTTATACACAGCTAAGATTGTAAAAATACTTGGGATGCTAAAGAATTGGACTAAGAAACTGTTTCACCTTATTGATGCAAAAAGTGTAGTCATGGGGATTGAATCTGTAAATGAGCAAAATACTCACATGAATCAAGTTGAGAATGTGAACTTAAACACAAATTAATTTAAATCTTTTTCGTGCAGCACCATTAGAATTCTTTCCACAAAAAACGTGAGTGGGGATTGAACCCACTTTAAATATAGAGTTAGACATAAGTAAATAGTCTAAATTTGAGAAATCTCTCCTATTCCCAAGTGTTACATTTGGTGTATAAGGCTGTACAAAGAAGGATGTCAGTAGGTTATTGTAATCTCTGAGAAAGTGTTTAACAGATTACAATTAGATTTTCAAGGAGACAGGTGAAATGTGAGCAATTCCATGCTTGCAATTAATCTGTATTTCTTTGTTAGAAAAAGAACAATTGTTTCAATTTGTTCTCTAATTTAGGCTGAAAATTTTCTTTGCAGATATATCTGTAGCTGTTGAAGTATTGTCCCAGTATGTGTGTGCATATAAAAGTTGTTTATACAGAAAACAGGATTAGGCTATCACTTGTTGAGAGGAACATCAGGTGCCATTCAGGTAGTGGGTGAAATCTTACATTCATCTGTAAATTAATTTGGTACACACAGAGCAAAAGAATCTGAAAATACAATATACAGAAAATATCACTCTGATGTCAGTGCAGGCAACACCAAGTCATTAAAAAGTAATTTTTTCATCAGTATTGGCATTTTTTGCATAGGAAAACTTTCATCCTTGTTTGGTATTTGTTGATGTCATTCCAGGTTCTGCTGGGACTGGTTGGCATAATCTGAAATTTTGGCCAGTTTGTGCAGATTTAGCCTTTGGGGTACAAGTTTGCTCATCAGACTGTTTTCCTGAAGGACTTTCTTTACTAAAGTTTTGCAAATTTAAATTTTGAAAATTCATTCCCTTGATGCCATGGTTTGGGATGGGCTCTTTCTCCTGGTCCTCACCTGGGAATGTGCAGTGCTGATTTTTGGCTTTTGCCAAATGTTACCTGCTGATGTGCAGCTGTGGTGGCTTCCAAAAAAACCACCCCAGCTCTTGTGAGAGATTTCTGCCAGCTGAAACCAGCAGGATCCTCAAACCCTTGGCACAAACCATGACATTTTAAAAAGTGGGACTCAAGGTTTCCCCCCTCTGAGTGCCCTTGCCTGGGCAGGGTGAGTGTGGAGTGAAGGAGGTTGGGCTGTGTCCTTCAAAACTCTGGGAAAACTTGAGAGATTTCAATTTTCCTGTTTCCAAAAGTAAAAACTTTTAAGCCCCAGTGCAATATTGCATGTGAATGATTTTATGTTCAGCATTATGGTGATGCAAGCCACAGCAATGTGGAATGCTGCAATAGACAGATGTAGATGATTATTTAAAATGTTTTTGTAATTAAGTTGCCCAATTCCATTAGCTTGTAAGTGTCTACTACTCAGCATAACAAATAGGAGTTTTATGGGGAATCAATTAGGGTGGGAAAGCAGATTCTCTGGCTCTTATGATCTGGAAAGATAAGAATTCAGGAACAGAAATAAAATTTCTCATTTCTCTCAAAATTCAAACAAATTGTACATCTGGCTCAGGGAGCAGTTAGGAATTGTGGCTTTAATAGAAAAGCTGTTTGGAAAAAAACCCCTCATACTAAATCCAAAAACCTAAATCAGTGAAAGTACCTATTAAAGAGCACAGAACAGCTTGGGTAACATGACCAAAAGAAATGAAATTCATAATTAGAATATTGGCAGGCTTGTAATAATGGCTGGGAACAAGTAAATTGTTCATGGAAATCTTCTTAGAGCTGGGATTAGAGTAATGGAGGCCTTGAATTAGACTGATTGGGTACTTAGGGAAGAAAGGCAAGCTCCTAAACACACTCAGAAGAACAGGGGGTAGTTATGTGGAATTACATAATTGCACTTTCATTGCTAAGCTGGTTTTTTGAAGTGTGGGAGAGAACTGTAAGAGGATTTATTGCTGTGAATGAGGAAGTGGGATCCTGTCAGAGCCAGGGCTTTGTATGGGAATTGGGAAGAGCTGGCATCCAGAGCCCAGAGTCCAGCAGGAAAACCATTCTGTGAGAAATGGGTCATTCCTTTGTCAGCCCAAGTGAGTTCTCTGGGAGGTTACCAAGGCAGAGAACTCAAGCACAGACTGCCAGATTAATGATTTCTGGGGATTTCTGAGCAGCCTGTTTGAGCTCAGACTTTAGACCAAAGACATTATTTTGAAATTCATCAATTTTGCTTCCACTGGGACTGGCTTTTCTCAGCATCAGGGAATATTGTACAAACAGGATCTCCATATCACAAATTTCCTTGTTTTATTTGTTGTAGTGGTTATTTCCTTTCATCTGAGATGTGCTGCTGCAAGAGGTTTTTTTTTTTTCTCTTTGATTTTGCACTGTAAATACCCATAATGTTGATTTGCCAAGTTCTGACTTGCTGCTGTGATGCAGAATGAACAAAAAATAGGAGATATTCCATTGAAATAGTTCATCTGCTGGTGCCACAAGTTAAACTTTAATAATCTGACATTGGATATTGCCTGATAGGTTAGTATAATGAATGTTACTTCTGCTACAAAAAGTCACGTGAAAAAAATTGTGTTTTGTTGTAACTATGTTTGAGTTTTGTAATGGTAGCAATAAAAACAAGAACATTAATAATAGCAATAATAAAAAAGCCCAAATATTTCTTGCTGAATATCTTACTTTCTGTAGCAACTTTCCTCACAGTCCAGAAACTTTTGCCTACTTCCTGGTACTTATATGTTATTATCTGAAAAATGCTGAAAAGAAGTAAATAACAATAAAGTAAAAATGACATTTTAATACCTTATAATCGAGTAGCTGGAAATAAATGAACATCTCTCTTACCTGTTCTTCCTACACAACATACATGTAGTGCAGAAGGAAGAAAACAGTGCTGTTGCTGTTAAAAGCAGCAAGAAGTATCATTAAAAGTTTGGCATTTTTCTAAAGATTCTTCTGAATGCCAGTAACAGCAACCCAGGGAAGAGGATGTATAGCTGAAGTTTTGTGTTTGTTTTTAATTCCTGGAGGACTTTAAGAGAAAGGATCACCATTCCTTCAAAAAAAAAAAAAAAATTAAATGAGTGAGTGAAGAAGTTTAGAAACAAATTTTTTTTCTCTGGAGTTGGTTATGGGTAGAAATAAAGTGCTTTTATTTCAATATAAAACCCTTGCTACTGCTCATTTCATGCCCAGTGGGTCAGTTTGCTGTTCATGTGGCTGTTCCAAAGGTGACTTTTTCACACCTCCACAGATGCTCTGACCTGGAAGGCAGCCAGAGCAGTCCCAAGATGTCTCTAAATCCACCAGGTCCTGATGTGCCTCTGAGTCCTGTCCAAGCTCAAGGCTCTGTCAGTGCTGAGTGCTGCCCACTCTGAATTCTCAGGGAGATTTGCTGGAATCCAGAGAGCGTGTTCAGTTCTCACAGACTGTGGAACCAATTCACCAGGGGAGGCTTTTAACTCTGCTCTTCATTTTAGCAAGACAACCCCAAAAACAGCTTTAGATCCCAGAGCCACTGAGATTCCTATAGAAATACACGCTGTAAATTGTATTATTTGTGTCCTTCTGCCCTAAGGACTACTTTGTCCCCTGAAGGGGTCATGGTACAGTGCTGGAGCAGAATTAAACCTCCTCAATCTGCTTTGTTTCCACCAGTTTTAATATCTCTAATTCTCTTAAGTTAGAATTGTAAATGGGGAGCAGATCCTTCAAACTAATTCCTTTTGAAGCATTCTTGAATTAAAATTTTTAGTCATTTAATATCAGTGTTTATCACTCAATCTAGGTATGCAGATCATTAAACTTAAAATCTTGGAAGACATGAATGTGTCTGTAAGCTGCTATGGTGCAGTTTGTGATGTTCCTTTTCACTCTGCCATTCACTTAAATCCCCTGAGACTTTCTTCTAGAGATTTTAAGGCTTTCTTAACAATGATTAAGGAGTTACTGAGCCATTTATCTACAGGGCTTTGTTTGATCAGCTGTAGTTTGATGACATGTTGGGAAGAAATGAGGGTGCTCATTGATAGTGACAGACATCAAGTTTAATATGCAAGGTGTGCACAGGCTCATTGCTCTGGCAGAGCTGTTCACTATTGATTCCTTACAAAGCCAAAAGAAATAATTCAAGTTTTTAGGCTTTGTTTTAGGCTCCTGGAGCATCAGGTGTTGAATGAACTACTTTGATAATTATTACATGTTTGCTCAATGGGTTTTCTAACTGGTGGCTCCATCAGGGCTGCCCAGGCCCTTCCCTGCAGAGCTCCTTTGCAGCCAGAGTGTCCCAACTGTGGCTGGGCTGTGATTCTGATGCCTCAGGTTTGGCTTTTCTATTTTTCACATTCTGTGCTTCTCTAGTGTGTGGGTCTGGGTTTCATATCAGGGGATGGTGAGCTCTGTGCACAGAGCAGGGAGACAAAACAATTCCTGCTCCAGCTGGGCACCAAGGACAAATGAGCCAAATCTCAGCCCAGGAGCACAAACCCCGTGGGCTGGAGAGAGAAAAACAAGCAGGGTGGGAGTGCCTGGGCTAAAGCTGGGATGGGACAATGAACTGCAAGGTGCAAATGGAGCAGAACTTAGGAGAGTCCCTGTGACCAGTTGTCCATTTTGGGACCATTTTGGTTCATCTTGGCTGGGCTCTGGTGCTGCCCTGGGTGGATCCATTGAGGCTTTCTAAAAAATCCCTGCTTTATTCTTTAGCTCTGTCCAGCCTCTGTTCTGGGTCAGCCTTCACAAGGCATCAATTCCTTCCCAGCTGCAGTGGGGACAATGAGCACAACAAATAAACACAGACCCCAATGTGAAGTACATTTTATTCAAAAAAAGCTCTGTTTCAGCTCCTCTGTTCAATTCCATGGCAATGCTTAGCCCAAACATGTCTGAATTTTCACATTTACCCCAGCAAAGGCCAGTTTTGGTGTGCTTCTCTCCATCCTGTTTTCCATTTCACACAGGAGCACCTGGCACTGTCAGCTCCCCAGACCCCCCAGTATGAAATGTAATTGCTTGTTGCTTTCTGCCAGGCAAAAATATCAAAAATATTATTGCTTTTCCCCCCTTTACTCCTCTGCCCTTTAAAGTTTCCAGGTTGCTATCAATTTCTGTATTCCCTGTTCCATGTTTTCTGGCCACTCCTACAATTAATTTAGTGTTTGTGCTAAGGAGGAATCCCATATTATTTTGTCCCAAACATCCTCTTTTCCAAAAGACTTAGTTCTCTACCTTGCCTGAATTATTTTGTGATGCAGCCCATAAGAATTTTGTTCTGAAGCTGGGAGGAAAGCTGAAGTGGTTTCAATGCAGCATGGAGGAGCCAAGCTTTGGATGGGATTTTATTTGAGAAAGCAGAGACAGTACTGACAAGAAGAATTTATTTTCCATTAAATTCAAATTGAATTTCTGCCCTTAGCATCAGACAGAAAAAATATTGAGCTGTCCAGCAGCAGATTTTCAGAGGTTTCTCTTTCCAAGCCTTGGAGAGGAACAGCTGTGACCTAAAGGCTGTAGGACTGTGTCTGTCCAGCAGGGCAGCTGGTCTGGGACAGAAGCACTCCCCCAGTCTCTGAACCTTTTGACCTCCCTTAAGCAGAGAAATGCAAATCAGCAGCTTGAGATGAAAATTTTAATTAATTACTGCAGGGTAATTAATAAGCAAAGATTTCTACCTGTGCCATATGTCTGGTTTGTGCACCTGCAGAGCACGGGCAGGGCACAAGCTGAAGTCAGCAGGACACTTTCAGTGCAGTTATTTCATTTTGTTTAAGGATTAATCCTTCTGCTTTTATATTTTTTAACTTAATTTTCTCTGGGGTTTTTTTGTTTGTTTGTTTTTTTGGTTGATTGTGGCTTTGTTTGTTTCTTTGATTTTTGGTCTTTCCAGTTTTGGAATAAAGAGAAAGAAGGGCTTTTCAAAACACATGAATCAGTTAGTGGGAACTCACAGCTAATTATTTTCTATTTCCATTTTCTTGGGAGCAGTATAGGGACAGCTGTGAGGGAAAACCCTAAAAATGCAGGAAATAACTTACCCTTTGAGATTCCTGGGAGTGTCCAAGGTTGGATGGGGCTTGGAGCAACCTGGTGTGGTTGAAGATGTCCCTGCCCACATCAGGGTTGGACCAAAGACTTTAAAGGTCTCTTCAAACCCAAAGCATTCTATGGGCAGCTAATCACTCATTTCATTAATTGTTGTTAAAATTGGGTGAGAAAACATCCAAATATTGAAAAATTAGAGCAGATCCCTTTTCCCTGAATGCTTTCTGTGGGGATGAACCTACATGAGCAAGAGGAGGGTTGAAGGAGGAGGTGCAGGATGGGCTGAGGATGGAGAGGAGGAATTGTCCTGGCAGGGCTGTGGACAGGATAATCATTACTGCTCATTTAGCTCAGTGCCCTGGACTTGTGTTTGGTGCATGTTTACAAGGCTCTGTGGAGGTGAAAGCTCTTCTGGAGGTGATGAGTTTTGTGATTAATTGCAGATCTCGTTGGTGCTCCTGGATCCTTTTAGGAAGGCAGTGTGGCTGCTGCTGTAACAATGAGGGTGATGAACCATGTCAGAGCCAATTACTGCCTGAGAAGAGCTGGGAAAAGGCAAGTGGGAATTGCTAATCCATCACAGGATTGCTATTGGGTTAGTTTATTTATCAAGCAGGAGATTCTAGAATTCATGAAGCAGATCATTCAGTCTTCTAACAGGTTTAATTACCATGGTGTTACTGGTGTTAGGCTGAGTTGCACCAATTGATCTCCATGTGTTGTTACTGTTTGTAGAAAATTGCTGCCTGGCCCTCTATTTGGCCTTTATCAGAAAAAAAAGGAGAATTTAATAATTTTTTTTTCTCATCTCATTTATTTCATTGGAGGGAATATTCAGTATAAAATTCTGTAGGGTTGGTATGGCAAGAGCCTCAGAGCAGTTGCAGTAGTGAGGTTAATGCACACTATTTGGTGCTCCAAATACCATTTTTGTGTTTCCAAACACCTGCCCAGCACCCACAGATGAATCAACTCATTTTTGCAAAGTGAAGCTCTAAAAGAGCAGATATGGAAAGTGCTTCATGCAATTAATTGTGAGATGAATTAATGACTGAGTGCTGTTTGAGCTGCAGGGTACTCATTAACATAAAGGCAGGCTGAGTTAATTAGAGTTCATTTTAAATGTTAAAACTGTGTTTTCCTTTTCCTCTTGAGCTGCAAAAAGTGTCCCAGTTCAGTAGGTGAAGGAAGGTGATCCTCAGCTGGGCATGTAGAAGGACAAGTCAGGCTACACCCTGAAAGGCACTGGTTCCACCTTGGTTTTAATTGGGTTGGCACTGAACCAGTGTGTGCTCACCTGAGAGAAGGTCTGCACCCAGTGACATTGCTCTTTACTTCCCCTGCAAAATCAGCATTCAGTTTATTATGGTCAGATAAAAAGTGAAAAGACACCACTTTGCAACTTAAAAAATTCTAAATCATTTAGGAGCTACCTTTGAAGCTTCTTTAAAAATGTACTTTTCTTTAAAAAATGCAATTTCTTTAAAAAAGTGTAATTAGATTGAGTTCCACCTTGAATGTGGCAGAAGATGAGGCAAAGAAGATTTTACTTTCTAATTATTAATGTTCTACGAGGAGTGCGTCCAGAAACAAAATAAAAAATACAAGAAGTGTGGCACTGAACTTCACTCCATGAGTGAATTTCACGGTGTAACTTCAAATAGAAAGTTACTGAAATTTAATTCAATAAAGCCTCCATTTAAGCATGTCAAAAAATAATATTTAGAAGCATTTTGCTGAAGTTGTGCCCATTCCTGAGTTAAGTCCCTTGTCAGTGAAATGTTGCTGAGAATATAAATATGTTTCTGGCATATTTTAATCACTTCTTTCAAAATTTCTGATTGTTGCTACCACAGATTTCATGGTTTGCTTGGGTTTTTGTAGTAATCATCTCCTTCTCCATTGGGCAGAAGCAATTTATTCAACTGAGCAATCCATGGGAGTGACACTAATAAATTGTCCAGGAGAAAAAACAGTGGAAATATTTAATTTTCCTTTTTTTACTCTCAGTGTTTCTTTTGGTTTTGACATTTATATTGTTTGAGTTGTTGAGTGAGCTCAGTGCTAAACCAGAGCAAAGACTGAGGGAGGTGGGACCTGGATACAGAAAAAAAGGGTGGATAGGACGTGGCTACAGGGAAATAGGGTGGCTGGACCAAAACCTTGCAGGACAGCATGGAAAAAGGGGTGAAAGAGGTTTTATAACATTGTGCAGTTACTGATATCTGGCAATTTCAAACAGAAGGATGCTTTTTTTTTTAAACTTGGGTTTTTTAAATCTGGTTTTGGCACTGAAAAATTTGAGTATTATGATTTTTCAAAATCTGTTAATTGTAATAAATACAAGTGCAATTTCCTTAAAGAATTTTAGAAACAGATTGAAGTTTTTTTCTTCAGCTAACAAAGTGTTGAGCATGACTCTGAGTATTTTTGCTTGTTTCCTAATTCCTCATAACACCTTCTAATTCTTGAACTTCCTACTATTTTGTTCTGTTTAATGCACATTATTTATTTTTGGGAGTGGTTTGAAGCCTCTTGAAGGGTTTCTTGGGATGTTACAGATATTTTCTGGGTTAGCTCATGATTTCTCCTGTGATGAAAGGTACAGGTAGGCTTCCTTCAAGATTTGAAAGAAACCTGAGAGTCAGCTGGTCCTTTTCAGCAGCTTCCTGCTGTCCCTGCAGTGCTGCCCTTGGGATGCTGCTGGGAGACAGAAAAACCCCTTTTCTTGCTATTATATTGTAATATAATTGTGTATTTTGTAAAGGCACCTCCTCACTTGAAGATTTTGACGTTCATTTGAGTCTTCCTGCTTTCACTTCAAACATGCACTCTTCAGGAGAAGTCAAAATGCCCCCAAAGATTAATAGCACATTATTCAGTTACAGGAATGTGACCAACAGGGACACAGGAAGGCACAGTGTGAGTGTGTGGGTGAAAAACCACTCCATTGATCTGAAATAATGAGATTTTGGGACCTTTAGTGCTGGAGTCGAGCCTCTCGTTTTCAGCAGAGAATGCAGCCCCTGCCAAGACCAATAAATCTAAACCTGGTTTAAAAGTGGGCAGGTTTTGTTACACTTTGGCCCCTGTGGGAAATGACAGAATGGCTCTCAGCAGAAATCTGCAGTCTGGAGGAGCAGCACTGCTATAATGAGATGAATTTCCTTGCTTTTTTTTAGGTTTCATAGCATTATTTTCTGACTCGATGGCTCATATTCTATTTGTTATCATATTCTATTTGTTAGCTACCTGCATGTGATAAATGTGCTTAATCCCTTTTGATCCTACATTAAACCTTACTGGCTTTATCACTTAAATTCATATTTGTTTGCTAGGGCAAGAGAATTGGTATTAACTAAATATATATGTTTCTGGTATAGTGTTTCTGTTCTTTCCTAATAAAGAGTGTGAAATGGTATTTTTAGAGATCATTTGGCCTTCAGAGTTTTCTCTTTCTTAGTGATCTTTATTACTTCAGCAGAATTACTACAGAGCCTCAATTTTCTTTTCAGTAGCATAGTCCTACTCACAGAACTCCTATTTTGAACAAAATTGCATTAGCATTTTTTCTTTAAGAGCTAGAAAACTAATAATTGCCTTTTAAGTTTTAATCAGGCTTCTCAATATGGCACAAATTGCCAGATAATTTGACTTTTATTTTTTAAGATGCTGGACAAATCAATGAGGGTGACAATTGCAGAGTGAGTTTCTTTTACAGGGCCTTCCAACAAACTTTCTATGATTGAATTTTTAAATTTTTTAATGAGGTATTGCATTTTCTTTGTGTTCTCTTGCAGTCCTCATGGAGCAGAAGGGCAGTTTTGAGTCATGGGAGTTGTGTGGTGATGGAGATCCCTTCTGGGTAGCACAGAGCAGGCGGGATGAAGTTGTAGGAGCAATTTTTTACCAGATCTTTCAGCCTGGCAGAGTATTTAGACAACCAGGGAAGCATCTCTGACTTCCTGCAGTTAAAAAAGGGATAAAAAGCTCAGATAAAGGAGGATGATGGGTTGGGGATGAGCTGGGTCCTCTTTTCCACTTCACCTTTTATTTCCAAGTTACCTCATCTAAAATATTGCAGTGCTGCAGGTGTTTCCTGCGAGTCTAGATCTTGACATCAGAAAAGGCAGAGTGGGAAGTATATAATATATACACTGAAATGCTTTAAAATCAATGAATGTAAGCTTTCTTAAATGTCTTTCTTCCTTAAAACTCTTTCTTTTCTGTGTATCTCCAACAGCATCCCTAGTTGACTAAGAAAAATCAATGTTGTCTTCTGCTGTGCCTTTAGAAGGAGGAAGTTGTCCAGGAAGTTTTCCTTATATCTGTGAGTCAGGGAAATTTGACCTTCTGAGATGATCAAGCAAAATACTACTGTAACACAGAACTGGGTCCATTTCCTATGTAAAAAGCAGTAGCAAGTTATTTTTTATTAGGGAAGGAGGCAGTGATTTCAGTTCACCTTCCCTACTGCTCCTCATTAATCAGCTGCATGCCAAAGGATAATAATTAAGAGAACATACATGTCAGATTGTTGTAAGCTGCATAAAAATGGGAGATTTGACAGACATTAAATGCTGCTTGATTTTTTTTTTTTTTCTTTGAGAAATCACTCTGGGCACATTTGGAAATTCCACTGCTTCTCATTACTGCAGAAAGGCCAAGAGGTGATTATCCAGTCCATTAGAAAATGCTACAATTCTTCCCTGAAAGCATCACCAAAAAGAATGAAAATGCACATAATAATTTTATTTCAGTAAGTGGCCACCTGCACATCTGACAAGAAAATGCCACATTTGCAGAGAGGCATTGCAGACCTGTGAAAGCTCTCCTGACACCCATCAGAAAAGAAAGAGATGCTGAAAACCAGAGATTTAGGGAGAGAATAGGTCTGTGAAATAGAGCAACTATTGATAGTGGTCTACCACAGACAAATAAAAGTTGATGTTTACAGTCATGCTTGAATAACACCCATTTTATGTAATTGTTTTGTTCCTTACAGATGTGCTGTACAGTGAGGTTGTTACTGGGACTGTGATTGAACTGCAGATTGCAGTTCCTATATTTTATCTTGTATGGTGATTTTAGGATATTGCAGTACCACTCTGCCAAATAAGAAATCCCACAAAATAAAACCAAATAAATAAATTTGATATTACACATCACACCCTGCACTTGTAGAATATCTAGAAGAATCTGGTCAGAAAGTTTTGAATTCTGGCAACTTAGAAAAACTACACCTCCAGTCTTAATAGCTTATATTTAAAGTCTTGGACTCTGATCTTAAGAGTATTTTCCAACCAAAATGATTCTATGAGTTCAATGTTACCTGTAAAAATGAGCACATTTTTCAATGCTTTGTTCCTAAATTAAATTTACTTCTTGCTGCATTAACAGTTAATAAATCCCAGCCAAGAAAACCCACATGCTTCAATAAAGTTATATTGTGCATTTGAATTCAGTAAAGACTGGTATAGTTTTAAATATATATAGACATGTATAGAAATATGTTTTATGGACATATATATATATAATTGATGTGTTGCATATCTGAAAATATGTCTATTAACAGTGCACTGGTAATAAATTACTGGGTAATTCCTTATTTGGGCCTTAGTACAAAATCCAAGGGAATGAGAAGGTTTTGTAAAATGTTACCCACCTAGGGAGAGGTTTTCATAGAACCTGATCCAGAGTCCACTGTACTGTGGAAAAACATCACCTCACTCTAAATGAGGTCTGGATAAATGAAATTTATCAGAAACAAACTGCCTGGAGGACAAGAAGTTAATGAGATTGGGACAAGAGGGAATGCCTACAGCCCTTTCCCTGTGTGTCTCTGGGTGTGAGAAAATGTTGAGTGCTTGTAGATCTGCATCAGGAGCACTTGGTTGGAAGATCTTTTGTGCAGAGACACAAAAATGAGAACTGAAGGGAGCAGGTATTTTGCTTCCAAGCCTCTGATCCCAGTGAGGTTCCATGCCTGCAGACCTGGGAGCTGGTCAAGCCCTGATAATTTGGCAGAGCAGTGGTGTAAAATTCTGCTCAGGCTGTGGAGCTGGAGCTGGCACTGGGGGCTGACTGCTCCGTGGGGTTTGGAGGAGCTGCTGATAAACAAAGACTGATTTAAACTGCTTTGGCATTTTATAATATCGGGGTTAAATCCTCACAGAGCTGCATGCTTGTGGCTTCTATTGAGAGACAAGAACAGAATAACCTCTCTGATATGAACAGTGTTTCTAAGTCATCCCTAGAAGTTCTGAACTCTGATATTGCTAGTTTACTGACCATGTTGTTGAACACAGCATAGTACAGGGAATTGGAATAAAGTAATAATTTTTCCTTAAAATTCAGTGATAGAATGCAAAAGATGGAAAACCTTTTCAAACCATATTTTTCAGGAAAGAAATTTGGAACAAGCTAGTTGATTCTCCCCATAAAGAAGGAAAAATATAACAATGTACTGATTGTACATTGTGCCTGGTAAATTTGGCAACAAAAATGTGGTGGTTTTGTTTTGGTCAGACCAGAGAGATCTGTGAAAGCAGAAAAGCCATATGGACCTAACAGGAGATTTCAGAAAGGTCCCTGTGTCATATTTTTTGGTCATTTGTTAGAATAGTTAATGAATGTCATTATTAAAAGAAGCTACAGTACAAATTCCATGTACTTCCCAGCTATCCAGTCCTGCTTTGGATTTGTTTTTCACTCAGAGAAATATCCAGCCGAGATTTCAATGTGAAGGTGCTTAGGCACTATGGCAAAACTATTCTTGATTTCTGCTGGTGAAAGCAACCCAAATGTTCCCCCCTGCAGTACAGTCATTAGTTTTTATAGCTGTCAGTGCAGAACACAACCAGGAATTCAGCTTTGAACATATTTGATGGAATCACACATGCTAAAAGGAGAAATGTGTGGGTTCAGCTCAGTTATGTTCCAAAACATAACCATGTGTTGCAGCTCCTGACTAACTCGAGGGCACAATATTGTTTATACATTGGATTTGGCATTTTTACACTTTCACCATATCAGACTGAATTGGTTATATAAGAATCAAAAAAAGAAATTCCATATACTTTGAGGGCAATCATATTAATAGCAAATATTTCCTTCATTCCATGTGATTTTTGGAATTGTAATTCTGCTGTGTGCATGGTGTTGACATGAAAACAAATAAGGTAACATAGAGAATTGTGTATTTGTTGCCATATATCCCCAATCTGCTGCTCATAGGGAATATTTGACTTAAATATAATACTTTCAGCTGAATACAAGTATCCATTTTGACTCAAAAATTTGGTTACCAGAACTGTATTATATTTTAAATGTGCTACAATTTTTGTCACATAATAAAGATGAGTGAATTAGAGCATTTGTTTTATTTTGGTGGAAAAGCCAGAAAGGCTGTTGGAAATTCTTGAGTCAATCATGCAGGCTATTGCTCATTCCCTTGTGATTTTTTACAAAAAATGTGTTCAACAGTTGGTGTACCTGTTTTGTCTTTTCTCTGTCATTGGAGGCCAATGTAAACCCCTGGCCTGTGGCTTTTTTTCTGGAATGTAACTGAATTTCAGCTTATTAGCTATTGGATTCAGGTGCTGGAGTCAGCCTGATGGCTGAAGATGAATGCAGCAGATAAACAGCTTGTGAATTTTGACTATACAGAATTTGTTTAATTTTCATACATGTGAATTTCAAATATGTGAATTTTTGGCATGAATGCCCTTGTGACAGTGCACTCTGTGATACCTAGAGTGGCCAAACCCAAAATTCTGAATTAAGCCTCAGTAGATATCTCAAAACTCATCCCTTTTAAAGGCAGAACTCCTGACCTTGGAGCTGTCTGAGATCTGCCAGGTGGGTTTGGAATGGCAGAGCAGCCCAGCACGCAGCCATGACTCAGTCCCATCCCTTGGCCAGTCTCTCACAAGTCTGTGCAGGCAGCAAGGAACAAAAGTCCCCAGCTGCCAAGGCCTGCAGGAGAGGAGCTGGCTGTGCCTCTGCTCTCAGGGACAGGCTCTGCCTGCACACAATGCCCACCTGTCCCCACTGCTGGAGGCCACTCATCACAAGGTTGCCTCAAAAGTGATAATTTATTTGGGAGAAGGGTGACCTCTGCCTCCTTGGGCAGATGAAAGCAAGCAGAATGAGGGCTCCCAGCTGGCTTCCCTGTGAAAAACATTTGTAGGAGGGCAAGTGGGAGATGCAGGCAGGGAGGTTTTGACCTTCTGGGGCTGACACTGAGGCATTATAGCTCTTTTAGTTTGTAAAATATCTATTTCCATGTGCTTGAGACATCTGCATGAGAGTGGTGGTGAAGTGATCTTGTTCTGAGGAGCAAAAGCTCCTCTTGGCTCAAGGACATGGAGCTTGCTGTCCTTACCCATGAACAGGACTGATCTAGGGTAGAGACAGGGCTATATTACTGATGTGAAGATGCTGCCAAAAATAAAGATTTGTGGTGTTTTTCTGTGGCTGCTTTAGTACCAGGCCATTTCTGCTCTTCTTTCCTTGCCTTTTTTTCCCTGCTATTTTTCTGATAAATGTGCAAGTCTGGGATTGCATGCTGCCCATGCAAACAATTCCATATTTCACACAAACCCACTCTCCTAGGCCATCCCAATGGTGATGGACATGTTGTGGACCATGGACAACCTCAGCAGCTGCAATTTCCAGTTCCCTTTGCATCCCTGCAGTCTTAACAATTAAATTCAGCCCCAGCTGATCTTCACAACTCTTTAAGCAATTAACTGGTTTTTGAAATCCCTTTTCAGCCTCTTTTCAACCTCTGTAAAGCTCTTTCTCCACATTACACTGCTTACCAGCACCTAAGGGTTTTCAGTGATTGGAATAAAGGAACCACAATATTTATCCATTCCTTTGCCTTGCTACTTCCCCAAGTGGGACAAAAGGGGAAGGTTTTATATGCCTGAGTCTGTGAGCAAAATTATAAGGGAAAAATTTATACTATAATATATATTTTAATATATATGTATTTATTTTGCTACAAATAAGCAAAAGATTGCTTTTGTTACTGAAAGCCCTTTGTGGAAGGGAGGTGTCTGGAGAGGGAACCTGGAGGGTGTTCTCTGTATGAGGCCAGACAGCTCACTCCACTTCTCCCAGCAATTAGTCACTTTAGAAGCTCCTCATTTTTGACCATATGGCACAGAAAACGACGTGAATGATGAAAAACCTGGGGCCAGCCTCGTTCCACCAGGAGGTTCTGATGTTTTGTTGATGACTTTGGCTTTTTGTGCAAAACTTCTCCTCAGTGACTAATGAGGTTCTTGCTGCTTCTGGTGTCACTGCTCTTTTTGTGGGTGTCAAAGCACCTCCTGCAAATGAAGTGCTTTTCTAATCATCATTGCCATGTTGTTTCTGTCTGCTCTGATTTTTTTTCTTAGTTTTTATGACTTGGCATTAAGATAATTGGACTGTTGATAAGTGTCTGCTAGTAAAAAAAAGGGACTAAAATGGATCCTGTCAGATACCTGCATATTACAGGCAAAAAGCTCCTGCATTTATCACCAACCTGGGCCTCCCTTTATTAGTTGGAGACTTGAGTCAACAGAGGTGGCAGGGACCACTTTATTTTTCTTTAATTTTCTTTAATCCTGGAGGTTTTTGCCTGGGATTCTTTTCAAATCCATCCTTCCTTCAGCTGTGTGTGAGGATCTAGCACACACCGTGCTCAAGATCCTGAAAATCCTTGTTGGTCAGAAGAGGTCTTGCAGAAACTGTTAATTTGGGGGATATCCAGGGATTATGATGTAAATTTGTGTCCTAGGACTCGAGGGTTTATTGCCTCATCCTTTGAAGTTGGGGCAGAGGTCACAGTTCACTGCTTTGCCTTTTAATTGAGCTTTAAATGTTTTTACACCTCCTGAATGCTTTGGGGGTTCTCAAACTGGGAAAAGCTCTCTGTGACTGGAAAATCTGACTTGAATGCCACGAGCAGCAAGTCATTGGAAGCTGAAGGAGCAGGGAGGAGGAGATCAGGTGCTGATTCTTTGTGACTTGAAGGGAGCCTTGGGGAGCTGGGCTGGGTTCAAAGTGAGAGTGGAGAAGATCTGGTGTTGGCAGCAGAGCTGAGACATCTGAAAGGTTCAGTCATGTAGCACACTGTGGGTGTAGGAGCAGGTGGTTTCAACCAAAGGAGTGCTTTACTTGTCATCACAACCTGGGGCAATAACCACACACCTTCAAATGTGATAATTGTTGTGAGATCTAGAGCACTAAAATGTTTTTGTATTAAAAAAAAATACACAAAATACAATATTTTTTGTATTAAAAAATAAACAAAATGCAATAAGCCATAAATACAAAATCCGTAGAAGCAATAAGAAAAATTAAATAAATTAATTTTAATAAAAAAAGCCATCATAGAAGTCATGAAAGAAAGAAATCCTCCAGGAATGAGGGAAAAGAAGAATAAATTCCTCTCTAAACCAAGGAGTGATTCAGAAAAATCTAAACCATTTCAATTAGTGGACCAAGAGAAATGCACCAGCTGAACAGAAAAAATATATTGAAATGTAGCCTAACCTTTATTTTGTCAGGTAGATAGGATGTGTTGATTGATATATGAGTATTTTATGAGTTTGC
The DNA here is from genome assembly GCF_027477595.1 of Haemorhous mexicanus. NCBI lineage: Eukaryota > Metazoa > Chordata > Aves > Passeriformes > Fringillidae > Haemorhous > Haemorhous mexicanus. The sequence goes on from NC_082347.1 coordinate 37,605,351, forward strand.
AGATAAATCAGATAAAATATCAGCTCATTTGATTTAAACTGAGAAGAAAGTGGACACTGAGGAGTTTTATGATTATGAATGTACATTCAACAGAAGGTGAGTGCTTCAGAAAAACTGTAAAGACTTCTTTTTTTAATAAATGGAAAGATTTTCCACAGAATTTTCCACAAACTGACACTGCTCTTTTCACAGTGTGATTTTTGTAATTATCTCTGTGCAGAATAATCATCAGTTGCTCAAGGAAAGAACATCCAAAAGAATTAAGCCTGCAAAAATCTTTTCAGAATGACTTTGTTTCACCATACTTGAGATTTCCTTGATGTGCTGTGCTGAGCTTTTATTGCAATGTGGGTAATTACTGTCATTCTGCCCAGAGATGTTGCTCTTATTACATCACTTCAGTGGCTAAATTAACAAGTAGTGTTGCAATTGACATTTCTTTTTGAAAAATAATTAGAACTCAGCCTAAGACTTAATGAGCCATGGGCTAGGACTGCCCATTATTTGTTTTTCCATCCTGCACATGCTAAGGAAATTGTATTAAAAAAAATAAAAATTAGGTAATAGTGTAATATTTAGCATTATTTACTGTTGTGAAATAGTCTTGTAATACTCTGTGATTCTTGGACCCTAATTAGTATCTTTCAAACCAGGTTATTAAAACACCTGGTGTAAACTACTGACATCTTCATCTGTCTCTGTTTTTGCTGTTTACTGGGGGAAGCTGTGCTGCTCCAGTCCTGGAGCTCCTGAACAGAGAAGGGAGCTGAGCTGGAGCCTAAGGGCACCAAGGTATCAGAGCTGAGATCTGTGTGCTTCCCAGGCAGTGCACTGAGCTCCCAGTGCTCAATTCTGCATCATTCAAGTGAAAACACTTCCCTTCATTTTCTCCTTTCTGCTCTCTCCACATCTGATTTTAAGCCCCTGGAGCAAAGGCATGCTGTGTGTTTGCTGGAAAAGCTAAAAACACTGGCTGTGATCTTCTGGGCACTTGGAAGGTTTTACCATCATTCTAACAGAGATAGAATGTTATTAAATCACTGGATATATGCTGAGGTATTTTTCCCCAAGCATTGCCTTGAAGTGTGACTTTTCAGGATGGTTGATGCCTCCTGTTTTCATGGGTTTTGAGGATATCAAAGTCATTATCTTGGAGTTACTGCTTATGGTTGGACCCTGCAGTGCACCTAGAACCTCAGGAAGAATTTGGAGTCAGCTCTCAGAGGGGGATTTTTTGGGTTTTGTTGTTCAGTATATATATATATTTTTTTTTTGGATGAAATATTTCAGCAGATCTCTGCTAAAAGATAATGACACAAAGTGCAGCAACAGCATAGCATAAAATCCCACTGGGTTCTGTAAAGACCTCTCCCAACTGCAGGTTTTTAGTGCCTTTGTAGAGAACAAACCCATGCCCTGAAACCATGCCAAAGCCTTCAGATGTCCTGCTGAGATAACTTAACTGTACTACATCTGACCAGTCTATCATCTTATAAAGAATATTTTATCTATATATTGAGATTTATAACCATGTTTTATTTAATGATGTATGTGCAAGGCTTATTTAAGCTGCTTTGGATTCTCAGGTGCAATTACAACCTCAAGAAATGGCTCCTAACAGTTTTAAGTTTAAAAGTGGTTAATTGTACACTACTGGTATTCTAATCAAGATGTTAATGAAGGGGTGTTTTTATGTATACCTTTTTCTGAAATCATTCTGCTCCCACTTCAGTGAGAAAATAAAACTCCTTGGAAAATCTAACTCTTTGGGAAAAAAAAAAAACCCAAACAAGACAAAACTGACCCCAAATCTCTTCTGCTCAATAATTGCTGAAATCAAATTTATCCCAAGTAGTTTGAGAGCTGGGAAGGGGCATTGTGGCTCCTGAGCCTTTGTGTTGATGCTCAGAATGTTGATTATATTCTAACCCTCCCTTGTGCATCAGAAGCTTTGATATCTCGAGATCCTTTGATCTCCAGAAAGCTTCTAACTTGAGGATAACTCCTGGAGTTGTTTACAAATGTTACAAGATAGATTCTCATGTTCTATTATCTTTTTAATGAGCACAACCTCCTTCCCCAGGCAGGGATCAGGACTGGGATGTGCTTGGTGCTGCAGAGTGCATCCTAAAGCTTCTGCTATGATATTTTAGCTTCATCAATTGCTAAAACCTACAGAGAGGAGTGTTATAGCTATAATTTATGGTTTGCAGTGGCTCACAAAGTTGTAAGTCTATTCAGTTTAACCAAGTATGAACATTTGTTTTTCTGAAGAAGTTGCTCACAGTGCTAATATTGTTACTGCTCTAGTCTTAGGCTGAACTAAACAGAATTAATGGAAAAGGTGAATTTTTTACTTTGTTTTTCAGGTTCTAATGCAATTCTTCCTGTAATTTGCTCCTGCTAAGTGATACAGGTCTCTTTGTGAGACATCTCTCTCATGAATTTTCAAGGGTATGTTCAACAAGAGTCTGTATTTCGATAATTTCTTGGCCTAAACCCCAACTCTAACCCAGCAGGAGCACATTGTTATTCAGCCAATGGAGGCACAAGCAATGAGTTGCAGAGAGAAACAACCAATGTTCTGCATAAATCTGAATTATCCACATTTCCCATGGAGAATCCACCCAACTGGCACAAGCTGCCATCAGCCTCTAAAAGCTGGGAGCTGTTTTGCTTTCAAGTCAGACTTAGAGTAAATAAATAAATATCTTTGTGCTATGCTCTCCTGGTTTTATGGATTTTATGGTGGATTTTATACTTTGGACCTTCTCAAGCAGCCACAGTGTCAAAGTACTGAGAAATCCAGAGCTTCAGGGGAGGCTGAGGTGTAGCTTTCAGCTGCTGTAAGAGTCAGCCTTCTAAATGTGGAGAGTGATTTGGTGGCCCCGAAGCACAACACGTCTGAAAATGGAATTAAATTTAAATGTGCTCAAGAATGACTCCTGCTATGCACTTCTCAGCCCCCTCCTCTCCATCTGTAGCTGGTGGGAGTTGAGCTTACTCAGAAATTTGCTGAGGATGCTTAACACCTTGCAGATGTTTAAATTTGAATGCCATTTGTAATAGGATATAAATAAAGCAATACTGGCTGCCTGTAAAATGTAATATCTTGGAAAGCAAGGTTGGGGATTTTTAAAAAAATTTCAGCTGCTTTTAACCTCCTTCTTTAGAAGGGATTTCAATATCTGCACAGTTTCCTATTTAAAAAATAGACTGGGTGCAAAGTAACCCTTGGTTTTTACTAGAGTAAAGAATTGTTAATTGTTTTAGAGAACAAATGAGCAGATCCTGAAGCAGGACGAGGTTGGATGGAGCTGCCAAGAGGTGGCTGTGTCTGCACAGGTGTGAATCTGCAGTATCATTCTCTATATCCTCACCCAAATAACAGAGAATTTCCAGGCTCACCGTCTTTGCAGCCACCACTGGACTCACTCCAGGAGGGGGCATCCCAGGAGAATCCTTTCATTTTGTTATTTTCACAGTGACAGCAGCAACAGCTTGAGAGATGCTGAATACAAACACTTGATTTGCAAGGGAAGGTTTATATAAATGATGATTTGATTGCATGTGGTGGCAACAGTAAATACATCACTAATGGGAATGAATCCTCTTAGGAAAATAATTTTACAGCTCTGTTCCACAGTGCAACCAAAATGCTGTAAAGTTTTGCCCTAAGTTAATAATTGGGAATATTGCTGAAGAATAGTGAGAGCATTTTTAAGGAAGATGGATGCTTGCTGTAAACCTGACATCATTTTATAGCTTGCAGACATGGGTAGTCCCTGAAGTATCTGCCTTGCAAATATGAACATGGGTCAAGAGGAGAGAAATGAGAGAGACTCCAGCAAGTGCTGTGTAAGGCTATTGCCCCTGGCATGAAATATTTATTGTTGTTATGAGCTATACTCAAACCAAATGAGAATACAAGTCCTTTTACTTGTCTGAAGTTGGGAATAAATTTGTTTTGTGGGTTTTTTTTTTTCTCTCATTTTATTTAGTCTGCTGTCTGCTGGTGTAGGTTTGTAAATGCTTTGATGTGTGTACTGCACTAAGATTTTAAGTTTGTGATGTGGTAAGGTTGTGTCAAATCTCCCAAGATTAACCAGTGATTAATGTTCCCCACCCATAATCTGTCAAAGTGAATGAAAATGGTGCTGTAGACTTCACTGTTTATTTAAGCATGCTCTAAAGGGGAGAATGGATACCCAGCTTCTGTGCTTTATTTCTAAAGCTTTAAACAAATCTCATTCTAATATCCCTAAAAGTCACCTTGTTCCATTAAGGAGGGTGAGTTACTGGCAAATAGAACCATGGCTAAGAAAAATGAGGATTTACAAGATGGGCTTGAGGGGAATGATGGAAAGCTGATGCCCACAGATCACTGCCAGGGCCAGGCAGAGCAGAGAGCTCAGAGCAGCTCAGTGTGGGATGGAACTGGAAATGTCCCTAACAGTGCTTGCAGCCTTGTGCTGAAACCTGGTTGAACCTACTTCCACACCCCCAGTTTTCTAAACAGACCTGGAAACAACTGCATTAGACCAAAACCTAATTGAAACTGGGAATTAGGTGAGTGTCACAGTCCCTGGAAGTCCCAGCTCTCTGTCCAAGCTTCAGAGACCCGGATCTGCTGCAGCACCCAAACCCTGGTGAGGTGATAAGGAACAGAGCAGCAAAGGTGCTGCAGGACTGATTAAAAACAAACAGTTAATGAGCTCTTGTTACAGAGAAAGGAAAAGGCAAGAACCCTGCTTGACCCCCAGAGGGATTGTTTTCAACTTGCCTTTTCCCAAGTCAGTAATTCCCTGGGCTCTCCCCAGCATTTTGACAATAAACCCCACGTTTGTTTTATGATAACTCCCTTTTTTCTTATTTTGAGAAAAAGATGTAAAGCACTGCAGAAGCAAAAGCTATAGTAAAGCATAATAAGGTCTTATGAAAAGTGTGTTGAAAAATTATTTTATTTGACCCAGGGTCTAAAATTATTAGAAGTGGTGAAAAGCAATTTCCACTGTAGTGCTTTTAATTTGATTTACAAAATGTGGAGGCATGGTTTCATGGTAATAAAGAAATCAATGTATAGTTGCTGCAAACCATGACATTTTCAAAAGTAATTCTATTTTCTCAAAGTGAGATAATATTATTTCATTCTCTTCTCTTCAAATCATCACCCAGCACTGTGTCAGGTATGTGGGAGTCAAGATCACTGTTCTCTATTGAGTGTGAGAGATGAAAATACATCTTAGAAATCTTTTCCCACTGCCATTTCTAAGACTGGCAGTGACCAGTGTCTGTGGGCTGTGTCTCATCGTGCTGCCTCAATTCAGTGTCATGCTATTGAATGTCACAATGTCACAGTGTTCTCCTCCTTAACACCTACCCCTGTTTCAGGACTATATTTACTAGAGAGAAGCTATTCTTCTCTTTATTCAAAGAGATTTGAGTCTCTTTTCTCTGCTGAGAGACACCAGCTGCAGAGGCCCTTTTGTTAATCATGAAGGACACTGAAGGAAAGGTTGTGCAAAAACAGAATTGCTCTCAATCCCACATGGGCTGACACTGGGACCCTGCAACATTTCAAAAATTTCACCATTTCCATAATTTCCCTGTAGTTTCCACCCATATCACTGCAGTATTCCCTTTTCCACGTGCTATTTGATTAGACTGTGGAAACCATGAATTTTATGGCCCAGCATGGTAGCCCAAATTACAATGAACTATCAAAGGTCCGTTTAATGACATTAATATTAGGATATGATGTTACTATATAATAAAAAAATGAACATTTCTATGCCTAAAGGTGTAGAAATAAAAGCTAAAGAGGAAAGATTTCTGCCCACCTTCCTGTTTGTACTGCCTGTAGTGGGACCAGCAGTGCTTTCATTTCCCTCTTTAGAAGGTGACTGCCTGCCAACGTTTGCTCTTTGCTTTTCACCTTTGCCATCATCCTTCAGTTCCTAGGTAGCAATTTCACTGACAGGGCTGCCACAATATTCCACACCTTTGTGGAATCATTTTGTCTTAACACAGCTGAGATCTCTGAAATTAAAATGATGGTTTTGACACTGAATATGAGACTGAAATGCAAGACAGAGAACACAGTGATGTGTAACTACTGCTGCAGGAGGAAACTTCCATGGAGCCAAACCTTGACAGCTGATCTTGATTGGTCTTGATTTTGGGTCAAAATGGTCTTGATTTCCTTGCACAAAACTGTTCTTAATGAACACAATGAAAAATACTTTAGAAGATTCAGTGCTTAATGCTCAATAATTTTTTCATCCAACCACATTAAAAGTTTAGTTCAAAATACCACTCAAAGTTCTTGCTCTATGTTCTGACTTTTTGCCATTCTAATGGTACTTTTTTCCAACAAGCTAAAGGTTAAAGCTCTTATTAAAACTGAATTCTGCAACAGGACTTTAATCATGGTGCTGCTGCTTTGATGCTGCAATATAAATAATCACCACGGTGACAAATTTCACATTGCTGCTCAGTGAGTGTTGCAGTTACTTATCCCTGCTAACTTCTTCTTATTACATCCTGCTGGCTTGTTAGTGTCATAATCTGGTGTTTCCTAGGCAAAGTCCCATCACTCTTACTGTATTTCACAGGGTTATCCTAAATGCCACATAAATCTCTTTTTTTTTTCAATATTAACCCAGGTGGCCTCCAGCATGTATATTTTTTGATCTATTGGCAACCACAAATCTCCTTAAAGCTGATGCACATACTGGGGATCTGTCACCTGTTTGAAAGTAATGAACAATTAAATAGTTCTGGAAAGAAAAAGGCCAAGGCACTGTCATCATGTAAATGCTGGGATTGGAATTCAATAGTTTTGCAATCTCCTCTTCTCACCCCTCACCTCCATCACCATGGAAGAGGTGTCAGTGGTTAGAGGAGAAAAACCAGGGAAGCAAAAATAAAAGTGGAGAGCAACTGGAGGAATAATAAAAGACTCAATTTTTGTGTCGTGGCCTTAGGAGAAAATCTAGAGATAGAATTTATTTTTTAGGGAAATTTTAGATAAAAAAATGTGGTTGGAATTTAAACAAGAAAACTCTCATGTTTCCTAAGCCTCCTGTATTCAGCAAAAGAAATGGTTTTATTCATAGGTTTTCAGTCAACTGAGAGAGATCAGATCAAAATAATTTGCTTTAAAATAATGTTTTCCAAATAGAGCTAACTCACACATTCTTTATGACTAAGCTAAGCCCTTGACATGAGATGTCATCTCTCAGTGTCAAATTCCAAGTTCACTGAAACAAACTCACTTTTATCAACTTTTTTAAATCTTGGTTTATTTCTTTAGATGAACTGTTGTCTCTCAGACAGGCCTTTCTGGGATTATTATGTAAAATACAAATTTAAAGGATTAAGGATGTCAAAAATGAAAAAAGAATTTTATTGCTTTGAATTTGCATTCCATAAATGGTTCATTTAGGGTTGGGAACCTTTTTCCTATGACTATTACATGACTCTGTGATCTTTTTCATCTCTTAAAACAGCAGAAAACACTTCCTAAAATTTCTGTTTGTCAGAATTGTGCTCATTGCTTTGGGCTAGTTTATCTCTTGGTTCATTTATTATGATTGTCTCCAACCAGCATTTTCACAGGAGAAAAGGAGTAAAATCTGCTGCTGAAGGAGTTTGACCTCCACAGTCTGTCTTTGTACGTTTATATGGACAAGCTAAGGGCCAAAGAAACTCCTTTTTTCTCTGCCCTCATTTCCAAGTGCTTTAATTAGTGCCATGATATTATGGATTGTTTTATTTCTTTGGAAATTGCAGCTGTATAATTTTGATTAAGAGACTCTCAGTTTTCAGAAAACTGATTGATGGGTGCTAACTTTTACTGGGTTCTCTGAACAGAAAGCTGTCATGCTTGCCCTAAAGGGGACATAATTTTTGTTTTAGATTTACTACAGTATCAAAAAAAGATATGACTTTCAATATTAGGAAGTGAAATGGGGAAAAGCTGCACTTAATATTTCCAGGTTTTGAAGGAAAAGGTTAGAAGAAATAATGAGGAAATTATAGCAAGTAATAGAGTAATAATAACAGAGACATTTGGGGGGAGAGTAGATTTATGTGTTTCAAATTGTGTTTCCTTCCTTGTTTTCTTGCATTAACCCCAGCTGGGGTCAGGTTTATATGCAGGGAGCAATGATGTAAAGATTATTGCTGTTAACAAGATTCAAATACAAAAAAGGAGAAGACAACAGACACACTGAGGTGAACAGGTCCAAAGGGGATTTTCTGAATTAAAAATGATTGACAAGGGCTAAGCAGCACCTGCCAAACAAAGTGTGGGGCAATGTTACTGAGATTATTTTTTTTTTTAATGACCCTGGTTCCTTAACTTAAATTGGAATGAATGAGTCCAGCCAAATTCAGTCATGCCATGTTACCTTTTCAAATACAGAAAAGGATGAGACTTCCTGTTCCATCCCATCTGCCAGCGCTGATTATGGCTAATTGATCACTTGAATTTGATTAGCTTCCTCAGGAAAAGGGATTTTACTTTTTTGGTGTCCTTTTAACCAGCTAACAAGAGATCACCAGGTCAGTCACAGTGAATGAATGGAGCAGCTAGAATGTGTGAATTCTGGAGTCTTCTTTTCCCTGAATAATCAGCTCTCTTGGCATCACACAGAATTCATCTTTCTGGCTGTTATTTCAGTTATTTCTACCAGGCAGTCCAGTGGTGCTCACTCTTTGTTATGGTGAACAGATCAAAACAAGAGCAAGACTGGGCTTGTATTGGAGAACAAAATAGACAAAACCTGGTCTCTTCTAAAGCAGATTTGCCTTTCTTTCTATTGGAAAATAGAAATTTGAGGCTTTTGTGCCTCAGAAACCTTTTTTCTGTTTGTTCCTAGGGGGTGGCTCTGGCTTTGTTCATGCTGCTCAGCACAGATCTGTGGTGCTCTGACAATGATTTAATGAATTTATGCTGTTGTTTCCATATCTTGCCTCCTTTGCTCTTTCAGTGATGGTTTTGGATGCCAGAAATTGGACTTGTGATTCCTGAGTCTGCTCAGTAGGAATGTGTCTGATAATTGGTGTTACAGTGGTTTGCAGAGACAATGTGGGGACTTGGAAAAAAATAAAAATACTGCCAGATATCTGGAGGGAAAAAGTAATTCTGCTTATGTTTTGCCATGGTTTCACCATTGTTGCTTCCTTTTAAAGTGTAGAAATGAATGAATAGATTTAAACACTTTGTCTTCTGGGCCTGGAGTTTGAAGCAGCCAGGTGCAGGAGGTGTCTGCCATCAGCTGGGGCTGCCTGGAAAATAATTCTGGTACCAGGGGGAGTTCAAAAGCTCCTTTTGAAGGACACTTTCTCATGGAGGTTCTTTGAAATTCTGAGGAATTAAAGTGATGAAAGGTGGCTCTAGTCTGTGAGAGGAGGCAGATGATTGCTTCAAGTGTGCTTATGTTTGTGATCTGTGGATCTTTCAGCAGGTGCATTGACTAGGTATTGCCATAAAATGTATTTATTAAAAATGCAATACAGAGGAAATCAGTTCTTTTAAGCTATAAAATGCTGATAAAACCTATTAGAGATCAGAAGAATAACACCTTTCTGATCTCAGTGTATCTTGTGGGTGCTGGGCTCCTGTTCTAGTCTGTACTTTGTTATTGGAGTGGAGTTGTTTCCTGCAGGAAGAAATGTCTGAAGCAAAAGATTTGTTAACCCATCTCTTGAGGTTCCAGTGAAAGCTTGTTGCAGACTATTCCTTAGGAGCAGATAATGAGGGAGAGAAGGACTTTTCTTATTCACTGGTAATTATAATCAATATCCCCCATTTTTCATTTGAAGTGCTGTTTAAAACACTCAGCAAGGTGTTTATTTTCTAAAATCTGCTATGGAACTACTTTTTCTGGTAAGAAATTCTATCATAGTTCCGAAAAATACTCCTGAGCAAAAAACCTGTGGTGGATCCAGCATATGTACAACACTCATGCTGCATTAGAAGAAAAGACATTTTGGTGAGAAAATCACCAAATGGTCTGGAAATGTTTCTGTCAGCTCTAGGAAAAATAGGATCTAAACTGTTTGTGAGATGAATGATGGCTGTTCTGCATAAAGCTCAGAGCTGAGCACCTGGGGAAAAAAAGAAAAATCCATCTTTCCTCTTTGACATATGTCAAACCCAACATGTATCCCTGTCCCTGTTTGAGCACTGCTCTTATGACCCATTAAAAATAACTTCAAATTTACTTCACTGTTCCTTTTGAAAATTCTGGTGATATTTCCTCCTTGAAACTTTATTCCAGTTTCTGTTTGGTTTTGATCAGCTTGAGTCCATGAATGTGACTTCAAATTTTCTCAGGTTTCAGAGAAAGTTGTTTGTAAAAATTCCTGTTGGATTTTTTTCTGCAGCACTGTCTGTACTGATGTATTGCAGATATTTATAAAAATCAGAAAGCCATCATATTTCATCTCCACTCGCTTGTTTTTTGACTCCTCACGCCTCTTCAGTGTTTTCCTTGGAGCTGTACCTCCTGTAAACACATAAGTCTATGTGCTCTGTATTTTAAAATCTTGGGCTGTTTATTTGATTTTATGGATGTTTTTGTAGTGTCTATTTTTTCTCCATTGAAAATCTGTTGCTAATCTCCCATTTTTCTCAAAGATCCTTCACAGCGCTGTGCTGCATCGAATACACAATATAAAATGTATCTGGTGTCTTGCAAATCCATCTGAATTTAGGAAACCAAACTGTGCTTAAATGAACAAACATTTCTATGTGCTTTAAAATAACTTTTAACATCCTTTGAAGCAGCCATGAGGATTTAATCACTGAAATTTCTTTCCCAGTATGATAGAGCTGCTCTTTACAAAGACAACATCTTACACTGTGGCCAGTTCCATCCCATGAATTTTCATAACTCTTTAGCTCTGGGCTACTGTGAGTGTTGTTTTTTTTAATCTCAAGCCAATCACTTATTTCTCAATATTTTATCCCAGCTGGCCTCTGATATTGCCAGTGCTCTGAAGGCTTCTGTCCTTAGCCCTGAGTTATTTTCTGTCTCAGTGCTTCCAGTCTCATTGTTAGTCTCATCTTGCTTTCTGTAGGTGGCAGCAAGTATATTGTTCTGCTGATGCTCTTTCATCTCTCCAAGTGTTTGTTCCAAGAAATGTGCAAATAAGTGTTTTACTGCAGAGGAAACACTCAGCACACTGAGGTCTGGCTATGACAGGAACATGGGATTTTTCTGAAATGCATATTCAGAGAACAGAACTGCAATACTGAGAGGAATCACTGCCTTAGTTGGGTGGTTAGGATGACAGAGAGCTCTTTGTGGCCAGGGAGCTGAATCCTCTTCCAAAATTCTAATCTGAAACTCCCAGCACATCAGGGCCCTGGGGCATCCTTCACCTCTGTAGTGGCTCCTGCCAGATCCCTGCACAATCTCCAGGACAGCCAGGAGAGGAGGGGAATAGAAAGGGAGGAATGAAGTGCAGAGCAGGTACAGAGGAGAAGGAACAGCAGGCATCTGGGATTCTCTGCTGATGAACTGGCTCTGCAGCAGCTGCTGTAACTCAGCACACTCCAGAGCTGCCCTAAAGCAGCTCTGAATTTCAAGTGACCTAAGTTGCTCCCTAGGTCCAGCAAGGTCCTGTATGTCCTGTTGTGTAAGTGTTGCTCAGGGAATTTAAGAAGAAAGACATTCTCTTGGCTCCTCTCTGAAGGTACAAAGCTGTCTCTTGAGTCAGGTGGGATCTGTGTGCTGAGCAGCTGTACCCATTCCCCTCCCCACCACCAGCCAAATAGGCCCTAGTGGTTTCCACAACATATTTATCCTCAAATGCCCTCCACTGGAAATTTTGTCCTACTCAGAGGATCTTCTTGTTCCATCACATTCCTGGGTGAAAAATATCAGGCTGGCCACCTTTCCTGACCCAATACCCACCTGTTGTTCCCTGATTTTGCACTCAGGGTTGGGATGTTCACAGACAACACCGAGGTGGGTGGGAGTGTGGATCTGCTGGAGGGCAGGGAGGCTCTGCAGGGGGATCTGGAGAGGCTGGATTAATGGGTTGAGGCCAATTTAGTGCCAAGGAATACATGAAGAACTGGATAGTGAAGGGTCTGCAAACTGATAACATCACTTTGGGAACACTGCTCACGTAGACTCACAAAAAGTCACCCAGACATCAGCTGAAACAGGGATTTTAATGGGTATTCACATAGAAAACAGAATTTCAGTTTCAGAAGTCGTCAAATCTGAAATGTTTCAACTCTCACCTAAAAAACCCAAAGTGAGGAGATGATCCTGCTGAGTCCTGGTAACATTTCACAGCAAGCATGGGTGTGACTCATGCTGCTCAGGAGGGGCCGAGCCATGTACCCTGCAAGTCTCAGTGTCCCTCCAGGCTCTGCCTCAGGCACTACAGAACAGCACCAGTGCTGCTGACTGAAGCAGAGAGGTTTTCTTACCTCTGTTCCTCCTCTCCCCTCCTTGTCTGCACAGCAGCATCTCCGTGGTGTGCTGGACAGGGGGGTGAGGCTGTTGGAGCTGTGTTTAATGTCCAAGGCAGGAAGGTCCACTTAGGGGGCAAGTGGAGTAAAAGAAGATCTTTTTCTCTTTTCAATAAAAGGTTCTCATGTCAAGAAAGATGAGATTTTCTTTTTTTCTCAGCTGCAGGGAATACCTTGGGGAAGCAGAGGATTCAGGCTTTTAATTTACTTTCCCCTTGGCTCACACTTTGCAGTGGGAGCAGACACAGAGCCCCAGTGCTGCTCTGCCTTAGAACTGTGTGTGTCTGAAGGAATGAAGCCTTCCTGCTAACTGCAATATGCTGCTCTTTGCTGCCTGTTATCCTCATGAATAAATGAGCAGCAGCAAGTTGAAGATCACCCTCATTTTCATCATGTGTGAAATCCACCTGCACCTTCAGGCATTAATTAACTGAGCCCTTACCTCACCACCCCAAGTAAGCAATTCCCTTGTTTGTTTGGCAGTGGAAAGAAAGGAAATGCAGCAATCCAGGACTAACAGTGTTGTGAAAAGTGGCAGAAAATGGCCAGCTTCTACCCACTGAAAAGACAAATGCTTCTCTCTGTCCCCAGTGCCAAATACTCATCCCAGAGCACACTTGCAGTGAAGTGTGCCAACAGGAGCAGCTGTTTCTTCTGTCTAGCATTGCTTTACTATCATAATAATTTAAACACTTTCTGTCACTGAAAGAGATACTGCAAAAGTGAACTGGTGCAGAAGTACTCTCCCAAAGAGAGACTTTAATCCTAGTTTGCTCCATAATATCTAGACCCCTATCTACAGATATTTTTTTTCAAAGGAAAAAAACTCAAGAGCTTATTTTCTTTCAGAGCAACAGTGGGTTTATGGGGGAGGGAATAAAGCTGCTTCTGTCACACACCAGTTCCAGATCAGTCTGGATTTTGCAGCTTTTGGTTTCCAGATTTAGGTTTACACTTTTTTGTTCTTTCTGATATACTTTTGCTGCTTTACTTGTACACATTATGTAGGTACATGCATATCTAAACTGTTCTGGACTGATGGATAAGGGCTAGTCCAATTCCATGTGCTTCCTCTACTGCTTGAAGCTGGTGCTGGGACTTGGATGCAGAATTCCACAAGATTTTTGTGGAAGGCTGCACCTTCCCTGAGCAGGAAAGTCAGGCAGCTGACAGTGAAATAAATCCTAAATAGCAGAGACATTCTTTATTTATGCTGGAAGTGCAGGCAGGTTTCAAAGAAGAGCAAATGGGCCTGAGAATAATTCATCTGGCAAAAAAAAAGTATGTGTGAAACTTTTCCTCCTTAAGGCAAAATTTTACACAAGCTGATTGTAAAGACCAAAAAGTTATTGGTAGGATTTGATACAGAAATCCTGAGCAGCAACATGCACAGGCCTAGGTATATTTTAGTGCTGAAATTTGGTCATGCCAGGTTTATGTACCTTTGAATTCTCTTATTATATAATATGCTATGTAATATTCACACATCTATCAGGGAATGTTCTGGAATTCATGGAATTCTAATTCTGGAGTATTACATGGAACATCATGCAATATTCACATCTATCATGGAATTGCTGCTTGGTTTGGGTTGGAATGGACCATAAATTCACCCACTTCCAACCCTTGTGCCACAGGCAAGGAACCTTCCCCTGGACCAGGATGCTCAAAGCCTGTTCACATAAAAGTCTTACACAACAAAATACACACACCACATGCATGGATAAATTTGGTTTTGAGCAGTTTAGAGGGAGAGATGAGAACTGAAGCAAATGAAACACAGAACAACTGTATATTGAAAGAGGAATCCCTGTAAATAAACAGGAGGCTGGGAGGCAGCCCCGAGCATCCTGGCAAGTGCTGTGGTTCTGCCAGCCAGGAAATCTTGAGGGGACCTCTCAAGCTTTGCCTGTGAGAAGATTTGTGTTGCAATGAACCTTGGAGTTTTTGGAGCCAGGAAGATGAAACAAAAGCTGTGCTGGCAGAGCAGAAAACAGTGTTTCAATAGCAGATCAGATTTGAATCTTTGGAGTCAGAGGAAAACAGTCATTAACAAAGATGATCATTGTATTTATTCTGTTAAAATAATATTTGTTGGAGTCTCTGAGAATGTTTTGTATTTGAGCCACTGCCAGTAATGTTAAGCCAGAAAATGAAAGAAAAACAGTTTTATCATGAAATATAGAATTGTGTGCTGAATGTGATGCAGAGCTCTTCTGATAGTGTCAGGCTGGTGAGCACCTCCTGCTCACTGCTGGACTTGGAGCATTTGTCACACCCAACAGCAATAAAATGGACCTGGAGAGCCTCTTATCTGTGAGCCTGTGAGCAGCACTCCTCCTGACTGCCTGCAGCATGCAGGGATAGCAATCACACAGCCCAGAATATTTATGGGGCATCTTTGGCCCTGCACACTCCCTGTCAGCTCTGCAATCAGGGAGAAGCACAGTGGGCAACAGCTAAACAGCAAAGAGCACAATGGGCTGGGATCTTCTAGGGACAAACTCCTGCAGGGCAGGCACGGAAAGTACCTGGAAAACGACAAGGACCTTGAGCTGGGTGATAGACATGAAGGGTTGGATGGGATATTGGGAAGGAATTGTTCCCTGGGAGGGTGGGGAGGGCAGCTGTGGCTGCCCCTGGATCCCTGGAGTGCCCAAGGCCAGGCTGGACAGGGCTTGGAGCAGTCTGGGACAGTGGAAGGTGTCCCTGCCATGGCAGGGGTGGCACTGGGTGGGATTTAAGTTTCCTTACAACTCAAACCATCCTGTGATGATTCTGTTATTTATTGCTGCAAAGAAATGATGAATTTGTACATTTAGTGGGTAGCTACAATAGAGACAGTGACCAAGATCCAGAGGAGTTTTGACAGTGAGTCTTTTCAGTGTTCATTTTAATGAGACAAGGATAAAGCAGAAATGGAATCATTACAACACTTCGACAGCAGAAAGCCAGTGAACTTGTGGCAGAACAGTCAAAATAATGTTCCTGCAGTTTGTGGGTTTGTTACCCTCCTGTAGAGCCAACGTGCTCTTTATCATCTCTTCTCAGTTCTGTCTTGAACTGCTGCAATAACTTTGCACTTGGAGAGAAGTTTGGGTTGTATTTTTAAAGGCAGAGAGTCTGCAAGGAGCAGATAAAGCACATTTTTCTGTGCTCTTGTAGTTGCTCATCAAGGCACATCTACCAGTTTATTTCAGATCTGCCCTGCCGTGGACATTCTCTAATGATCCAGCTAAAAGCTGCACCCTTGTCCCCTAAAAAAGTTAATTCTTTTTTATTTCCTTTACCCCTAAACAGTGTTGAGTTTTATCCAACAGTGTAAATCCAGTTTATGAAAGTTTAAGGGTTTTAAGCAATTTCCTGATGTCTGTTACTTCTGGCCTCTTCTAATTTTGTTTTATAATTACACTTAGCAAGAATAAAAAGTAAAAGAGTAGTGTATATTCTCTTGGTTATTTATGAAGTTATTATGCCATTCCCTAAAAATAGCTCTTGAAACATCCTTAACTTTTCAGCTTGAAAATCATGACTGTTTCTGATGTGTGGACTATTAATGGGAGTACATTTTCCATATATTTTCTTCAAATTTCTTTTGTAAATCAATCTCACAGATCATTTTACAGTGCTATTAATGCTGCTGTGTGCCTGGGAGCTCAGAGGCTTTAATAAAACATACCTGTACCTGGCCTACTTCTTTCTTCCTATAGTGACATTCATTAAAAACAACTCCACTGAACTCTGTAGAGTTTCTCTGGTCTAAAACAAGAAATCAAATCAGGCCAAGGCATTTGCTGCATCCCTTCATGTACTTTTATTTTTCAAAGTAATGGGCAAATACAACCAGTTTGAATCAATGTAGGAATGCTTAGAAAAAGATGGCAATGTGTGAAATTATCTATTTTATTTATTTTTTTTTTTTTAAATACAGAGATAGGATTTTGTATGGAATTTCTCACACAAGCAGATTTGATTTGGAGCCACACTGGAGGGGTGCTGTCTGCAACATGTAATTATATGTTGTTTGGGAAGATTGGGCTCTGGTGAGAAATCCAGGGGAGTGTTTTGGATAGAAATCAATAGCTAAAGCACCACTTGAGCTCTGCAGAGCTAAAATGCTGCTTTTTTGCATTTAGCAAAGTGGAAAACACATATGTCTGCAGTAGAGATTTCTGTCAATATCTGTTTTGCTGTTCTGGGAATAAAGAATTGAGGAGATTTGCAGCACCACAGTAGAAAACTACTGAAGATGAGCAGGGAGAGGGCCTGAGAAGGCAGCAAGTGCTCAATTTAGCAAATGCTCTGAAACTTGGCTGCACCATGACTGAAAACTTGAAGGAAAAACTGCACCAAAAGCTGCCAAACATCTTGGCACTGAGATGAGTGAGTTTTAGTAGCAGGTATTGGTGGCCAGTCAGAATAAAAGATATAATAGTAATATATACATATATAATAAAATATATAAAAATATTAAAAAAATATAAAATAATAAATTGAATCTAAAAATAAAATAAATATAAAAAATATAAAAACAGAACCCAGCTTTTGCAGGTGAGAGAAATCATAAGGAAATTTAGCTCTGCTAGGGAGTTTAGCTGGTGACTCACCTTCTAAATGGGTGCATTTGAGGGAAACTCTCCATAAGGAATGAAGAATGGCTCAAGCTCTCTCTATATTTCATCAGGAGTTTAGGATTGGGCTTTGTGAGGCAGAAAATATTCCCAAACCCTGCATATTTCCTGCATGAAACGACTTTTTTGAAGTTGAAATGGATTTTTTTTCCCATTTAAATGAGATTAATGTCAGAAAGTATCTGACAGTGTGAGTTTTGAGTGGCTTTCAAGTAGCTATTTTGCAAACATCTTCAGAATGTCAGCTTTACAAAGCTACAGATGAAAAATGAAAATTCTCATGTCAAATTCCTTGGAATAAAGAAAATGTACAATCTTTTGGGATAAAAATTATAGATACTGCCTTATATGCACTTCTCCATCATTTTAAGAAAGTGAAATATGGGTGTGGGGTAGAGGAGCACTTCTGAATTGCTCAGCATCTGATGCCCAGCTGCAGCAGGGGTTTAAGGAGATGATGTGGATGCTTATCCTTAGACTGGAGCACTAATGGACTTTGGGATTAAAAACCTCACCTCATCTTTTCCTGGTGTTTCTTTGCACATTCCTTTATTAGCAGAGTAGATTTGCTGCAGAATGTAGGATTTGGGCAATAGGTGGGCTGTACTTGGGACACACCAGTGACCAAATAACTTTAGGAGTTTGAGTTCCTAAATTATTATTTAATTATTACTTAGTTGTTATTTATGCCTATGCTTTATTGGCAACCCACAAAGTACTGCCCCTGAAGGGTGGAAATGCAGAATATCCTGGGGCTGTTCCAGACCTGGAGCACTGAAGGCATTCCCAAGAATCCCCAGGGGAAATAAAACTCAGTGCTTAGGAAACACTGAGTGAATTCCTGCTTTTTCTTGCCACTGAATTTCTAGATAAATCTTGATAATGCCCTTTGGAGAGTGTGTGTGTTTCAGAAACGTTTTTGAGTTGGTTTGTGATTTATGAGTATTCCACCTTTCAGCAGAAACCAGGACAGATGGAAAGGCAGTTGTAACAGGGCTTGCTCTGATATTTAAATATCCTGATGTATGCTGAAATCTCTATCAGACAGCCTGTATTTGGAGACAGGCTAGAGTTTGATTTAAGAATTTGAAATTAGAAAATAATTCATTTCAGCAGCACTCAGTTCATAGACCTGGATGGTTTATTGCAGTGAACACCACTGCATTCATTATGCACCACAGAGGAACATCATTTACTTAGGGCAGGTGCTTTTTAACCAACGAAAACAGTGCAAATCTTTTACTAGGCTCTAAAATGCCTTGAAAGAAGTCAGATTTGTTTCTGAAGCAGAAATTAGGCAAGTTAAGTTCCAATTAGTTCAGTGTGCTGAGTAAACACATCAATCTGGATAAAATCTGAGTACAGATTGTGCCTGAAAGCTGATCCCAGGTGCTTTATTAGGCAGCTCATTATAAGCATGGGGGAGTCAAAGAACATAAAAAAAAAAGTCTCATTAAGTACCTTGATGGATTTGAGACTTCATTTTTGTCCCCCTATTTTCTAGAATTTTTTCCTGTTGGAGAAATGGACTTTACTCCTTGTGCCCATGGGAAGTGAAGTCAGGACAGAAAGTGACTGATAGTTGGAGCTTAGCATTAATTGTAGTTGCTGCTTCCATGTCTTTTGTCTGGCTGTTTTGGAAGTTTTAAATCATTCTGTTTGGGAGGCAGAAATGTCAAAGCTCCATTTTTGCCTGCTCCATGTGCTCTGTGTGCTTTTCTGTGTTCAAGTCTAAGGGAAATAACTTGATTTATTATCTGCATGGAAGGAGGGATGCTCTGCCTCAGACTCTCATGGAACAAGTGCAAAAGAAGTCACCTAAATTCTGTCATCCTTGAAGTTTTTGAATATCAATGAACTGGAAAGATCAAGGCACATTACAGCCACTCAGTCTGGCACAGCTGTGGAGTGGACTGGGGACATGTCCCCAGGGCTGCATTGCCCTCAGCTGACAGATCAGCTGGGACGTCAAAATGCCAGAGGGGTGTCTGATTCCCTTCCTATTCCATAAAAATGCCAGGAGAGTGTCTGATATCCTTCATATTCCACAAAAATGCCAGGGGCGTGGCTGATATCCTTCATATTCCACATAAATGGTGTTGTGGTGTCTGAGCCCCTTCCTATTCCACAGAAATGCCAGTGTGTTGTCTGATATCCTTCATATTCCACAAAAATGGCAAAGGAGTGTCTGATATCCCTCATATTCCACAAAAATGCCATGGGGGGTGTCTGATATCCTTCATATTCCACAAAAATGCCAAAGGGGTGTCTGATATGCTTCATATTCCATAAAAATGACAGTGTGATGTCTGATCCCCTTCCCATTCCACAAAAATTCCAGGGAAAAGTCTGATATTCTTCATATTCCACAAAAAATTCCAGTGTGGTTCCTGATCCCTTTCTCATTCCCTGTCCTGATCCATCCACTGGTGTTTCACTGAGCTCAGACCTCTTCTCCCCCTGGCCTTGCTGAGCCATTTTTAGGCTTGTAGCAAACTTCCTCCTTGCCTGTGAGAGTGTGGGTTCAATGCAGGAGCCTTAAAAAAACCCTGAACACTTTGGTTCTTCTGGTTCATCAGCTTTAGGGAAAAAAAAAAAAAAAAAAAGATGATCTAAATATCTTTATTCTGTATAAACACACAGCTGAGTTGCAGCCTCCTTATCTCTCGTGTAGAACAGGATTTATAAAAGTGTCATGGAAAGAACCAGGCACTGTAACCATGAATATCTGAAAGATGGATGGAATTAATAACACAGGAGATGCCCTGTAAAAGTGTTGGAGGCTTTTAAAAGCTGGAATGACCTGCACAGCTGGGGCTGAGTTTCAAGGTTTTAAAATTTTTCTGAAGGGACTGACCACAGATCTGGCAATGCCAGTGAAAAATAAAGTGATTTTTACCCAGGGAGGGACAAAGTGTTTCCCAGCAGCTCAGTGTGTTCTCGGTTCTCTCCAGATACAGCAAATTTACCATGATTTGAGTATTTAAATGGCTGTGCCTCAGAGCCCAGGCATGGGGAGGTGAGGGACACAGGCTTGGGCTCCATTAATGACTTTTTTATTAAGAAAATTGGAGCCAGATCACCACATTTGAATTTGCCCAGTCTTGGTTGTCAATTATTTAAAACAAAACTAAAACAAATTGGCTTTCCCCCCCAGATTGTTCTAGAAATTTAAATTCAGTCTAAAAGTTCCAATTTTTCTTCAGATGGTTTCTGCTGGCATTCACCAGATTAATTATTCATTATTCCTGACCCAATGGCTCTGTGTGACAGCTCCTTCCTCAGCAGAGCCAGAGAAAACTGGGGAGAGTTTGGCTTCCAGTGGATGCTCCTGAAGTCCCTCTTTGTTAAAAAAGAAGGCAACATCTGAAGCTGGTTAAGCAAGGAACAGTTTGCATGAAACACCTCAGTCCAAATTCCTGAAGAAGGTTGCAAAGATTAAAACCCATTAATGCTTGAGTTTAGTCCCCCAGAGCTGTGTAAATGTAGCCTTGCAAATGAAAGTGAGCTCTGGAAATGGCCCAAAAACCCCAAAGCAGTGTGTGCTGGAGATTATTAAAGAGCAGCAGTAAACATTCAATACACAGAAATTGAGAAAATATAAGGGATCACCGTGAACTTTTTGAAAGGTGAAGCTGTAATCATTCTATTCCCTGCATCCAATTTCTGCTTCTGCCAGGAGCAACCTGCCTGCTGTGAGCTGGCAGTGATTTTATGTTCCTCTGGGAATTTTGCTGGTGCTGATTTTCTTACTGGATCATGATCATTTAATGACTGTACTCATGTGAGGGAAAATTTCTTCCAGAGTCACAGCATTACACAGTGTTACTGCTTTTGTAGTCATTGTTAATGACTTTAAAGTGGCTTTTTAACAGATTTCAGTTAGCACACCAACATTTTCAACTGCTTTTCCTCCTCCTCCTCCTCATTGTATCTCATTCCTTTATGAGCACTTCGTTTCATGAGCAGTGACTCATTTCACATGTTTCCACGGTCCAGAAATGCACCATGCAGCCCACCCTTTTTCACACCTTGCTCTCTATTCTCTCTGAAATAATTCCATTCTTCTTCTCTTAGTGACTCAAAGTATGGGGCTGTGGCATTGTGTGTTTTTAGAATCAGTTATTCCTTTTGTAACTCAATAATGGTTTCGTCCTCGGTTCCCCCCCATGTACTTCCCTCACAATGGTTTCTTCCTATTGGAGCTGCCCCCCCCCCCCCCCCCCCCCCCCCCCCCCGCCATCTCGAGAATTCTCTGTGTCAGTCATTCCTTAATTCGATGTATGATTTGCCCCTGGGATTTTTCCCCTCCCCTGTGTGATCCTCAGGGGTTTAGCTGTAACCCACGCTCCTCCCTGGGTCCTTGCTATTGGTAAGCTTTGTGTCTCCTCCTATCACACCCACTCCCTTTATCAGCGCCTCCCCGTAGAACCCCGCCTTTGGCACCCGTCCCTAGCACCGCCTAGGGAGAAGATAATAAGATCCTTGGTACCTTTACCGGTGTCCCTCCTCCTTCCTTTGCTTCGGTACTTCGTAGCCGAGATCCGCCTGTGCCACCCACGCCGCAGACGGTAACCACTGCCCAAGGTTCCGGGGGAATCCGGGAGTGGCAGCATCGTGTGGCCGTCTTCGGCCGGGCCGGGGGCACCCAGCCGGGCACCCGCACAGCCCCGGGCCGCGGGAGAGAGGCTACAGGGGTTTCCAGAGATTTAAGAAATAAATGGGTGGAGGAGAGGCAAGCCAGAAGAAAATGATGGATCCACAGGCAATTACGGAGTAAGGTTTGGGGAATCTTTCAGATCTGCTTTTCTTAAAGGTTAAAATTAAGGAAGCACAGGGTTAAGCAGCAGGGAAAAGTTCTGGAGGCTTTGCTGTTCATGTGGATGTGGATTTGAGCCTACTCCCTGTAGCTCTGCCAGTTTGTTACTTCCTAATGCCTGAGTGAATCCCAGCCCATCAGGCTGCAGGAGCCATCATCACAGCATTTGGCACCCAGGCATTCCACTCCAGACTGAAACTTGCCTTTTGCCAGCAGTTGTTATAATAAGCAGCAACTTGGAAGGAAATTTTCCCACCTCCCAGAAATTTAAACACCAACATACTCTCCCCCATTTCCTGCAGCAGCAGCATCCTAAAAGGGAGTATTTGATATTTGAGGCACCACAGCTCTGGTGGCTGTGCCGTGGCTCTTGAGGCCAATTCTCAAATTCCCTCTAAATTCTCAAGGATAAATGATGTCTGTCAGCAGCTGGGGGCTGAGGAGGTTTTGATTCATGCCAGGCTGACAGAAAAGCTGTTACCTGTGTCTGATTCATTTCACAGCTCACTGGGGCCATGGGTGCCCATCCTGAGGGCTGTTATTCAAATCTCACCACAGAGCAGATTGGATGTCAAGGATCCTTATTAAGGAAGAGAAACCTTCACGGAGAGAGGCTCAGATTAAGCTGTAGCAGAGGTGTGAGAAAGCCCAAGCAAACCCCAGGAATTTCCTCTCACAGCCTTATGGGTCTCTTTCCTCTCAACCTGAAAGCACTAAGTTCATTTCAAATTAAAGATTAAATTAATTTCCTTTGTCCTGACATAAGTTCAAGGAGCAGAAATAATGGAAATTTCAGCAAATGTTGTTTTTCTCTCTGTGAAAAAGAACTTCACCTGTGAAGAAAGAGTGCCAGATATCCATTAGGATGGGCCAGTAGTTCATGACTAATGCTGAAGTCTGGGAGCAAAAGTATTTTATTTTCTCAGTGTCTCAGGGGAGGTGAGGTAGGTGATTTGTTCCTTTCATTCCCACAGACTGTCAGCTGTGGATGCAATTACATGTCCTTGTCTACTTCTATCTGATATTGAGTAAAATTTGTGGAAGTTTCACTGTTGTTTACGATGAATTTCAAATAGACATTAAATTGCAGTGGAACCTTTCAGTTTTAAAGCACTTTTAGCTGTTTTCCTTGAAAAATTTTTTGATTTTTTTTAATGCAATAGTCCTTTTTTTCTCACAGTGTAGTAAATCATGGGTGTTCCTGAAGTTGTTTTTATTCCAAAGAATTAATCACCTTTTTTTTGTAGAAATAATTCAAAACAAAATATATAATTTTGCTGATGGACTCACTGAATTTTGAGTAGACACACGGGATTGGGAATATATATTAATATATAGATATTTATCTCTCAGATGTTGATAACAGGCAATCACTGCATGCAAAACTGAAGCTGATTTAGAAAGAGAATAGAGACCCTACTAATTGCAACTAAACCAGATTCAGTTTTTAAAGTAGCTTGACACTTGTACATCATCATCATGGTGGCTGTGAATTGCATCTGAATTAGGGCTGTAGGTTATATTAAAACAATTCAAAGGGAAAGGAGCAATAAATTTCCTGTAGAATCACACTCCCCTCATTCATGCCTCTGGTCTTGGAGAAGCAGCAATTCTGAGAACTCTGATGCAAAGAAAATTTATACTTCTGGGGCTCATCAGGATCTCCTCAGGTTCTTTGCATATTTAGTGCTATTTTTTTGGTTGGTTTCTTTTTGGTTTTTTTTTTAGTTTAAATAAGTTTTACATAAAATCTAAGTCCTTCCTATGGCTGCACTCCAAAGAATGCTCCTCATAATGTGTCTGTCCCAACCCATTTCTGAGACTGTCAGAGCTAAGGAAATGTGGCCCAGAGCTGTGCAAGCTCTTTGGTTTCAGCTCCATGTTTGCCTTCAGATTCTTTTGTGGACTCAGATGTTCTACTGTTCAAAGAAAGTTTAAGGGATTAACTTCAAGGGCAAGCTGCAGGATCAGGAGAGAGAAATTTAATTGAAATAGGCCAATTGAATTGGAAGAACTTGAAGAAGAAACACCAATTCATATTGGAGCCAGGGTAAAGGACATATTCTTGATTAAAAATGCTTCCTGAAGAACTACATAATGGCAGACAAGCCAGAATGCCCAGAGCTGGATGCTGAAATAATCCAGTCCATGCTATAGAATGTGTGTGTGGGGATATGATGATGTTCACAGACAGGTAGTGACCAATATAGAAAATAAAAGGGCAGCACAAATGGAAAGTTAGATGTAGGAAGCAGTAAAGGTAAGAAGGTTTTCAGAAAGCTGAGAAAAACAGGCTTTAGAAACAGAAAGAGCAGAGAAATTAGAACCAGCTACAGCTGTAAAGTCTGGAAGTAGAAGTTACAATAGTACAGCAAGACAGGATGTGAAACAATAGCCTGAGTTTGAGGCTTGCCTAAGATAGACCTTAGGACTGCAGAAAAATATTTTTAGCAAGGTAGTAGAAAGTTTTAAGCTTAATAATGAAGTATTTTGTATTATTAACAGAAGGTTTTCTAAGGCCTGCTTTTCTCAGCTTTCTGAAAATCTTCTTACCTTTACTACTTCCCCCACATTAAAGAGCTTTTCAAGTAGAAAGTTCTACTTTGACTGGAAATAGAGTGTTACACAATGCCTTTGTTTAGGTGACCAGGAAAGTTAAAAGAAAGTTAAAATCATATGAAATCTAAGTTAGTAACAAGCCCATTGCTAATTAGGGCAGCTGTGGGAGCACCATTTGGGAGAGCAGAACGAGGGGTCTGCTCCTGAAGCTGAAATGCAGGAGGGTGTCCCAGATGGAGCTTTGTTCTCTCCCCATGGCTGCACCTGCTGCAGACACCCAGCAGCACCAAATGCAGTGAATCAAACCCAAGGATTTGTCTGGCAGGCTGCACCATCTGATTGCAGAGACTGATTAGGGATTAAATCCTTCTGACAGCTGAATCGCTGAGTAACAGAGCTTTCACAAGGTGGAAGGCTCCAGGCAATTGGGCTGGGGAGCAAATAGTTTTTGTTGTGATAAAAAAACCCCAAACCAACCCTGAAATAAAAAGCACTGAAAAATCTCAGTGTATTCTTAGCAGGTAATTGATTTTCTTTTGCTTATTTCAAAGCTTACCTTGAAGAATTAAGCATTGACTTAAAGGTGAGGGGGGAAGAGGAAGGCAGGTGGGCAGGCAAAAGGGGGTGCATTGAGTTTTAACTGGCTCCAAAATGTGATGGAATTCTTTCACTGAGAAAAGTTTTGCCACTTAGCAGTTGTTGGGAGCAGTTTTAGAGGTGGATTCTGTAATGGTTGATTCTTAGAAAAAAGTTGGCATCTACCAAACTCTGCAGAGCACAGAAACTGGAACCAGGGTCTAGAGCTAAAGAAGTAGTCTGGGCTCTGATTCATAGCTAGACCCTTTTAGTTTTGAACTAAATGTGGCAACTCACAACAATATCTCATTTTTTAAGGATTCCTTGAATTCCAAATTCCTCCTCTCAGAAAGACAGGCACAGGAAGTCAGAAGAAATGGCAGAAAATTGCTTTTTCAGTGTAAAAGCATCAGTGGTGGTGGAAGTCAATGCATACAATTATTAGCAAACTTCTGCAACTCTCCAGTCTCAGTCATGCTTTTCAGTCAGTGTGTTCTCAGTTTGTTTTTCCCTGAGGTGCCATTAAGTCTGAGCTAATTAATCCAGAATTATGCCAGCATTACCAAAATAAAGTGATTGTTTAGCATAACCAAGCTGATAATGAGTAGAACAGCAGAGATAATGTTGGTAGCAGCAGCTGTGGGACGTGCAGCCAAATTGGGACTACCTGGAGACACCTCCCTCCAACAAAGTTATTTTGATGGGTTCTGTTACCTTGGAGCTCTTCTGGTGGTGACTTAAAAACCCCAAGTTCTTCAGACTGAAATTTGGGTTGCCCTTGGTTAATTGTTTGCTATCTCCCAAGACACAGAATATAACTTAATAACTAATTTAATAATGAATATTGCCAGGAGGGTCTCATGTAATTAATTATGTACTAGTATAAATATTTTCAGCGCAAATGAGAGATGTAAAAAATTTAGTTCCTCTGACCCACATATCAGGTTAGAGTACTTGAGGGACTGATGCAAGCAAACTGTGTCTTAGCAGCTTAGGGATGCCATCATCTTCACCTCTTGCTCTGAGATTTCTGGGTTCTCACATCCTACAGGGAAATGAAAACTCTTTTATGGTTTCTACACCACGTCTGAGCAGTGATAGAGATTAGGAAGGTTTTCTATGTGTAAGAAAAGTGAAACTCAGCAATAGATTGCCAAGGGAATTGTGACTTTCTGGTAGCTAAGGTGCACGAAAGAGAAACCTGTGAATTCTTTGTTCAGTTCAAAGGATCTGGAATTATACCCAATTTCAACATCTGAAATGCTGGGTGGTGACACCATCAGTTGGCATCAATCTGAGGGGCTCCATTATGTCCTCAGAATTTCAGACAGGCCTGTTCTTGGAAGTAATTTAGCTTTCTATTTGCTGCAGTTATTTTCACCTCCCTCAGTCCATCTACAGCTCTGAAGCGTAGCAGTGCACAGCTATGGAGAAGGGAAATGGAGTTTTTGGGGCACAGGATGTGAAGTTCACCTGGTAAACAAGCAGAGTGATGTGGTAGAGATTGTGGGCTTGGTAAAAGCAGCATGTGGTTGTCAGAGGACAAAAATGAGAGTCAGACAACCTGCATCTTACTCAGAAGAGTTCCTTAGCGATTTATCCAGGATCCTTGCATGATCCTGGAGAAACTATTTTAATGCTTTTAAAAGAGTTCCTGCTCCCACTTTTTACCTGTTTGATTACAAAGCTACCTGGGACTGTTGCTCCTTGTCCCTACAGTGCTTTGCACAGCACAGCCCTGGAATTCCCCAGTTTCACTGGAAATGATAAATATTTATGGCAATGAGGTTGATCTCCTGCTGTGGGAGGGCACAGAGCCAAGCAAAGGCACCCCATTAGGTTGAACACTGCCTCAATTTAATGCCAATATTAACCATCCCACCTCAAAAAAAAAAACAACCCAAACAAAAACCCCAACCAAAAAAACCCAAACAAACAAACCCCAAAACAAATCAAAAAACCCTCCCAAAAATAATAAAAAAACCCCAAACAACCCAAAAAAATTTTCAAGGGAATACTTTCAATCACAGAAACACTTTGTGACCCTGCCATGGTTTTTTCATATGTGCACATCACTTGCTACAGCTGAACTTCTGAGCATGTGGTTTGTTCTCTTATATGTTCCTGTAAATGAAAGGGTTGCTTTTCTTTTTAACTTGTCTTTAGCTAAAGAACATAAAAATCCCTTGTTTCTACTTCATAAGTACTGCAAGAATAACGTGCTGATTTTCACTGCAGCTATTACATTATTGATATTTCTAGGGCAGATTGTGCCACCCAGCAAAATTTACTTAGAACACACTCAAACTAATCCAATAACATCAAATAAAAACTAAGAATGAGACAACAACATCAAACAGAAACTCAGAAATAACCTAAAAAGAACAAGCTTTAAAGTTTCAGTCCATAGCAGAAGTGGGTTGTTATCCAGTTCTTTCTAGATGGAGGCTTGTGGACATGGCTTCAATATCAGAAATTGTGGTGGATGTGGGAAGAAATGTACTTTGTAAAAGACAGGATGGGTGCACAGACTTGAAAACAGTTTCAAAACATGGCACAGTATTTAACATTCTGCCTTTCAGTTTGATTACAGATATTTTTCACTGTAAATATTACGAAGGTCTCTAAGAAATCACAAATATGGAGGAATTTTTTGCTCTTGAAGCTTCAACACCTTAAAAATGACTTGTTGGTCCATTTTTGCCATTAGCACTGAAATAGTGGGGTCAGTTGTTCAGGTAACTTATTTCAGTTTTTCAGTTGTAAAATTCAAGCATAAACTGATAAGCACTGTCAGATTCCAAGATGTTTGGCATTTTGGGTTTATTGGCCAACAAACCAATTTGGAATAGCACAATACAGCCTGTTCAACTGAGCCATGGCTAAAGAGACACCAAATAAAATAAACTACACAAGAGAGGGGAATATATTGCTGTTAAAAGGCCCCATCCTTAGAGCTGCTTAAAAGTTCTTTTTGTCCTGCAAAAAACTCCCTTGCAATAAGGGAAACATCTGATTTCCCAGGAAAGAGAATTAAAAAAAAAAATCTTTCATGAAATATCTCATTTTTATTGGTTTTCACACAAAAGAGAAAAAAAATTAGGGAAAATTTTGAGAGTTCTGAGGCAATTGTGAATGCCCAGGGAACAGAACCCCCAAGGCAAAGCAGCAGTGAACCCAATTCTTGTTGTTGATGTGCTGAGAAATGAGAAGCAGCAGTGAGTCCTGTGACAGTGTTCAGGACAGGAGTCTGGAAGCTCTGACAGGAATTTCAGCAGCCAAACCCTGCAGAGAGCATGGTTTGCCTTCCTCAGGCTGGTTCACAGCTCTCACCCTGCGTTTCTGGAGTTCCCAGCTGTCAGATCCTTTAGGATGTGATCCAGCTTAGTGTCACAAACAGCAGATAAATTATATTTCCAGGAAGATGCATTTAAATATTGAGCACGCTGGCTGTGTGCAGAGGAGAGGTGAAGACAACAATCACTCCAAGTTAATTAGTGAAGTGATCAGCAGAGGGTTTTTTCCCTATTAATTCTCTCAGCCTGTGGTGCCAAGGTCAAAGCTTTGACCTTTTGTGGGGTCCCCTCTGACTGCCCAGCCCAGCCTGAGTGACAGTCACTGCCAAGGAGCTTCCATGACAGGCAGGATGGGGAAGACCAGGGAATAAAGAAATTGGGTTTTTTTTTAACTTTTGCAGTTACACTGTGCTTGTTCTCAGAGCTAATCACCAGCAAATGAGCCAAAAATATTCTGTGGTGGACTCCTACAGCTCCCCATGAATGAAGCAGCTCCTGTGATTTTAATGGTGTCCCTTAGCAGGCATAAAATGGAAACCTCCATCCTTGAAAAGTAATTTAAACTGAGTATTGGATGTTGTAAATAGGACTGCTCAGATGCATGTTTTTCATTCCTCAAATAAATTTAAACAATTAAGGTATTTATTATGGGGAAAAAACCAAAAGCCAACAAAACCCACCCCATGATTCTTTCCTGAAGCAGTGAGATGGTGTTGTGGGAAAGGCACCAGGATATTTTCAGTCCAGTGAAACTCCTCACCCTTGTTAGTGTCAGTGAGATTTTATGGTGATTGCTCTGTGGCTTTTTCTGGCTTAGCTGCCAGAAAGCCTTTCTGCCAACAGAGCAGATGGAAACAAATACATTTAACCTTGCATTAAATGAGTTTGCTTAAGAATAATGCCTCCTCTGGTTAACCCCCTTCACAAACATCCAAAAAAAATGTTGTGTATATGAAACATTCCTATATATCAACAAATCCATAGGCAAGTCTGGAGGCTGTGAGAGAGGAATAGAATATTTTTTCAACAAACAGGATTTGGGCATTTTGTGAGCTCATTTTAGTTTGGATTGTTGGTCCATATACAGATGTGTCAGGGGCCAAACAGCTCAGTAAGGCTCTGTGAGGTTTTCATGGCATTGAGCACATGGGCAGAGAGATGATAAGTGATGGGGAGAAGGAAATAATCAGAAAATATCCTGGAAAAAAATATGAAGGGCTCACTCCAATCAGATTTGAGTACTCCAAAATCACTTCTATTAAGGAAGACCCCAGCACATTCTGATTTTTATACATATCTATATAAATATATTGATGTATTACCAGATCAAATAAAATAGAGGAGTGAAAAAAATACAAACTACAGATGGACTAATAGGTTTTAGTTCAATATCTCACTGATCTGTCCTGACACAAAATAGAGGGAGATTCCTGCAACTTGCACTGTGGTTTTTCAATATTCATCCTGCTAACAAGGACACATGCTTTCTTTTAATCAGACTTTTTTCTAAATTATAATAATATTAACACAGTTAACTACACTTGTTCTGTCTTGCTTGTAGAGGGAATAAGGTAAAAATGGATTCTTTTTACTAAAAAGTCATGAAATTCAGTCTGTGATGATTCATCTCATGCTGGCAGTATCAATCACATCTTCATTTGATGTCATGAAACTATTTACAGTATCCCATCAGAAATAATAAAGTGTTTGATCAAATAGGAGATTCAAAAGAAAGAAGAAATAAGATGTAAGATGTTGATTTAAGGGCAATTGAGAATATATAAAGAAAATTGTATCACTTTGGCTACCCTCAGGCTCTAGAAATTTCTGTTTATTTGCAGAGAAGTAGGAGTTCTGGATATTTGCCATCCTAATATTCTGAAATCAGGAGCCTGGAGCAGGATTTTGCATTAAGAAGAGGAAATATTTTATTACTCTTCTTGATTATGGTTAGGAATGCATATTGAAACAGGAAACTTAAAACACCAAATGCAATCCATCCATTATTAAAGACACTGAGGGAGGAATGATTAGGCCCAAACCAGTCATTTGGTTTGAATTAGATGGAAGAAGAATATTTGGAAACAGATCTGTGGAAGAGAAATGGGTCAAGTATAGATGAAATATGGGAAAGAGAGAGAGAGATGTTATATAAGGCTGCAAAAAGTGAGTGGCTAGAATCATCTCATTTTTTATTTGATATCAATGTTGATATTAAAAAAATTGAAGGCATTGTGGTAAATGGAACTTTATTTCTTTTCTGTAGTAACTAATGCAATGTCATTTGCAAAAGTGTGCTGTAACTTGTGTACAATGGGATGTAGTACAAATTTTATAAAGTGCTAAGTGGCTGTTAGGAACCAGGAGCAGGCAATTTTGGAAAGAAAAAGACTGAACTAGATCATCAGTTTATTTCCTCAATAAATGTTTTTAGGCTCCTGGCAAAAGAGATGGAAATAGGCTAATAAATTCCTTGTTGGCCTGTAACCAAAGATGAAACAGGCAAAGAAATCCAAGTCCAGGTTACTTGAAAGGAACATCCCATTTAGAAGGAAGAAATTTCAAATAATCCAACTAGTCCAGCATTGTGGGAGAAAGATGAAAGATGTGGGACTTCACACAGAAATGTCTTCACAAGCCAGAGAATAAATGTCCTTTTCCAGCAAGGAGAGTGTGTGTGCTGGTAGTGCTTGCACTCTCACAAAATCTTGTGGTGACACTGAAATTCAAGGGTAAAGTTCTGTCAGCTATGTAGTCTGCAAAGTTATTTCTTTCTATTATTTTTCCCTCAGTTGCTACAACCATCATTATGGTTTGTGTTGATCTGGCATTTTATTAACAGAAATAACTCCAAAGATGACCAGAATTTTCTGATCTCCTCCCCAACATGATTAGATTTTTGAAAAGGGGAAAGCTGAAAATTTGAACTTGAGTGAATGTTAGAGTGGCCAATCCCATTTGGAAGGAAGAAATTTCAAATAATCCAACTAGTCCAGCATTGTGGGAGAAAGATGAAAGATATTGGGACTTCACACAGAAATGTCTTCACAAGCCAGAGAATAAATGTCCTTTTCCAGCATGGAGAGTGTGTGTGCTGGCAGTGCTTGCACTCTCACAAAATCTTGTGGAGACCCTGAAATTCAAGGGTAAAATTCTGGCAGCTATGTAGTCTGCAAAGTTATTTCTTTCTGTTATTTTTCCCTCAGTTTCCATAACCATCATTATGGTTTGTGTTGATCTGGCATTTTATTAACAGAAATAACTCCAAAAATGACCAGAATTTTCTGATCTCCTCCCCAGCACGATCTAGATTTTTGAAAAGGGGAAAGCTGAAAAGTTTGAACTTGAGTGAATGTTAGAGTGGCCAAAACAAGTGGTGACCAGTCAAAATCTCCAGTCTCACACTTGCAGATACATAAGCAATGGTTTCTCAGACCCTCAGTGGGTCACAGGATTCCCAACAATTTCTGTGCTGATAAAATAATAATCCTCCCATTAAAGTGGGGCTTGCTCCACTCCACTTTCCTGCTGTGAAGCTAACTAATAAAACAATACACAATCTGGAAAGGCAAGGCAGAACTCTGTGCTAGGACTGCAGTCTTTACCCAGCAGCTCTATTAGCAGATCAGGATAACAAGTACTTGTGATTAATAACCTGAGCATAAGCTTCTGGGGATTAGGCACTTCACAAATAATTCCAAACAGCTCCATGTAGCAGGTTTCAAGCTAATTCTGTTTTGATCTACAGCTGTAGGAGACATAAACCAGCTTCAGTTCATTGCCTTTTGTGAAATAACCCTGATTTATGCTAGCTGAGAATATTCCTTTGCATGGTTGGGACTGTTCCTGCATAGTTTCATTGCAGAATGACCAAAAAAAAAAAGAAAAATAATAAAAAAAAAGAAAGAAACAGGCAGCCGAGGCTTATCTGGAGTTAGAGATGTGTTAGAGATGCAGCAGTGCAGTAATGCAAAGTGTTTTGGGATGAACTGAGCTGCTCACACCCAGTTTGCAGATGGGGCAGCATTTTGGGGCTGGTCATGTTTAGCACAGACCCAGCTGCAGGAAATCAGTCCCACAGTTTCTAGAAAGCTTCTGTTTCTCATTCTGTCTGTTCATCAGGGCTTGGTTTTCCTGAAGGGAAGAGGAAAACCTGTGTAAAAAAATAAGGAAATGAGACACATTTTACTTAAGAGTTTTTTTGAGGCCTGCTAGAAGGAAGTGGCAGCACTTTCTGGCCTTTGGTAGTGTCACTCCTCCATCCAAGATGGACTTCATGCACTAAACTCCTTCAGTCTTCAATGACCCCGTGATTATCCATAAAAAGGGACATTTATACCCAGAATTCCTGCTGGTTACCTCCTTGTAAAGCTGGGTCAACCAGTCTGCTGCAAGCACCAGACTCAGCTGTGTGTACAAAGGTGTGGAATGTGGACTGGAGAGGACACAATTTGTTAATTTGGCCCAGGTTATTGCCCTAAGCTGATGGAGTGACCCTACAGATATAACCCTGCTGCACCTCTTCTCTTTTTTATAGAGCTCCCCGAATCCAAATCCCTTAATTGGTAATAAAATTAGCAAGAGTGACAGAGCACTCAGAATATTTACAGATCTTCACCCTTGCTTATTCTTTCCTAAAACAGCATCTGGGTGCCCATTAGGTTCTCTGGTCTGGAGGACTGTTCCAGTGGTTTGGCTCTCCCATTCTGCTGTTGCTGCTTCTCACACAACCACAGCCCCCAACCATGGCAGAACCTCTGGGTGAACTTCCCTTGGTGTCCTCAGGCATGAACAGAAGGTCCATATCAGTGATACAGAACTAAAATGCTCTAAAACTGCTCCCCTCAGTTGCTTTGCCAGTATTTAGGCATTCTTTGGATATTTAGCATCATTTTCTGAGTCCTGCCCTTGCTTCTCCTGCACTGGCCTCTGCTATTCTGTCTCCAGGAGACACTGAGGGATGGGCTCTACTTTATCTTAATTTTTGTTTTGCTGACACAACACTGCCTTAGTCGTGGAAAAATGGTCTATAAATGTCCCATGGATGTGTTCTCAGTATAAAACACAGTCATATTTTAAGGTATTTAACACATTGTAAGACATAAACTTTAGCAGCCAAACTCAATTAATGTAGTGGCAGACAAAGTGAAGGCCCAGTCATCTTAAGGCATTTACCAAGTATTAATGAAACCTTATAAATGTAGTTATAACTAATAGGTTTAAGAACTTTTTTAGAGGCCTGATATATGTGAGATGCCACATCTCAGTTTTTCTTTTAACTCACAACTCATGTTTGACTCTCTAGGAGAAATTTGAGATTTCTTTTTTGAGATGGATGATCTTTGCCTGGTCCTTGCATATTACATTATGTGGCTCTTTCATAATTATGAAGATTTATCTACTCTCAGAATCCTTCCAAAACAGCTCTTCTGGCATAGCTCCAGCATAGGTTACACTTAACAGGAAAAAGATATTTTAAATCTCAATTAGAGAGCCTAGCCTGGTAATTGTTCCTGAGTAGATATTTTGGTAAACTTCCAAATGCAGCCAAATCCTAAGAGTTCAATTAAATACAACCCCTGAATATTTTTATTGAAGCAGCTCCATTATAGTAAAGACTGAAGATTTTTTTTTTAATGCTCCATTAAAGTAATCATGGTTGTTACTTTTCAGGACAATATCTGTCTTGCTGTATTTCTTATCTGTCAGCCAGACTTCACTCTGAATTACACTGGCCCTTCAGTTTGGAAGGCAAAGCTGCTGTAGGGCATCTGCAGGGGGGAGGAGATTTACCTTATTTCAAAACAGGCACAATTGCTGTGGCACAACAATTCCTGGCTGTGTGGAGAAATAAATCTGGTTATCTGTGAAATCTGGGGTCTGGCAGCTCAGTGCTTCAGCTCAGTCACTGCTTTTGCTTTTTTCACCTGGATTTCTCCTCCCAGAGGTTTCTTGTTGGTGTCTTCCCAAAGGTTAATTGCCCTGGGATCCTTGTGCAGTGTGTGAGATGGACACAAATGCACAAATCTGTACAGGATCAGTTAAAGCATTCAGGAAACGTGTTAAAAAGAGAGAGGTTGTTACAGCTAAGAGAAACAATCTGCCTTTACACCATTGACTTGTCTCAGTCTTTTTCAGACTCTCAGAAATCACACTCACAGGAGGAGGATGGAGCAAGACACAGTGGAGGATGGTTACAAATGGCTTTTGTAGTGTCTTAGACATCTCCTAGAATCTTGAAGTGTGCCCTGCTAGGGTTTCAATTCTGGGTCAGGACTGCATTTGTACCAGTAGTGGAAATACCAGTCTGGGGATAAGAGTTTTCCTTAAAAAAGAAATATATTTTAAACTAAGCAGACACATCTAGTTTTGACTCTTCCTTTTGTCAGTTTCTAAATTATAGCGTAGGCTTTAAACTGAAAATGAAATTGATTCACCTAGAAAACACTAAAACAAATCTTATATTTTTAAAGTTTGATTACAAATTAGATTAATTATCTGAAGAAGAAGAAAGAATTCCCTGCAAATTTAACTTCACCTTTAATTATGCAGTATCTACCTTTCATACTAAAAGAAAATGGTAACAAAATGTTCTGAAACTGTCACTCAGTGCTGTCACTGCCTGGCCTCAGCATTTATTATGCCTACAGGCTGGGTACAGGAGGGAAGCTTGACTCAGCTGTGATCATCCTGGCAGATGTGACTGGGATTCTGACTGCAAGGCAATCCCCCAGCATGACTGAAGGGGGAAAATGATGTGCAGAGGGCAGACCCAAGAGCTGCTCTATGTGTGGGGAGTCACAGCCAGAAAAACACAGTGTACCCCCTGTGGGTTTGTGGGTGATTCTAAAGCAGGAGGAATAATTGCAAATGGCAGGGAGGCAGTTCAGAGGGGTCTTGAGGACTGGGACAATGAGGACCTTGTGGAGATAACCAAAAATGTTTTGCATGTAGGGTGAGGAAGCCTTTGCATCAATCCAGCCCTGCTGGCAAACAAGGAGGGTTAAGGGCTGTTTTCAGGGACCTAGCCCAGGCACTGAAGCTGAAGAGGGGATTCTGTGAGCTGAGGACAACCTTCAGCTGTTTGACTCCAAAGGCAGGGGAGCCCAACTCTTCTGTGGTGGTTGAACAGCATAGGGGAGCAGCCCTGAACTGCAATTTGGGAGGTTCAGAATGGACACGTTGGAAAAACCTTTTCACAGTGAGGTGCTGCTGTACCAAACCAACATTTTCTAGGAATGCTGTGGGATCTCCCATCCATGGAGATTTTTAAGATATGGATTGACAAAGCCATGGTGTTCTTTGCTACAACCCCATTTCTACTGGAAGGTTGGAGCAGATGATCTTCAGGGATCCTTTCTGATCCATATTTTGCTGATCAGTGCATTTCATTCCACTGCATCCTTCCCCAGAGAGTTGGTCCCTGCCAGACTTTTCATTATTCTGGCTGGTCATGAGTTTTCTCCATCACCTCCATTTATTCAGACCCTGTTTAGTTTACTAATTTTATTTTAACGTCAGTATATTACTTAATTGGTAATGGGCTAATTAACATTAGTGTGTTAATATATAGCCATCCTTCAGAATTCAAAATCTCAGTGCCAGCTCTACTTCTATCATAGCTGCATTTCAATTACAGCCATCTCTCTTATCATTGATTTAAATTTTCACATTTTCATGGGTTTATTTAAAGACCCACAGATCTTAAAAGCTTCTAAGAAGATACAGTTTATTTCAATAAGAAATTTTTCTGTAGAAAATACCACTAAGAGCATGAAAGGATCTGCCTTAGAAAGAAGAGCAGGCTCTGCTTTGCAATTGCAGTACAAAACTATTTTTGAAATGTGGCTGTTGAAGTAGGAGTGTGCTACCACTACTGCAGAGTGCTGCAAAGCACTGGGAAACAGCTGGAATGTCTGTGATGAACTTGCTGGTTTCTTTCAAAGATGAGGGAATCCCTTTGGGAGGGTTTCTTTATGAAACTCCTGATTGAAATAAGAGCTTGCTAAATTTCATCCCTATTTACACTGCAAAACAACAACAACAGGTAGATAGAGCTATATATTGTTTTACTCTTGTGGGAACTACATCCTTGAAGCAACAGCACATCTAAAACTTTTAAAGCCAGCTGCAATAAAAGCTTTCCAAAGTGGCCAGAGAATGTGTTCCTTTAACTGGTGGCACAAATGAAACTGAGCAAATGCATCAAAAATTCTTCCACCTGCTCCAGCTGAAGAAATAAACCACAGCAATCCTATTTTCCCAGGAATAATTCAAGAGAATCCACTGGCTTTCAAGAGCAGAAAATGCAGCTAAATCAAGTAGTAGAGTTCTGTAAATGTAAAATGCCACAAATGGCAAAATGGCTTTTGGTTTAGAACCTGGCAGAGTTCCCTAATGTGAACAATAAAAGAGACCAGGGCTTAGGGTGTTTAATGAAACCATTCCTGGGGTGGAATATTAACCTCATCTGAGATTTTCAACAGTTTCCCAACGTGACTTCAAGCTGTCCCAGTTTAATTGCTTTTGTTAACTTGAGGAGCTTATTTGAGGAATAGGAGATAAAAGTCCAGGATTTGCCCTATGTGAAACCAGCCATGACTCTGATAACTCAGATAATTTTGTATGCACAGGACAGAATGAATGATATTTTAGATGGGTCTGGAAAATTACATTTGCTAACGCCTCTGACCCCATGATGGAAAACCCATCATTGCCAGGAAGTTTTAAAGGTCTGGAGCTGGTACACTAGGAATCCAGGGGTTATGTGACCTCTATTAAAACCAAGTTTTAATGTCCTTAAACAATTAAAGCTCAAATATTATATGCCCATTAATGAACTTCATAAATATTTATAAAGTGCCACTAAAGTGTGCAGTCTAAAATGAGCATGGGGAGACTTTCCCTTCATTTGAAAGGATTGTGTCCTAATTTGGAGGCTGTCTGTTCCACACAGTTCTGGGTCCTTTTACCAGAGGAAATCGGAGGTAATTCCATGAATGCCAGCAATATTATACTGGTGTGGGAGCAGCACAACCCAAATACCTCAGTGTTCCACAGTGGCTTTGTTGGCTCCACTCAGGCTGCACTTTGGCACCAGAAGGGCTGGGCAGGACACAGGAAATACCAGGTTGCACTATCAAGTTTAAATCACTCCTGCTTCATGACCAGGAGGGTTCTAGCACTTTCAAGTGTTTATAGATGCAGTGAAATATTTAAGAGAGGTCTTTCTAGTGTGCTGTGTTTTATATTCAAATGCCAAGAAACCTTTCTTCCACTTAAATCTGTGCCAGTGGAGTGAATGAAATTGTAAATGTCAGTGTAAAACTGATATCCCTGAGGGAACACATGTGTGGCACAGAGATTTTAGCTCTGGGTGCAGTTTTACACCCCTGTTCAGAAGCCTTATTTTAATAACTCCTCTCTGGCTGCAGCTGGGCTGCCACAGATATTTCCATTGGATAATGTGATTTCTCTCTCCTCTGCCAAGCCAATGAACTCAATTGGATTAGGCCACTCATATTATTTGTATTTATCAGCATTGAGACATTCCTGCTTTTAGGAAGTTGGGGAAGTTGCTGATTAAGATGTCTTGAAAAAAATATTCTTTTAAAGAAGTTAGTTTAGCCACTGGTTCATTGCACAAGAAGAAAAGTTTTTTAAAAGTTACCCTTGTTCTAGTTGTTTCCCAACATCTTTGTATTTTTCTACAAGTTTTCATGGACTCTATCAGTTAATTCCAGCTCTTGGATTACACTCATTATTTCCACCCTGATGGCCCATCAGTCCAGTGCCTCAAAACACTTGTTCTCCTTTTGATGGTTCCTGTCTTGGCAAGTTCTTGGCTGGCACCACAGAGCTGCATTCCACATTCATTAGGTTCCATTTCTTCTTTAATACTAAATACTATTGATATTTGCAGAAAACCTAATGTTTTTCCTTTAAAATCTCTCACTAGAAATAATATCTCTTTTTATTATTATAATACTATATCTCATATGTTTTATATATATTTGCTTTGTCTTGAGTGTTTGAGCTTTTCCCTCTGCAGCTGCCGGGTTGCAATGAGTAGTTAATAGATAATTGCATGTTTTTCTCTGTCACAAGCCTGCTGCATCACTGCTTTTTAAGGGCAGCCCAGAACACTTCAGGGATTGCTTCCCAGGTTAAAGTGAGATGCTCTCAGTGAGTGTTTGGAAACCTGCAGCAGATGAGCAGGAGCAGCCCCCTGTCAGACAGCACTCTGGTGGTTTTTCACAAATTACAAGTCCTCTTGTAGGCTGATAGCAGATGGAGCTTTCCAAGAAATATTTTTAATCACTGATTCTTTAGGCCTTGGTAGAGTTGCCTGAGTGTAGCCTTTGGCATGGATGCAATTTTAGAAAGGCAGGAAATATTTCTTACTGGGGAAAGGAGAACACATTTGCTGCTATGACAGAGGTCCATTTTCTTTTAACTCCACAACAGATCAATAACCAGACAACTTCATTTGTTTAATTTCTTCCTGGTGTACTTTCCTGGAGTATTTGCACGTGGAGAGAAGTTAATTTCATGGGTTTTGCCACTTATGGCCCCTGAGCACTGCAGCATTAACCAAAGTTGCATAAGAGTTTCACTTACTGTACTCTAATTAAAACTCTACATATGCTGAGGTTTTAATCAGAGCTGACTAATCATATTTAATTTAAATGTCTTAATGGCTGTATTTTTAATAGAACAAGGGTACATTAGCTAATCCAGGTTTTCTTCCTACAGACAGAGGTGTGTCAAAATTTCTAAGGCTTTGATCCAAAAAAAGCACATTAACTCATAGATTAATTCAGTCAGTTAATAACTCCACTGAATTCAGTGATAATATTACTTGCTTGAAATTTTTTTTCCATTGAAAGTGTTGTTGTCTCACCTTAATTGTACATTACATTTATTTTTTCAGGAGAACAACACAATTTTGGTGGAAATTGGTTATTTCCTGAGCCTCTGATTCTTGGGGACACAACAACATTTCTGCTTTTTTTGCTTTTGCTCTGGGTGTAGCCCATTCAGAGAACCCAAACCACTTCCCAGGCAGTGTGGGAATTAATTCCATCCAGGGCAAAGCAGGGCATGACTTACACCTCTAATAATGAGATAATGAAATGGCTGAGTGCATTTAAACCATAGTAAATGAGGGCAAATCTTGGCATTAATTTTGGATTCCACCTAAGAGAATTGTCTTCTTTTCCCTCTCCCCAGATTGAAAAAGTATCTGAACTTTAACAAGGGCTCTTTTAAGGCATACAATGAACACCAAGCAGTTTCAGGGATAATTATAAAGCAGGAATAATTACAAAGTATTCTGAGTCATGAAATTTTTTGTTTCCTCTCTGTTTTGCCAAATCAGCATTTTTAAGGTGTTAAAAAATGTTGAAAAATCACAAAAACTCTGAATTTTCTTGCCCATGGCAGTCCTTTTCTTGTAGTGATGCAATGTCTGGGAAACTGGAATAAAGTTTGTGAAAATTATTGCCTAAAAATACATTTAAAGTTTGATATTGTATCTAGTTTTCAAATCATCCTTAGATTCAACAGTTTTTCTTCCCTGCTATCATTACAGGGCTGCTTTTGAAAGAGGCAATCACTGGTAGCTGTATTTGCAAGGTACATCCATATTTTTTGGCACCTCATTAAGCTGATGTATGATGCATTGCTTCACTGCCCTCTGCATATCATGGCTAACTTTTAAATTCCTGACCAAAAAATATTTTTTAAATAGAGCTCTGATATTTTTTTTCCTTACAACCAGCATGAAACAGCAGCAGGAACAAGTGTAACCCAGATAAGGGTGTTAAACCCTAACTCAGGCCTCCTTTCTGCCTGGGCTGTACAGAAAGACCTCCATCATTTGGAATCTTAGCACAGCTGAAGTTTAGACAGAAAACCAGGTTAAGAATCACTGTTAAATGCATAGCAGAAGGGAAGTATGAAAACCAATTTGCTTTTATGAGCTCTGAGCTGTGTCTTTGGCTGCAGACCTCCCAATAATAAGGAAATAAATCCCTATGAAAAGTGAGCTTGTTACAGCTGTGCTGTCCTGCAGCTCTGCTCACTCCTTGGAATTCCAGGCAACTGCTGCCCTTAGCTTCTTCATAAAGACATCTGAGAAATAGCCAAACACAGGGAAAAGCTGCAATTTTAAATATCTGTTTCCTATGATTTCACAGCTGTCCCTAAACACAGAAGGGGACAAAACTGCCATTAATTTCTTTTATCTAACATAAAATGTTGACTATATTAATGAGATTAATTAGTCATTTAGAGGCTAAACAGATTAATTAGATGCTATCTTTTTATTTTCTGTGTGCTAATGAAAATTTTATATGATGGTTTTGTTTAAAGTAACATTAACAGCTCTCCCACTTTGGGCATTATTTCATTAATTCAGTTCTCTATCATGTTATGAAAGGCTTTTAATCAGCTGGTTTCTAAGGGAGCCCTTTTTTTCCTTATCTGCTAAATCACACCCAGGCAGGCTTTTCTTCCAGACACCAAGAATTATTCAGGGGCTCTATCCATAGTTTTGCTTTGATAAACTCAGTTTTATTTAGAGAGGCATCTACATTCATACAATTCTGAACCCCTGACTGCAAGGACCACGGGCTCCTGCCCTGTTTTCTCAAACAAGCTGTTTAAAATCCTTGTTTTGAAAATGTCTCTCTTCAAAATGCATGCAGCTCTGAATTAAAGTTACATTCAAGCATATCAGATATTCAAGAATGTATCACTGAGAACATAGTCAGAGGTGTTAACTTCCCAATAAATCAACAGGAGCTGCCTGGAGTTTATGGAATGTGAATAACCTCAGAAATATTGAGATTACCTCCTAGGAAACACAGGAAAAAAGTGGCTGTGAAGTGTGTACAAAGGCTCCTGTTCCATTTTCTCATGAGAGGTAATAAATCCAGACCTGCCAGTCTTTTTACACTGAGAGAATTCTAGAGACTTAATCCACAAATTACTGCATCTTACCAAGCCAGCCCATTCCCAGCAAAGCACAGCACTCATTACCTGAGCCCTTCCACTGAGCTTTTATTGTGATTACAGCACATTTACAGAGCAGCTTCATTACTTGTTTGACAAATACATAAAACACTAAAGGGAGTTCTTGCTGTTCTCCAAATGTCTGCAGCTTTTCCCTCCTGTTCCCAAAGCCAGGAGTGCTCCATGACTCAGGGGGGCACCTCCAGCACCTCATCCTGGCTTGGCCACAAACAGATCTGACACCCCTTTATTCCATATGTAAGGACTAAAATTCCCACTCAAACCTGGGGAAAACCCTCAATTTTTAGTGGTTAGAGTGTGGCTCTTAGCATGGCCCGATGCCTTCTGATACAGAATGAAAATGATTTAATTAGGAGAATATGATTTCCTGTCAGCCTTTCACAGACAGGTGGATGAGTTTTTAATTGTCTCAATTTTGAGATTCTCTTAAACTGCAGTAGGTGAAAATCTAGTGAAATCACTGTTTCACTTTGAAGCTGCTCATGCAGACTCTCCATTGTTCTCTCACATCAGTATATGAAAAAATTGCAGCTACTGCTTCTGGTAGATTGATAAGTATATCTTTCCAAAAGTGCTTGAGTAATGTATCAGATTATCACATTGTAGTGCTCTTGGCATTAAATTCAAATATATTAACATCAGGATAAAATCATGAGTATAGATTTTTCCAAGAACAGGGGAGTAAGGACAGTCCCAGGGAAAAAAATGAGTGCTATCCCCAGGCAAGAAGTTTGAGGGACTGGACAGGATGTTCACCTTGTTTCTGTTTCTTCCACCCTAGGGTTTTACTCAGTGTCCTTGTTATGCTTTGCTTTTACTGAATTGTTTTCTGTGACAAACATTAATTTTTTTCCAGCATTCATGATTGTGAATGCTTAAGGATTCTTTTTTTTTCTGTGCAGTTTACTCATTGAAGTGTGTAAAGGGGCCTTTGCTTTATGAGGTGCATTTCTTAAAACACTTTGAGGTATGAGAGAAGGTCTTCCTCTGACTCCTGTGGAAAAGGGTCTAAACCACATTCCTTGTGCTCCAGAGAAGTGCTCTCAGAGGGTTATAGGAAATCATTGAGGAGAACTTTGAAATAGCTGCAGGGGTTTGTAAAATTAATTCAGCACTCACTGATTTGGAATGAAATGAAGATGTCCACAATTAAGTTTGCAGCCTACAGGTTGGAGTGCTCTCAGGGCAGGGCTGAGATTTGAGTCTGAGATGCATCTCAAAGATAGAGGGAATATTGAATCAGGCATGCAGTGGAATAGCTCCAACAGGAAAAAAAAAATAGGATATACCTAATTCACTCTACTCTTTAACCCAAAATTTCTTGATGTCAGAGAGTTTGGGTCAGATGAGGTAGAGGAGAAAACATGAGTGAAATAATACCATTTATCTGTTGTTGCAAAGACAGTCTGGAAATCCTGGCAGGGACTCCCTGCACTGTGCATTTATTCTGCACCACAGACACCAAACCTCAAGTTTGCTTGTGGAGCTGCATTTTGCACAAAGCCTGGAGTCAGTAATTTAAGGAGCCACTATTTCTTTTGTAGGTGCCGTTAATCTGACAAATTTACCTCGAGGCAGAATGTAATATTGTTTTCAGTCCAGTTTCTGATGGTTGAAGATTTGCCATTACAGAAAGTAGCACAAAGGGAGACAAATAAATGTCAATTTTGATTGCTGCTTCAAGACAAATGTGAGGAGTGACCAGCCCCTACCTCCTTCCTCATTTTTAGCATTGCACAGGTGGCACAGATATAGAGAGCCAAGACAATTCTTTTGAAAATAGCCAGACTGGCAGTGATCTAATCTGTGTCATGGCCAGGGGAGACTTGAGGGATGCCAGGCTGAAGTATTTCTCAGAACCCTCATGGCACTGACCACGAGGATTCTCCATCAGCCCAGGGGAAGGAGGATCAGGAGGTCAGATTTTCTTTCCCTTGAGAGTTATTTTTTTATCCCTTTTCTGTAGTTTGAAGTCCTCTGGGCAGCAATGAACTCTTTTTTACAGCAAAGGGGTTTTATTTCTCATGCTTGTCATCTCCTTATGCAGCTCTGTAGATTTCAGGGATTTGTGCCCTGGTGCACTCTTCTAAGTTGGATTTGCTCCTCAGTAGGGAACAGAACCCTTTTCCAAGGGGTTATGTTCAAAGGGAAGACTGGAAATCTGTCCCACTTTAAGAAAAATGCCTCAGTCTCCCTCATATGCCACAAAGATAGCCAGGCAATCCTTAGCTCTTTCAAATGTTGTTAGAAAATTCATACATTAGCAACATAATCCAGTGTATACTGTCCTTGTGATGGATGCCATGGAGTTGAGCAGTGTTATTAAAAGTGGATGAATCTGTAGGGATTGTTCTGTGCTAGCAATAATATCACAAAGATATTGGTTCAAAGAAACCAAATCTAGCCTGGAATTCACACATCATTGAATGCATTGCCTCACACCTTTTCCTACTTACAATTTCTGGGCCCCAAGTTAGGTTTATCTGTTTCAGCAGTGTCAAACATGTCAGATAATGAGACACTGATCAGATTTAAAACAGTCCCGGAACCAGAGGCACCCAAGAGCTATTTTAGAAAGCAGAGCTAGAAACATAATTACAAGGCAGGATAATGAACAGCACCTCTTCAATTTCCCTGTGGACCTTGCTAAGAAATTAAATCAAGTTTTTACTGTATAAGCATGACTGAACTGTTAGAAATGGGAGAAAAATTAAAGTGTTATCTTGTAAACAATAGATACATAATGAACAGAGAATAAAAGAGAGAGCCATTGTAATGAAAAAGAAATGAGAAATTTAATTGATTGTATAAGATTCAACAGTTAGAATTGGTACTAGAAAGATCCAGCCAAGAGTTTATTTGGAATGAATAGCCCTGAAAATTTGGAACTTGTGTGGGAATAGGTTTCTCTGATGTTTAAAGAGGGGTAATGTTGAAACTCTTTCTTTAGTCAGCACCTGCCAGAAGAGGAAGACAAGATCTCTCTTTGGATACACAGGAGAGGGAATATAAAACTTGTCAAAATCAAAAGAAATCTTTCCATTGGTGTCATCAGGCTCTGCATGAGGCTTTAACAAACAGGTCCCCTCTGATTTTGGGATCAG
Source organism: Haemorhous mexicanus (assembly GCF_027477595.1). Taxonomy (NCBI): domain Eukaryota; kingdom Metazoa; phylum Chordata; class Aves; order Passeriformes; family Fringillidae; genus Haemorhous; species Haemorhous mexicanus. The sequence continues at coordinate 37,649,873 of NC_082347.1, forward strand.
TGTCATGTGGGATCTCACCTTGGTTTTGTGGAGGCACAGGAGAAGTTAAGCCAAGTTAAGCTGGTGGAAGAGCAATAAAAGGTTTTGCACAGCTGGGAGAGCAGCAGTGATTCCAAATTCTGAGCTCCACCAACCTCCACATGTCTTGGTTCTGAAGGGGAGCTATCACCTCCATTTCATGTTATTCCTTCTGATGTCTAACTGGGTAACTGAGACCTCTTAAGTTGTAAACATGAGCAGGGAAAAAAATGACAGAATTCTTCTGTCTGCTTTTGAAATTTAGATTCATGGAAAATAACGGTGATTCTATCAATGTTTATTCCCTGTTTTCTATAAAAAAAGGCAAAGCATCATGCACATGTTTGAGCAAAGAAATGGAATATAAGCCTTGTGGATATTTTTAAAGCAACATTTCAGGTCCCAATACCTTGTTTTTCTGCAGTCTCAGTGTGTCTCTGTGTTCTGTTTTGTTTAACTAAATCAGTTGATTTTCTGAATACAATGATTGTGAGCACTCAGCACCCCTGTTTCTGGAGTAAAAGGAGAAACCAACAATCAGATTGTGGGACTTTCCCAAACATGCCTAGAGGGGCCTCTTTAAAAGAGGATGAATCTTCAGCAAACAATTTATTGTTGCATTAAGTGATGCTACAGACACCTGCTGCACAAAATCAGAGGGAAGAAATGTCATGTTCGTGGCAGATATCTTCTTTTAGCAGACTGGGTCCCTATTTATATTATGGGCTGTAGGAAATCCACAGACTTCAATACTGAAGACATTCTCCTCTTACGACCTATGCTTAATTTAGTAATCTTAAAAGAAAGTACCTTTTTTCTCCAAGGCATTTACAATATTTTTATAATGACATTGCTACAACTGACTCTTTTCTTCTCCCTTGTGGGCAATTTTTAATTATTTTTTGTGTGTGTGTGTGTGAAAGCTTGAAGTTTTTCCTCTCTATCTACTGCTCTAATCTCATTTTGGAATATGTTCTCTGTCTTCAGTAACAAGCTTAAGAAAATCAATATTCCAGCATTTATCACAAGCTAGAGAAGAAAAGCCCTTAATCAAAGACATTTAGGCATGCTTGTGAAGGTTACCTAGCACATTCTGACAGACTGCCCTTCACACATTCCACTGCTCACCCATTTTACCCATCCCACATGCTGATGAGCCTGCCCATCTTATAGAGAAATGAATGATTGAGCCTGTTCCATTACAGTTAATATCTCCCTGAGAGATGGGTCTGCTGGGGAAAAATTGTACACTTAGGAACTTTCTGAAACAAGAAAGTTGATCCATTTTTGAGCCAGCTTTTCCTGCAGAGCTAATTCCTGAGCAATTTAGTTTTGCTGATGAAATCTGCTGTCTGAAAGGGGGAGCTGGCAGATCTGTGCAGGGCAGCACAATCAGCTGCACTTGCAGATGGAGCACAAACCCTCTGCAGAGCCTGGTGGGATTTGCATTGCTGAGCTCAGGGTACAGGTGTTTGTGTTCACTTCCAGGCTGCAGCCTTTCCTACACAGCAATCAGTGGAAGAATGATTGTATGGCTGCTACTGGTTCAGCTGGGCAAGGGAATATCGCTTGTTCTGGGATGAAAAAAGAAAGTGAAAAGCAATTATAAAGGCTCAGAGTCACTTTGAAACTACCACTTGCCCAGTGCTCTGTAGCCAGCTGAGAGTCTGTAAGTTAAGAACAAACTCAGCTCACAGAGGAGAAAAGGCAGCTGAAAGAAGGAGCTGCAGAAATGCCCATGTGTGCAAACACTGCCTTCAGATGGAACAGCACCTCTGGAATGATTTCTGAATCTGACCACAAAAGGGTGAGCAGATCCTGTTGGACAAAGAGAAAAGGCACAGACACAGAAATGGGAATCACTGAACTGAACAAATATTGGGCAGTTGAGAAGGACTGAGGGAGTGCAAGTCCCTGGGCTGACAGTGTTTGCGCCTGCAGTGATTCCCTGCACACACAGCCTGTGCTCTGACCTGTCCCCAGTGCCCCTGGAGGAGTACATGTTTAGGTGTAATGTGTATTTCAGGAGCTGCTTCACAAGCCACAGTCTCATCCTTGCAGGGCAGGAAACACCAAATGTTCAATATTTGTATTCTATTTAAGGAGCCTCATTTGCTTCTAGATCCCCTTTCTCAGGCAAGTGTGTTTCTGGAGGGAAGCAAAATCAGTTTTGTCATTAGGGATGGTTCCAGGAACCCCAGAAAGATGCTGGGAGATGGGAGCTGAGCTGAGGTCTGAGATGGGAGCTGAGGTCCCTCACACCCTGCTGTGACACTTCAGACCCACAGCGCAAGGACAGTGAGACATCACCAAACCTGCACCTAGGTTTTTGCAGAATTAAGGAAATACTGTGAGGCATTTCTGTCCCAGATTCCTTGGCCTTGTTTTGAATTCAAGAAAGGACTCAGGATGACGCCCCCTGAATTTACAAGCTGTTCCTCAGTTTCTTCTTGCTAGGCTAACAAAATGCTGTAGAATGAAAACTGAAAGCTAAAATATCCCTCAGCCTGTATGCCTAATTTTTACACTGATGATTTATGTGTGAGCTTAACTTCATAATTATCCTGTTTAAGGCATTGCTGGGTTTCTAAATTAAGACTGATGGCATAGATGAACAAGTAAAGGTCATTCCTTGATGCATTAGCTCTTTGTTGATGAACAATTTAACACAAAAATACTTTGTGTTTAGCATGAAACCTTTCTCATGAAAATCACATCCCACTGCCTGTCTTTATAAATATTAATTCACCAAATGCACGTGATTTGTGTGGGTCCTGACAGCCTCTGTAGGGCTACTGACAAGCCAGTCAAAAAGAAAGAAGTACAAAAATAACAAAGGTGGTAAAATTTGCCCAAGGTGTCCAAGGGCATTAAGACACATATTTAAATATAGGATTCTACTGAGTTGCAGAGCATAAGGATCAAGTTAAAGACAAGGAGAAAATGGGACAACCAGCAGTATAACCAGATCTTGAAATTCACATTGTGGGTGGGAGTCCTTCTGAAAGGGCCTGGGATAAGATAAAACTGCAGATAAAAAAATATTCTAAAAATATTAGAATCATCAAAACTGCCAAACAAAATCCTCCCAAACCTACAATCAAATTATGGTTAGACAGTTTGTGAAGAAAAGCAGGGACTACATATAGAGCCTTTGAAGTGAAAAAGTAGAAGAAAAGGCAAGAAGAACTGCCAGAGTAATGAGAATTCAGGCTGGAAGAAGGCACATGTTTTACAGCAGGAAATCAGGAGAGGTTTTTGAATATCTGGTCTGTTCTGTGAGGAGCTAAGACAAAACCTTCCAAGCAAATCAATAAACACTGAAGCAGATGGGACCCAAAGGGGCAAAGGTACTTGGAAAGATGAGCTGCAGAGCTGAAGGAATTGCCAGGAAAGTCTGAGGGAACAACTGAGCTGATAAATTGAACCAGCCCAGCTTGCAGGTACAGCACACAAACCCAGCCAAGCTGGGGATCCTGCAGACAGGAGATCACCAGGGGGCAGAAAGTCACAAATCCTGCTGCTGAAGGATCATCCGAAGGAAATTCTGAACCTTGTCAAAATATTGTCTTGGAGGGAAACTACTCCCCTAATTCCCATGGAATAAACCCCTGGAATTTGCATTTATCCTGCTGGCACCAGGCTGAAAAGCTGATGTGCTTATCAATATACTGGCCCCTTCTTTCCTAGCTGCTTTGTTTATTTATTACCCTCTTTATATGTAGACCTGAAACTGAATATGATGGGAAGGGGCAGAGGTTTGTCTTCCTCTTCACAGGAATACAAAATATCACTGTCCCCTGGAGCCCAGCACACTTGATCCTGAATGACAGCCACTCAGTCCAAGCAACAAATAATTCAAATGAGGCATCTTTATTTGCTGAGGTTCTCCTGCTATGGAAAGGGAACTCACTGTACATCCCAGAGACTGCAGCACCTCTTGACTTGCTGTCACCTTTTCTTAGGTGCTTTGCTCTTATACTGCAGAATCCAGACATGCAAATCTGAGTGCAATGACTGGAGATTTTCCTGCCCTGCTTAGCTCCTACGAGTCCCTGACTCTGCCAATTCTCAAAAGAATTTGCAGCTTGGAAACAGATTCTATAAAACATTTATCTGACTTCAGGGAGATCTGTAGCCACTGTACAAGTTACAGGAAAATCTTTGTAGAGCTGGATTGTTAATTTGAACCAAAGAAAAAATTTATCAGAAATTGCAGAGGGTTTTTTCAAAATAGGAACAGGAAAATACTAGAAATGAGCAGAGGTCATGCATTTCAAGGATTAACTTGTTAACCACTCTAAACATAATGCTGGTTCTTAATCTCTGTTTCAACAGTGCAATGAGTTCCCAGCTGAAGAAATCAAAAGGGTTTTATTTTAATGACCTTTAAAAAAATATTTTCTGTGGGTGCTGCACACATTGTAGTGTGGCAGTACAGAAAAGCTGTAGCCAGATTTGTTGGATTATGCTTTCAGTTAGATTTCAGTAATAAATCTTGTCCTTTCTGACTTTGGGTCTCATTTATTGCTTTGTGCACTTTGATTACAACAGACTAAATCTGCATTCCATATCAATTTGTGCATACAATAATAACACCTTGAATACATCTTTATTAAACTGCAGTTTGTAATTTAAAAAAAAATGCAGTTACTTTATTTACATTAAATTATATCTGGTTCTACTCCTGTGTGTTGTGAGCTCCATATGTAGAATACAGAATATTCTCCTGGAATTTGTGCAGTGAACTTTGGCTGTGGGATTAACTTTTAGTATTATTCTAAAGCACTGTTTGTGCCTCACTGACACAGTGATGGTGTTACTGAGGGCTGAGCTGGCTGCATAAATTTATGTTTTGAACAGCAGAACAGCAGAAAGGTGGAGCAGCCTAGAACTTCATGGTGCTGAATGTATTAATTTCTTTTTTGAGGCTCACCATTACACCCCAGAAAGCAATTTAATAATTCTATCAATTTATAATTTAGCTACTGAAAAAACCCATTGCATAAACCAAAAGCTACCTTGTTATGACATATGGGGATCAAAGCATTTGGAGCTTACAATAACAAAGAAATCTTACTTTAAACATTTTGTTTGATAGCACAAAAGTGATATTTCAAAGCTGTTCTCAGACTACAGAAATCTTGAGCATGCTGTAGCAACCATTGTATTTTTCTCTGTCCACAGCATAGTTAGGGCTGGGAAGCAAAGATTTTCTTTGAAATATTATTTGTATTTTTTCACTGCACTTCAGGAAATTATATTGGTCCTTGCATTTATTTATTTTGATTATTCTACGGGGAGTTTACACAGCTGTTGCACAAACAAAATCAGCTTACATTTCCATCAAATATTACCCATTTTAATAACATTTCTTACCAACAATCAAACTACATAAAAATTTAAATACTTCCTGAATTTGAGTATGCAGCTGTAAGTTTTATGCCTGGCTCTGATGTGAGGTGATCCAGGTCAGAGTATCTTACCACTCCTTCAGTGAAAGATGTCATGATTTATTCTCTGTGTTAAAATCTCTTGTTCTTTAGAAATTATTAAGTTGACATTTAATCTCTGAGTTAAAGTCTCTTTAGAAATTATTTAGTTGACATTTTCTGTGGATGTGAGACTGCTATGCACCATATTTCAAAGCTTTACTACAGAATAAATGCATTTTTGAGACTGTCAGGGTGCAGTTTCAGAATTGGGTTCTCTGTCTCAAGGGGTTTTTTTTTCTTGACCTCCTCCAGCTGAGAGTTCCCTCCTGCCTCTTTGAGCAAGCATTATCATTCATGGTGTCCTGCATGAGTCACCAGTCCAGAAAAGCACCCTCCAAAAATTAAATGCTTTGATTCCATTGGAAAAGTGAAATAACTGCAGGTTCCCCATGGGCCAGGAAACACCAGCAATAACTCCAGAGTGATGGTGTGGAAGCAGCACCAAGAGAAGGATGGGATGGCCCCCTCTGGTAGCAGAGTAGGGTTGGAGAGGTTCCTTGTTGCCTTCTGAGATGGTTTTTGAGCCTTTGCTCCTTGTTGTCTTCTGAGATGGTTTTGAGCCCTTGCACACATTGCAGTGGCTCCTTGTTGCCTTCTGAGATGGTTTTTGAGCCCTTGAACATTGGAGAGGCTCCTTGTTGGTTTCTGAGATGGTTTTTGAGCCTTTGCACATTGGAAAGGTTTCTTGTTGCCTTCTGAGATGGTTTTTGAGCCTTTGCACATTGGATTGGCTTCTTGTCTTCTGAGATGGCTTTTGAACCCTTGCACATTGGAGAGGCTCCTTGTTGCCTTCTGAGATGGTTTTTGAGCCTTTGCACATTGGAAAGGTTTCTTGTTGCCTTCTGAGATGGTTTTTGGGCCTTTGCATGTTGGAGAGGCTCCTTGTTGCCTTCTGAGATGGTTTTTGAGCCCTTGCACATTGGCTGCCTTAAAAATGTGGCTCACAGACCTGTGGTGGTCATATCATGGGGCCTTCTTTGGACCTGAGCATGAGAGAGCAATTTATAAGAATTCCTAGGCTGTGCACCTTGTTTAAAACAGAGATTTTGGTGTCATTTGGAGGGAAAATCCTGATCCAAATGTCTTTTCATATGTTGCAACTTCTTCCCTGCTCTGCTGTACCAGCAGATATGGTTCTAAAGATGTGATTTTTTATCTGCTGCCCCAAACCTGCATCATTTAGTGCCTTAGCAAAATCCCCCTCCTGGGATCTGTGCCAAATATTTAAACTCATGGGTCTAATCTGAAGGATCTGAAAGAAAAAAACGAGTTAACATTTGGATTTGTGGAAACAATATTTAGCTGGTAATAATGTAGCTTCTGTGGGTATAATTTTGCATGCAAAGAGCAATGAGTCAAGTTGCAAAAAAGAGGTTTCAAAAATAATGAGACTTTGGCTCAACATATATTATTAATTCTGTAGATATGAATACTTGTTTTGAATAATTCATGTCCTCTGTTCATTTTTGTGGGATCCCTGTGTTTTCTGAGAGAATCTCACTCCCTGGCAAGGGAGGGATGAACAGAACAGAAGTTCACACGTGGAAAATTATCAATTATTGCAACCTTGCAGATCTGAGCTGCTGCTGGGGAAGCCAATATGTGAGGAGCAGGACAAAAACCCATTTGGAACCTTTAGACAGTTCAATATGTAATTCTGGTAATATTATAGAGTTTTTTAGCTCCAGTTTCTGCACTGATTTTTCAGGGCTAAGAGATTGTAGTTAGTTATGAGTGTGCTGCATCTATTTTTCTTCAGAGCTACATCCTTAATTGCATCTCTGCACAATGTATTTTTGTCTTTTGTAAGAGAAGCTGCTGTTTTCTGCAGGAGAAGTTTGTCAGGGTGGGTGAGGGTGGCGGTGGAGTAGCAGGTGCTGTGGATCAAGCCAGGCCTGAGCACCAAGGAGTTCCCAGGGAGCTCCCAAGGACAGGGACTGGTTGCAGCAAGGTCTGGGAGATCTCCCAGTGGGAAGGGACATCCCTGGAGCTGGCCCCAAGCCTCCCCTCCAGAGGGGATGTGCTCAGGACCCTCTCACATTTCACCAGGAAAGAGGAAAATTTACTCTTTTAGTTAAAAGTCAAATACTGAGAATCAAGCTCCAGGAATTTGTATTCCATGAGCCGAATAAATTCCTTTTCTCTTGCCTCCCCACCCCTCCCTGCACTGTCCTAGACCATTCCACCCCCTACTTGTGAGAAAAGGTGCCTGTGGTGAAAATACAAAAGAATCCAATCCAAGCTTCTGTGTTCCAAAAATTTCATTATTTTTAAACCAGTGCCATAATTTATGGGTAGCTGTGGGACAGGAGGGTGAATTTTAGCATTAGTCTCATGAAAGATGGATTTGCTTCATGCTACCCATTCATCTTTTTGAGCATTGCCCTATTTTACCCTTTCACTTGGAGGCTGTCAGGACTAAGGGAAAAATTCTATTCTAGAAAAGCAGAATCAAAAGGAATTAGGTAACTCTTAGGCATTGCCAGGTTGGAATGAAGGGCTTTTCAAGGACCATCAACATATGAATAGGATTACCTTGGATGCACTGGCGACCAGACATATTTTTAGCCTTTGGCAGAGGAGAAAGGAACCTCTGAAAACAGCAGGACTGCCACTCAGAACGTGGGAATCACTTCACAGAAAGTTACAGAGGGGGAGCTGAAACTTTTGGAGAAGAGGACAAGGAGATGGGCAGTCTTATATATTTAATTTTTTCCCCTTCTTATTTAAAGATCATAAAATAACACCTTCCAAATGAGTGACAACTAAAACTCTGCGTGGTGCCACTGCCCATTTGTGATGCATTGATTTTGAAAGGAAGAGGATTATCCTCATTTGGGTCAAGCTTGGGGTCCTGGTGAGAAATCAGGGCTGGGAACTGAGCAACAAGTTATGAGAAGCAGAGATTGCCTAGAATCTAAAACTGAAATGGTGCCCCTGCCACAGGAGAGATTGGCTGCTGTTACAAATAGCAATCTTCAAAAGGAATTTTAGCTCTCTTCTGGAATCCTACCTCCTTTTACAGCAACACTGAATCATTCCCCCTGATTTCTGAACTAAGCTCTGTGTGCTTAAAATAATCTGCTAAAATCTGTGACAAAGCAGAATTCTCCAGGCTTGGCTGCATCCTCTATCAAGATATTGTAAATCAGTTTAAAGGGCCTCTTGTAAGTGCAGTGTCACTCTTAGTGCCAAGTTCATGAGGTGTCACAAAACAGACATCTAAGGAGGTGATTGAATACAGTCCATGCATATTTTTTACTGTGTTTCACAAAGGGATTATTTTTAAGCCTGAGTAATGAATGTTGTCAGACTAGCTTAAAACAAGGCAGAAGTGAAATAATAATAAAATAAAAAAAGACAAAATTAGAAAGCGTTTTATTCCTCATGGGAACTAAAGCCTTAAAATATTTTAATTAACTTCTGTTCATCTGCCTTTATTTTTGTTTTTCTGAATAGCATTATAGTCAGCCATATCACCACATATGGACACCTCATCAAGAGATTTATCCCGTCATAAAATCTGAATAGACAGCATGGTTGCTCTCTGAAGATGCTGTTTTTCAACACTGACTGCAAAGGGAGTGTAAATGAATATCTTAAATTACACAACTATGAAATACAAAATTAAGGTGAAACGAACACCATGTTGAATTCAGATTTTTGGATAAATGTTCAGAGCTAGAGTTTGTTTAAGATCCCAATTTCTAGGAAAGTCAGCTGGGCTTAAATGAAAAATTCTTTTCAGAAAGACTCTTTTTATACCTGACATCATTCATTAATTCTTCCCTATTTGTACTCTGACTTGCCAATATGGACATAAAATTTCTGGACCCGCACTGTTCTTTTTTATATCAACACTATATTAGGCAAAACCATTGATTTAATTTTTATTCTCCAAGAGCTGTTTGTAATAGGATTTATAAATAGTGATAAATAGAGTGCATGGCAAATTTTCATGTTGTGCTTTTTAGCTTATGAACTGCTGTACAGTCTCTGATCTGATACATTATGGAAATGAAAAAAAAAAACCAGCAAAAAACTGAGTGAAGGTTTAAGGCTGGTTTTACTCTGGATTTCTGTAGCACAGAAATGGAGTAGGTTTGGCCAAAAATAATTTATAAAGTAGCAGAAGTTGCTAGGGAAAGAGACTCCACAGAATTTCCTGTGAAGTCCAACTTGTAAAAGAGCATAAAAGGGACATCATTTGCTGTTAAATGTGAGCTTTTTCCACAAAGCTCCCTGAAATGTGAGTGGATTAGTGCAGGAGGGAACAAAAAATATTTTAGCAACTGGTAAAGCACTATAGGTAGGTTGCTTTCTTTCCTGGTGCATTTTCAGATGTGTTAAATGTTGGAAACACTGAGGAGAAAACACCTACATAACTTTTCTCCTCCCCTTTCCCTGAGTCCCATGAGTGTGAAATGAAAGCAATTCTTCAATGAATTAAAAAAATTGATTCCTATTTGAAAAGTCAAATAGGAACACACTTTTTAAAAATAGTGCCAGCCTCTTAAAACCCATTCATTGACACAAATCTTAGGGGTCTCAGTAAGGAATTAAGTTATGAACACCTGCAAGAGGCTTTTCTCTGAAAACACAAACAGCCCTGAGCCCAGGGGCACTGAGTAAATATTTAAATGTGCTTACTGTAATCTGCAGCCTCTAATAGGGCAAGGAAGAGGCATTGCCCACATTCCCTCCTGCAGCCACCCAGGAGATAAATCAGCCAAGGAACACGGCTTGTTTGTGCTGCTTTTTGTTGACTGATGTTTTATACTGCACTGATCATTAAGCACAAGGCACCAGAGGTGGATCTCATAAAAAGAAGTAATAGGGATGTATTTTTTTTTTTCTCTGTGGAAGAAATCCAGATGATTTAAAAAGCCCACATGTTGCTTGCAGCTGCCACATGCAGTTTCATGACCAAGCAGAGGATGCCATTTATAATTGGCATTAGAGCTCATTAGAGCAGCATTTGCTCTCATCTTCTTTCTGGGATTTGGACTCCAAATCCCAGGGCTTTAGCTAAACCTCTCTGAAAGATTCCCTCTTGTCTCCTGAGCCACTTCTGACCAGTCACTTTAACCTCTCTCTGCACTTAAGTGGCATTTTCTCTTTTGCAGAGGAGATAAAGATGGTTTTTGTTTATGCCGTTCTCAAACAGGTCTCTGGACAAACACTCCTGTTTTTTCAGGTTTTTATTTTGTTTTTTTATAGATGATCCACAAGATCTGAATAAATCCTTCAAAACTCCTTCCTCTTTTGTTAATCTCAGTTTTTGGTGCAGATACAATACCAGACAGTAACCAAGATGTTTGCATAAGGTTAGATGGAAAAGAGGTATTAATCTGTATATACCACTGAAATATCTCATTTCCTGTCTGCTTCTTGGCTCTTCTCCACCAGGAAAGGGTTCTCCTTTCAGATTTGAACAAAGCACAAAACAAAGCACAGGAAGCACAAATATAAATGAGGAGAAACATTAGCTTTTCACAGCCTTTAAATCATCACTCCAGCTGTCTCAGACATCTGTTTTAGCATTTATACTCTCATTTGGTCAACAGATAAATACAGGAAAAGGGATTCTGAGAAGCAGACTATGACTGAACAAGAAACATTGTCTATCATCTCCCTCTCTGGTACCTTGCCTGCTTTTTGTGGAAGGGTGGATGGAGTCAGCAAAGCACCAGCAAAGCACAGGAAAAGGGTGTGAAATGTGCCCATCCAGGGAATATCTGCTGGGCACCCCAGGGGAGTGATGAATTGCCCTGGAGGTTTGGAAAATTGAAAGCCTGAGTGGATGCAGAATCTTTTACTGCCCAGTGCCTGAAGCTGGGCCCTCAGTATTGCATTAGCATCAGCTTGATGCCTTGTGAAGGCTGCCCTAGAACAGAGACCAGACAAAGTTAAAGAATAAAGCAGGGATTTATTCCAAGGATCTCCTCCATGGATGCACCTTGGGCAGCACCAGAGCCCAGCCAGGGCTGCACCCAAGATGACCAAAAATGGCCCCAAAATGCACGGCCGGGCACGGGGTCTCTCCCTGGGATCAGCTCTGCTCCATTTGCACCTTGCAGTTCATTGTCCCATCCCAGCTTTAGCCCAGGCAGTCCCACCCTGCTTGTTTTTCTCTCTCCAGCCCACGGGATTTGTGCTCCTGGGCTGAGATTTGGGTCATTTGTCCTTGGTGCCCAGCTGGAGCAGGAATTGTTTTGTCTCCCTGCTCTGTGAAGAGAGCTCACCATCCCATAATGTGAAGCTCAGACCCACACAGTAAAGCAGCACAGAATCTAAAATATAGAAAAGCTAAAACCTGAGGTATTAAGCTTTGTGAGAGAATCTCCAGACCACTGCCCCTTATCACATTTTGGTGGTGTCCTTGTGTCTCAGCACAGGAATTGAGTTTCATTTGGATGAAACTAACAGGAGCACCCACCTGATCCATAAACTGGATACTCATCTATTGATCTTTTTTAAAATTAAAAACTCATCTAATGAGTGCTCTCCCAGACATTCAGTCCAGAGCACCAGCCTAGACACAGTCCAGAACAGCCCCCAAATATACAGACACTGAGTGCTCAGCACAGTTTCACACTCAGACCCCACTCCTGGCAGGCTGTGCTCCCTACAAACACAAACCCACATGTAGCACGTGCCAGAAAGGTTTGGAATATTGCTGTGTTTGCAAAACCTTCCCCCAGCATTGCTCATGAAAAGAGCTCCAGGACAACAGACAGATCAACACAGAGGCTAACCAGGTTTTGCTCTGCTGGGATCCCCTTTATTTACCACAGAACTTCTTTTTCTCTTCTCCAGGCTCCACTGATATAATCACAGCTGAAAGCTCAGCACCTTAGCCCTGAGATTTTCCAATTTTGTCTGATCCTGAAATGAATAATTTGTGAGTTTCTGAGCCATCTCCTTCTTTCCTTCTCAAGAAATGTTATGAAATACAAAATCATTTCAGTGTATCATGAAGTTCCCACTCCACTTTTTTTTTTTTTTTAATGTGATTCCTCCATTTAATTGCACCATTTTGCAGGGATAAAATGTGTTTTGTGCAACTCCATCTCTCTGTGGGACATTATTCTCCTCCTCCTATGACAGCTTTCAGAGTTTTTATCACTTTGCCATCATCCAAAATTCTGCTTCTTTTGCAGGGGCAGCCTCCCATCTGCTTTGCTATTGGCACTCAGAGGCAAAACACAGAGCAGGGGCTGGGGGATATTGAAAAAGGGAGGAAAAGCTGAATGTTTTACTGTAATCTCCCTTTATTAGACGTGAGGTTGTTTGCTGTGCAAGCAGAGGAGCTGCCCCTCTTCCCTGTGTCTATGCCAAGACCTGCCAGCTTGGGAAGAGGCTGGGAGTTCATAGAGGAATCTCTGCTTTGGTAAATTCTATATTTTTGTGGAAAACAATTTCTTTTTTTCCTTTTTTTCTTTTTTTTTTTTTTTTTCACTGTGAAAACATTGTTTCTACTGTTTGGCCTTGCACGAAAAATAAAAATAGGTTTCCCAGTAATCAGATCCTTTCAGTGAATTCATTGAGTCTAAACCCTTCATTTTCCAGTTTTCAGAGAGACACTTCAGCTTGTTATTTCAACTGTTTTTTGAAACAGGGAGGAATTTTGAAACAAAGCAATTAAATTCACTGAAATTATACATTGACCACATATGAATTACAAATTCTGCTTTACATTTTTATGTGTCTATTTAATAGACACGTAAATTTATTAAAAATTGCATCCACTTGTGACATAAGCTCTAAGATTGCTTAGCAGGTGTAAATACTTTCAAAATATGGGGATATTTATGTTCTTTTTTCACAGGTCAGACTTCTGGCTGGGAAAGCTCACCCAGAACTCAAAATCACCTTGGAAGGATCTTGGCTCCCACTAAAGGTACTTGATTTACTGTGAAGACAGATAAGTTATTGGGGAGAGAACCCAGATCTTTTGGAATCCTTACAGAATTTTGATTCTAAAGGATTTTAATTTTGGTTTGAAACAGCACTGAGTGTCATTGATGCCTTTGCTCTAGCAGAGGCAAATGAAATGCAAGTTTTTGAGAGCACAGATTACAGTGTTTGCCCTGGCAGTGATTTTAACACAGATATGTTGCAGGAAATAACAGTAAATGAAATAATTGCTAGCTTTCCCATATGGCATGACAAGCTTTGATTCATTCAAGAGTTTGAGCTAATAGTTTCATAATAAATATATATGCAAAGGAGTGTTATGATACATTCTGTAATATTCAAGTTCTTTAATATTTATGTAATTCTTTTAATGACTCCTAAGAACTGCTGTTCTTAGGCTGTGGTGCTTTGGTTAAGAACTGTTATCTTCATCTTACTTTAGACTGTGATGGTTTTTTGTGCTTTGAAATCAATATTTTCTTCAAAGGAAAAAGGGTTGGGTTTTTTTGTGCCTTTCATCTTGTAGCTGTTTTGAAAAAAAATATAACCTTTTTTGAGTAAAGAAAGCATTCTAAATTTTAAAGTATTGATGTAAATACTGCAAGGTGTTGGTGTGACAGAGGTGCCCACTGTGCACAGGACTGGTTTTGTCTCTTGAACATCAAAAGTGTCAGACTGCTGCAGAAGGGGCTTTATGAAGGAGCTGGATGACACAATTAAAGTTATAAAGCATAATGGCAACATCCAGTTTCAGCTCAGGAGCTGAACTTCAGCCTTTTTCACTCCCTCACTCTCATTTTTATCTGCATGTATCATTATCATCTATGCAGAGCTATGATTTTTCAAGAAATACCCGATTTTGATTCCTTTGTATTTTTCTGTTGGCATTTTTTTATCCAAGGCACTTTACACTTCAGAGAGTGAATCAGACACTTTAAACAACCAGGCTGGCTGCTCATACATTTCCTGAGCCTTATTTGCTCTCTTAGATACAAAATAAATTGCTGCAATAGGTTTATTGTCAAGAAGGAAAACTCCTGAAGCTTTAGCCTTACTTTTCCATTCTCCTGACAGGAATGCAATTTAATTTTGCTCTGATTCTTTGGATGGCTTGAAAGGCACAGAAAATTCAAAAGGAGATGCAGCTCCGTGCCAGAGTTGGGAAATATGGATTTCTCCCTTGCAGGAACTTGTGCTTGGACTCCTTTCCATCCTGAGCCTGAGACAGGGGTCAGTGCTGGGTTAATTTTGGGGCTCAGTGATCTTTTCCAGCCTCAAAGATTCTATGACTCCATGGTTTGGATCACCATTACTACAACAGCTTGCACACTCCTAATTTTTTGAAGATTTAAGTCCTCCAGCACAGAAATTCCCCTTCAAATTATTCCTGATAAACCAAAGCTACAAATTTTACTTTCTTCCAGGTCTGTGAAGATCATACAATTGCAGAAAACCGTTGTGTCCTCAATTACTGAAAGGAAAATTCTGAGTAAATATCCAGTGCTCCTGACCTGTAAGGACTTGCAGATGAAAAAAAATGTGCCTTTTATGCCTATAAAATCATAAAAACATATTTGTTCTGCAATATTTGCTAAATCTTTTTATCACTATATTTTCACAGTTTAAAGTCAGATGATATCATGCTTCTTTTATCTCTCCATCTTGTACATTTATATTTAAACCTTGTAAACTCAGGTCTTAGTGCCATTCTCAAAAGGCACTAATTAAAATTTACAATTGTTGTGTCCTAAAACTGCACTAATAGGTGGAAACATTCCAGTTCTTCAGTCCACTGATGATTCAGTGGTGAGCCCATGAGCAGGTTGTCAAACTGCAGTTAAAGACTGAAGATTTCATTAAAAATAAATATTTGTACCCCCACACCATAACAAATATACCTTGTGATATTTTCTTCCTGGTATATCCAGATGCTTCCTTCAAAAGCAAGGAAATAATAAACCCAAACAAGTTTTCTGGGCCAGGATCTAAAGGACTTAGTCCTGAAAGCATGGATGGGAATTTCCAGCCCAAATCCATGGATTGAAAGCAGTATTAAAAGAAATCACAAGATTATTCCCTTATTCAAAAGTGGCCTTCTCCACTTCACTGCTAAAACCTCTGTTTTCAACTCTAAACCTCAAGATCTCTTTTTCCCCTGCCTCTAGCAGGATTTAGAGTCAGAGCCTTTCAACTGCTCTTTGCAGTTGCAGAAAATTGCAAATGAGAGCAAGTCAAATTCCCTTCAGAAGTAAGGAGAAATTGAGGTTATTTTGGGATTATATTAATGGGAGAATGCTTTGATATTTTTGTACCACTGTAAATCTCAACTTGTCTCCATTCCAGTGCTTGAGCATGAAGAGGAACACTCCTATTAATTATGTTAATGCCAGCATTGAAACATCTGCTGGCAATTTCCCCCTTTTCTCCACCAAGACCTAAAATGCTGTTCAGTAATGATGTTTTGATTATCCACAGCAAGAAAATGGGGCTGGGGGAAGGTGTTAAATCTTTGAAGGAAGAAAAAAAGCAAAGAAGAAGACAAAGAAGAAGATGAAGATGAAGAAGAAGACAAAGAAGAAGAAGACGACGACGAAGAAGGAGAAGAAGAAAAAGAAGAGGAAGAAGAGGAAGAGGAGGAAGAGGAGGAAGAGGAAGAAGAAGTCAAAGAAGAAGAAGAAGATGAAGAGGAAGACAAAGAAGAAGAAGAAGACCAAGAAGAAGAAGACGACGAAGAAGAAGAGGAAGAGGAAGAAGAAGACAAAGAAGAAGAAGAAGAAGAGGAAGAGGAAGAAGAAGAAGAAACATGAAAAAAGAGATTTTAAAAAATGACAGAGGATGAAAACTAAGCATAAATTAACTTTTTGTTTGGCTCCAAGGATGCATTAATTCAATTGATTCCACCTGAGTATAGGAGACTTGGATGGAATGCCAGTTCCCAGAAAAACATGTCTATATTTAATGCCTGTTGGGCAAAATGGGGATCCACAGTTTTGGAACCACCTAAAAAAATTATAAAGTTATTTTTTCATTTTTTTCTTTATTTTACTAAAGTTAGCCTTCCATTTCCATGTATGCAAATAGTGGATAGTTCATGTCCACTATTCAGAAAACACTCAGTATTTTTTACTACCAGAAAAAAGACATGAGAATATGAATCCTAAGAGTCAAAAGTTGCAAGACTAAAAGACAAAATGAAAAAGATGAGGATCCTAAAAAAGGAAATAATTTAAAATTTTTAATACTTAGAAACTAGTCAGATGTATTCATGTATAATTTTTTTGCCTTTTTTCTTTTTGTCATATCCAACGCAAATCTAGGAAAACTGATTACTCACCACGTTTAGAAATCATCATTAACTACACTGGGGACCAAAGAAGAATGAATTATTCAAGGAGAAAATGTATAAATAGATGCTTGAAGATATTGGGTTTTCTCATGTCTTTCTCTAAAAGTAGTAATTCTCTTTTATTTGCACTCTTCTTTTAAATAAAAAATTCAGTAGGAAATGGAAAAAAAATATACCTCAGAATACTCAGGGTAGTCAATCTAATATTAAAAAAAAGAGCTTTATTTCTTATTTTTCAGTGTGTAAATGTCTTCCTGAAGATTTTAAAGCATTGTAGCTCATGTATATCTTTGCAATTTCAGTGTCAACCCAGTTAAAGAACCTCCAATTTAACTCTGGTAAGAGCCTACTGCTTTCTTGTAGCCCACTGCCACTGAGGTTGAGTTAAATATTCCCTCTAGAACAAATTAGAGCACAGAACATGTCAAGCCTTCCACTAAAAGCCTTGGAAAGTTCAACAGAAATTCTGTTTTATTTGAGGGCTGAATTGCCAACAGAGCTGCCCTGTTCTTTTCTGTCTGCAGAAATGAAGCATTGAGGGAAACATTAGATTCTTCCCTTAACCCCAGCAATAATTAGCTGATCATTATTGCCCTTGTGAGTCCACATTGATTATGATAAATGCACAGAACCAACTTTGGTCTGTAAGGAATTCTATAGGAATTGCACAATTTCATTTAGTTTGAGTCGAAATCCTTTCCAAAACCTTGTAATTTGTGGCTGAATCCACAACAGGATCCTTTTGTGGGTACTTGCCCAGCAGAAAGGCATCATTTTGCCAAAAGTAGCTCTGCTGTTGAATGTTTACACACAGCAGTGTTGAAGTAGCATGATGTTAAACAGCTTCCTTTCTACCCCCAAACAGCAGAAAAGCTCCTTATTTAAAACCAGTTGATTAAAATCTGTCTGCAGTCTCCAAAAGTAGAATATGCATGAACTGATTTTGCTCGAGTTTGTTCAATTATCTTTATTTTAAAATCAATGCATAAAATTGCATAATATGTTTAAAAAGGCAAATAAATATTTAATATTTGCCTTTGGCTTTCTAAGGGGGAGTTGCCCAGTCACAGAAATTCCTTATTTCTACTTCTGAGAGGAGACAAAGTTGTCTCATAAAATGAAACCTAAATATTGGTGACATAACCAGTGACCAGCATCCATGCTGGTGGCAGCAAGCTCAGAGGAGATAATCTAAATCAGCTGCCTGTGGTTGGATTTCATCAGTATCAACAGATGTTATCATTCCCCACTTAGATATGGTCAGCAATCTCTAGCTCACCTGGAGAAATTCATTTGGATTTGCCACCTCAGGGAGCTGCTGGTGTCCAAAATTGCAGGATTATTACAGGAATGCTGTACACCTCCCCTGCTAGGCAACATTAATGACAAAACTGGCTTGGAAGACTGACTGCTTGGGTAATCAATCACCCTTTAATTAATTAGCAGTCTTTACTTTGAGGAACTGCAGCAAAATGTGCAAAATTAGCAGTCACACACATACACACAGACTCAATCAGCTCCTTAGCCTACTCAAGCTGCAGAGCTGCTGATTTTTTAAATATAGATAATATAGGAGGCAAAGAAAATGAGGCTGTCACAGTGCAAAAATAAGCACCAAGCTTATCTTTCAGCAAATAATGAAATTGTGAATGCATTTTCCAGGAATCCAGAAGTTAATACTCCTCAATGCTTTCTCTGTCCTTCATCTTCTTGAGCACTGGTAAAGTATTTCCTCTATATTGAAAATTATACAAACTAAACCAACTATCTTCATTTGACAGTAGCCTACATCATGCTAGATGGGCCAGACAGAAATGACTTTGGTATTTAAATAAGCACATAAATTATGACTTAATAAGTGCTGAGAAGAATAAATTCCAGGGTTCAAGTAGGGAAACAAAGCTTTGCCACCTCAGTTCCAAACAGCACAAAGGGTTCATGTCTAATTTTAATTTTCCTTCAGTGGCATTCATGGAACCAGGATGTTTCAGCTCTCCTCTGACCTGTGCTATGAGTCTGACAAAACGTCATCAATGTATCCCAATTGGCCATGGAATTTAGGGTGCTTCCACTTCTGCACTTACTGACCAGGCACTTCAGCCTGCCACTGATGTGAGGAAAAAGTAAAATGCTCCTTTTGCCACAATGCACTCAGTCTCGCAGCATCACAGAATTTAAAGAGGAATCAGGTCCCTGGTGCTGTTTCCTGGGTTAGGAAATCGTTTTTGCAGTTGCTCAGAGCTACAACTTAGAGATTGGTCTCATTCTCATGGAGCAGAAAATCCTGTTTTTCTGCTCCTACAAATCACTGACATGATCAGTGGCTGAGGAAGCCCCCAGAACAGCAGCAAGACGTGATTCCTGCTGGGAAACTCCTGGCACATTGCTCTGAAGCCCTCAGGCAGCACTGCAGTGAGCAGAGCCCCCAGAATTCAGTGTTTCCCAGGGCTGGGGATGCAGATGCTGTGCAGCCACAGTGTGGGATTCCTGGGGCAAAGCAACAAATGGCATTCCTAAAGGGCAGTGCAGCCTGAAAGTGTATTAATACAATGTCTCACCCTACTTTACCCTTCCTGGGGCTATTTCCATTAAATTTGGGTTAGAACAAATTCCTGCTGTGAGCAGCTTCAAAATTCTGGCTTCTTTATTACACAGAATCCAGGAGAAATGGATAGAGGCATCCAAGAATCCAAGTGAAAGATGAACAAACAGCCCTTTGTTGTTACCAGTACCAAACCATGAGGCCATGTTCAAACTCTGGAGTGTTTGTTTTGCAGCTCCCTCCTGTCCAAGACAATTGGCCATTTCATTTTGTTTTCCTCTACTCATGTAGAGCTTGTTCTTCCATTTACCTCTTCTATTTAATTATCCTGCATCACCGTGCTCCCTTTCAAGTCAAGAGCAATTTGAAATGACTGCAGCAATGGTTGGCAAGTTTCTACTACATTTAGAAGACCAAAAAAAAAAAAGAAAAAGAGAAAAAAGTAATTACACAACAATTTCATTGAAGTCAATAAGGCCATTCTTGGCATGAAGTGTTACTCAAGATTAAAGATAGCAGATGTCTGCTTTAAGTCACAGTCTCCTGTTAAACACTGCACAAGAGCCCTAAATATTTTAAAGGTTAAAGACTTGAATTTATCACAAGTTTATTATGGGAGCATGAATACTTTTTCAACAGTAACCCCATAACAATATACACAGTAAATTGAGTACTAACAGCACCAGTGTTGTAAATGTCAATTGGCTCATAAATAATTTATCTCAGTTTCATGTATACATGAATTTAATTGTTTAGACTGATCAAATTTCCCCAAGATGCTGATTATTAGGAGCAATGGTGTGCTGTCTGAAAATATGTCAGTTCTTGGTCTAGAAGAGTTATAAAGGACACATTTTGAAACAAGTCAGGGTTTAGTAGAGAAATCCCATGGACAGCAGATAGAGGAGAGCCCAGAGGGCTGGCTGTTCTGTAGATGCCCAGGAGTGGCCAGGTGAGTGCATAAAGGGGAGCACACAGGGCTGGATGTCCTGGCAGGGTGGGATGTCACAGAATTCACAGAATCACTGGGTTGAAAGAGACCTCCAAGATCACCAAGTCCAACCCAGCCCCAACACCTCAACTAAACCCTGGCACCCAGTGCCACATCCAGGCTTTGTTAAACACACCCAGGGATGGGGACTCCACCACCTCCCCGGGCAGCCATTCCAGAACTTTATCCCCCTTTCTGTGAAAAACTTTTTCCTGCTATCCAGCCTGTATTTCCCTTGAGGCTATGTGCTCTGGTTGTGTCAGTACTGCTGGAGAAAGAGCCCAGCCCCAGCTGAGCACAGGCACCTTTCAGGAGCTGTGAGAGTGATGGGGGCACCCCTGAGTCTCCTTTTCTCCAGGCTGAGCACCCCCAGCTCCCTCAGGAGTTCCTCATGCCCGGGAGTGGCCAGGTGAGTCCATAAAGGAGAACACCCGGGGCTGGATGTCCTGGTGGGGTGGGATGCCCGGGATGTCCGGGAGTGGCCAGGTGAGTCCGGCCGGGCTGGGCAGCAGCACGTTCCGTGCACTGTAGTTCTGCTCCACCAGATGGCCCCAAGCACATACATTCACCCCCCAAAAAACTCCCAGATGAAACATTCGACACAACTTCATTAACGGCAACTGCTGAAGCTCGCTGATGCATTAATGTTTAGAACTGTTTAATTAGGCACAATCAGGAGCCAGTTGGAGGCACCTGCACAGTAACTAAACAGAAGCATTAACGATTTGCTTTTATAAATGTTTTAAATATGATACCCAGGGCAATTAAGATGTGCATGGCTGCATTGGGCTGATTGAGGGTTTTAATTCCTTTGGAATTTTATTGCCTGAAGTTTCTTTTGTCCACCAGAGCACCAATAACGACTTAGGAAAGAGACCAGCAGCAATATATGTGGAATAGCAGCCAAATCCAATGATAAGGGGAAATTCCCATTGCTATATGCATTTGTGTAGACATGTGCAGAATAAATACAATTATGTCAGTCTTGACTCTGATTTTTTTAACAAAATCCTCCATGGCTTTGGAGTTGCTCTAGAGCTGAATCTCTGGCCAAGGGCTGTGCACTGCATCTGGGTGTGCAGCCCAAATCAGACTGTGCACAGGTGAATACAGGAAAGGAAGGGGAAAAAGGGCTTTTCCCCTTTGTGACCTAGGTTTAAATACTCAAACACGGAGGAGAAGAAGTGGTAAAAGGTAAAAAGAAAAAAAATACTGACAGAAGTAACGACAATGTAAGAAAGAGCTAAAATAACCCTTCACTTATATCTTTGAAAGAATAAGTAGGTTGTTTAGTGGACTGTAATTGCTAAAGAATAAAAAGCTCCCCTCGTGTCATGTCAGGTTGGATTTTAGTGTTTCTTTGACCAGCAGCTTTTGCTTAAACATCTGGTTGTCTACAGACTCAGGCAATGGAAAACTGGAAATGTTGCTCATCCAGACATGTCTTAATATTTGATCTCAGTGGATCTGAACCCTCATCAGTTTTATGTCCTGTGACAAATCTGAGTGTAAATCACTCCGAAATGAGAGCTGTCTGCCAAGCTGCTCCTGATTTTGTGCCAGAACTATGAAAGGTAAGAAAACTTTATTCAACATCCTTTGAATCCTTCTTAAAACATAGAAAGTTATTTCACTTTTGTGTGTTGTGTTGAGACTCTTGCCTGGTTTCAGAGTTTCAGTGTTACTACCACCTGTGTTTTTGTCATGTCCCTTCTGCTGAAAGCTTGCTGCTTTCCACAGCCTCTTGGCAGGATGAAGTTTACCTGCTTTGATAGAAAAATCAACTTTTTTTAAGCTCAGCTTACCATGAGCTGTAAGATTTTGCCCCAAGGCAGGTAAGAAGCATGCACATATCCTGGCAACAGGCTGTAATCTCCAGAAAAGCCAGGTCAGCCCTGCAGCTCTTTTTGGCTGTGAACACCTCTTTGAGGACTGAAAGTTGGCTGCAGGTGGCTCAAAGAGAAACTAATCTTTGTGAGAGAAAGTCCAGAGAACCTGAGTTAGCCACATAAAGTGATCAATAGCTGCCTCCATCGGGGTGGGATCAGTCCTCTCTCCTCTGCAGTCACTCCTAAAAACATAAATAGCACTGAGGGCACCTGATGGAGGGATGGATAAAAATCTGGGATGTTCCCAGGATCACTGTGGTTTGCTCTAGGAATGTGCTGGAGTGCAGTGGCTGTGTTGTACCTCCTGCTGCCTTGTAGCTTAATTCCGCAATCTAGCCTAAAATGTTTTTCTTGCAATTTAAAAGCTCAGTTTAAAAGTCAAAGCAAGTTTTTGTTCAGCAGCCAGCTGCAAGCTGGGTCTAGTTAAAAAAAAAAATCAGTCTGAAGTATTTATGCTTCATAAATCACCATCAGCTGATACATGTTGGAGAGCCAGAACATTGCAAGCAGATCTCTGCAGCAGGACAAATCTTGTTTCATTTATAAGGAGAACTCCTTGTTTCATCACTGGCTTGATTCATGCAAATTATGATGCTATTTCTGCCTATTAATAAAAACAAAGATTATTCCTGTGCACACCTATCAGGAGTGTTGGTACACATTCAGTCCCTGGGGGCACAAACCAGAGGAAGTACAAGTATTTGACAAAAGACCAACTGAGTGTCCTCAGTGGAAGGTGGCATGTCCTTTACCACCACCACCAGTTGAATACAGAGATTTCATAATTTAGCTTTGTTTCCTGAGAGTGAATCACAATTTCTACAATCCAGACTATAAGTAGTTGACTGAGCTTTGTCTGGAAATTAATGAAATAAGGTGTACAAAGGAGAGAGATCTCTTTTAAGTAACATTTTTAGTGTTCTCTCCAATGCCAGTCACACATCTGGGTTTTCTGGGTTTGTCATACTCCTTGCAACAAATCTAGCACTGATGTACTTCTCTGTAGATGAGTGTAGCCCAGAATCTTATTTCTCTGTTCTTCCACAAACACGGTCAATAATTTTACTAGTTAGTAGTTAATTCAGAGTTCAAAGCTTCCCTTTAATGCACAGTGCATATATTAGGCAGATAGGTTTAACAAAGCCTCTCTGGCATTCATTCTCCAGCAATAATCATGTAGTAAAGTGGATTGGATTCCTGCTGCAGTCCTGATGGCTGTTTTGTAGCTGTGTGCAGTGTTAATAGCTATGAACACTTTCCTGAAGGACATCCTCTTCAAATGCCCCAAGAAAGCAGATAATTAAATACATTTAAATGTGAATTAGTTTGCTGCATTTCATGACTTAAGGCTGAAATTCTCTTACACTAACGATGTTCAGGAGTCTCTCCATGCTTAGGAAGTTAAAGGAAGAGGAAGTTAAATGAACTCTGTGCAAAAGTAGACTAAAGCAATAGAAGGATTTGGGCAGCTCAGAGAATGCCGTTGAGAGGAATGGTGGATGGATTGGAGGGATCACAAGAGCAAACCAAGTCATTGGTTGTTTTGCTGCTGCCTTTCTCCCATCCCAGCAATTTGGGGTCCCATATAACAACAACCTCTGCATATTTAGCTAAACTCATCTCTGAAAGAACAGGCACTGAATTAATGACATCTTTAGGCTATGATATCACACATTATGCAGAATCTGACCAGGGCACACCGGGGTGCCACGCTGGGTTATCTGCATTAACAATGAGGAGTAGGGTTTAGAACGGCACGGATGTGCGAGCAGGTGAAAAGCCTGTTACATAAATACATCCAGTAGAACGTGTTCAAACACTGCTAATCCTTTATGCAAAGATAAAGCGAATGGGCCAAACTCAGCACGGGTGGTGTGTGATTGCAAACGGGCAATCCCCTTTGCAAACGGGCCGGCAATTCGAGTTTTTATGGACACCCGGTGTTATCTGTGCGCGACGATGCTCCCTCCCGCCGGCCCCATTTATTATCGTTCTTCTCCATCTTTTCGAAGCGCGGGGCTTCATTGCGAACCAGAGATGAGCACCGGAACGCCAGCCCACGGCCGGAGCTGCAATCCAGCGTGTGGCGGCGGTGCCCTGGCATGTCAGCCCCTCGCACCGATGGCTTCATGTCCCTCCAGGGAAGGATGGGGAGCTCTGCGCTAAAAGGGGCAGAAAAAGCGCTCTCACCGCGCCCCTTCCCCGCGTTAGGCGGGGACAGCATCCCGGTGCCGGCGGTGGCGCAGGGCGGCCCCGAGGGGCGGGCGGGACGGACCCAGCTCGGCTCCGGCTGCGGCTCCGCTCGGCAGCGCCGCGGGGGCGGGCGGGGAGGCGGGGAGGGGAAATCCCCAGGATCCCCGGGACCCTCCCCCGAGCGGGGACACCGCGTTAGTCACCGGGACCCTCCCCCCGAGCGGGGACACCGCGTTAGTCACCGGGACCCTCCCCCGGCGCTCGGCTCCGCTGCGCCAGCGCCGCGCCCCTCACAGCGCGGCGGCCGCGGGATGGCGGGGCCGGGGCCGCGCCCGGCCGGGCTCTGCGCGGGGCCCCGGCGCTCCGCCACCGGCGGCCTCCGGCGGCCCCGCTGCCCTCGGGCGTGAGAGGCGGCGGAGGGGGCTGCGGAGAGCCGGCCCCACCATGCGGGAGCTGGCGATCGAGATCGGCATACGGGTGCTGCTCTTCGGGGTCTTCGTGTGAGTAGCGCCGGGCGGCGACCGCCGGCGGCACCGCGGCAACTTTGCACCGGTGCTGTCTGCCAGCCGAGCGCCGCTCGCAGTGCGGGATGGAGGTGCGGGGATGGAGGGATGCAGGGCGGGATGGAGGTGCGGGGCTCGCCCGGTGGGCTCCGGCGATCCCTCTGGATGCCCGAGCTGCCGCCGGTGCCCTCTCTGGGATGCTCGGGGGTGGAATATTTCGGCCAGGTGAGTCTTTGAGGGAAGTCTCTCAGCCCCGGCGTTTTGCCGAAGAGCCGAGTGGAATTTTTCTTGGAGAAGCTGCTGTTTGTGGGAGTGGTGTGCAAAAAGCCACCGGCCAAAGCAGTACAGCCTCAGAGGTGCTGGTGGGTTGGTTGCAGTCTGCGGGGTAAAGTCGCGCCTGGCGGGGCTGTGGATGCGCTCCAACAGCTGGGTCTGGCAGCAGCGGGAGCGCCGGGGCTGCAGCGCCGGTGCTGGGGCTGAGCAAGGACCGCGGGCTGAGCGGGAGGTGGAACGTGTGAGAAAGGGTTTGAGAAGCTTTTCCGCACGCTGTTGGGCAGGGAGGAAAGTCATGAAAATCTGCTTGTTGAAAGATGTGCAGCTATCGCTGCAGGACCATTCTTTCCCTCAGCCTTTTTCTGGAGAAAGCAGTTATGCATCATTTTGATTTGTGTTTCAGCCCTTCTTTCATGCAGTTTGTGTTCTGCATGCATTTGAACAATGAGAAGTTCCACTCTAAAAAAGTTTGCATTTCCATTGCTTAATGTTAAAAGATGAGTGCTCTCAGTCTTTGTGATCTCTCAGGAGCATTACAGAACCGGGATCAGATTCTGCTGTTCGCTCGTTTGTTTTCCTGAGGATGGATGCTGTTGGTCACAGGTGCAGGCAGTTTAGGACATCTGTTAAGCTGTGATATTGACTCAGACCCGGGGACACTGAATGCTTTGAGTCCTTTCTGAACCTCTCATGGTTAATTAATAACTTGTCCAATTTACTGGTGTTTGATTTTTCCCTTGGTGCTCATTTTTCTTGAATATTGATTCAAATCTTTTGATTTGGAACAAAATCCTGCGAGGTGCCTTTGATATCTGTCAGTTCAGTTGCATCTCACTTTGAAAGTAGACCTGTTCCTGTCAACAGAACTCCTTTCTGGAATACATGGAGCTACAGGGTGAGCAAAGATCTCAGAGGCTGATGCTACATCAGAGCCTTTCAATTCTTTATGATTGTGTGTGTAATTCATCACCTGCACCACCCCTGTAGGAGATCTTCTCATGTAGCTGATTACTATGATATGGAAATCATGAGCCACCCTAATCAGTCATTTCTTGGTTGTGCTTCTCTTCTGTCTTTATTTCCTCTCTAAGAGATTCCACTATTTTCACCACTCTTTTTGCCTTGGTTCCAAAATCCTCTGAGGAGGGGTAGCTAACAGAAAAGCTCTTGGTAGAGTCACCATAATGGCAAATGCCTATGAAAGAATTTCTGATATTTTCACACAGCTCAGCTCCTGCCTCATTGGGATTCTGGGGAATAATTCTGGTGTTTCAATAGGTCATTCAGAGCTTTCATTGACATCTGGAAGAGATGGGCACGGGAGTGTTCCAAATTCAGTGCAGTGTTTAGCTTCATGAAGAACTGCACTTTATTTGCTGGTAATGCTTGCAAGAATACAATCTCTAGGTAGACCAAAAGAAGAGCTTTGCTATTCAGATATTAGCACAGAAGTGATATTTTGCTATTGCAATGGTATTCAGTAGTTCTCTCAGTTTTCTAAAGTGGCAATTGCATTTTGAAACTTTTATGTTGCAGAGGTTTAAACACTCTGCTTCCTGTGGTTTTACAGCCAGCCAGTGGAAAGGTTTTTATGGAGCATTGAGTTCAGTTCATCTTTTTAGGAGTGAGCATTCACTGGTGAATTCACTGGGACTGGAATCCAGGAAGAGGCAGCTTGAGCTCTGCTGCAGAAAAGATTTCTAGGAATGGAAAGGTTGTACAGTTTCCACCTCCCTTGGAGAGGAGTGCCATTAACAGAAAGGAGCTGAGGCTGGGTCTGAGCTCATCTCTGTGCTGAGTGCCAGGAAATGAGGAACTGGACAGAAGAGAGGAGCTCTTTCTGAAAAGGTCTTGATGGCTTTGTGTCATTACCAACCCTTGCAGTGTCAGAAGCCTCCTGACCTTGAAGGGAATGCCTCCACAGCTATTTGAGAGTTCTGAACCATCTGTGCCTCCCAGATGTCTTTGGGCTTCAATCTAACAGTTCATGTCACTCACAGCAATAGACTGGCATGTTTTGTACCACAGAATGCAAAAGAAAAAGGTGCACATTCCACTCTGGAGCTTTGCTTGATAATAAATGTCATTTCATAAAAATGGAGGTGTGAAAACTTCTGTTGATGATTGCTGAAATTGAATGTATTGCCAATTTGAATGTTATTTTAGATCAAGAACAGCCATGTTTTCTATGTTTAAGACTGGCAATTTTTTTTCCCTCCAGTTGCCATAATTATCAACGTCAGTCATTCCATCAAAGGCAGAAACCTGTGCTTGTTATATAAGATCTCTTCTATCCTGCAGATGGGCACCCTTAGAAGCAATGCACATTTTTGGTAGTTGGGTATTGATTTGGTTGAATTCAGCAGCCATTTATGAAGGATAATAACAACTGACTGAGTGCTAGGTGTTGTGTTCTTGGCAATTGCTGAGAGCTCATTTAGCAATTAAAGACTGGATTAGGTATTGAAATTTAGCACCTCAAGCTTCTCTGCCTTTACAGAGATCTGTGCTAAAGGGCATTTTAGCCCTCAGGATTTAGTGGTATTGAAGGAGGGATTAGTTAGAAGAGATTTATTAGAAGGACTGTGTCTGCCTGAAATTGAGAGGCAGGAGTTAAAAAAAGAAAAAAAGGCAATAGACCCAAACTCCAAACATCAAAGGGTCAAAGCCCAAAACCAAGTGGTTGCAGTAAAAAAAAAAAAAAAAACCAAAAACCTAAATGCAAACTTTACAGCAAAGTTAAATAGGTATTCTTTGAGTACCTTAAGCAAAATAGCTCTCAAGCTGCAAGTTACCAACGGCAAGGATAGTGATATTTCTGTTCTGCTCCACAGTTTCTCCCAGTTTCTTAACTATCAAATTAACTTTTAGCTTTCAAAATATTTATCCTTGCACCTTTTGATTGGGCTGACCTGATGGAACACAGGTGGTTTGTTAATTCCAAGGTGAAGAAAATTCTCATGCTATAATTTGACTATTACATTATGAAGTTTTAAATATTTTCCAATCAAATTCTGACTTTAATCAATTCCCACTTAATATTTTTGTTTAGATGTTTACTTATTAAGGAATATTTGTGAGTACAGAACTGAGTTTTATTTTTAAAGTCAGGTTTTCATGTAAAATCTCAGAAGTAGAAGTGGTCTGTTGTTTAAAATACCAGCCATGAGGATGTATGTTTACAGGAAAAATCCAATGCTAATTTGCTAATTTGAAGAATGACTGAATTAGGGTCTTGCAGCTCTGTTTTTCTTCATTCTTGTACTTATTTCTGTGACATGGAGCATCTTAAAATGCCTGATTAATGCTAAAACATGTTAAAAATGACCAAACTTTCATCTCGGTGTGTGCAGTGGCATTTGTCACAGGTTGCTTGAAGAAAGCAAATTGTTTTGCCTGACTTGGTTTTATTCAGATAAGCCAATTATAAAAGGATTTGTGAGCGTGTCTGATAGTTTTACACAGGAGTGTTGCCCTTAAAACAAAGTTTTTCATCTGTCCTAAAATGAATTCACTGAGTGGTAGCTCAGAGCGAGCCTGAGGGGTGTCTTTATTTCTTAGTGATCTGTTTTAGGTGTCTTCTAGGAGGAAAACTTTTTGCACCTGTTTCAGAAGTTTTAGAAGACCACACTGTTTCCTCCTGGTGGGGAGAGAGGATTTGTGTGTGTTGTTGTATATTTAACCCAAGGACTTGTCAACAGCACGTCACTGATGTTTAGAGAGCTAATTGATTAAAAAGGCAAAGTCTTTCAAGGATTGCTTCATCAAACCTCGAGCTCTTCAGTGCATGTGATGTGATTAAAATAAAAATGTCATTTGGAGTAATTGGATATCTTCCCCACAGCAGAGTCTCATTAGCAGCCTCCCTTGGGCATAAATGTTTATCTGCAGGCTAATATACAGATATATATTGCAGATGTGTGAGTTTCCAGCACTG
This sequence comes from Haemorhous mexicanus, assembly GCF_027477595.1. Lineage (NCBI taxonomy): Eukaryota > Metazoa > Chordata > Aves > Passeriformes > Fringillidae > Haemorhous > Haemorhous mexicanus. The sequence continues at coordinate 37,678,980 of NC_082347.1, forward strand.
AGTAATGCTGACATCCTTTGTGTGTGTGCCGTGTTCAGTTTCTGGTGTAAGTAAATAAAAGCTGTTCCTGCTCCTGTTGTGTTTCTTACAAGTTCACAGTATTAATATTTTAATCAAGTTATGAATATGCATGAAATAATTTGGTGTGCAAAGCTCTTTCAAGTAGCTTTCTTTGTCAGGGGATGTTGTCTTCTGGATATCCTGCATGTGTTGCCTTTATAAATGATCCTGTGTATTGTCTTGTTAACACAGACAGAAAATCAATTACCCGAGGAAATTCCACTTTTGCATTGCTCTTCTCCCAGACTGGGTTTGCCTTTCATCTCTCCATGGATGGGGTTATTGGAGGATAGACTGAGTTGAAAATTGTGACTGTAGGTGGCAAAAGCAAGTTGGTATTGAGAAGAAATCACCAGAATGAGACATTAAGATTTATTTTCTCATTCTGACTCAAATGCTGAGAATTTACACCAATCAGTTGGACCAAGAATTCAAAGCACCCCTTAAGCCTTGGCTCTCTGGTAAATGTTTCACAGTTGGTATTTGGCCACTTCTTAGTGGTTTTGTGACCTCTGTTCTCAATTTGAATATCCCATAATTCTGACTTTGTTTGGAACCTGATCTTTGGATTCTGATCCTCACAGTCTTGGACTTCATGTCTGTGTATCCTAATTTCTCATCAGGAAAACAAGGGCAATCCTTCTTTTTCTCACCCTAATCCTTCAGTTAATTGATAAATTCTTTGTCATGAGGTAGCCAAACACATTGAACAGTCTTGGAGCTTTTTCAGTGTTAGTTTCACAAACAGTAATGACAATAGGAAATGAAAACATCAATATGTTTGCTAACCTGCTTAAAAGTAGCTGCATCCTTGTAAACTGTAATTTACATGTGATTAAAGTGAGGGAAACATTTGTTTTGTGGTGCAGGTTGGAGTTTAATTCACTGAGTAGGGTTAATGAAGAGGTAAGGGCAAAACCTGCTCCAGAAAAGAGCTTTTCTGGTGCTTGGGACCTCAGAGCACTTATCAGAGGTTGCATATTGAGCAGCACACTTGTTCCAGTGCTCAGCAGAGTCAGTCACACCTTTGAAGAGATGGGAGAGCTAGAATGGAGCTCCTGTACCTCCCTGATATACCACAAAGTTAGCTGAATTTTAACTTTGCTCTGTGCCCTGGTTACTGTGAAAACACAAGGCTCTAAATACCAGCAATACCTGGTGTCATGGGAGGCACAGCACAAAGTGATTGTGTGCCTGCCCTGTGTATGAATTTCCAGGGAGCTCACAGGAAACTTGGTGCTGTTTTGGGGTTTATGGACAGGTTTTGGTGGCAGGAGCTGCAGGGGTGGCTGTGATGATCTGATCTCTGTCTGCATTCCCCATCCCCTGTACCACTGCAGGGAGGAGGGAGAAAAAATTCCATGTTAAGCCTGGGGAGAAGGGTGGGAAGGTGTTTTAAGGCTCAGGTTTTATTTTCTCATTTTCCTGCTGTGATTAGACTAGTTTTTTTCAGTCAGGTCTGTTTTTCCCATGACAGTGACTGCTGAGTGATCTCTGCCTGTTCTCACCTCGACCCAGGTGCCTTGCAGTGAATTTTCTCTCCCCCATCCAGCTGAGGAGGGGAGTGATGAAGCAGCATCCACTCAGTGCCATCCTGCAGTTCTACTGCTTGGTGTTCCAGCCAGCTGAATCTTCTGATTCCATTGTTCTGTGTTTGATTTATTGGAATAGGGTAGGATTTACTGACTTTGATAACAGTTATTCAGGAGAAATTGTACCTGCCTGTCTTTTTGTGCATACTCTGGTCTGAGCAAAAGACAGATTGTTTGTACAGACTTCTAGATTCTGGAGCTGGATTATTTCATTTGTCTTCACTGAGTCTGGGGGAAAGAGGGAGTGAAATGATGGGAAGGGGATTTAATGGCAGGAGTTCTAATTGTCCTGCTAATAGGATAGGATTTACAGTGGATCTCCGTGGCTAAACTCACCGCTGAATACATGCTAAAAGAGGATGTTATTGTAAATGCCAAAGCATCTGCTCCAGATTTTTTGAGGAGTAAATGGTGACTTTGTGTGTCTTGTTGAATCTTGTTGTTGAATCCCATTTACTCACAGGCTTTGGCACTTTTTGTTTATTTGCTTCTAGCCTGATTGAGGATGTTTTATAGGGAGAATGCTACTGATAGGGTTCCTGGGGGGGAAATTTTTCTTTAATAAATCCATTCTTATACTTTAATCTAAGCACAGTCAAGATACAACAACTGTGGTTCTTATGGGAAAGAGTTTAATAAAAATTATAGTCTTACTGCTGAGAATGTACTCATATCTGGCACAGTAAATCAAGATCTTTATGATCTCCCAATCTGTCAGTGACTTTGAAAAGCCAGTACTTGGAAATAGCTGGCAGAATTATTGATGCTAAAAATGAATTAAGGATAATATTTAGTGTGTCTTGTAACTTTTTTGTGTGGTGAGGACTGTGCTGGTACTGAACAGGGGATGCCTGAGTGCTGCATTATCATCAGGAGGAGGAATGAGGGAGAGACAGAGATGAGATAACTGAGAGGGGGAGCTTTTGTCACAGAGAGAAACTCAGCATGGTTGTGAGTTTACCCCAACTTTCTCTTCGAGTCCAAACATACTCAATAGTGTGTGACATGCAGATGTCAAAAAAAGGGAAAAAAAAAAAAAACTTTACCAGACCCAGCTCCATCAGTTTGCTGTGAAGCTGTGTAGTTGTGCAGGGAACCATGGAGAGTTTGACTGAAAACACTTTGAGATGTAATCAAAATAAGCATTAAAAACATCAAGAGGGAAATTTTGCCTGTCTGCAGTGTGTTTGGGTTCATTATTCAAGCATGTGCTTGGTTAATATAAGTAGTATAAATTCTGTTTTTCACTTTAGGATGATGTACAGCTGTCATCTTTGACACTTCTAATGGCTGCAGAACTCATTTTTTTGTTTTCCTTTACTTTCTCCTCCCCAGACACACATTAAAATGGCTTTTGTGAAATATCTTGTATCATAGGGTATATTTATAAATATAGAAAATAGAGGCAACAACTCATACCATAAATACTTTTTTTTAGTAAATAAAATAAGAGATAATGCAATGAAGGCAGGAGCCAATAGTTTTCACTTGGCTGATATTGGTTTTTTCTATTTAAATTTAAATTGGTTATTTCCATTTCTGTTTAAAACTACCACTGTTGATCATTTCTGGTACATTTCTGGATGGCCTGAAGAGTTGCACCTTGACACAACAAGCAGCAGCTCTGACCTCCTTGCCTTGTTTTCCAAGGGCAGCACTGCTCTGTGTGAGCAGGAATCACAAGGACTGAATGCTCTTTCACCCCAGGAGCAGCTAAATGCCAAACAAAGCTGTTTTTGTTTCAGAATGGTTTATTTTATACTCTGCTGACCAGAAAGCAAAGCTGCAAAGATCACTGTCACAGTTATATTTTCTGGAAAAATCCCCTTGCCCAGGATTCTTCTCCTGGGAAGCTGAGAAGCCTCAGAGAAAAAGGAAAACAATATTATCTGATTTGCTTCTCCTGTGTTGTGCTGCTTTGGAATGTGGTTGGAGATTGTTTACCAACAGGTGGTTGTTTCATTGGTTTCATGGGAATTGTTTTAACTTAATGACCAATCAGGGCCAAGCTGTGTCAAGGCTCTGGAGAAGGTCACGAGTTCTTCTTTATTATCTTTTAGCCTTCTGTAAGTATCCTTTCTGTATTCTTTGGTATAGTTTAGCATAGTATTCTTCTATAAAATATAGTATCATAAAATAATAAATTAGCCTTCTGAGAACATGGAGTCAGATTCATCATTCCTTCCTGCCACAGGGCACCCCACAAATAAAAGAGATCACTTTCAATATTAGGTCAAGGAAAGTTGTAAAAACTAAAACCAAGTCAAAATGTATAGCTTAGAGTCATTTTGCAGTAGTTTTTGTTTCATATGGCTCAGTATAGTCACTCCTGTCTCCTGCTCTCCTGATCAAAGCCGCAATGCTGTGTGCCCAACTGTTCCCTCTTTGTTCCTTCCACTTCCAAATATCCCACTTCTGTGAGGAAGATATGATGCTGAAAATGCTGTGTTGAAGCTAATTAAGTACTTTAAGGCCTGGAAACCCATTTCATTCCCATGGAATGGGAGTTTTCTAGATTGACAATGATGATGCTCGGTGATATTTAGCTCTACTTGCTATCAAAGGCTCAGCCCCTAACGAGGAGAAGCATGGACTGCAAGTTTTTGGAATCTTTTAGGTGCACAAGAGCAACTTCCATGCTGTGTTAACCTCTTGTTCCTGCCCTGTTCATGCATGCTCAGATAATCCTTTCCCTTTCCTCTGTGTCACAGGGTGGAAATTTTTTACTTAGAAAGAGTTCAAATGCCAGGGGCTGAGAAAACAGGGACAATATAATTTAAGTGCAGAGAAACCCAACATTAGGTTCTAAAGCTCCTCTCCAGGCTGTTCTTTCTTTTTCCAGCATTATGAAAAGATTGTTGGTTTGCTCTTTCACATTATGTATTCTAAGTGTATATCTCATTTATATGTGATTTCATAAGCTGCAGGACTTCTGTTGTGAGCCTGCATTGTTTTTAGTTTGAGATCTGAGATTTTAAGTGAGCCCAGGCTTCACAGCTGTTGCCTCCTTGCTGGGTGTAGTGTTGGCTGCAAGGAGGAGAGGCCATTCATCTTTGGAAGAAGTTCTACCCTGATATAAATCTGTAAAATCAGTGGATATGTCAGGCAAACATGGGAAACCTATCAGTAAGGCTGAAGGAAAATACTGGAAACTCTCCTTTTTTAGAACTTCAGGGAAATGTGACAGCTGTGGTAATATGTGTGTGTGTTTTAAAACCACATCAGAATTTATTTTCCATCTTTTCTTAATCAAAATGATTTCTTGTATATCTGAAGGGCTAATGGAGGCATATGTGCTAATTAAATGTCACACTGCAATTGCTAGCTAATTTAAAGTATTCAGAAATATTTTCCATCAAGTCATTCTGATTCATCTGAAGCCAAAACTACCCTCCAGAACCAGTCCTCTGCTTGCCAATGACATTAAATAAAAATCCCAAAAACATTGTCCATGCCCTATGTCTTTATCAGTCCCAATAAACCCCATATGGGATTTCAAATTGTAAATCAGATAAAACAAATTGTTAATCAGGTGTAAACACTGCTCTATGTGGGGTTTTCAAATTGCTAATCAGGTGTAAACATACACCTTGCATAGCCTTGTACTGGGAAATAAAGAGTTTTTAGCTGTTTAAAAGGGATAATTTATTGATACTGGTGTTTCTGTGTGAGTGTACAGTACTTAATTGGTTTTAGTGCAGTTAAAAATGATATTTACAGTAACACATTTCCATAAAAGTCTGTGAGGAAGCAATAAAACATTAGGTCTGTCCTTGCATTCAGTACCTAATTCAATATAAATTAGGATATATGTTTAAAATTCAATCTTTCCTTTTGGTTTCTCTGGAGAAGTCTAAGCTGTTGCTGGGTGTTTTTCAGCAGTGCATACTTGGCATGTGTAGGTAACAAAATCCAGTTAATAAACAAACTGCAGAGTTCAGAGTCACTGTGATACTGACCCTGGAATGGTTTGCCCAACCTTGCTTTGTGAAACCGTGTCAGGAAACATCAAATCTCTTGACACCCAGTGTTGTGCCTTAACTACAGAGAACATTTCTATCAAAGTAGAGTTTATATTATTGAAGTTATATTTTTAATTCATGCCAGCTTCTCCCTTGCTCATCATTCATAATTGAGTCTTGGCCAGATATGTTGTAACCCTTCCTGATGGCTGAGGAGCTGTGGATTTCCCAAATTACTTTAGCTATTAAATGGCTCAGATCTCTTTGCTTGTGCTAACCTCTGAGCTGACACAAAGCTATCTCATCATGCTGATACACACAGGCAGCAGCATCTCAGAGTCTGAACTGCTCCAGCTCCTTGGAGAGCAGAATCACGGTGATAAACCACAGGCTTTGCTTCTTATCTCCCCTCATCACTATCCCCTCTCCTTCAGTTCTGTTAATTTTACATGCCAGCCACAGAACTTTTCAAGCTTTTCATATTTTGTCAGTTTTTGCAGGAACTTGTAAAATAACCTCCAAGAAGTTATGGTTTTGGTTTGGGTTTTTTTTCCCATAATATTATTTTAGGCAGTAAAGAAACCTAGGTTTTCTCATGGCTTGAGAATCTGTTATTCTCTCCAGGTACCTCAAATAACATGACATGAGTGCTTTCCCCACTGTTAGGGTGTTTCAGAAAGGGTGAGCTGAAGTCTTGAATTCAAATGTGAACCAAGGTGAGTGAGCAGTGCTCAATGCTGATGCAAACTCTGGGCTCTCTCTCTCAGCCTGGATCACTTGTGGGAAGCCCCTAAAGCAAATCCTGAGCTATGAATTGTGCACATCCTCTGTAATTAGGGCAGCTATTGCCAACTTCAGCACCACTGACACCACTCTCAACTTTGCAGAACAGCTGATTGCACAATTTAACATGGCAGGCACACCAGACAAGCTTTTACTACTAGCTTTGAGACCCAGCTTGGGGAATACTAGAGGAAATATCCATGTAGGAACATGCAAAATGGAGTTCCAGGAGTCCCAGTTAACCTGTGGTTTTGGGAGAGGCAGCAGTGTTTGCTCACACAGAGTTCTGCAGGCAGGGAATGGTGGTCAGAGCCAAATTAATTCCCCACAAGTCCCCAGAGGTGATTTATAAGAGAACATCTATCTTTTTGTTGATTGCCCCAGTGGGGACATGCAGACAAAGCCATTTGAGGATAAAATCTGCTTATCAACAGATGAAGCTTAGAAAAGAGGAGGGGCATTCATGAGGTGTCTGGGATGAAAGTCTGGGTGTCACAATCCCAAATTTCTTTCATTCCCTCCTGGTGCTTTGCCATCCCAAGTGTACTGCTCTGTCCTCTCAGTTACTGTCACTTGGTGTTTGGGACAAGATTTGTCTGTGAGAGGAAAAGTAAAAGGCAAAATCCCCCAATTTCCCCCTTTTCCTGCCAACCAACCAACCAATCCCTCTTTAGCTGATGCTCAGGACCAGGCAGAAATTTAAACTTTGCTGTGATTCATGCAGCTGAGGGTCAGGCAGTGGTGGAAACAATGAGGTGAGGTGCCAAACAATATCCTGCTGCTGCTTATGGGGGATGAAAACCACTGAGGAAACTCAGGTCAAAACCTCTGTGAAGATATTTATGCTCTGTTTGATTCCTTTGCTATCAGAGAATGGTTTCCTAAAAAGATAACCCCAAGTTATTAGTCCATAGCATCACAAAACTGCTTTTAGTGAGCTGTTACCTGGCTCTGGCTGTGATGTGGTGCTGGCACAAAATGATCCTAAAGGGCTGCACGCTGTGAAATGGAAATGAAGTTAATGTACCTCAAAGACCTGGGAAAAGAGCAGCATTTTCACTCAGTGTGGAGCTGCAAGCAGCAGTGCTGGCATGGCCAAAGCTACCCCAGGGACTGGGGCACCCGTTGCTCACTGATGTTTTTAATGGAGTTTGGGCTCCTCTTTCCCTTGGGTTCCTTTGAAAGTCACAGCTAAAGGCTCTGGAAGTTAATGGAAAAGCTTTTATGCCTTAAAGACATCATCAGGCTGAAGTGTTTGAAATCTTTCTTGCTAAGCTGTTGGAAATGTTGTGTGAATATGTAAAAATGAAGAAAAAAGGCCAAAAAGCCAAGACTAAATTTTTCTGTACTAAAACAAAGGAAGTTTTTTTGCCCACCAGGGGACACTTCCATGGCTGAGGTTGTACTTTGGGCCATAACACAGAAGGATCAAAACCAGTTTTCTCTGTGCAAGGCCTGCACTCATTTCTCATCACATCTAGTCCTTTAAACAAGCTGGAGCTGACTTTTGAATAGTGATAGACTGCAGTTTTGGTTGGGACAAAGGAACATAAATCCAAGTGTCAGGCAGCTTAGAATCCAGTATGTCCTCATGACTGTTTAATGGAGTACAAAGGGAATTGCCTTCAAGCTAGTGAAATCTCATATCCACTCACCCACTGGTGATGCTTCAAAAGAGAAGAGAATTGTTCTCTTATGAGTCTTGGCATAAAAATTTAATTAGCAGTTGAGCTCTTCGGGAAGATAAAAAAAAAGTTATTTCTTTTTTTACCGTCTCTTTCCTTTAACTGTTTACCTTCTATTTCTGTATTGTTCACAGAGACATCTGCTGCCTTCTGCAGCTATTTTTTTTTTCTCCTTCAACAGTGATTCTGAAATTATTTTTCCAGTTGAAGAAAACTTTTTTGTTTGTTTGTTTTCTGGGGTTTCTTTTGCATTATGTTGCACTAAATTTGAACACAGTATTGGGAAAATATTCAGAACACAGAATTCAAAGAAATAGATGAAAACTTAATCAGACTTAATATATAGTGGATACAAAACTGCTGCTGTTGCATAAAATAATAATAATTACAGTCATTGATGGATTTGTTGTAATTACTCATTCTGTATGAGTACAGATGAGTATATATTAATCAAAAAAATCAGTCCTCATCTGAAATCAGATACTATTTATGTTATTTATTACATTTTCATCTCTTTAGCACCTGATAAAGGCATTAAACCTTATGACAGCATGTATCTGCTGTGTCCCAGTGTGAAAACTGAATTTGATTGTTTCAAAATTCCTCAGATTGAAAATACAATCATTTCAGCTTTCTTATATCACAAGGGGCAGGAAACAAAAGATCAAGAAGAGCCCCAAACCTTTAATTCTGGTGGCATTTGTTCATAATGTCAAATGTCTCACCATCAAATTAATTACATTTCTGATCCAAAGTGACAAATTTTCCAGAAGTGCCCTGGTGCACGGGTGTGTTGTGATCACCTTGAAGCACAGATGTTTGTGTGTGGTTTGCACTCTGCAGTTACCAGAAATACTTCAAATAATATACTTTAGGACTCTCTTAGCTGAAATTTGGAACCAAACCTGCTTGCATTGTCTAGGGGTTGACCTTTGTTTTTCTAGTTGAAAACTAGAAAATGAATTTTTCATATGGGTGATATGGAGCTGTTCTTCTTTAGAAATGTTCCCTATTTTCATGTCTTGCACAAGCCATTGTCTTTTAAACTTAAAAAAGCTTTGTTTTCATTTTGAAAACACTGAAACAAATTGTTTTGACACTGCTGCAGGTCACCTTCCTTGGGAGAGCAGGCTCAGACTCTGGGTTGGAGAAGCTGAGTACCACAGCAAATATTCCCCTTGCAAAACCAGACTCCTTAGGCTCCCAGAACAATCTTGTTGTCCATGTAGGCCAGTAAGGGAAACAGAAATACTGTTACAAGTGCCCAGGCTGTGCTGGACCTTCTCTGGTCCTTAAATCTGGGTGTTTTCCTTTAGGAAAGTATCACTGGAGGGGTACTGGGGACAGCCAAAGGTGATACAGAGACTCCATCATCAGAAGGCATGAAAAGACACTTTATTATTAGAAACCTACAGTTCTTATAGAAACAATGGTGGACCCAAGACCTGGTTGGCCTTTGGGAATCTTTTCTCCCACTCTTGGTGAATGGCACACCATGGAGAACCATGTCTATAAATAATGGTTACAGAAAGAGAGAAAATCATTGTTTGAATTCTTCCCTCTGAAGTTTCCCACAGCTTCTACACAGCTTCCCAGGATTTCCTGGGAGAAGCATGTCTCTGTTCAGAGGATATGTAATTACTGCAGGAAAGGAGAGGAAGAAGAGGTCAGGGAGTCTGAGTGTGCTCAGGTAAAGGGGTCAGAGAAGGGTTTGGGGTGGAAGAGACCTTTGAAGGTGCTCTAGTTCCTCTCCCTGCTATGGGCAGAGGCAGTGGCTGGCTCCTGTTGAGGAAATTGCTGACCCAGCTGAGTTTTCTGAGGTTTGTCTTCCCTGGGGAGAGCTGCATGTGTGAGTTTATATTATGTGGGTTTAATTTCACTCTGCTCTGCAAATTGCTTTGGGCTTTTTCTCTTTACAAAGTCACCTGATGTGCCTGCTACTGATGTAAAACCTGGGTTTGGAGAGGTTTAAAGCCCTTGGCTTTGGAAAACTTCCAGCAAAAAAAGCTTTGGGCTGCTACATCTCTGAGTTCTGGCTCTGGTTTACCAGGTGAGACCAACCTGCAGAAAACTCCCTGTGTCCTCCCTCAGCACCCATTCCTCAAGGGCTGGTTTGTTACCAGACCTGAAATGAGCAGTGGAAAGCAAAAGCCAAACGTCCCAGGCTGTCTGATATTAATTTAAAGCCAAGACAAGTTAAAGAGCTCTGAAGGGCTCCGTGGAAAGAGGAGTGTGGTTTGAATGAAGTGAGACAATTTAGGTAGTCATGAAAAGCTTCTGAAACTTCCAACTGCAGCCACAGGTCACAGTTCTTGCTTTTTCTTTCAGTGCATGACAAAAGATGCCCACACAAATTGCTTTCTACAGAACAATGAGACCTCAACATTTTATTTTGATGCTCTTAATTGCAAAATAATGTAATTACAGAGCAATGAGGTTTTTCAGTGTGTTTGTCTGGGTGGATTTTTTTGGTTTTCTGTTTTTTTAGTTTTCTGTTCTTCTGGGTTTTTTTGCTTTGTGAGAGGACTAATAGACACAATAATGAAATTAAAACTGTTTTGATAGAATGAGATATTTCTGATAGACTTAGATTCTTCTTCAGCTTGACAGCCCATCCTGTTTTAGGAGTAAGTCTCTTTTGGAGGTATTCTCTAAAGTTATCTCTTTTTTCTATCAGTAGAAAAAATTTTCTGGGCTGCTTCTTTCTTTTGCTTTGTGACCCTGCAAATGCAATTGTCATGCTTCAAACTCATTTGACATTTGAAAGGCATTTAATATTTTTTACATTTGTTATATAATTTTTTCAGGAATGACAAACAATAATCATAAAAGGCTGGATTACATGATGTAAATTGATAATAAATGACGACATGATTTATTTCAGCTCACAGTGTTATTTGCACACTTTATAAAAAAAAAAAAAAAAAAAGAAAAATTTATTCCCCACAGTAGTGTTTATGGAACTTTTATAAAGTTGTAGAACAACTTCAAAGGTGTAGACTTTTAAAACCCATTTTCTGAAGGGTGTATTTATAAAGTTTCTTACTAAAATGCAGTGAGGTAGGATGGCAATGTAACAATTTATTAATAAGGATATTTCTTTATTAATAAGGATAATTAATTCATGCTCTGTCATAGTCAAATTTGGGGGAAATTCTAAATGAGCAGAACTCTTCTGGGGGTTTTTGGTCACCACTTCAAACGAAAAAATTGTATCTATCATTGTTTTTTTTCAGTTTTACAGAATTTTTGGATCCATTCCAGCGAGTGATCCAGCCAGAGGAGATCTGGCTGTACAAAAATCCCTTGGTGCAATCAGACAACATCCCCACACGGCTCATGTTTGTAAGTACCAAAGGCCCCTGGGTCACCTGATGGCTGCAAACTGAGTGAATGTTCCTTTGATAGGCAGCAGGAAATATTTCACAAGTAGAGGAAGTTCCTTTAATCCCAAAGGCAATTATTATCCCAGCCAGTGTTGTCCAAAATGTAGCAAATGATGGGAGGTCTTTAAAAAGCAGCTTTATCAGATGACTGGATTTATGAATGTTGATTTTTCAGTATAGGATTGAGAGCAGTGTTAGCTGAGAGGGATGTGAGAGAAATGAGTAGAGAAGATTTTTCAATTAGCTGGTTGGGTGACCTGACAAAACCTTGCCATGCTCTTGGAAGGTTAAGTGCTTAAATTTTGAGATCCAATTTGTTTTAGTCGTGTTAGGCACTGAGATACTGGACTCTGAATAGTCTTTTTCTTTTCCCTAGAGGCAAAACCTTTGTTTTAGCTTCTGCCAACACTAAATATATCCCAGAGCTGCCCTGCTGTCACTGCTCTTCTGGCTCTTCCCTGCTCAGCACTTGCAGACTGGATGGCTGAATTTGGTTATCAAACTTCATAATTTCGATAACCTTCACTAGCAATGATTAATATTCATGATAATCTCTATATGAAAGAGTGCAGTAAAACAGACAACTCCAGAAATGCTGAAATCATGGCTGTAGTTCAGGCTGTAAAAGTGGCAGTTCAGTCTTTCCAACAGCTGCCTCAAAGTCATCTTTTCCTGAGTCTTCAGTGAACCCAAAAAGTTCAAGTCTGAACTTTTCAAACTTGAATTCAGATTCAATGCAAATCAGCTATATAATTTCTATTCAACTTTTTTATAAATGCTTTATCCTTCATTTATAATAAAATTTTAATTAAGGAACCATTTAAAGGCACCTCCTGCAAATGAGGCAACTATTTATCCCAGCCTTCTAAGACAGAGGCTGAAGGCCTGATTTTTAAGTAAACAAGAAACATTTTGTTTATATTGCATTAAGAAGCAGCTCTATTTTGGACTTTATCATCTTGGATGGATGAAAGTATATGTTTTTCCTGAAATGGAAGACAGCTGTGTAAAAAACCTAAAAATCAAAAATCAAACAAGAAAGAAACAAAACAACCCCCAAGCCAAACATTAAATTGTTGTGCTGGGAAAGACTGAGTTTAATTGTGTGGTTTTTTTCCTCCTGCTCAGCATTACTTTGCTTCCTCTGATCTGTTTGTAACTGAGGAGTTCAAGAACCAAGAGTGAATCATTGTACAGGGTTCTGCTGCAGTGCTGAAATGATTTTTGAAACCACTTGGGATAATCATTAGTCCATCCTCTCATTCCCCAGGCAATAGGCACTGGGAAGCACAATTCTGGGATATAATTATAATATATTCCCATAATAATAATTCCCATCTAACATGTTCCCATAACCCCAGATTTTGGCAAAGTTTGTGGTGGGTGGAACTTTGAGGCAACTCTGTGTCAGTAACATTTGCCTGGCCTGTGTTCTCTTTCTGGCTCAGATTTTAAACAGTCAACAGCTTCTTATCTTAAGAAACATGAGTAACTTCTATATTCTTTTTTTTTTTTATTTAAAAGAAGAAATATCTGGCTCTAGCATTGCTCACAGGCTTTCATTATGGAAAGAATTTGTTGCCACTGCTGTACTCTGATATTGAAATTAGGGCCATGGCTTATCAGAAAGCAATCTCTAAGACTTTATGAATTGCTGGATTATTTTATTTACTATGAGAGACTTGAATTCAAGAGAAATGTTGTGAATGCACATCCAAATTAGACAAAGCTGACTTCTGCATGGGGAGCAAAAACTGGAATGAGCTGAGCCTGGTTCTGTCTCTCTATCAAAGGATATTCCTTGTCTTGGAAAGTGCAGGTAACTGCCAGCTTTCCCTTGGAAAAGTGGAATTGTGTCCCTGTAACTTCAGCATTGCCAGGATGAATAATAAATGACAGAGATTTTTATCCATGTTTCACAAAAGCCTGGCAATGCTGGAATATTTCACTGCTGGGAAAGGAAACATAGCTGAGATGCATCTGAGGAGAGGATTGCTCATTAGAATGTTGCCAAATCTGTTTTAGATATGAGCCATAAAGAAACTTTTTTGCAAAATAAATAAAAGGGGTCTGTCACAAGCCAAAATTTCTTTGTGTGTGCATTTTGCTGCAGAATAAAAAGCACCTTCCAGCTAATGGTTTTCTGTAAGGAGCAGCAATACACCATGAACATGAATAGTTCATCTCCCTAAAAAATTCACATGCTTGTAAAATATGGGGAAATCTGCAGTTTTACCAGATTCCTGAAGATGGATGGGGAAGTGGTTTGGAACAAGCTGCCCCTTGAATGCTATTCTTTGTTGATAATTTCTGATGCTCCTGCTTGTTCTAAAGATTTCTGACTCCATTAAACCACCACTATAAGCCTGTCAGCCTTGGCTATATTTCTACATGTTCTTCAGTCCTGGAATGCAGATTTCTTTTGTTTTCCTGGTGGCAATACTTATTTTTAAGAATGAAACTAGAAATTTTAGGATTTGCTTCAACCTTTTTTTTTTTTTTTTTTTTAATTTATACTGTCTCTGAAAGCAGAAATTAAATTGTTGATGAGGTCAGAGAGAAGTGAATATTTCTGGAGCAGTAATGTGGCATTGGCTCCAAACTTGAGTTTCACACATAGACAGGGGGAGATTTTAAGTGGAAGTGATTCCTCTTTTTGCACAAATTCTGATGCCTGCATTCCTAAATGTAGAAAAAGGGAGCAGACTCCAGCCTTTGTTTTAATCTACATGGTTCACTGAGTTAGTATTTTGAAGATGCAGGCAAGGACAATCTGGTACAAGATGCACAGCCAAAATGACAAACATAGCCCATCTCATGTTGTTTCCTACTCAGATTGTCTGAAATGATAAAGTGAGGACTGGGATTAATCTGTGGTATAACAAGAAGATTGAGTCATGTGCCTTTTGCCATACTATATCTGTCTGGTCTGGTTTTTCTGTCACTGGGGCTATTTAAGAGTAAGGCCCAGTTCAGCCTCAGTAAAGAAAGAATAATCTTACTTAAGACCTGGCACCCCTTGTGCCTTTTACAGCTTAATTTTTGCTTTGTTAAAACAAACAAACCCAAACCTCAACCAGTAATTCTCACTTTTTTTAAAGAGAATAAAATGAGAGCACTGAGGCACAGATGCCATTTCAGGTTCCTGGTAGGAGGATTCCTGTCCTCCAGCACTGACAGATACAGGATATTCTGTTTAACCAGTGACTAAACCTGTAGATGCTCAGGTGTTGTTTTTCTGAGTTTGAACAAAATAAAGCAGTTTGCTCCACGTCCCCACACTTGTAAATGACAGAATCATAAAGACACAATGCATTCAAGCATGACAGTTGAAAAGAAGACAAAAAGTAAGATAAAGAGCATTTTAAAATGCCAGGAGGTTGGTGCTGCAGGCTGTTGTGTTGAGTAGGGGCTTTCTGAGCCCTCAGCCTGGGTGGGTGGGCTGCCTGAGGAAAAAAATGTCTAAAATCTGTATTTTGGAATTTTGTGGACCTTATGGACTGTTGCTTTTTCATTGGAGGAGCTGACATTTTAAATGCATCTCTGGGCAATTACAAATCAATTATAGCTGAGGGCTACATTGGAATATTAATGTGCTCATCACCCCAGAGCTGCAAAGACAAATCGTCCCACTTTGCTTAAGGTCAGGAGTTTGATAAAGATCTTTCAGTTTAAATGGAGCTGGCTGCAGCTAATTATTAATCAGAGGGACTGAGGAGGGATTGATGCTCTCACACATGGTGTTTGTTATCTCTCACAGGCAATTTCCTTCCTCACGCCGCTCGCAGTCATTTTTGTGGTGAAAATAATCCGGCGAACAGACAAGACTGAAATTAAAGAGGCTTTCTTAGGTAATGTATGTCATTCCTCAAGGAGGAAAAGTGTCTGATGGCTCTCAGAGATTGATTCCAAGTGTAGTCCAAGCCCTGAAGAGAACCTGTCTCCATTACAGCCCATTACAGTCGCTTGCAGTGCAGTTTCAGGGCATCTCACAGGAGCCTTTGGGTTTATGTGAGTTTGCAGATGTACAAATTCTGTGCCTTAAGTGCACAATCTAGCCAGCAAGGACTGGAATTTGTCCAACTGAGAGACTGCTCAGATGTGTATTTTTTCTGTCACACCCAATCTATTACTCACCTCTTATTTATACTTGCAGCTATTCTAAATCAAGGCTTTGACTGGAAAGTCCTGTGCAGCTCAGCTGTTTAGTGTAGGAAATTACTCCTCTCATTGTTTTCTCTGCTCTTCTCCTGCAATTTACTGTTAGCCATTGCAAAATCCGTGCTCTTGGCTCAGTTTTTCTAATTGGAAGCTGTAGTTTCATCCTTAACTGCCAATGGAATTAGCTGTGCACTGAATCCTGGGCTGTGAGCAGTAGTGACTGTGCTATGGGTTGGGGCTAATTACAGTTGTAGGCAGGAAATTGGAGCAGAGGACAGTGAAAAGGGTAAGTTTTAAGCTGTTCTAGCTAATTCTGGCTGTGCCTATCTCTATCTCTTGAAATCTTACAGTGATATGTGCTCAGATCCTTTTTATAGTATAGATATTGCCAGAGACCAATATTGATTCAGGCACTTTCACTGGCAAGGGATACCTTGACGCACTAAGAACTGTGAATGTTTTTGTTGGCCTTATGTTTAAATAGTCATAATTCTCTTTTACTGGCTAATTTACACTTTATTTATTGCCCCTTACATGGTAAAATGAAAGCAACACTCAGCCTTGCTTTAACTGGATAGGATGTAAATGGCACTGAGTAATTGGAAGAAAAATTTTTAGACAAGGCTTAATTCCCATAGATTATTCTTTCTCTAGCTGCTCTCACACAAGTGTGAAATGATCCCAGGTTTGTTTTGACTGCTGTCAGTCACTTGTTGTGAATTCTGAAATGTCTTAGAGTGATACTTCACTGACAAGTCCATTCAGTGGAAATAACTCCTGGTTCATGAAAAACACACAGCCAGTTCTGAGCCTCCCTTCCTGATGTGTAAGCAGGAAAGGAGCTTAGGCTCAGTTTCTCCATCACTTACTTTCACCTTTTTCTTCTAAAAAGACATTATTTATTGTTTTCCTGCTGTTTCACCTTCTGTTGTTATTCCCTCTATGACATTAGGAGAAAAGTTGCCAGCTTCCCCAGCATCCCCCTTGCTGCCCAGACTGAGGAAACACCAACCCTGATGTTCTGTTCAGTTTGTGCCATAAGTGTGGAACCTCTTGTGGCTGATTTGCCACGTGTTTACCAGTTCAGGTGCACTGTACTCTGATAAAGTTCAGTATCTGGTGATGTGAAGGTTCATTAGGTGTGGTGAGCCTCTGATTTGCTGAGATCTGGCACAGGATGTTCATAAAGAATGATCAGGGAGTCCCAAAAAAGGTGGATTTCTTTAAGCATGATGCATGGAGGAGAGAAAAGGTGAAAAAGAGATGAAAATTCTTTGTCCCTCTTATAGCCACTAATAGAGAGAAGGGGATTCAATGCACCTGGAGTAAGGAGGAGTTAAGATAGATGCCTTCAAGCCTTCCCCTGGGAGTGCCTGAATCTCTCACTGACTGGATTATATGACTTTAGATGGGCAATATGGATCTTTCTTAAAGGAAACAACAGCAGAACAAATAGATTTTCTTTTTTACCATCCTACATTCACGCTCTCACTTGTTGCTTTGCTTGCCACTGTAAGGACAGTGCAGCAGTGAAGGCACATGTCAGTCAGGTGTGCAAGGAACAATCAAGACAAAACTCAACAAAAAGACTGAATTTACTGCCAGTCTTCAAAAGCAGACATGTTTTTTAAGAAAGGCAGTGAAGTGCTGTTCATCTGCATTTGACTTTATGGAAAATTTCCCCATGCAATTTCCATAAAAAACAGAGACAAAACAATGGAGGGGAAAAACAGAGCACAGGACTGAGTGGTCACTGTGAACACACGTGTTGGAAGAGGAAGAGTTTATTTAACAGCATGGGTGTCTCTAGGATTGACTTGTTCTTTCATTTTTGCTGGTAGCTGTTATATTTTGAGAAAACCCCTATTTTTGCTTTGATGAAGGTCCCACTTTTTTTTTTTAACTTTAAAAAATATAACACTATAACACATTGTTATGATCTAAAATAGCCTCAGGCAAAGGTTTTATGGAGACAGGATGAGTGCTGCTGAAGTGCAGCATCTGGGGCAGCAGCCCAAGGAGAAAATAGCTCAGTGGCTGTCATAATCAAAGCTATATAACTGTAAATGTTCTGCTGGAAATCAGACATTTGCCTGATAATTTTTTTTTTTCTGATGGGAAATAAAATTCATTGGCTCCTGGTTTGCAACAGGGAGCTACGGTGTGGACTGCAAAATTAAATCATTTTTAATCTAAAATGTGTGTGTGTGTGCAGAATCCAAGTGCCAGTGAAATCAAGGCAAAGATCTCCACAGGCTTGAGATGAGGTTCTTTGGAAAGTCTGGGGACTTGGCATGCAAGCACAAATAGAAGAGATGATTAATTCTCACCTAGTATGACAGTTCCTTCTTGTTGTCCAATTTTATTGGAAAAAGAAATGTTAATCATGGGAGCAAATGTGAGGGGAAAACACTGAAATATTTAATCAAAACATCCAAATCCTTTTGAAAGAGAAATAAATTAATCCAATTGTAGTTTTGGCCAAAAGGCAATGCTTTAGCCTGAAAGTGTTTAATTGCATCACACACACACACACTCATACACATATATATATATATATATATATATATATATATATATATACACACACACACACACATACATACATGTGTGTGTGTAGATATATCTATATATCTTGTGTATTGGTGTGTATAGGAATTTTGCTTGACATAAAGAGCATGAGAGTTTAATCTGGTAAATTACAAAACTCAAAATTTGCAAACCCACAGTAATTCATTCTCTATTTTTTCCCCCCTTTATTGACTTATGCCCATTCAAATGGTATGGTAGGAAAACTGGCTTTGTGTAGGAAAATAAGAACAAAGTAAGTCATGATGATTACAATGCTCTGAGGTCTGTCCTTAGTCTGGCTAACAAGAAAAACAGTGGGCTAAAAAAAAAGGTAATTCAGTTTTCAGTCCAGCAATGGTTTAAGTCTGCAAATCAAATGCTGTAATGCTGCAGTTTATTGCTTGGTACTTAGGTTATTATTGTTCTCTTTGCTCATTTTGTAGCTGTTTCCTTGGCTCTAGCCCTGAATGGTGTCTGCACAAATACTATTAAATTAATAGTGGGAAGGTAAGTCCTGTCATGTTCTAAATGGTGGGTTTAACTTGGGAGGAATGGAGACAGACTGACAGCTCCAGCTGTAAAATCCCAGTAAAGAGAGAGCTGCTGCTCCAGAGCACATGGAGCCAGAGGAGCTGTCCTTGGCCTGGTGCAGGTGTTGTACAAATTCATTAGGTGACACCCCACTGTGCCAGGAATCCGTGCCCTGTGCTCTGCTGCTGGTTTGACTGGCTGGCAGACCTGGACCAGAGAGGGCTTTGGGAGGGGTGGTGGGAGCTGAAATCAGCTCATTGCATTGGCAGCACGGGAGGGGAGAGTCACAGCGTGGGGGAGCTCAGATGGCAGTGCCCCTTGTCTGATTAAAGAGGAATCAGTTCATTTTGTGAGAAGCAGATTCTGTGTCCAGGTGACATCAATATCCATGGCAAAACAAACCTGGGAGCCAAGCAGTAAATGCATTCCTGAGTAGAACATTTCTTTAGGGAAGCATTATTCTGAATGAAGAGCTCAGAAAATATGTTTTAGGTATTTTTTTGTCTCTTTATCAAAATTTTTAATAGTTTCAGCTGAAAAATACACATTTGACTTGAGTTCATACACTTGACAGAGTCCAGTGCTGCTTTTGTTGCTGGGATGTTTTGCAGCATTGAGGAAGCAATATTTGTGTTTGGTTTCTGATGAACCCTCTCTGCTGCAGAGCTGGTGCCCTGACAGTAATGGCACTTGGCACTTTTATTTGATGAGTGCTTTTAAAATAATTAAGAATACACCCACTTCTTTCGACAGGAATAAGCTCATTTTTCCTGCACTCCAAGCCGGGTATTTTGCTGTCAGCTTGTCTCTGTATCTGTGATCATTCACTTTTCTTCTCCATGTGGTTTGTTAGCTCAGGATCAGTGTGACACCAGCCAAACCCACAGGCCCAGCCCACAGCAGGGTCAGCAGAGGTTAAGAGGTTTGCTCAATGCACTGAGACAGCATCAAGGCTGGTTTGGATTTTGGTGGCTGATTTTGGGATATTCTGAGCTGGATGTCAGAAGCTCAGAGGTTTGCTCAATGCACTGAGACAGTCAGCATCAAGGCTGGTTTGGATTTTGGTGGCTGATTTTGGGATATTCTGAGCTGGGTGTCAGAAGCTTAGAGGTTTGCTCAATGCACTGAGACAGCATCAAGGCTGGTTTGGATTTTGGTGGCTGATTTTGGGATATTCTGAGCTGGGTGTTTTGGCAAGACCTGTGAAAATTTGGGAGTCATTACAGTTTGTGCAAAACTGATCACTCTAGGCAAGAGTAGCCTGCATGTGTGTGATAAGCAGTAAATGTAATAATCACTCTGAGGTTTATTTGTTACTACAGCTTTTGTGTTTTTAACATCCATGGTGTTTTTTGTAGACCGCGTCCCGATTTCTTTTACCGCTGCTTTCCAGATGGAGTCATGAACTCTGAAATGCACTGCACAGGTGATCCAGACCTGGTCTCTGAAGGCAGAAAAAGCTTTCCAAGCATCCACTCCTCCTGTAAGTTCACTTTTAAACACAGTGCCTCTTTTGTAAAAAGCTGTCCTTTCTGTGGTTTGGGGTTGCTCTTCTTCTTCTGGATTGTGAGCCTGATTTTTGCTGGAGGAGTCTGAATTTCTGACTTGCAGAAAGTCACAAATTTCCTTCTGGAAATGAAATTGTGAGCCTGCGACCCTTCCTCATCTTGGGAACCACCTGAGGTCATTCAGAGTCATAGCAGGGCTGTCAGCAGAGTGAAGCACATTCAAGGCTCCAGAACACTGTGATTCAGAGGGGCATCTGTTCCCCAGTGCAGACCTTTGTCTAATAGTAAATATTTATTTTATTATGTTCCAGTACAGTCACTCTTTTGGCTTTGAGGTGGTCCTCAGTCTTGGTCTCATGGTTTGATCAGGTACCCCCAGGTTGTGCTGTATCCTGACAGATGTTTAGGTGGCTTTTTGAGAATTCATCTACCTGATTTAATTAGTTTTACTAACTTAGATGTTTGTAAAGGTTCCTTCCTCTGTCTTGAGAAGCTGATTTTTAGTGTGTTTTATGTCATGTCTGATAGAACTTTTTTCCTTCTGTAAAATAACTTGATTACTGATTCTTTGGGTTTGTTTTTTTGGCCAGTAAAGTTTGTTGCTTTCAGCTGTTCTGTTTTTAAGAACTGCCAATTGAGAGCCAGTAATTCGTATGTATGGAATTGTTTTTGAAAGTGGTAACTTCAAATTGCCTGATTAGACAGAAGTATATATTGCATACAAGTTGAGTGATAAAATGAATGAAATTGTGAGCTGATTTTGCTCCTTCTTTATTGTTTGAGTTACAGAAATGCATAAGAGAGTATTAGATATTTGTGGCTGTGTTATTAACTTTAGTTCCAAGCCAGTGAGGCAGCCAGAGGAGGAATCCTGGGGTTTTCCTCTTACCTGGCACTGGTTGTATAAGCTCTGAGTTATGGTGCTGCAGCTCACACCTGATTTATTGGAGCAGAATGATGTCCCAGAGTATTTAGATCTAAATTATGAGAGCAGCTTTCTCCATCACTGACATAAGATTAGTGTGGCTGAGTTGAGTGCATTTCCCACCACAAAGCCTTTTATTAAAATGTGATAAGAATGAAGAGATATATTCAGTAATTTTTATCACTTGTTAAGTGTATGTTAGAGAGGCAATTCTGCAGCTGCTTGAACTACTTAGCTGATTGAAGCCTGATGTTATAATATCTAAGTCTCTGACAAGCCTTAAAAATCCATGTTTTAGTCTCATAATGGAGAAGGAAAGCATTTAATTTGACAATCAGACAATGCTAACCCTTCCTCTCTGCAGCAAAATTATTTCCATAACCAAAATTGTCAGTTTTATCAAGAAGAGTTTATGGCTGTGATCACAAATTTGGGCTCTTGCTATTACTTCATTCCCAGTAATGTAAAGAGTGGAAATCAAAAAATTATTATGGGAAGCACACCATTATACTGCATTATCTTACACCTATGGAGCAGTGAGGATGTTTGGGATATAATAATTCATGTTTGCAAATTGTGCTATAGTTTTCCATTTTCTTAGCTCATTTTTTAAAACTGTCCTTCCTGTCTTCTTAAGGTGTGAGTGTTTATGAACTTTCCTTCCATAATCTCAGTCCAAAATTTCTCCTTGGCACCTTTCTCCCTTCCTTCAGCACAAGATTGTTACGAGGTAAAGTGAAGGAGTTCCACTCTTCAGATTTCTGTCATCCTTCACTGCGTGTTGAGAAATTCATGAAACAGCATCAAAAAGGGTTGTTTAGTTGGGAATTTTTTTGTTTCTGTTAGTGTTTGGGGGATTCTTTTTTCTATTTCATGACTGCAGAAATGTAAATGTTGAGGATGAGAACTGACATAAACCACAGTACCTCTCTTGGTATGATGGTTTACAAGTAGCCCACTACAGTTTGGAATTTCCTACTTCACTTGAACCCATGGGGAAAATAAATCACAAGTAAAAGCTGCCAGGCAGCTCATAAAGAGGGGTTAGAAGCTTCAGTCAAGAGCCATTCTCATCTCCAAAACAGTTTTTCTTAAGGCATTTCTAGGCTAGGCTGTCAATCACAAGCTTTGTTATACCAGAATCTAAAACTTCATCCATGCAAGACGAGGCCTTTAAACAAGAAAATCCGTGGTGCTGTAAATGGGGAGCTGTAAGAGTGTAAAATGCAGGGATGTGTGACAAGAGTGACAGCACTGGCACTGCCAGATGGCCTGGCCTGACCTTGCTTACTCCATAAAAATGTTGTGAACAGCCTGTTACCACTCACAGAGCCCTGAAGGAGAGCTCTCCTTTCTTGGAGCTCAGATGATTTCCTTGGCTTCACCTCCCTGGGCCAAGGAGAGCTTGTCATAAAAGAAGAAAAATGTGTGGAGCACAGACTGTTTCATAAAGCCAGAAAGGGACTTGCACATTCCACTGGATCAAAGAAATCTCTGGATCTTTTGGGTTGTTTGGAACCCATTTTTCTTCTTTTCCAGTGTGCTGCCTTTATTGTGAAAGGGGACAGACCTTTGGCTGTAGGAGCCCAGACTCCTGCCTGTGTCCAGTAGCTCAGAGGTGCTCCTGAGTGGCCCAAAATAACTCCAAAATATGCATTTGTTTATTCCATATTTAGCATTTCCATGGTTGTATAATCCATTGGCAATTTAATGCTAATTTAAAGCCAGCCCCGGTGATGGAGCCATGCAGCCTCTCTAGGCCCGTACTTCATCAAAACAGTGATGTTTAAAGATCATAAATGCAGCATTTTTTCCTGCCTGTGCCCTTCCTGTGTGCCTTCTGAAGAGTTTTCTCGCAGAGAACCTTTGGGTAGCCTGCCCTGGAGAGGCCTCATGGCATCCCCACCTCTCCAGATGTTTTTTCCCTCCTTGCAACAAGATGGAAACAGCAGCAGCAAGCTACAGATGAAAAATGAGCAACCAAATGGATGGACATACAGACAGAATGATTGAGTGCATTCAATGAAACAAAGAGAACAAATAGTGCAGAAATCAGCAGAAAACCTTTTATTGGCAATGATTAGCCAGCATACCAGTTAATGAAAAATGTGATGTGTGGATAAAGAGAATTTAACTGAATGCAACTCATGCAAGAGGAAAATTAAGGTGAATGAACATAGAACAATTAATTGGACAAGCCATGTGCACAACTGGGAGCTGAAAAGATCACTGAATTTACAGGCATGCATTGTACTAATGGGATGGATAGGCAGCTTTTTGTAATTGATTTCTTCCTTTTCATCTAATGCCTGATGTCATTTTGACATTTGTGTCAGGCTGACAAAATCTCTCCACAAACAATATAGGAACTTACAAGTCCTGGAGTGTTATTTATTTAAAAATCAATGTGCATGGGAAAGAAATGCTTATAAATCCAGGTTTGTATCCAGTGAAGCAATTCCAGGTAGGCCAGATAGGCAGTAATTAAAAATGGAAAAGAAATCAGTAGGGTTCATTTAATTAACTGTTCTTTGTTACTTTCAGTAGCTTTATGTATTTGCCAGCTCAAGGAAGATTTCACAATGTGCCAGTCTTTATACAAGCTACAAAAAGGGAGCTTTTCATTGGTAATTGTGTGGACAGGGAGGTCTGAGTCGATTCTGGTGACAGAATTTAGAATTTGTATTATTACCATGGGCTCGTGAGAGAGAATGCCAGCTTTCTAAATCCTGTGTTATTCTTAAATTGCAGTTAGCTATAATTTGTTGTAGTTGCTACAATTGGCTAAATATCTTTGTTTGGAGAATATATCTTAATTTTTTTTCAGGGAACATGTTCAGCCTGGAAGCCACCAGGGTTTTTTTCATGCACAAGGAAGGCTGATTCTGCTTGACCATATGTCAAGAACTTGTTTAATTAAGGTGACAGGAATATGAGCATGTTTTCCAAATGAGAGCTCACATTTCTGAAAGCATGTAGGGTTCATGAGCTGCAGCTTAAAAATTGTTGCCATGCCCTGGGACCTCTAAAGAGTTCTCAGAGGAGAGCAGAAGAATATGAGCAGTAAATTTCCTGTGATGTTGCCACATCCCCAGTCAGGTGGCTGGAAGGAGGGGGGAAATAAAGGGACAAATTCTCTTTTCACTTTATATCCTGGTAATGGCACAAATATAAACTGGTTCTCCAAAACTTTGAGTTGGGTTTTGTCCATGTCTTTTTCCAGTCGTTGTCTGAAATGAATTTTGGCTTAAAACATGAATGCAGATCATCTTTCCAAGTTTTGGATACAGAGCTCTAAATCAAAGGAATAAAGACCTGATCCATTGCATTCTAACTGAATCTTTGACCCAGATTTCACCTCTATAAATGAGGACAGACCACCAGCAGCAAACAGAAGTGTTGCAAAAGTAGTGTGGGTTTATGTTAAAACAGATAATAAATGAGGCTTCATTTATTGCCAAAACCAGGGCAACTTCATGGCTACATCTGAAATGTTTATGTTCATATGTTGCTTTTCAGAACAGTAAGCAGCAAATCAGCATCACAGGCTTGCTTCAAATGTTGTTCAGTAAAATGGGCTGTTTAGCTTAAAAGAAAAAATTAAATCCTAGACAGGGAGATGTCCCATATGCTGCTGTGATTGTAGTAATGGAGTCCTTGTACAAGTAAATATGGGTAAATAATAACAACACAACACAATTTATTTAGAAACACCAAAAATCCTCTGTGAATTTAATGGCAGATTCTTGACCCTGTTTGCTTTCTTAGAGGAAGTGATTAATTCTTCATGATATAACTCCCTTTAGGCTCTTATTCTGCTCAAAACATTTGCAAGCAAATTGCAGTTGCCAGTTTTGGCTTCAGCTTTATTTAGTGACTATTTTTAAATGTGTTATTTCTGAGTTGGCCAGAACTACTGAAACTGTTTTTCAGCTAAGGAATTAGATTAGAGGAAGTTGCATGAAACTGGTTTTGGTGTCTTTCTACTGAAGCAAATGCACTGGCTTGGTGAGAGGTTAATTGAAGATCCTTGGGGCTTGTCCTGCTGAGTGTTGGTGGTCAGGGGGAGATGGAGCCCTTGGTGGCCACAATTCCCACAGAGACATCCTGAAACTGAGGTGTCTGCTGTGAAATAAAAAGAATAATCACCTGCTAGTCTGGTTTATATCAGCTTATAGTTGGATTTACAGAACTCTGAGGATAAAGGTACCTCTGGAGATTGTGCAGTTCCAGCCACACCTGAAGGCAGGGTCAGGGTGAGAAGGTTCCAGAGGATGATTCCCAGCTGAGTTTTGATTTAATGTGAAGATTCCACAACCTGTCTCACAGGGAAGCTGGTCCAGTGCCTGACCACTCAGTGAAAATGCTGTATGTTATGTTAAAATGCAATTTCCTATGCTTTAATTGGTGCCAGTTGTCTCTTCTCCTTGTACTGGCTGCCACCCAGCAGAGCTGGGATGTTCTTCCCCCAGTCCAGGAATTTGCATTTCCCTGTGTTGGACTTCAGGAGATTCCTGCTGGATATTGATCCCTGAGAGAAAGTTGCCAAACTTGCTAAAAATTAACCATTTTAACATAGTGCCTGCAGAGATGATTGAACTTACAATTTCACATTGGATTGGATGGATTTATGGGAATAAAATAAATTATAAATTAACATATCCTGTATAAAATTGCTGTATCAGCAGCAAAATAAATTAAACACTAATGTGATTTTTGTTTTTGTAGCTGCAATTTAGTTACTCAAATTAGTTTGAAAAGTTGACTTTTGGCTAAATTGTCTTTTTTTTTAATAAAAGTCTTTATTGAGTCTAGAGATTCCTTTTTGCAAGGAAAAACCAGAGTTTTAAAGAAATGATTTTGTGGTACACAGAGCTGTGCAAGTGCTTTCATTTCTCGTGTGGGTGTTTTTGTTTTTCTTTTTTTTATTATATTGCTGAAAGAGGTTTGTAGAGATTGCTGTTGAATATTGCTGAAGAAATCAGAGAATTCAATCAGAGATCTGAGATGAAGAATGCAATCAGAGGCTGTGGGGACAATAGCAGTGACTTGTGTTGTCATGTTTTTTAATTACCTCCTTGATGAACGAAGGTGTCTTGATGTGTTTGAGAAAGTAATAGCTCCTTAGAGGGGAAGAAGAAAATTATTTTCTTTGCCCTTTGAGCTGTAGTTTGCACTTACAGACAAAATGGAAACATGGAAAAAGCTGAAGTTAAAAAAGTGAGCTGCAAGAGTAAGTAAATCTCTGATCTTAGCTCCAATAAACCAGTTTTCCCAGCAGCTGCTGCTGGTTATGGGTTATTAAATTGCTGTTTCTTGGTTATTATATCTGTTCAGTTTGCTTTCATCTGTGCAGGAAAGGGGCTTAATCACTTTTCAGTCTAATTCTTCCTTTCTTTTTGCCTAACTTCAGCTTTTTTGGCAAGTTTTGCAAGCTAAGGTTAAGGTGTTGTTTTCACAGGCTGCAGAAGACTTTGTTGTGCTGCTGTGGATTTCAGCTGTGTCTAAAGTAAAGACCATTGTTCTTCTGCCTGACCTTTTCTGCTCAAAGCTCTCTGAGTCACACCAGAGATCCAAAGATCAATTTCCATCTGTGAGCTGTGGTGACAGCTCTGCTCTGGAGTGAAATGGGTCAGAAAGCAGAGGTTGGATTTGAGATTGGAAGGCTGTGAGCTCAGGGGAGGCTGGCACATCACTTTCTGACCCTCTTTGAGGGAGAAATCTCACCACAGTGCTGGCAAAGATTGAGATTCCTTGGAACTGCCATTGCAGCACATAAATCAGAGTATGCAGGAGTGCTCTACCTGTATTAGAGCTACTTGGAAGGAAACCCAAATATTCTGTGTCCATGAGGACTTTAAAACTCCCTACTGAGCACTCACCTTTGTGAGCTGGGGTGGGTCTTTTTCACCCTAAAAGAATTAGTTGTGATCAGTCTCCAAATCCTCCTTGCACACTCAAATCCCCTTTGAGCAGCAAAAGGGGTAGACCTGACTCACACAAGATCATGTCTTCTCATGCAAACAGCTCTGAATCCTGAATAGTTTCATTAAAATCAGGAGTACCACCTACAATTCTGCTAGAAGCAAAAGAAGAACTCAATAAACCCCTTGAAATTGAATGATAAAGTTAAAATGCCAGGCAGCTCCCTTTAGAGGTGGCTGACTGATTTATCAAACAGCAGAAATCTCAGTCATAACATTTTCTGAAAACATTAATTTAGATCTCTTGAAAGCAAGGGGATATTAAAAGGCTCTTGAGATAAAAGCTATGAGATAAATGCAGGAAATCAAGTATACTGTTTATGCCAGAAAGAGAAAAAGAGCACCTGCAAAAGCCTCATTTGGATTTTGCTAATGCTGTCAGTTCCACATAGAAAACCTGAGTTATTGCAGGTAATTTATTTCCCCTTCCTTCTGCAGAAGACTGAGCAAATAATGACATCAGTGTTTTCTTAAACAAAGCCTACATGACAATTATTTATGCAAAATATTTTTAAAAGTAATACTGCTTTGTTGAAAAATACTGATTTGTCTGGAGGGTTTTTTTTTTTGTTGAGACTTTCAGTTTTCCTTTGTTTCAACCTGTGTTAAAACAATGGGTTTGGAAATCTCTCAGTCTGGTTCCTACATTTTTTATAAGCAACTGGGAACTTTTGGGGAATGATTATGTTGAGGGTTTCTAACCATGTTAGAAGGCAATGCAAGTTGGATTTGTGGATAAAATAGCATGGGAAGTATTTAAAAAAAATCACTCACAGGGGAGGTGGGGGAAGGAAGAAATCTGAGGATGTTTTTACTGAGGGAATTAATCAGAAAACAGAAATCAGAATGATTGACCCAATGTTTAAGCTATCAGAGCATTTCCACAGATATTCCACAGACATCTAAATATTTAAATCACTTGCTTAGTCATGCAAGAAGTTCTCTACCATAGGATAAGCTATCTTATTCTTCATTTTATTAGCCTATCTTTGCTGATCTCTTCACCCTGGGATCCAGTGACAGGACATGTGGGAATGATTCAAAGCTGTGCCAGGGCAGGTGTAGACTCAATATCAGAATAATCTCTGTCCATGGGGGTGGTCCAACACTGGAAGAGGCTTCCCAGAGAGCTGGGCAGTGTTTGCCAAGCCTGTCACTGTTTGGGAGGTATTTGGACACTGCTCTTAATAATTTGCTTTAGCTTTTGGTAATTTTCTAAAATTAAAAAATAATTTTAAAATAATTAACTAAAATAAATTAATTAATTTCAAATTAACATTCATTTCAAAGATTTAAAAATTAATTGAAAAATAATTTTTTTAGCTTTTTCAGCCCTGCAGTGGTCAGGCAGCAGGAATAAATGATAATTGGTGGTCCCTTCCAAACTCTTTTCTGTTCTATTCTCCTTGTTCCCTGCTCTGTCTGCCTTCATGACTTGCTTGAAATAAGTAAGTTTGTGTGGATGAACACAGGAAGCTCATGTCTGAACAAACTGAATGACTAGTTGATGTCAATCTCAAAAAAGTCAACAGGCAATGTTTAAAAAATATTTATGCTATTTATTGTTTGATATATTTATCAAGCAGTAGGATATGATACCACTTTCTGGTATTGTTTATGGCAAGGGGGCTGGAACCTCAATGGAAAATATCACTGCATGCAGGAATGCCTCTTGCAGCAGGGCAGGGAATGGGAAGGAGTTAAATGTGAGGAGCAGGAGAATAATGTGGATGTGAATATCCATGGATCTGGCCTTGATTCTCTGCATTGCTCTATGGTATCCCTGGAAATGGGATTTACCTCTCACAGCTGCAGTCCTGATATCTGGTTCACAGACCAGCCCTGCATTTACTGGGATGTGTCCCACTCCCCCCAGCTGCACTCTGCTGATTTGGGCGGGCTGAAAGCATTCTCAGGATTACTCTAACTAAATTAGGTTTCCATCCAGTCCCCCTCCTCAGTTTTGGGAGAGAAAGAGAGAAATCTCTTGGTTTTTTGCTCCTCTGAGCCAGTTATAAATTCTGTGACAGCAGCCTGGGTGTGGATTCTCTTCTCAGCCAGGTAAAGGCTCTACAGCAACTCTCAGAACATCCCAGCACTCTGCTGGTGACTGGCTGCTTGTGAATGTTTTATTGTCTCTATCTCTTCACAACTGACTGTTCCACTCAGTGTTTGTCACTGTATGTCATCAGAGATATTAAAGCTGATTATATCATTTATGCTCTAGGCTTGCCTGATGAAGCACTAATTAAATGAACACAACATTTGTGTTGTTTCTTGCCGTGCCACTGCAAAGAAAAAAGGTGACTGGGAAATCTGATGTCATTAGAATGAAAGGACAGGTGGCTCCTCCTCCCCTTTTCCACTAAATAATTCAAAATTAGTCAGTTGTAAGAGGGAAAATATTTTTGCATGTTAAAAGACATCCACTTGTTTGAAAAATTAAAGTGATTTATGTGCTTCAGAGTGGAGAAATTATTGAATTTCAACAGAAATGTTTGCTGTCCTGTGATAATTTTTATAAAATATTACCTCAGTACTTGTAATTATAGTTGGGTATCTAAATTTGAACTGTTAATTATCTTTAGCTAGCAATTTCATGGAGGATAATCATATTTCCTTCACTTGAAAATGAACATTTTAAGTAACAAATGAGCTACAAGCCACAGGTTTTTGGCAGTAATTGCTGCTACTCCCCTATTTTCAGGATAAATCTCTTAATTAACAGCTGTATGGCACTGTCTCACTGAAATATTTCATCCTTTTATAAAAGAATCCAGGGAAGTATGAAAAGGATTTCTTAGATATGCAAGCAAAAAACCAAAAAAAGGTCCTGTGGGGTTTATTGGCTTCTTAATTCAAACTCTGGGTACACTCAGGAATGATTCTGTTTAATGTTTTTACCTCTGACATAATTACCTGTGAATACTCAACAACAAGGGCTGCTGGAATTCATGAGGGGCTTGGGAAATGAACTCCTTCATGTTCAGTTTTCCAGCCTTAATTATAAATCAATTCTTTTGAGCCTGTTTGAGGTTCAGATTATGTGTATGCCTCAAAAAAAATATTCCTTTTTTTCTGAATTAAAAAAAAAAGGTGATTTTTTTAAAATACAGGAATCCTGGAGATGTAGAGCAGTGGTTTCTCACTGGAATTTATCCTACCTGGCCAACTGAATTTATTTATTAATTATTATTTATTCATTAATATATATATAATATTATTAATAGTATTTTGTTTATTTTTATTAATAACATTTTAATTTATTTATTCTGAACTTTTTTACACAAAGGATGTAGGGGCACTGTGGGCTTTGGGTTGGAAGGGACCTTAAAGATCATCCAGTTCCACCCCCTGCCATGGACAGGGACAGCTCCCCCCAGACCAGGTTGCCCTTGAGCCTTCTCTTCTCCATGCTGAACAACTCAGTTCTTTAGCACTTGAAAAAATTATATTTTCTCCCTTTTCTTTGTATGTTGAGAGGTATTAATCCCAAATCTGGGTACTCCATAACAGAGAGCAACTCTAGTTTTACTCTCTTCAGCAAGCAAACTTCATTCTAGACTGAACTGGGAATGAAGATGCCCAATTTTCCAGTCCCTGATTTTCCCAAGAGAATTATTTAAAAGTCTCTCTCAAGGGAGTTTTTGGCAAGTTTGGAGCCAGTGGATTCAGTGACAATACAATCCTGCTGTGCAGCCACTTCCTCCTTGGTGTCCTGGTCCACTTTGAAAGTGGGGCTGAAAAAGGCTCAAAGTCATTTGCCTTCCCCCTGTCCAAACTCTACTTCTCTCCCTAAAACCCAAATTAAAAGTTCCTCTTGCAGATGGTGGATAGATCTGCATTGCTTTGCAGTGCTCAGGAATAAATAACATTTCCCTGTTCCTGCTGTGTGCCACACCATGAGAAGGGAAGCTGTGCTTTCCTGTATAAAACTTCCTGCTCAGCCTGGGCACAGTTCTGGGCTTCCCATAGTTCCTTTCTGAAGTATTTAGGGGGATTATTTGCAGCACTAAACCAGGAATATTCCAGTAAACTCCTTGACACTGCTGACCATGAGTTTGACAGAAGCCTTCTGATCCTCCACTATCAAAAATTTCTATCCATGGAGAAACTCTTCAGCCTTTCTTCTAACTGTGTTTTGCATGCTAGTCTGTATGCTTGGGCCAATTTCCTCCAAATAAGTATTAAATTATTATTATTATTATTATTATTATTATTATTATTATTATTATTATTATTATTATTATTATTATTATTATTATTATTTATTATCCCTGAATGAGTGATGCAAATACTTGGCATGACAAGGGGTTGAGCAGGATGTGATCCTTATCCAGGATGCTACTGCTGGTGTAATTACAGAAAACCAGGAAAACAAGAAGTAACCCTGATCCATTGGTTGGAATTTGACATCTCCCAATGTTGACCTGGAAAATAAAAAATGCTCTTGGTAGGGATTATTTGCTGTTAAATATCTCATAAATGCCCCCATGGCCATAATTTGTATTAGTGCTGAAGAGGCAGTGATCTAAGGCCTGTGCCAAGGCTGAGCTTAAAAAGAGAAATTATTAAAAGTAATTCCAGGATCTGAGCTGGTTTAATCTTCTCTTTACTATGTTCTCAGAGAAGGAGGATTTTTTTTCAAGGTTTCTACCCACAGAAATGGAAAAGTAGGCTGTGGAACAGGTTGCTTTTAGGACTTTAGTAAAAGGTGTCATGAACTGAACAAATTCAAACTTAGTTCTCATTTTCTGGTGGCAATGAGATGCATCCTGAGGCCACCTTAGGAATTTCAGGTGAGATGAGATATCTGGAAAGGTACATGAAAAAACATGTCACCAAAAAAAACTCCAAAAAAAGTTAGTAAGAATTCACTGGGACAGTGGTGCAAAAACAATCTAATGACTGATGCTCTTGCTTTTCAGATAATATAAATCTATTTTTGTTCTAGCATGTCTCTGTCTCCAGCATCTCTTTTTTGTTTCCCAAGTCCCTGCATACATTTGTAGTTGGTGATGTGCTTTTCATGTTGCTTCTGCTGAACTGTCTTTCTCTGTGAAAAGAAATTAATAAAGCTAAGCCAAAGGGAAGGTGATTGACTGTCCCACTTGGAAAAAAAAGAATTTAAAAATATTTTGTGAGAATAAGCTCATGACATTCTTTGGGAATTGTTCTTCTATAAAATGCTCTTTGAATTGGATTTCAGCATTAAAATTTATACACTCATTTGGTATCATACTTTTTCCTTCAAGAAAGATAAATATTTCAGCCTTTGAACAGTGTGAAACTGAAAACATTCAGCAGTAGCCCTGGCTGCTGGAATTCCTCAGTAGGCTGCTGAGCAATTCCAGAGATGAATAGTCTGTGTTTGCACCTGGGAAATGCACAGCAACCACTGCAGAAATAAAGCATTGCAGACAAAGGGATGGATCACTTTATCTGATCCTTGTGGAGGCCATTCAGATGGTTGTTTTGTAATTTGATGTCACTTAAGGAAGTTAGGAGGGTTTTCTTCAGTTCAAAAACTGCTTAATGTAAAAAAGTCATTTATTGTGTGCTTAGCAAAGCATCCATTGAAACTTGAGAGGCTGAAGATCCTCCTGGGGTAGTTTAAATTTCAGAAAAACACTCACAAAAGCAATTACATTTTTAAATGAATAATTTATTTGGGGTGCTTTAGATCAGATTCTTATTTACAGTTTCTCACCTTATGCATTTCAGCTTGGTAATTGGCTTGGTCTGTACAGACAGGTTTTTCAGCTCAGCTAAATTCCCTGTCTGGAGGGAATCAGGGGGGAATCATTCCTGTCAGGATGGGATCTGTGGTGTCTCCAGATGCTGTCATCCTCCTTATTCCTTCTGAACTCGTTTTTTTTAAAAGAACATCATAAAAACAAACTGAACAATCAGGTCTATTGTATTTTTATTTATTCAAGTAATGATAATGCATTTTAAGGCATTTTAACAAGCCAAGACAGAACCTATGGCTTGTCCCGTGAGAGTTTTTCCTGAGTTCAGCACCTTGTGGCATCAGGATTTTGATTTGAGTTAGCTACACCATTTGGTAAAAATATCTCATTTCCTCATTCCTTTCTCCTCTTACAACATTTAAAATCAATGGAATTTTTTGTGTCTGGAATTTGTACCAGCATGTTCTTGTGCTAACATTGTTTTAAACTAAATCAGACTGATTTTCTTCTGTTCATTTACATCAATGTCTCCAAAAAGGGCTGGTTGGTATTTTTTATTGCTTTTCCTTTCTTTGTATAAAAAGAGCTGGATTTATTTTCTGGAAGAAGGCATCTTAGAAGTGATTTTGTATTGCTCTGCTGAATCTTTGGGATCTGTCTTCCTAATAACTTTTGCCAGGATAGTAGGCAGGGTGTGACCCTTCAGGGCATGTGTGTATCTGCATTTCCTTCATGCTGCGGTGATGTATGGACTCCAGCTAGTGCAGGAAAAAGTTCTCAAATATATTCTACTAATGGACCAATTCTTCAGTGTAAATATCACCTCTAGGCCCAGGATTCTTGAAGAGTGAATTGTTTTTCTTAATGTTCTTGACTGACATCTTCAGAACAGAGCCATCAGCAAAGCTGCCCCTGTGGGGTGCACAGCAATTGAGCTGTCTTGAATTCTGCAGTTTCTTTTATAATGGATACCCCACATCCCAGAGCCTTCTGCTGTTAATTCCATGGTTTGTGCTGCTGACTCTGCATGCACTGGGGCTGTTGGGTCAAGCAGCTCTTTCTGGATTTGCACACCCCAGGGTAAGGGAAGTCAATCTGAAATTCTGCAGTGTAAGGCTTCTCTGCACAATGGTAGTTCTACAGCCACAATATTAGTTTTATATATTATTAGAGTATATGAGATATAGTATATGAGATGTAGATATAGTATATTAGATATATCTAAATATCTATAAAGATATATAGATATATAGATGTATATAGAAAGAATCTATTGGATATATTTCTTTTCCCTCTTATATTAGGTGTGGGTTTCCCTAGAGGAGTGTTTGTGACTCTCTTCTTTCTGCCTTTTAGTTGGAGGGACACATCCACCACTTAAGGCAAGATCAGCCTTTGTGTTTATTGCAAATATAAATCCTGCTGAACTTCCATGTTCTTCCATGAGCACTTCCTTCTGGAAGACAGACCCTGAAAAGAACCCCAGAAATCTGGGGGAAATAATATTTTTAAAATAACACCAGGTTCTCTCTAAAGTCCTTTTAGCTACATCTGCTGCTGCTGTGCACCACACAGACGATTGCTGGTAAAACTGCCTGGTAAATGGTAGTAATCCTGAATATGAGTCTGTGTGAACTGGAAACTTACTTTATGGTTTGGGCAATATTCCTTTAAGCCCTCTAAATTGCTGGGCATTGCAGATTGCCTGAAAATGAAACCACAAAGTAATTGATTCTTCTGCCTGGGAATGCTGCCTTCAGATTTCAGCTCACCTAAAAAATAATACCCCAAGGTGAAAAATAGAAATATGAAGACAAACATGAAATATGAAGACAAACATATTTTTGGAGTGGGAAAGTTTTTGCTTCAGGATTGGATTTGATGTTGCATATCCCAGACAAATTTCACTTTGATCACTCCATTTACTCATCTGGAAGGTGAAATGGTGCAAACAAGTCCTTTCCTTGTCCAGTGTCTCTCTGGAAGGTGTAAGAGCTGCAACAGGAAAGAAGTTCAGAGCAGAAACTTGGTGCCTGAGCTCTCTTGTCACTGCCACTTGTGCACGTTCTACAGAAGTTGGGTAATGGAACCTAAAAATCTCATTTAAATGTAATTCAATTACAGAGCAAACTGTCTGAATCCTTTTCTGCTTTGAACCTCAACGTTTTAGAATAGGTCTAAAATCAGGAAAGATGTGCTGAAGGTGGAAGCATGAAAAAGCTTCTGTGACTCAAGTTAAAAATTTGCTTAAATGTTTAATTTAGTGTCTGATGTCTCCCTCAGAGGAAAAAGGTAAATTGCTGAAGGAAGAAAAAATTTAAATTTCTATGGGATAGGTGAATGTCTAGAGGCAATACAGTGTTTGCAGACACGTCAGGTTATGTGAAAGCTGAGTGTATATATTAGAAAAAAATCAAATTGCTTTTGAATGTTCCCTTTCCTGATTGCTTGCATTGTTCCATAGGTAACACCACTGCTGTGGAGAACACATGTATGTCATGGATCTTGTTGGAGAATGCTTTTTCTCATTCCCTTCCCCAAAAATATGATTTATTAAAAGTTTGCAAGATCATGATTGCTTTAATAAAAATAAAAGAAAGAAAAACCAATCAGTCAACCAATTACCAACCAACCCCTAATTACAGTTCACTGCAGTGATGTGCTTTGCTGTATCAGTTGCATTTTCAGGCCTTGGCTTCACCACCTTCTACCTGGCTGGAAAGCTGCACTGCTTCACGGAGAGCGGCCGTGGGAAGAGCTGGAGGCTCTGTGCAGCCATCCTGCCCCTCTACTGTGCCATGATGATCGCCCTGTCCCGCATGTGTGACTACAAACACCACTGGCAAGGTCAGGCATGCACAGGCCCTCGGGTCCTGCTCTTTTTTTCCTGAGTTAGCCGGGTATTTCTGTGGTAATGCGACACAAAATCGACGACACTTTGAGATGTTTAAGGTAAAGAAGGGGTAGGTTATTTCTGAACTCTGGTGTTTATAAGTGATTATGGATTGGAGGATGAAATGGATACTTTTTTAACTACACTGGTCAAACTAACAGTTTATCAATTCTCTTTTCTTCTAGAAAGGAATGTAAAGCAATTATTATTTATATAAAAAGTGCGTGAGATGCTCTATTACAAAAATGTAAACATCAGAAGGTTTAGAAGAGCTTTAGAAGAACAGGGTGACATATTTCTTTGATTTTTTCCTCTTTCAGTGCATGGTGTGAGTTAAAGCTCCATGCTGTGCTATAGATTTTCTTTGTTCCTGGATTGATGCTGGGGTTTCCTAGCAAGTTTGGATTAGCTAGCACTGACCTCCAGAGCTTCAGGCTGTGGTGTTTTTGAGGGTCCCCAGGATGGGGTGAGAGATAAGAATCCATGGATTGAGAATCCATGTTCTCAGAAGGCTGATTTATTATTTTATGATATTATATGGTATTAAAGAATGCTATACTAAAAAAAGAGAAGGATACAGACAGAAGGCTTTACAAGAATGAAAATGAAAGCTTGTGACTCCTCAGAGCCTCGACACAGCTGATGGTGATTGGTCATTGAGTAAAAACAATTCACATGTTTGGATAAACAATCTCCAGGCCACATTCCAGAGCAGCAAACACAGGAGAACCTGAGGCTTCTCATCTTCCCAGGAGAAGAAATCCTGGTGAAGGGATTTTTCAGAAAATATGACAGTGAACATCAGGCATCTGCCACAGCATCCTCTCCCCCCTCACAGCAGGCACTTCTGGAGTGCAGTGACCATCAGGTCACTGCATCTGTCACTGTTGTCCCAGAGTCCTTCAAAGTTCTGTAACTGATGAGAAGGTTGTGCTCTTTATCAGTTACACTCTCCTGTGACAATTCAGAAAACCCTGCCATCAGTTATTTCTTTTACCATTCCTTCACCTTCTTTCTGGCCACCTTTGTAGATTACTTGATTTTACTCGTGTCTTCTGCTAAGTAAACCAGCCTGCAACTACTTTTTCCCTATTTGTCCCTGTATTCCTATAAGAAATACTATGCATGGTATTTCTGATGCTGTTATGTAGGTCACCTTGGCTTTCTGTGGTATTGCTAGGACTGCACTGCTGGCCTTGCAAATTGAACTCCCCTCAAGGTCCTGAGTGCTCCTTTCAATTCCCTGAAATTTCAGTTCCACCCTGGTTACATGCTGTTTCCTCTTTTCCAGCACTGTGGTGGGTTGACCCTGGCTGCACACCAGGTCTGTCACTCCCCTCCTCAGCTGGAAGGGTGAGAGAAAATGCACTGAAAGGTTCATGAGTTGAGAAAAGCTGAGGGAGAGATCACCCAGCAGTTGCTGTCAAGGTGCCTGGAGCATCTCCTGCCCCTCCTTCCTCACTGACCTGGGTGTCAGCAGGGCTCAGTCTCTCCCATCTTCTCATTCCTCTCTCCAGCTACTATTTCAGTTGTCCAGGTTTTTTTTCCAGTTTTAAAAGTCTGTTATCCCAGAGGTACTCACACATCCCTGCTGTGCCCAGCCTTGGCCAAGCACAGACCCATCCTGGAGCTGCCTGCTGCTGGCTCTGATGCCCATGGAGAAGATTCTCAGAGGAGCCACCCTTGCAGCTCCCTCTGCTACCAAAACCTGGCCCCAAATCCCAGCACAAAGACACAGCATTCTGTTGGTTCCTCACATAATTTCAATTAATTGCTGCATTGCTCTCTCTGAGCACCTTCTCATCTCACCCAGCAGCAGAACCAATCTCAGCCATGCTCTCCCTCACCCTACTGTGCTCCTGCAGCTGCCTAATCACCAGCCATTAGCCCTGACATGTTCTCTGAGGAGCCTCCTGCTTTCCAGCAGAGCCTTGTCTTGTTTCAGGACCCATTTCTCCTTTTCTCAGTGACACTGGGGCTGGAGAGAGCCCCCAGCACAAACCTGCTGAGCACGAGCTGCTGCCTCGCCAGGCAGGAGGCACACAAAACACTTGGCTTGAGCTCCCTGTTAAAGAGAAAAGGAGGAGTGGGAAGAAATGGGGAGGGTACAGGTTTGGAACAGGTGTTTGCAGTGTGAGCTGTGCCTTGCCAGAATTATTGATGGGCTCAGAGGTGAGGCAGGTGATGGTGGAGGAGACTGCACCCAGGGGTTGGGACTCAGCTCATCAGAGCTGCTCCTGTTCTGCCTTTGAATTTTAAGGAGATGGAGCTGCAAAGTTATGGGAATAAATTACATGGGACTCCATTTTCTTCATGCTGGAAAAAGGGCCATTCTTTATTCACATTATTCATTTTTATACAGATTTACAGACTTCCTGTGGGACTCCAATTGGTCAGGGGTTTTCTTGCCAGTGACCTTTATTGATAAGTAACAAGTTGTTATTCTGTGTTGATTGGTCACTCAAACTCTCTGTGTCTACATGCAGGGAAGTTGGTTGTGAAAGATAGCTTTCATTTTTCTGTCTAACTGTGTAAAAACAGTTCATGCAGGTGCAAGTTATTTTTTTTACCCAGGAATAGCCTGTAATATATAATATATAATATTATATATATATATTATATTCTATATTCTATATTCTATATAATATATAATATATAATATATATATTGTATTCCCTGTATAGACTTCTAATTCTGAAAATGTTAATTTACTCATGGAATAAGGGAGAGTTTTGTATGGAAAAACGCAAAGTTAAATACTGAGAATGAAAAAATATTCATTTTCCTTTATGGACAAAGGGAAAAAAAGGGAAAAAATAAAAAGAGAAAAGTTATTTCTACCATGAAATAAAAAAAAAAAGACAGAATTGGTTTTTTTTCAAAAACAGGAGTTAAAAAAACTGCCTGCTTTTTAACCCCAGTCAAGCAAGGTCAGTGAGACAGAAGCCTTTGACATAAATCATGTAATAAATTTGTATTACTGTGGTGCCCAAGCTGAGGTCCAGAGTTGCAAAATTTGTGTAAAGGTTTTGAAAGAAATAATCTGGGCAAGTTTTCAGCAAGCCTTAAAATCCAGGGAACTGAAGAGGACTGGCAAAAATCTGGTGTTTCTCCAGATTCTTACATTAAAAATAGTAATCATAGGCTTGACCTCTTAAGCAAAATAAAAAAGCAGCTGGAACACTGTTGAGTCAAAGCAGGATAATCTGAGAACTGCACCCAACACAGGTTTATAGAAAATTAATCTTGTCACAATAACTAAGATTTTTACAAGTTGATTGATGCTGCCCAGTGAGAATTCTTGCCCTCAGTACTTTAATACCATTATAGTTTGGTAGAGTCAGGCTGATTAAATCATTCCCCTTCCAGTGTGGGTAGCATAACTTACTGCCTGCACACAATCACTTTGTTAATTCCTGTTTGAGCCCCTCTTATGTTAATTTGTGATAGATTAATTATGTCCTTTTGTGTGGAGGAAGAGAACATAGGATTAGAAAGCATCTCCTGAGTCATTCCATGTACTCCTGTTCCTCAAATGTGACTTACAGTCACATTTCCTAAATTCATCCTCCTCACTATTAAATTTTTCAGGTTTTCTTGCCCCAGCCATTCCTGGTAAAAGACATCTCACTTCTCTGATGATTACAAACCATCTGTTATGCATTGAAAATTGAACCACGTTGTCTTTGTTCTAATAAAAATCACAATGCCAAAGCAGAGTATTTAATCTGTATTTAAGGACTTTAGACAAAAATAATTTGTATTGATTTACCCTTCTTTGCCAGTAAACTCAATGATTCACTGTTTTTATTAGACTCTGGGTTTTTTGAAATTAAAAGAATGGAAACATAGGTACACAGAGATGATGTGGTGCTGAATCAGTCTTGTTAAAATAAAATGTGTTATCAGGTCATTTTAACCAGTGCCTGTTGCCTCACTTCATTATTCTTCATGTTAAATCTGAGACTTTCACAGAGTGTGTATTTCCAGTGAAATTTTTCTCTTGTTTGTAAATGAAACACAAGATGAGGTGAGTATTTTAGTGAGGTGAGTATTTTCTGGTTATTTTAATGACCAGAAACAGAAGAAATCCTCTATAGAAAATTTTAAATTGCCTAAGTGTGAGAGCTGCAAATATCTCATCCAACAGCCTTACTTACCTTTTTTTATTATCTGATAGGAGTATGGGATAATTAAAAACATCAAAGAAAGATGTTCAGGAGGTGTTAAATCAGTTAACAGGCATGCTTAGTCTTTCAGATGCTTATGGTAAGAATTCATCCAGCTTGAGATTGTTCTTGGCAGCCTGCTTTTTTAAATGGGGGAAGATCCATAGGTTGCCCACCCACAAGTGGCCAGCTGTGATCTGGAACATCAGGAGTGTCTGATACCCCATGGAGGCCATTCCATTCTCAGTGTTCATCTCCCAAAACTGAGCCAACCATCTACAGTCTGGGTGTTCAAAATACTGCACAAGTCCCCAGGGATGGATTTTATGTCTCTGGTGTGATTGTGGTATTTGGTTCCAAATTCTTCAGGAAAATTCTAAATCCACATTTTCTGTGTTAAACACTTTTACATCAACCAATTGTCTTTTATTTGCAGTTTTCACTCCTGGCTGCCCTTCCCCTTGTAACATGCTTCTGGTTTTGTTGCTTTTTTCCTGCAGATGCTTTCGTTGGAGGGGTGATTGGCCTCATTTTTGCTTATATTTGCTACAGACAGCACTACCCCCCTTTGGGCAATACAGCCTGTCACAAATCTTATGTCAGCCTGCTGGATCAGAACTCAGTGAAGAAAGAAGAGAGACCCACAGCAGACAATGCTACTGGGCTGCCTCTGGAGGGAATAACTGAAGGTCCCGTATGACTTTGAGAAATGTGCAGAATGAACTTTTAGCCTTCTCACATTTCCTCCAAACTGGTCTCTTAACAGTGGTTCTTAATGTACATTTTTTTCTTTTGCTTCTTTCCTTTTTATAAAGGGAATTTAAATATTTTATTTTGAACGCCATGGTACCATCATACTTTTAAGGCTAAATTTTCAGTTCGTACTGATTTGCTGAATTATCTGTTTTCAGTCTACTGCAAGCAGGTAGAACTACTCAAGGGAAGGGGAAAGAACATTATTAAACAGAATTTCGTGTGGAGAATGGTTAAAAGAGTAATTTTGAGCTGTGGTTGAGCACATACTAGATCTGGAAACAGATTTTCTGAAGTACTGGGTATCTTCTACAAAGTTCTGGTCATCTTCAGCACTCATTGATTTCGGTGGGTGGCAAGTGCACAGAGCACTTTTCATCAGGTGTTCAACATCTGTGATTTGATAATTTAGGGCATCATCCTTATGTTTATCTTGCTGCCTTCTGACATTAACAAAAATCACCACGTGCTGGTGGAACTTTCTATTAATTGTCAAGTTTTGCCAAGGTTGTTCTGAGCTACTAATGACTGAGAAGTTGAAAGGTGTGGCTGGTGAAGTGCTTGTGAGAGCCAAGCCTTGGGCATTAGTAGCTCCACAGGATGATTCTCACTTTCAAGAAGCTCCATGCTGTTAAAATTGCCAACTAAGAACAACATACAGGATGGATTAGAAACTTGGTATTGCACCATCAGCAATTTTTGAGAACTCTTGCAGTGTTTACCTTCAAAACAAATTGGAAAGCAAAGAACACCCATTTCATTTAACAAGCTGAAGTCTTTCAAACAGGTGTTTAAAACCCCCTAAGACTGGGAGGATAAAGAAACACAAAGTTTTCTGTGGATCTCAGTGTGCCATGCTCATGCTTGTGTAGTGACTCACTGCAGCATTGGTGACCTGAGGAAATGCAAAGATTCTCATTTGTGACTTTGGGCGCACAACCACGAATGCTTGCGGTGGTTTCCAGCACTGTAACATGTCCAGAGGAAGGCTGGAGACAGTTCTCCACCAATCCCATCCCACATTTTCAGCTCACCATGCTCTTGGGCATGGTGCTTGCCAAGGTTGGTACCTGAATTGGAACTGACCTGAATCAAACCACTGTTGGTATGGAGAAGGGTGACAAGTGTGTGACCGGAGTTAATTTATTATCAGTAGGATTCTGTCTGTTAGGAATGCACTATGCAGTATACATCACATTCCTGTGAGATGATGTACCTTTGGATGGCAGAATGTCAGATTCCAGGTTTTTTCTCCTTAGGTATCCTGTGAAAAATGCAGGCAAAATATTCCGGACCACACCCTGGCAGTTGAACATTCCTTGGAGCAATCAAGATAATGTTGATCAACGACCACAATTACGGTGCTTCAGACTGGAGGAGACTGCTGCCATGATTATAATTTCTGTGTTCCTGTTGGAATATGCATCAGCCTCGTAGACATTTTGTGATTCAAACAGCTCAATGTCTTTATGTAAGGCTTGTCATTTACTTTCCTCAAAGCAAAGCTTTGTAGATTTAATTTTTTTTTTTTTTGAGAAGAGCTGCTTCCTGATTGGCAACACTTGAATTTTTATAAAAAGCAAGTAAATTAGGGTCCCCTAAAAAATAAACCTAATAACTGTGTACAAGAGGATGCAACGTTGCTGTGTGTAAATTTATATGATATTTGGAAATGGCTATAAATAGGAAGTGGCATTGAGGAACAGAAGGGTAACAGGAGTGAACCCAGGAGGTTCTACAGAAATCAGAAAAAAGCAAAGCTGGTACAGTTTAACTGAGCCAGAGGGAGGATGTTTCACTTACAGAATTCTGAGCTCTACAGCAGAGGCAGTTGAACTTAGCTGTGGTTATCCTGGTGAATATACAGTAATTCACAATACCAGCATCAGCAAAGCAAAATTACTTGGCATTTGCACTGGATTTGAGAGAACACTCCTCTGGTGTGGTTGAGATCTTATTCTAGAAATCCACAGAGTTCAATGGAGGTCTAATCTTCCTACAAAGTTTTTAAACCATCCTACAGAATTCTGTAACAAATATAGTTTTCTATTACTTCATGTGGGAGGATTACTGAGAGCCCCTGAGCCCAGGGTAAGGCTTAGCCATTAGCTCTTTCTTTCAGCAGGAACCCTAGTCTTCCAGGTTATATGCAAATGTGAAAAAAAGAATAAATCTTCAATCAAAATTAGAAGTTTAATACTGATGCATAGAGCATTTTGCATGTTTTTATATAGATTTGGCTTATTCTCAAAATGGAGTGGGGCATTCTAACTGTGCTGTACACATTCTCAGTATTTTTATGGCTTTTGGTACAGACAGGCTGTCTTTGGGAGGAGGAAAAGCTCTTCCAGCCCTCAAGTGAGTAGTGGCTAATAAAGGATTGGAACATGAAGTGTAATACAGCATAAAAACTGAGATTGCAGGAGGAATTGGTGACCTCAGAAAAGCAGTAAAGAATAACACATTTTAATGGGAGGAATTCAATCGAGAGTCATAAAGTAGACAATGTAAAAGGTTTGATTAAAATGTAATTAAAATTATGAAAGACTTAATGGAAGGAAACTTGTGGAGGGATCTGTAGGTGCCACAATCACCAGTGCAAAGTCAGCATAGGGAAGGCATTTTTGTGGATCAATGTATTTTAATCTCATGCTTTCTCAATGTGAAGGAAGTGTAATGTTGCAATGCACCAATAAAACAACACATGAATGTGGGTTTGTACATCTTTGTGTTATCTTTTTTTTGGGAAGAATATAATTTAGCAAGTTGTTCTCACTAATAAAACATGCAGAGCATCACACAAAAAAAAAAGCCCTAAAGAAACAGTGTTTGATAAAGAGTCATTACTGATGCTGTTAAAATGGAACAGCCTCCCTCCTCCAAGCAAATTAATGCTCTTCAGCTTTCCTCCAGGCAAAGCTACAGTGTAAGACTGCAAGGCTGAAATTCTGCAATTGTTACCCAACAAAACCCAACAGGTTCCTTCCCCTGGTCCCATTCCATATCCCAAATAACCCTGCAAGTGCCATATTTAATAACAAACGTGGTTAGGCTGGAACAGGAGGACAATATCAAAGCAAACACAGCAGGGATATCCTGAAACCATGAGACTGGCAACCAGCAAAATGTTCCCACAGTGGCTGAAATCTCAGGTACTGGGTTAGGAATAGAGCATTTGTGCTGATTCATTCAGGTTTTGTTGCTTTTTCTAATTTGGCCCTCTATCTTTTTTTTTTTCCCTGTGCATAGAACAAATTATCTCTATTCAATGAGAAAAGAGAACCTCATTTTCCTTCTTTCTATCCATGGCAAAAAATACTTGGCTGTGGATTGGGGGTTCAAAAAATCCCCAAACCTATGAAAAAGCCATATTTTTGATTTGTGGTCCTAAAATTCTAATGACTTTGGGAGAACTGCTCTGGATCACTGAGCAGATCACATCCTGTAGGTGGAATAAACCTTCACATGGGTTTTTTGTCTTAAAATTGCTAAGCAGGACCACGTTGTTGGACAGGCATAATCTGAAATCAAATTTCTTTTTACTCTAAGCCATCTTTGCAAGATAAACAGTCTCACCTGTACCAGAGTACACTCCATACTCATCTGATAAGCAGAATGCCTACGTTGCTGTCCTAAGAGGCTAAAATTGAACTAGAAGTTTCCAGTGGGATGCACCCAGTTTAATTCAGTTTATTATACAGAGAACTCCTGTTCTACAGGTGTGCAAATTACTCTCTGCTCAGGAACTTGCCCTGAACAGAGAAAAAACATTATCATTTTGCCAATAAATTAAAATTTGCTCAACATTTATTAAATTAAAATGAAAAGACTGGGTAGGTAACTCCAAATGCACTGAATTAACTGAGATTCTTTTTGCAGATGCTAGAGGATTTTTGCTGAAACTTGCAGAAATAACAAAAAAAAAAGCATTCAAACTGGTCCCAGATAACTATAATGAAAACATCTGAGTTGCAGCCAATGTATGCTGAATTTGGAGAAGTGCTCATTAGTATTTTCTGAAAAAAAACAACTTTCCAAAGGGAGAAGCAAGAGGCATTTGGGATAACCCACATTATATAATCTGAGTAGCAAGGTATGAATGGGGCGTGAAATAGAAAATCCTCTCTCAGTGCTTTGCCTGGGTGAAAACAGCAGAGTGATGCATTCAGCCAGTTCAGGAGGACTGCAGAAAGTCAAGCATGAAATACAACTGAAGCAGCTCCAGAAACCTTAAACCTTTGGACTGAGTCTCTTTGTTAGCTTGCCAAAAAAGCTCTTAATTTCACTGGCAG
Organism: Haemorhous mexicanus; assembly: GCF_027477595.1. Lineage (NCBI taxonomy): Eukaryota > Metazoa > Chordata > Aves > Passeriformes > Fringillidae > Haemorhous > Haemorhous mexicanus. The sequence goes on from NC_082347.1 coordinate 37,723,928, forward strand.
ATTTGCAGCAGCCCTGCATTATTCTACTAGATTTTAATGTGGTCTGAAACAAGTTTATTCCTAGGGGTAGATGGAGCTGGGCACAAGGACACTCTGGTTTTTATAAGTGATTATCTATGCCTTGCTTTTATTTGGCCTCTTCACAGATGTAATTGTGCTTTTTAGTTCCAACCCACAGCACTGTGCTCTCTGAGCTCCTTTGGGTCCCTGGTCCTTTCCATCTGCAGAGCAGGTTCTCTCCTGGTGGTGAGAAGGGGAAGGCAGTTGATGGTGAGATGTGCACACCTTCTGGATGGTGTCTGTCTTCCTTCCTTTTCATCTTAATTAGATTTCCAAGTTTAATTAATGTACTTATATATGAGCAACATTCACCCACCAGACAGAGTGTAGCTCCAAAAAGGACCAGATGTCATTGCAGAATTGCCCAACTGAATCCAGACAAGCTCCAGCCAGAGAGCTCAGGTTGCCACTGTCCAATACACAGAATTTCTCACTTTTTAAGCCAAAGGGCATTTAAAGAATTTTAAGGGTTTTACAGCTCTTAGTTGTGGCATTTTCAGGGTCTCCTGTCATGGGGAGGAAATTATGAATCTGACTCCATGTTCTTAGAAGGCTAATTTATTATTTTATGATATTATATTTTATTAAGGAATGCTATACAAAAACTATACTAAAGAATAGAGAAAGGATACTTACAGAAGGCTTAAAAAGATAATAATTCAAAACTGGTGACCTTCTCCAGGTCCCAACACAGCTGGACTGTGGTTGGTAATTAGGTTAAAACAATTCACATGAAACCAATTAAACAACCACCTGTTGGATAAACAATCTCCAAACACATTCCAAAGCAGCAAAACACAGGAGAAGCAAATGAGATCATATTATTTTCCTTTTTCTCTGATGCTTCTCAGCTTCCCAGGAAAAGAATCCTGGGCAAGGATCTCATGGGATTTTTATTAATTGTTTTTGTGTGTATCAGGGTGATTAGGAGAAAGGAGTCCCCACTCTATTGAAGGTGATATTTACAAATCATTTATTGCTACTCAACAGTCTGTTGAAAAATATCTCCTGTACCAGGCTGAATACACAATTCTGTTGTGTTAGTCTGTATTCTGTTCACACCAGCCCTTATCAGCATGGCAGAGCATTTGTGTATACAAAACCCATTTCATCTTCATTCCCAGCCCAACAGGTTGAAGCCACAATGAAAGTTTCAGATGTGAGCTCCTGCTGAAATCAATATAACACAGTAAATAAGGAAGGGGAAAAGAACATTACAGCAATGTCACCACGTCACTCTAATCTGAGAGGTGTAAACTTGTCCAGAGAGTGAATGTGATGGGATTCATATCTGCAGCATTGTTCAACAAAGATAAAGCAGCTTCAACATCCTCTGTCACTGAGTGTGGCAAAGACTGGAGCTGGCTTCCTCAAACAAATCATTGCACAGGTAAAGGGAGAGATCATATTTCTGAGGCTTGTTTGGGAAACAGGAATTTCATTTCATAAAGGTTGGGAAATATTTTTAATTTCTTGTGTTAACAAAATTCATAATTTTAAGGACATGATAATGAAAGAAACATAATCTTTTGTTACATCTCAGTGTATAAAGACTTTTGCCAGCCTGTGGGAGAATGATTTCCACCCTTGCTCTTTTAAGGCTTCCAACCTTCTGATGTCAAGAAATGCCCAGAGTAAGAGAGTTATTCTTGAGTGGGTAAATTGCTCCTTCCTAATTTGCTCCTTTCCTAATTCCATTCTGGTCTGAGTAGCCTCCCTTGGAATTTCAGTGCAACACCTCTGCTTCTGTGAATTGTCCTGATGGGAAAGGGTCTCACTTTGATTTTTGACCAGTTTATTTTCAGCATCAGCTGAAGTCTCCTGGTTTTAAACACTGAAGGGAAACTCCTGTGCTGCTGCCCCCAAGAGGGGTGAGCACAGCTGATCTAAGTTTTCAGTTCAGGCTAATGGGGAACAAGGATTTTCACACAAAACCCCAGTTCCTGCAGCAACTTTTGGGTGAGAGCTGGCAGGGGAGGCACAGAGAGCTTGTGGATGGTGCAGGAAGAGATGATGGTACAGGAACTCATTATCAGTAAGTGGATTTACATTTTCCATGAAGTGATGAAAGCATCCTCTGCTGTATTTGGGGGTTCCCAAAGTAAATGGCAATAAATCAGTTGTGAGTGCATTCCAGCTGGGAATTTGTGAAGTTTAAGCACTGCAAGGTTTAGTATGGAGAAACTGTAGAGCAGCTTCTGTGCTAAAGGGGGAGCAGAAATATTGACCTTTTTTCTGTATGGTCCTTACTTTGACAGAGGTTTCTGCAGCAGGTGATAATGCAGAATTATCACCTAAGAAACTTTTTCAGCTTTTTTTCCCTTAAAATCAGTGTTTGTGTTCTCCTATCTGCCATTAAAAAGGGCTAGATTTTAACACAAGGTTTACTGGCTTATAACCAATCAATATTATTAATCTCTTCCATCCCTACTTTTATCAAGTGATTATACTCAAGAAGCCAACGGGGTTTTTGAACACATATTTATTTCATACTTCAGTATTTAATATTTACATTTCTCAGGAGTTAAAAAGAGCTGTAATGCAAATAAATACATGTTTAGCCATAATGCTGTCCTTGCAGAAATGAAGAGGAAAAGTTACACTAGTTCTTCTGCCATCTTTCTGTAACACTCCAGTGGGGAGAGCATGGTGAAATGAGTTTAATGGCACTGGTAATGGCTATGCAATAAGAAGCATTTACAAAGCAGTAAATGCAGCCATGAAGAGCAGTGCTTACAAGGTAAATCATAGCAGGAGTGCCTCGTTAGGCTGTGATAATGCACTAAATAGCCAGAGTCAGTGCAATAATTAATATTGCTGTTCAGAATGATGATCTGCAGCCCCCTCCAAACCTGGGGGGGTAAATCCTTCATGAGGGGCTGAGTTTGCTTTCCTCTGCTCTGCCTTTGCTGATATTCACCCAGCTACATCAGCATCATGAAGAATTTGCTCAAACACCAGAACTAACAGGTGCAATAGGATCTAAAACCATCCCCTGACGTGAATTTCAATGGCTTTGCTGAGAGAGAGGGGGACAAAAATATATTTTGTTGTCAGCTGAGGTACACTAAAAGCTTTTCTGTCACTTCCCTGTCCTGATGTATTTTCACTTAGCTTCAAAGTGAGACAAGAGGTGTAATTGAGTCTCTGGGTTTGTTAAAGGAATAAAGGTTAGGTCCAGAGGGGGCAGCTGATCACACAATGCTCAGGGGAGTAGAGAGAGATTCACAGCACTTCTCTCTTCTATCCCTGCCCCCAGTGTAGCATCACAGCCTGTATTTTATGGTCCAGTGGTGTGTTTTCAGGAAACACACCATGCTTTTCTTCAGGCTAAATTGTGTGTTTATGTTTTGGGTCATTTCTAAACCCTTGCATTAGTGCCCCCAGCAACTTCTGTGAGCTAGGGCTGTGACACAGGAAAAGTCTGAAAGCTGAGTTTTAAGGTGTGAGGTTTAAAGTGGTCTCTCAGTCTCTGCAGTGTGCAGTGATTGTTATTAAACAGTGATCCCCCAAGGTGATTATTTGAGAGAGAGGTTCTCCTGCAAGCCCTCACTATTTCAGTCAAATGATAGTTTCTTTTTTTGCTTTCAGCAGTGCAGGGCACACAGCTGAGCAGTTCAGGGTCTACCCAGAGCTGGCTCATGTGAGTGGGGTCTGAGCCAGGTTTCTGTCAACATCAGCCCTTAAATGAGGTTTAGGGGCTTTGGGCTTTTTTATAACCAACACACAACTCTGTACTTAGATCACTCCAGAGGAAGTTTTAAACCTACAGCTGCAAGTGAATCCCTGATTAGGACAAATGCAGATATCTGCCTACAAACCTGACAACGAAAAGTTTCTATTAAAATTAATGTGGTGATTAGGAAGAAGAGCTTCTTTGATCACTGCTGAAATCAGTGGAGGCCAAATCAAGTTGGGGGATCCTGGCATTAATACTGTGCATTATTTTCTGTGAATTTGTCTGTAGGAAAGTGAGCTGGCAGGCATGACAGAGCTCCTAAAAACATCAGCATAAACTCAAAATAGTTCTTTATGTGAGATAAACTCGCCTGAAATCCAAAAGTGGGTCAGTCAAATTGTTCCAGTTCAACAAATCTTAATGTCAATTATTCAAACTGGTACTCAAGGTCTGATATAGGCTCTCACTCTTTCCTGCTACCCAGTAAATGCAGGTGGGGGATGGATGTTCATCTGGGTTGGACATGCCTTGAATCACCTTTATTACCTATGAGGGTTATTTTTTTCTGATTTTTATTGATTCCTGATGCCATCCACAGGACATGAGAGCTACTTTCATCCCTCAAGCCCTTTCATCTTTCCTTTCACTCTTCTGACATTAAACCCCAACAGGCAGGAGCTGGTTTTTGGTTCATTCTTTGTTTTATTATTTGTTTAAACGAGTCCAGTGTAAGCACCTTCCTCTTTCACATGGTGTGTTCTGAGGAAAATATTTTTGTCCTGCTGGATGAGTGGCAGCATTTCACAAAACGTCTGCATGAATATCATCAGCTTAGAGAGAATTTGTTTGCACTGAGCATTACAGAACTATCCCTGGGATACTCTCTGGGTGTCAGGGAAGTATCTCCCATCCCATGGGAAAGATTATTTTTGTCCATATTATTATTTTTATCTGTTATTATTTCTATATAATCTTATATATATTAATTATTTTTATATTAATATATTGCTTTATCTATCATATTATTTTTATCTATTATTTCCCTACCTGCAGCAGTGGTTAGAGACCTGCTCTACCTCAATACAAGCAGGAAGGGCTCTGCTGACATTTTTCCCTCCCTCTGGCCTTGATCTGAAGTCATTCATTATTTTAAATCACTTCTGGAAGAACACCTTTAATTTTTCCAGCTTCATGCCTCCTAGCAGAAAAACATCTCTAAACTATTTTATTGATGCATTTGTGAGCTTCTCCTCTGTGTATGCTCCAGGACAAGAACATCTGGAAAGCTGCAGACAATGGCACTAATAAATTATCCTGCAAACTTTTTCCATCCCTCAAACCATGCAGACTGAGTTTGGGTTGCTCATTTGCAAATGAGCCTGTCTCTGCCTGGCTGGATGGATGTTCTGTAATGACTCCCTGGCTCCCAGCTCCAGGCCATTTAGGATGTGGTGAAACTTCCTTTTGTCTCTCTAGCTGCTGGCCAAAATTGAAGTCAGAGCAATGGGTAAAGTACAATAGTGTTGTACAATGTGACTGCAGCAGGAAATCTGACCCTGGACCTGTAAAATATCTGGCAAAGCTTAAAATGGAGAGAAAATAAAATAAAACCCCAGGAACCAAGGCAGTGCAGAATGGAACTAGCTCTCTGAGTACCTCTGCACTAGAAAGGAGGCATCTCTAATTTATTTTTTCCTGTTTATTAAATTTCATAGAACCAAATGTTCCATTTCTCCAGTCAACCCTTGCAGGTGACATCAGTATTTCTCAGGTGACCACCAGAACAGAATGATTTAAAGTGAATATTACTTCATAAAACCAAAATTAATTGCTCAAAGAGTGACATTTTCATGGCAGCACATTTTGTAGCCTGCTTATTTGAGCTCTACTCAGAGGAAGCCTGAATGGTGCTATGAAAACAGATCCTTGCTGTGTCTCTGGAGAGGGAAGGGTTGGCACAAGTGAAGATCCTGAGGAGCCTGGACCCCTCTGGGGCAGGCTGGGCACAGACATCCTGTGCTCGAGGGGATTCTGCCTCCTGGGCAGCAAAAGCACCTGATGGGTTTTGGCAGGAGCTGTAAATTTTGGCTTCCTAAGTGGTGCTTCTGTACCTCTGGAGATTTTACCAACAGTTAATGTACAATCAGCTTTTATTTCCTCATTAATTTGGCCTGAATTATCCAGCACAGATTATATACTGAAAATTAAGTCCCCAGAGTGATAAGTCTGGAAACACCCAAGAAAAAAAAAATCCATCAATTACTTGGAAAAGTTGGCTAAGTAGCCAACATTAATATTTTCTGGTGAATTTTAATGACCAATGGCAGAGCAATCACTGTAATAGGGCAGCTCTTGCATTCCAGAGCAGCTTAAGCAGCATTTCAGCTCACTTATTGCTATCAGGCCTGTGTTGGGTAGGTTTGGACTGGATATATAGAAGAAATTCCTGGCTGGGAGGGTGGGAGGCCCTGGCAGAGGTGTGGCTGCCCCTGGATCCCTGCAGTGCCCAAGGCCAGGCTGGATGGTGCTGGGAGCAGCCTGAGACAGTGGGAGGTGTCCCTGCCATGGCAGGGGTGACACTGGGTGGGATTTAAGTTCTCTCCCAACCCAAACCATCCCGTGGCTCTGTCAGCCCCCAGGGCTCTCCCTTGGAGCTCGGTGGCTCCTGCAGGGCTCAGCCCCCCCAGCTCTGCTGCAGGGACTCCCCAGAAGTGCCAGCACTGGAGGTGACAGCTGCCCGTGCTGCTGTGTGAACATGGCCAGGAGAGCCAGCCCCAGCTCACCTCTGGGCACTGAGGCTGCCCTCAGCTCTGATGAGGGGCTGCAGGGCTGCCTCAAGAGCATTCTGACATCTGCTGAGAGATTTTCCATCGCTGCTGAAGCCTGGCAGCTCAGCTATTTCCCAAGGCTGCTCTTCCCAGCTTTTTACATTACTGGAGTACTTGTCTCCTGCCTGCTCTTACACCACTTGCCACCTTGCTTTCTGGGGTGTCTGGGGCAGCAAGCACAGCTCAAAATAGATACTATGAATTTGATATTTTGTTAAAATTATTTTTAGGGATACCATCCATAACCCCAGTATAGTAGATGCAGGTGATCCCCCAGCCAGGGAATAATGTGCTCTGACTCCATGATTCAGGAATGCTGAACAATTGCTTTATTAAGCTGTATTGTATTACACTAATACTATACTGAATTACACATTAGAGATACAGTATTAAATACTACACTGAAAGAGATACTAAAGAAAAACCCATGACTGTCTGAGACAGCCAGGACACAGCTTTGAGTGACTGGCTAATCACTCAAAACAACTTTCACCTGTGTCCAAAAATCACTTTGGGTAAACAATCTCCAGAACACATTCCACATGTGCAAAACAACAGGAACAGTGAATAGAGCCAAGAATTGTTTTCTCTTCTTCTCTGTGCTTCTCACTGCCTTTCCTTAGGAGAAATTCTTGGAAATTTGTGCCTGCTGCACAAATTGGAGGCAGCAGAATGTGTTCCTCTGTGCTGGGGATCCAGTTGGGTGTGTAAGCAAACAATCAGGTTCTTTTTCTTTAGGAGCAGGGGAGTTGAGGGCTTCAGGGACCACAGAGATCCCTTCAGCTCTGATCTCTGCCTGCTCTCAGAACCCATCCTTACTCTCTGCATGGGAAGTTTTATTTCCCTGCTTTTCTAATGACCTCTAAGGGTTCTAATGAGCCCTTTTCCTCCCCATGGCAGCCACCATATTTTACAAAACCTCAATAAGCATTTATTTCCCAAGTTTCAGCAGGAGCTGGCTGTTTGCTCTCTCTTGCCTGAGGCATCCCTGGTACATTCCCCAGCATCCAAACCATCACACAGGCCACTGCTCTTGCACTCATAACCACTTGCAGCAATGTTTGCTGCTTTTCATCAAGGGTGTCACGTTGGGTGCAGAGCAGTCTCTCTGCTTTATTGGTTTCCTCAGGAATAAGTGCTCCTAACCCCGGTGTTGCTCTCTCTGCTGCTTTCCAGCACACTAAAGCAGATGCTTTTTGCCTTGCAGCTTTGCAAAAGCTGGTGGAAGAAGGCAGTGCTGTCATTAACCCCTTTGGCAGCCAACTGTGCTGCAGTTGTTCTGTTTGGGGGTTTGTGCTTTGCCTTTCTTGTCAATCTCTTGGATTTCTGCACTTAGAGAACTGCCAGTTGTAGCTTTTGTTTGTTTGCTCTTTTTTCCTTCTGTTGTATTAATGAAGTTCCCCCTGCGTGCTCAGCTTAGACCTCCTCACTGAGTAATTTTTATTTTCCCATTGCATTTCTAGTTCCTGGTCTGTGAGGACTGTGTCCCCTTGGCCTTGGAGGTGCTGATTGCCTTGGTAGGAGCTCCTTCTGGACCAGCTGCATTTCTGTGGGGCTTTTTTCCTTTCTCACCACAGTAAGGTTCCAGAAAGGACTTCCTCAGCCAATACTGTAGGATTTTTTCCATTCACTTTGATTGGTGAAATGGAAGAAAACATCAGTGCTCCCTTGGCTCAATTTAGATGGAGCTGCTTGCATCCCCTTTTCTTCCATTCTTCCAAGGTTTTAACTGCCATCCTGCTACTTCTGCTGTTTCCTACTCACAGAGTTTTTGTTAATGAGATTTGTTCCTCCTAGCTGCTCATTGGGAACCACCAAAGGACACTGGCACAGGGTTCCATGCTGAAATCCTGCCTTCCAGCTGAGGGGTTGGGATGAGGTGAATCAGATGCTTGGGAAAGGCACTTGCCATTTCCAACTCTGTGCCTTGTCTGCCTCTTCAGAGGGAGCAGGATTTTTACCCTGAGGATTGCCTGAAATCCCATTACAAAAGAAAGACAAAGAGTTAGATGGATCCCTACAAAACAATTCTAACATGGTCATCTTACCTCTGGGAAATCTAGTGTAGCAAGAGATAATTTAATACTTAGTTAGCCCCTATTTCCTCCTGATTAACACCACCTTGAGGTTGCTAATTGTCTCAGAAAATATATGTACTGCAGTGATAGTGTGCCTGTGCTTTCTGACTGCCTCCAAGGGCAAAAATATGTTTGTATTACCTGATGGTTGAGTGGAGTTCAATAGATATTATTGCTGTGCCAGTCAATAAAGAGATGAGCAGAAAGGCTTACTGCAAATCGTGTGTTTGAGGAGAGTCAACTCATTAATCTAATTATCTACAAGCCCTCTAAAAATGTGTTATTGACTGTGCTTGCTGAAGCACCAACTCAAATAGAGGAACTGCACACACTGAGCTGAAAATCCCTCTCCATTCTGGCAGAGCAAATTCCAAATTATGTCACAAATTCCCATTCCCACTGCAATGCAAAGGGCATGTGCTCCCTGTGTGAAGGAGCCAAGAGGTTCTGAGGGAGAATGAGTGGGGAAAGCAGGCACCCACCCCCAGAAAAGTGATCTTGGGTTATCTTGGTCTGTATGCAAATCATTTGCTGATTACTGCCCACCTAACACAGCCAGTTGTGCATTTTAATGGCACGGCCATTTTAGCTCAGTAAAATATAAAATGCTGAGAAAGCAAACACATGGGGTGTACTGTGCTTTGTAATTATGAGACTTGGAGGGGCAATCTTAAGGGCCACAAGCACTGGGAAGTTCTCCTTTTACCAGGCCCCCTCCACAGTTTGTGTTGACCTTTTTAGAGGAGAAACAGCATCTGTCAGGGCAGAGAAGTGACCCTGACCCTAAGGGAAGCCTGGAGATGCTCCTTGGGACAAACAGACACCAGGCAACATTTGATTTCAATCAGCTTCATCCCTGAGGCAGTTTTGAGCTTGAATAAATTGAGCATAAAATGCAGAATTTGGCTCTAGGTGCTGGCACAGCCAAGGAAGTCAGAGAACAAACCTCACAGGGGAGCATGTTGGGTTCAGGGGCAACCTTCAGCACTTGGCAGGCTACTTTAAAGCAAATTTTGCTGATTTTTTTCAGAGCCAGGAGGGCTCAATGAAGAGTTGCCACTGAACAGCCCAATAAAGCAATAGCCCATGTGAAAATATGGGCTTTCAGAGTGAGGATTTAAAAGTAACCCCAAGAAGGATGGATGTTTCTTTCCAGAGCACACAAAAGGTTATTAGCTCACTGGGGACTTTGTAAGGGAACTAAAAACTGAGGAACATGAAATTAAAATTTCACATAAGTGCACAGGATGATTGGTTTTATTAGCTTAGCTTTATAGCTTAATTAGAAGAAATCCTTTCCCCTTGCCAATAATACTAATTATAAAGATCTTGATACTTTAATAAATACTCTGGGTAAGGAGGTGTTATTCTTAAGGAATATTATCATAAAATCAGGGAAGGGTTGAGTGGAGAAAATGGTTTTAGGGAGAGCTCTAAACCATCACACTGTAGGCCATAGAAGTGGTGTCAAGTGAGCTGAGATGATTTTCCCAGCAAGTCAAAGAATATCTCAAAGCTTGGCCCAAAATAAACACAGGCATCTTTAATAATCTACAGGAACATATTTAAAATCAGAAAAGGGAACTGACAAAGTGCTGAAAGCCAGTTTCACAAGGGAGCTTTAAAAATGCACCTGGAGCTCTGGTGAGTGCATGATTTGGGCCCTGGAACCCTCTGCCTGCATGTTCTAAATGGATAATTTTGCTTCTAATGACACATTTGTATTCAAACAGAGACTTAAATCCTCCTCAGCTCTTTTGGGCTTGCAGGTAGGGGCTCCAGTACAAAACAAACAGATGAGCCTTCAATTTTCAGGCTATTGCAAATTTGAACTTAATTAATAGTCTCTTATCTCTAATTTCTTGCAGTCTGTAAAAGGTCTGCATTAAATATTTAACTTTGTCCATCATGCTAACAGAACAAAGTCTGTATTTTTTCCTTCTGTAAAGTTCTCCAGTCTGAGAGATATTTGAATTAGGAATAATTTCTAATATATTATTTGAAGTTTGCATTTAAAAAAAGACTTCTCCAGATTTCAGTCTCATGTAGTAACTTATTTATTTCAGATCTTGATTTTCATTATTTTGCTGTCTTATATATACAGAAATTTGAAATTGTTCTGTTTTCTCATCATTAACTAGGAGAGGTGTAGTTCTTGTATAGTTAAATGTAGCAATTTTTTTTTTTAAATCCATTAATTAGGAGACATTTATGTCATTCATGTCATCAGTTGTGTGATATGAATTGCTGTTACTGGGTGTAAACTGTTTTAAACAACTTCCAGAGTCTGTCTCCTATGGTTTTATCCTGGTAACCTGTGTCATACAGAGCTTTCAAACCTTTAACCACTTTTTTAGTAAAATTCTGACTAAGGTAGCTCAAAGCCTTGCACCCACATATTTTATTTTGAAGGAAGTGATGTGGAGCAGCCAAATCCTGGAACTCCTGAAGTTGATAGGTAATTCGGGTGAAATTTCAGAATATCTGGGTAGATTTTGCATTTGTGTTGCAAATATAGATTTGTTCTTCATTTGTGCTGAAAGACTGAATGAACCTATTCTTCTGTCAAAATAAGCCATGGCTTTGTATCAGGTAATTTGATTAAAAATTTAAAACCTGTGAGAGGGACAAAAAATAACTTACAGAGCCAAACTTGGTGGCAAAAATGGTATATTCACCATGAATGGTATAAATGGGATATTCACCAGCACATGGTGGCACATAATGGTATAAGTGGTATATTTGCCATAAGTGGTATAAATGGTGTATTCACCATAAATGGTATAAGTGGTATATTCATCATAAGTGGTATATTCACCATAAATTGTATAAATGGTATATGCACCATAAATTGTATAAATGGTATATTCACCATAAATGGTATATTCACCATAAATGGTATAAATGGAATATTCACCATAAGTGGAATATTCACCATAAGTAGTATAAATGGTATATTCACCATAAATGGTACATTCACCATAAATGGTATAAGTGGTATATTCACCATAAGTGGTATAAATTGTATATTCACCATAAATCTTATATTCACCATAAATGGTATAAATGGTATATTCACCATAAATGGTATATTCACCATAAGTGGTATATTCACTATAAATGGTATAAATGGGATATTCACCATAAATGGTAAATTCACCAGCACATCTGAAATGGATCAAGATCTTGAGAGTTTACTCAAACTCCTCAGTAAGCCCAGAAATGGGAGTAGCATTCTGATTTCTGCAGCCTGCAGGGGCTGTGGTGATTCTGGGGAGGAAGGCTCCATGTGCCAAGGTGAATTTCCTGCAGCAAACACTTCCCAGCCCTGAAAGACACCTGGGCCCAGAGGCAGTGCTGGTCTGGGCCCTCTCCTGACTGCAGGGATATAATCTCTTTGGAGAAAGGGGCATTTCTGTGCCAGTGAATCACACCAAGAGGCTCAGCAGCAGTTTTGTGTCTTAGGAGGGAAATTAATGAAAGGGAAAATGGAAAGCATTCAGATTTTAATTCTGCCCCGAATGTGCTTCTGTTTATACTGCCATTATCTTGGTATTTAAGCAGACTAAGAAAGAAGCTCCCAATACTAAACAATCTTAATAAATTAATTTAAAAACAAATATTAAATTAGGTGAAGTTAGAACAAGTGTATGGAGCCAACCAGGGAATGGGAAATAATACTTCAAAATGTTTATGGAAATGAAGACCAAATACAAGAAAGGCTTTCATTGATTGAGATTGGAAAGGTGATTTTTGTTAATAATTTATTCATTTGACCAGATGAAGGCTGAAGTTTAGGTACAGAAGAGTGAGCAGAGTCACCTGAGGCCATGGCAGGGGTCTGAGGCTGCAGCCCAGCCTGCAGCTGCCCTGTGCTCTGCAGAGTCTCCCCAGGCAGGAACACTCAGCAAATTTACAGGCAATTACTCCAGGCTGGGATTCCTTGGATCATTTACATCCATCACTTGCAATTTGTTGTATTAATTCCACCAGCTCAGCACAAAACCTGGGGATTTATCACAGGACTAACACCATTGCTCATCTCATGATCTCTCCAGTCAGAGCTGCCACCAACTTAATGGCACTGTGAGGAGCTGAGGGTGAACAATTGCCATCAGCAGAGGGGGGACGAGTGAATTCTGAAACTTTGAATCATTTCTTTGTGCACAAATATCATAATGGTTTACAGGGAGCCTTTTAAGACTGAACAGCTACACACAGGAAAAAATACACTTCAATTTCTGAGGGGTTTTTGGCACAAACCTTCAGATGTCCAAGTGTGGAGAGGAGGAACCAAGAGATGCAGATCTGCACCTTCTCTTGTGTATATAAAAAAAGTATCACTCTATCCATAAAATCTCTCTCTCTCTGAATTTCAGGTTTATTTAAACACTCTATAGCAGCAGCTTCTTTAATTGCAAAGGTTTATAGATGAAAAACCATAAAGGAAAAGAAATGAATGGTTTTTGATTTGAGGCTGTTCTGCTCTCTTGCTGCTAAATGCTGCATGTATTAAAAAAGTTTCTTGCCATATTCTGTCCTCAAATGACAAACTTATATTAAATATAGGTGGTTCTTCTGATAAGCACAGCTAACTGCTGGAAGGGAAGGTTTGCAGGAGCTGATGAGAGGGGGAATGGCTCCCTTGATTTAACAGATACTGATTAGCCTAAAAATATTCCCTTAGGATAAAACTAAAAGTAAATGGGGGAGAAATTGGGTAATCATGACCTTGTAGTACTTCAGGATGTGTGTGGACTCAATAACAAGTTTGGTAATTTCTGCAAGTGTGCAGAAAAAAATGACACTGAGGCTAATCAGTGAACAGTTATTGATTAATAATTAGGTGTGTTTGGGCTGCACAATACCAAAAATGGAGATACAGTCTGTTTCCAGAGGTCACTGCCAAAATACATAGTTTTTATTAAGACATCATTGTGAAGGGCCTGATTTCCCTTCTGTGTTTCTGTGCTTTCCAAAGAGATATTTTCTTTAGCTTTTTCATGGTAACTGGTAACTCCCAGAACAGCTGGACACAAACACCTCGAATGTGCTACTTGAAAAGGCAGAAAGCATTTTACAAGTGAAAGGAGGGATGTAAATTCATGGGAGGGTAAAAGCTGGTTTACAGTCTAATGCCAAATATAAATAAGGGAGAAGCTTCAAAAGGAAAATTTTCGGACAATGAGGCAAAAACCCCAGGAAAACACATCTGACCCTACTTCAGTTTTGAAAAGAAGATATGCAGAACTCCAGCTGAATGTGTCTGCACCTTGGATGTGAATCCATTGATTTATGCATGGCAACTGCTCCTTCAAGGAAGGCCTTTTGCCACTGCCTGAAAATTTGCTTTATATTGAGCCTTTCTTGCAGACTTCAGCTCAGAATACTCAATAGAAATGAGAAATATAGTTCAACAGCAAGAATAAAAGAATTATTGAATTTTTCTTGCTGTTACTTTGCACAAAAAAGAGATGGCAATTTACATCTGTGGGTTAAAAGGAGGAAAAAAAAAGGAAAAAGAGTAGGGAAAAGGAGTTGAAGAGATTTTAGTGGGATTCTGAGGAGTCTGACCTCACTGATGTAGGAGAATTCCCTCTCCAGTGGCAGATGAGCTGGCTGGTACTGCCCCTGGGATGGAGGGGGAATAAATTTCAGGGCTGGAAAGGCAAATTCACAAAATTGTTTGTAAGAAGTGCACTTGTAAATGGTTTCCTCTGCTAGTAATTCTTTTTCTAGCCACAGAAAGCTGGTTTCTGGAGCTTTCCTCAAATCCTGGTCACACTGATAAAACTTCTAGCAGCCTGGAAATTGTGGAAATTCAGTGGCAAAGTTCCAATTTCTATCCTACTGTAACATTCAACTTCTTCCCTTTAAGCAAACTAACCAAGTTAGCTCCAGATATTATTTGCTTTTCTATAAATCACTTTGAACTCTGCTGGTGAAAAACACTGCATAAGAGCTGGGTATTATATTTATATATGAAAGAAATATTCTGTATTTAAGACCTGGGCACAATATTTCACACAGTGGTGGTATGGGTGAACATTAACATGAATTTATTTCTGAACCACAAGTTATTTCCCTTCCTGCATCCTGCTTTGAGGTGGGGAAAATGAGGCACTGAAAGATTAAAGCCAAATGAGCTTTTACTTAGTGGCAAGCCCATTTATGGTAGGAATCATAGCTGGTGAGGAAGTGAATGTTCTATTTGTATTTTCTGAAAGATGGGGTTGAAATTTCAGGGTGTGGATGCAGAGTTGGAGGCAGCCCTCTGTGTAACACTTGGGAGAAAATGAAACTCAGGGGATGGGGAGAATGCAAAGGAGCCTCAGAAATCAGGCAGTTCTTCACTCTGAGACAGGCAGTGCACAGGAAAAAAGAAAACTCATTCTGTAGCAGCAATTGCAGAATATTGCACTTGGAGAACATGGAAAACACAGCCAAAATGATCTGTAATGCTGAATATCTGGGTGGATTCTGGAGGGACTTGGGACACCAAGGGAAAAGAATCTGCAAAACTTTGAGCTGCTTATTAGAGGTCTTAAGGAAGACAAGTACAGGCAAGCTGGAGGGAGCTGTGCTCCATGTAAATATTCATTTATGTAGCTGATAAGCTCCTCAGAGGACTTTTAGAAGCTTTTGTTATTTCTTTTTTATTTTCCCCCTTTTTTGTTTTTTATATTCTTTTTATCTGTGATTTTTTTTTCTTTTACTGCAGTGGTGTTTGGATTAATGATTCCTGCAGAGCACAAAATGTTGCTCTTCGTGGAAATCTGGACTTTTCTTTCCATAGATAGTAAGATCCTGTCCAAAATTGCAGGAACTGGTGCTCTCTGGTTTCCCAGTGTCTGTAGAAGGGTTTGGTTGGTTTAAGACTCCCTGTTTTTTTTTTTTAGTTCTGTGCTATACAATGAATGTATTCCCCTTCTCTGCCTGTGAATGTGTTCACCCATTTCTCTCTGTGGACTTCAGGAGCTTCAAAGTGTTTCTTGTTTTTACATAAGGCAGCACAGATGAACTTTCCTGTGATTTAATCCAATAACAAATAATCCTTCACTGGCTGCCCTTCAGTGACACAATTTTCTGTCTTATCTTAACTGATTTGGAGGAAAAAAGGGTCAGTGGAACCTTGCTGGGCTTGGAGAGGACATTATTATTTTCATTCATTATCTGAACAGCTGAGGAATAGAAGAGGTAAAAAGATAAAGTTATGCAAAATAAGTGGTAAAGTGCATGGAAATTATCTCAACAAATTTGATTTGTTTCTCCATTGCATTCTCTCTAGGTAACCACATGATATTTCTTTCAGTTCCTCTTCCCACTGACTAACACAGTAGCTAATGATCTGCTATGTCTAAACAAAGTACAAATATTTCCAAAGGTCTCAATATTTCTTGGCAAGCATTGCATGAAAAGGGATTAATCTGAGCAGAAGCATTTTCTGATACAGAATTAATTTGCTGTCTCCTACAGTGATCCAATATATCAATGAATGAATGTATTCATACATCCTGTGAACACCTTCAAAAGTGGGACATAGAGGGTTTTTTTCCCCCTATTCCTCTGGAAGCAGCTGCAAGCTTCTTTTTTATGAAACCATAACATGGTTTTCATGTCTGGATGCTTTAGCTCCTGGAGGAAAAGGATGGAGTTGGAACAAACCATGGAAGAGAGGAGATTGTTGGGGCTAAACTCTTTGCTAGTGCTCCTCTGGGAGACAGGATCTGAGATTCCTGGGCTGTAACAAGTCAAGAGAATCCATGGAACAGTTTTCCTCCTGCTTTCCCTGTCACCTGAGGAGAGATGCAATTTGCTTCTCCTTTATCCCATCTGTTTGGCAGAGCATCCACAAGCACCTGAGGGAGGTTGTAGCCAGGTGGGGGAAACTCTCATTTCCTTTGCAGCAGCTCAGAACGGCTGATAATTGATCAGAGAGGCACCATTTGTCTGACTGGGAAATAAACAGCACAAAAGAGCTTTAGGCAGCCCTGACAGCTCCTCAGTGGGCTCAGGGAGGAGTGCCAGGAGCCTGGAGATGTCCATCTGTCCATCTGTGCCTGGGAACACTGCTCTCACCATCCTGCTCCTGGCAGGGGGGTTTGGAACAAGAGGATTTTTAAGGTCCCTTCTAAGCCAAGCCATCCCAGGATTTTGTGATACTGAAACTCACTGCTCTGCCTAATGCAAGATATCTGAGAGATAATAAAACATCTTAATTTAGAAGTGTGTCCAAACAGGGGCAGTGAAGCTGCTGAAGCTGTTCTGGAGCACAGGTCCTGTGAGGAGCAGCTGAGGGTGCTGGGGATGCTCAGCCTGGAGAAGAGGAGGCTCAGGGGACACCTTCTCCCTCTCTCCATCTCCCTGACAGGAGGTTGTAGCCAGGTGAGGGGCAGAGTCTTTTCCCAAGTAACAGGACAAGAGGAAACAGCCTTGAGCTGTGCCAGGGGAGGTTTAGATTGGATATTAGGAAAAATTTCTTCCCAGGAAGGGTCGTCAAGCCCTGGGACAGGCTGGCCCAGGCAGTGGTGCAGGCATCAGCCCTGGAGGGATTTAAAAGGGTGGGATGTGCAGATGTGGCACTTGGGGAATGTTTGAGTGGTGGGTTTATGATCTTAGAGGTCTTTTCCAAGGTAAATATTCTACAATTCTGTGATCCCTGTTGCTGCTGCTCTGGGGTGGCTCTCCTGGGGAGGAACTGCAGCAAAGCCCACACTCAGATCAAGTGCTGGAGTTTCAAACCTCTCCTCATTAACTCATTAACTGGGTGGGGGGAGTTCTGCAGCCTGTGATGGGTGACTCAGCTCTCATCTGCTCCTGGACAACTGTCACAGCCCATCTGATTTATGGACTCATTAAACTTCTGCTGCTTGCTCGTGACCAAGACCTCCACACAAATCTGGTGGGTGGTGAATTAAATGCTCTTGTGGGTGTCTGTGGCAGGAGTATTAAAATCCCAGCATTTCTCACAAATAATTCACCTGGCTTGGAGTCATAATAAAAAGTTTTTTACTTTAGTAATAACAATGCAGATACTTCTAAGGCAGTTTCTTTTTCCAGTCCCTTGGAAATAATGGATTCTGCTTCCTTTTACACACAGTCATGAGCAATTACAAGATGGGGACACTACTTTATGAGCCCTTTCCAAATCATTAAAAATACATATATTGAGCTACCCAGTGCTGTAAAACATGAATCACTTTGCAGCTCATGAAAATACTTCTGAAGGGTATAAAAAGTGCCACTATTTCCATTTTTAATTTGTTTCTTTTGTGCTTAAGTGCCTTTAACAATGAAAAGGTGGCAAGTTCTTTTTTTTTTATGCACCAATAGAGCATTAATGAGGCAGAGCCCTTTCCCTAATCCTGGAGTTTTTACTCTGCCTTACAGAAGTCTCTAAGATATCTGCAAGCTTATGTGAAACCAACTCTCTTGCAAGCCTCCATCATTAAAAGTGAAATGTAAATTGGAATGGAAAAGAAAATATGAACTGATTGTTGGAGGTCCAATTTCTGATTGAAAATTGTAGGGCTCCTTTGTTTTCCTCATGGTGTCACAGAAGGAAAGAGAAAATCACTGCAATATCTCAGTTGCAGATCCACAAATGCAGATAAAAACATGAGAAGAATGCAGAGTGGGCATCCAAGATACCAGAAACTAATAGAAATAGTAATGGCAAAAAAGCTGTAGTGCATCACCCTCTTTTGATATATTTGAGCACAAGTTCAGATGGATGTTACACCCATTCCTGCAGTCAAGCTTTCATTTATTTTTATTGAAATAACATTTTCAAGACAAATAAAGTGAGGAGCTGCTTCAAAGTTGAATGGACTGGCTGTATCTGGCCAACCAAATTATCTAGTGTGCAACTGAGAAACATTCTTTCTAAAGAAAAGCAATATAAATAGAAATAAAACCAGCTCATTTCACTATTTACTGAATGACAGGAATGACTGAAATCCCATTTCCTCTGGGCTACCAGAGGACTTTGGGGCCAAGTGCATCAGTTTTGGTTGCCTTGAACATGCAGTATTGTGGGGCAATAAAAACTTGTCCCAGAGTACTTGGGCCAAGCTTGATCACAAGCAGTGAGGTGTGATGCTCCAGGGCACTGAAAAACCCCTGTGTCTGCTGCCTCTGCCTCAGCACCTGGGTTCTGGGGGCAGAGAAAGGAACTGGGGCAGCTGGCAGAGCCTTGAGGTGCACAGTGAGACCCGGGGAGATGGAGAATTTCATCCCAGTTGAGAATATTAGAATATCAGACCACTGGAAATTCCACAGGGCTGCTTTTCTTTCCTGAGTGCTTATTTAGAGGCATCCTGGTCAGACACATTTTCATTTCTCTGTGTGGTTACCCCAGCTGAGATGTGGCTAAGAGAATGGTGAAGAGAATTGTCTGATCTGTGTCAGTGACTCAGCTCCTCTCTAAGCTGGGCTCTGGGCTCCAGCAGAAGATGCAGTGGAGCTCAGACTTGGCACTGGGCATCCCTTACATTTAATTCCAGATGCAGTGTGGTAATGCCTGTCCTGAGCAGCTCATTAAAAGCTGCTCATTTCACTGGGAAATAATGACAGAGTGGCTGAACAGGCTCCAGTTACCCCTGCATGGCACCAGGACATGGCAAGGCAAAGGTGCAGCTGGGAGCTTTGTTCACAGGGGGAGAGCTCGTGTGATCATTCCTAAATGATTCTTCCTGTACTGCCCTTGAGAGGGAAGGAGCTGCACTATGGGATGCTTGACCCTGAATTTTAGTGTATTTAAGTGAATTTTCTCATTTAATTGCTTTTGCAATTTTTCCTTCCCAACACCTGGGTTGAAGCAGGAAGTTCTGCCTGTGAGAGGAGTGGGATCCAGGCTCCCTGTGTGCACAGAGCCATGGCAGGGCTGGCTACCCCTGCCTCCAGCTCTGCTCACTCTCTCTGGGCCCCTGTGCCTTTTCCATGGCCCTGCACCCAATTTGCACACTGAAATGCTGCAATCACTGATGTGCTGCAGGAACCATGCAGAACACTCACAAACCCCCCATTTATTTTAAGATAAATCAGTTGATCTGACCTGGGAACCCTGTGTGAGCAGCTGTGCCACCTTTCACATGCCATGCTCTTTAAACAGCCATGTCTTTGGGCTGTGGCTCTGCTTCTTATTCACTTGCATAATATTAACACCAAAATTAGGTGACACACTCACTCTATCTGTTAGTTGCTCATTCTATTCCCTGATAGCTGGAAAAAGCTGCAGGAGCCAATATTTTCCTTTGAGAAGAGAGCACTGGCAGGTGACAGCTTGCTTCCAGATTGTGGGTGAAAAGCCAGAAGAGCAGCTGGCCCCAGCTCCAGCCTCAGCTGGAACATCAGCAGAGGCAAATCTGAAGAGAAACCACACAATGAGACCCTGGGAGACAGAAAAGTTTCATCCCAGTTGAGAATGTCAGAATGGAAATTCCACAGGGTTGGTTTTCTTTCCTAAGTGCTTGTTGTAGAAATATGGATAAGGTGGATTTCTTGAAGAAGATTTGGGGGAAAAAAAATTAAAATTGTAGGATTGCTTTCCTGAAAACTGAAAAAATAAATACAGATTGAGGTCCTTACTCATCCCAGTGCAAGCTGCATTTAACTTAATATTGACAGAGGCAAATGGCTGAAGAGTTAAAGGTCAGAAAAATAAATTAATTGGGATATAAATTTCTTCTATTTTCTTATTTTACTCCTAATGATGGTAGTGAGAAGATCTGGGCAAGATATTGGCATTGGGGAAGATGTTTTTTGTTGTGCTTTTTACAGAGTGGCACTTTAATGCAATGATGAGGGAGAATGAATCAGTAATTAAAACCAAATGGGGGTACACACCTTCCTAACTTCTTTTTTTTTTTTTGGTAACTTCTTCCTGACCATTCAGCTTCACTATGAGCATTTTATTCCACTTTAATTTTAACTTTACTTTTAAACATTTCTGAGAGAAACTCTTTAAAATACAACTCTGGAGGTTCTTTCTCTTGTGGCATTATTCTACTTTGGCTTTCATGGATATCAGGTTATAACCCTTCCTAATTAGATTTTGGTAACATTTCCTTTTTTTTTTTTTTTTTTTTTCTTTGATGAATAAAAAATTTTGAAAAGTTAGATTTTACTAAAAACCTATTTATAGAAACAATCCCTCTGAAGACACATACAACTTCATCACTCAGCTCATTATCTTTCTGGCTTTGTTCTCCTCCTCCTCTCCTCCTCCCCATGGTTGGCAATCCACCAGGGTACCATAAGAAAATGTAAAAATTTTCTGCACACTCCACTGCTTAAATCAACTAAAACCCCTCAGAATTCTAGGAATGTTTTATTTACTTTTTCGTGGTTTGTTTTGTTTTGTTTTTGGGTTTTTTGTTTGTTTGGGTTTTTTTTGTTTTGTTGGGGATTTCTTGTTTCTTTTGTTTTGTTGGGGTTTTTTTGTTGTTGTTGATTTTGGTTGAGTTTGTTTTGTTTTGTTTTAATTCTTCAGCATTTCAGAAAGCTATGCATGGAAAATGTAGGTCTAATTTACTAGGGTCTCATCTGGTGGGGATGAGCTTCAACTAAAGATTTCAGACCAAGACTTGGGTCCAAATTAGGGATGCCCTGCCTGCCCCTCTCCTCAGTTTTCCCCATAGCTGTCCTTTCTTCTCAGCTGCTTCTGATGATTCTTGGAGAGAATAGGTATTTCTGTCACAGAAATTATTTCCATAAAGGTTTTTTCTTAAAATACCTGGTGACCTTAAAGTAAATAACTTGCAAATTCAGGCATGTGCAGCATGATTCACTTTAACACATATGGCACTTCAGTTTTTGTAAGGAGTGCTGGTGTGGATGTTTATGAGGAATTTATTGCATTTTTCTGATTATCTTCTCTATCCCACTACTGTGATATTTCTCATCAATTTCTCATCAATTAAAGCAGCTGGGCTTTAGGGATCTGAATGCAGCACATCTGGTGTTTGATGGAGCTCAGCATTGAAAAGTTGCCATGTTATGGGCAAAACTTTGTCTCAGCCTGCCCTTGAGCTGCTGCCCCCCTCTCCAGCTTTATCTCTGCGTGGTTCAGGCAGGACTGGCTCTGTGCTCAGTCAAGGCTTGGAGACAAAGCCCAGCCCCAGAGCAGCAGGGTCAGATCTGCATCACAGAACCACAGGAAATGCAGGTTGGAATGGACACCTCGGGACATCTGCTCCAGTGCCCCCAGCCCAGGACAGAGCTAGCTGTGAAGTCAGACCCATTCTGAAGCTCAGTCCATTTTTGTGGCTCAGTTGCTCCTCCAGCCAATGTTCAGCATTTCAAAGGCTGGAGGTTCCACAGGCTCTCTGGGCTTTGGTCCATGTTAGACCACCTGCTCTGGGAAGAGTTTCACCCCAGTCTCTGAGCAGTTTTCCTTGCTTTAGGAGGTGTCCATTGCCTCCAGCCAAGGCACTGCCACCTCTGAGAACTGTCCTGTCCTCTGTTCTCTGTGTAGATAGCTGGAAAAAGCTGCAGGAGCCAATATTTTCCTTTGAGAAGAGAGCACTGGCAGGTGACAGCTTGCTTCCAGATTGTGGGTGAAAAGCCAGAAGAGCAGCTGGCCCCAGCTCCAGCCTCAGCTGGAACATCAGCAGAGGCAAATCTGAAGAGAAACATTTCCTCTTGACCCTCACTGCCCCAGTTCTCCCCAGGCTTCCATCTCCATCCCCCTGAGGCACTCCCTGCAGGCTCAGCAGCTGGCAGGGGTGGCCTTGCCCCACTCTGTCACAGCTCCTTGTGCCTGGTCCTTCACTATCAAACAGACCCTCACCAATCCCTCCCCTTCCCAGGAAACACCTGGACATTTCTAATTTTGCTGCCATTAGGGAGGAGAGGGCCAGCTCAGTTAATGTATTTTATATTGCAGTAGGGGCTGTGTGAAGATCAAATACCTTCTCCATGGTGCTGGTGAAAGCTGGGACGAGCCTGGGACAGAATTTCTCAGTCCATGAGGGTGACTCCTCCTGCCCCATCCTACCCGTGGTGCCTAAAATCACCTGCACAGGCCCAGATTAATCCAGGGCTCTCACTGTGCAGAGTTTGCACAGGCAGAACTCAGATTTCAGAAGCAGCAGATTTTTTTTCTAGATCACCTTTACTCCTCCTGGATTAGTACAGCATCCTTATCAACAAAATATTTCTTACTAAAGTTCAGAGACACTGCACATCCCTTTTTGTTGCTTGTTTTCCCTCATGTCTCCTCCTGTGTTTTAATAATCTGTGCTATTTTTATTTAGCATGGGCAAATAGTCTCAGACTAAATTAAACAAACCACTAGGACCTTAATTTGCCAAGCATTACCAAGGGTTTTTTTGTTTAATTAAAAATACTTGAAAGATTCTGACTAAAAAGGCCAGGGAATAGTAGTCAGAGGAAATGCTATCTAAAAAAAGTAATTGCTCATTTCATGTGGGCAGCTCAGGTTAAATATCTCAAAGGAGCAGCCACATTTTGAAATGTTGGAATAGCTAAATTCCTATTTTTGAAAGGAAGAAGGATTTCTCTGTAATTTGATTCATTAGATCTAAATATAGAATTCTTGTTGCTTTACCTGAGGTGCAATTACCACACCACCTTTTTTATTTATACAACCTGTTATCTAAGCATGCTTTAAGCCAAAGATATTCCCACTTTTTAATTTTTTTCCCCTCAGTTATGATGTTATGGCAATTAAAAATCATATCTAGGGGAGAGTCTGAACATTCTGAAGCTGTAGCTTATAAAGTAGCAAGTAAAATGGTTCATATCTAGACCTGTACATCAAATATTTTACAAAATATTTATTAAATATTTTTACAAAATATTTAAGAATACATTTAAGTGTGTTTATAAAGATTTGGTGTCTGTGGAGCAGGAGTCCAGCTTTGCACAGGCCACCCTGGCAAACCCAGGACCTCTCAGCAAACATTTCAGGATTGCTTTTCCCAGGATTAGTGAACTGGCCTGGGGACCTTTTTGCTCCTGGTTGTGCATTTTCAAACAGATTTATAAAACCATATCTATTTAATGGAAAAGGATAATGGCAGAGAAAGAAAACTACACAACCCAGGTGGGTCAGGGTGAATTTGAACACTAAATTCATTATTCCAAAGGCCCTTTCCAATCTAAACAGTTCTATGATTTATCAGCATGGCCTGTTAGCCTGAAATAAAAGGGTAACACTCCCACTGGTGGTGACAAAAATGGGGAGGCAATTTTTAGTAGGCACAGAGAGCAATGATTCATTTTGCCTGTTCTTTCAACAGATGTCAGAGAGTTTGGGTCACTGAAGGTGTATCCAGCACTGATGGATGATGCTGTGGATTCCTTGAGCCCTCAGGTCCACACAGAGCAGAAAGAGCAGCAAAAGGATCTGCAGGGGAAGATGGGGAGGAGGGGAAAGCAGGGGAAAAAAAGGGAATTTTGCTAAAATATAAAATACAACCAGCCCTGGGCTGATGACAGCCTGGTAGAGCAGGTCTGCACCTTGGATAGAGATCAAGATTCTCATGGATTCCCCTTCCCCACCAGCACTTTTCAGCTGCCTCCTCCTGCTTCCTTCTGCTTCCTCCTGCTTCTTTCTGCCTCCTCCTACCTCCTCCTGCTTCCACATTCTTCTTTCTGCCTCCTCCTACCTCCTCCTGCTTCCACATTCTTCTTTCTGCTTCTTTCTGCTTCCTCCTTCTTCCTCCTGCATCCTCCTGCTTCCTTCTGCTTTCCCATTCTTCTTTCTGCTTCCTCCTGTTTTCTCCTCTTCCTCCTCTTCCTCCTGCTTCTTTCTGCCTCCTGCTCCTTCCTCCTGCTTCCTCCTCTTCCTTCTGCTTCCTCCTGCATCCTCCTGCTTCTTTCTGCCTCCTCCTGCTTCCTTCTGCTTCCATATTCTTCTTTCTGCTTCCTTCTGCTTCCTCCTGCTTCTTTCTGCCTCCTCCTGCCTTCTCCTGCTTCCACATTTTTCTTTCTGCTTCCTCCTGCTTCTTTCTGCTTCCTCCTTCTTCCTCCTGCATCCTCCTGCTTCCTTCTGCTTTCCCATTCTTCTTTCTGCTTCCTCCTGTTTTCTCCTCTTCCTCCTGCTTCTTTCTGCCTCCTGCTCCTTCCTCCTGCTTCCTCCTCTTCCTCCTTCTTCCTTCTGCATCCTCTTGCTTTCTCCTGCTTCCTTCTGCTTCCTCCTCTTCCTCCAGCTCCCCCAGCTCCAGGCAGCTCCCCACATCTCCTGACCTAGGTAAGAACCAGCCTGTGGCTCAGTGTGCATTAAAAACAGACTCTGTGGTTAATGTTTCTTCATTTTTCTTGTTCCTTGTCAGTGCCTTTTGAACAATTATCATTTTAACAAATGATCAACACGTCAGTGACTAAAAGAGAGTCTGAAGAAATCAGGGCAATGTGCTAATCAAAAATCCACTGCACTGGTGCTGAAAAATGATGACCAATATAAGACTTGAACACTTGACTTTTTCCTCCTCCTGGCTTGCTTTAATTGGAAATTTAAGAAAAATGCTTTGACCTTTAGATGGCATTGCTCAGGTTATTTACAGCTCGGCTTGGAGCACCAGATTTCTTGTAATTTATAAGAATCCAGAGCTAATTTAGGATTAAAGGAAATTAGGGTCTGGCCAGACCTCTTCATCAGACTAATGATAGTGCATGGGGAACCTTTGGATGAAAAACAGCATAAAAACTTGTGACAACTTATAGAATGTATATAAACTAGAAAAAACCCTTAGACCTGGTATCAGGAGGAGCTTAAAATTCAGTTATTTTGGTAGGTCCTTCTCTCTAGTCTTTTTTTTTTTCTATTGTGACATGAATCATAAGGCAAACTTCTTACCTCAGGATTATTGTTTAGGAAGGTTGATTTTTTGACATGTCATTTTTTGAAAGTTGATTTTTGACATGTGATCATGGCAGTTGGTTTTTTTCTCTTCATATCCTGGAGAGAAAAGGCCACCAGCATCTTCAAGTCCTCCTCTGACTAAGAATGCAGAGTTTGGAGCCTGTGAGTGGGACAGTTGTGCCAAGTGGGACACACAGAGGGAACTGGGGACTCCTGCTGAGATCTTGGAAAGTGCTGGGTGTGCTGACACATCACTTAAAATCAGATAAAAGGGATCCTGAGGTGTCACTGTCACATTTTCTGAAAAATCCCTTCACCAGGATTTCTTCTCCTGGGAAGCTGAGAAGCCTCAGAAAAGAAAGAAAACAATAATTATATCATTTGCTTCTCCTGTGTTGGCTGCTTTGGAATGTGGTCTGGAGATTGTTTACCAGCTGGTCATTGTTTGATTGGTTCCATGGGAATTGTTTTGCTTTCAGGACCAATCACAGCCAGCTGTGTTGGACTCTGGAGAGTCATGAGTTTTTGTTATTCATTCTTGTTAAGCCTTCTGTAAGCATCCTTTATCTTTCTTTAGTATATTTTAGTATATCATAAAATAATGTAATATTATAGTATAGTATGATATAATATAGTATGATATAATATAGTATAATATAATATAATATAATATAATATAATATAATATAATATAATATAATATAATATAATATAATATAATATAATATAATATAATATAATATAATATAATATAATATAATATAATATAATATAATATAATATAATATAATATAATATAATATAATATAATATAATATAATATAATATAATATAATATAATTAATATATATTAATCAGCCTTCTGAGAACATGGAGTCAGACTCATCTCTTCACCCAGTCCTGGGGACCTCACAAATACCACACTAAGGGTTCTTCTAACTTTCTGTCTTCTTCCCTCTGAGCTCCCTGGATTTTGGGTTTTTTTGGTTCATCTTCTCTGAGCAAATTTCAGCAACACAGATCCTTCCCTCATGTAATTTTTCTGGTTTTAGTTTTGCCCCTTGCCATCCCAGGTGATGGGTTTCACCCCTCATTTTGGCATACCGTGGAAGTGAGTGCTGGAGGGTGTCCTTGATGTCCCCTCCCCTGAGCTCCTGCACATCAGACACCCCAGATTAGAGCCTCAGTTCCCTCTGCAGCTGCCAAACACATCTGGGCCAGGCAAGAACAAACCATCCCTGAAATCTCTGCAAACCTGAGGGGAAAGATAAAATTCTTTTAGGCAGCTGGACCCTGGCTTTTAGAAAATTCATTACAATGTAGCCCAGCCATTGGTTTTATTTCTTTTAATGCTTTTTAAAATGCTCTTTAGAGCATTTAGCCTGTTCAGTGCACTAAAGTACTCTTGCAAAGGGGAAATTCCCAGCCTGCATCCCTTCAGCACAGCAATCCAGCCCCAGGCATGGTCTGTGAGCTGACCCTCTGCCCAGGAGAGCAGCTCAGACCTGCTCTGCTCCCAGAGTAAGCAAGTCCACATCAGTGTTCCCAGGAAATATCCAGGCTGGGGGGGTGCAGGCAGCCAGGTAAATCATTTCTGATTAATCAGTGTCCTCTCTCCACTGCCCCCTCACTCCCTGCACACTCCCCTGACATCTCAGTGCTTATCAGAGCCTTGATGGGGTGCAGGTGTATTTCTAACTGATCTCATTAAGCAGAAAGGCAGGCAGTGGTGACAAGGATTTCTGAGCAAGTGCAATATTAAACCCAGCAAAGGTTTCACCTGGAGAAAAATGTACCCAGCTCCAAGCTAAGGTAGACTTGGGTGTCATTTCAGGTCAATAATTCATTTTTTTTCAGCAGTCAGATGCAGTATTTAATTTGTCTTGGAGAACTTGGGCTTGTTCTTGGTGATGATTCTTTTTTTTTAGACAATACAGCATTACTCCCACATAAGGTTGGGTTTTGCACACAAAATACCACACACCTCATGTACAAATAAATCTAATTTGAACACTGAATTTATATTATGCAGAAGTGAAACTTTTTTTGTTAAAATTAATAATCTTATACCAAAAATGCAGCTCAGACTGTTATCAAACAGGTGTCAATGTCTCAACACTCAGCTGCATATTTTATAGAACATGGTAAAAGTTCTTCCTGCACTTCACCCTTGAAAACACCAAAATTTTTATGCAAATCTTTTATACAAAGATTTCATGCAGAGATTTGCTTTTTTCACTCTTACCTGTTCAGTAAGAGTGTGAACTAAGATCTTGTTACAGAATCTTTGACAAATAATAAGTTAAAATAAATGTTAGCACCTCCTTTACTCTCCACCCTCCCTGGGGGCTGCATTATTTCTGGACCTCCCTGGAGAGCCCTGCACACATTCAGTGATGCTGCCACTCCTGAGGCTGATGAGCTCCCATTACATGTGCAGTCTCTGTTTTCATTACAAACTCTGGCCTTTCACAGGAGTCACTTTATGTCCTCACTGTGCTCTTCTCATGATTGCACTCTTGCCTGGTGAAAAGCTCAATCAGAACCTTGATTTTCTTTCAGAATTTTTTTTTTCCCCAAACCAGCTGAAACCCTTAGTGCTTCACTGGGTTTTTGTTAGCCATGAACTCCATCTTGAGATGGTGCTCAGACAGAAACTTTGAGTTTCTTTTACACTCAGGAATCCACGTTTTTAATGAGTAGAATATGAAATACCTCAACTGAAGCAAAACGAAGAAACCACAATGCAGACAGAGTTTTTAAAAACTGGATTCAAAAGCACATTTTTACAGTTAATTCAGTACTCCCTGTCCTCCCTGATTTCAGCTGCTGGAGGAAGATTGCTTCTAATTAGGAGCTGACTCCAGAGCTGTACATCTGATTTTTAACCTGTTCCCAAGGCAGGTGGAGCAGAGCATGGAGTGCCAGCCTGGAGCAGCCTGCACCCAGCTGAGCCCACACCAGCTGGCCAGGAGGGGGGTAAATCCAAACCCTGACACCCAGGAGGGTGACAAATCCATCAGTGCTGCAGGAAAAAATCCAGACTGGGGAGGGGAGATGCTGCATTTCAAGAAAACCCTGAGATCTCTGGGATTGTGGTGTGTTTCTCACTGGGCTGTGAGATCCTGTTCAGATCTTGGTATCCTCATGGAGTCCTTTCCCAGCACTCCTTTCACACAGGGCAGAAAGAGCTGAGGCAGTGAATAAAACACACAGCAAAATCATTTTAATGAGCAGATAATTATTGGGAAATGTGATTTCAGAGGGACAAGCGTTTGTTGGGAATTCAGGACTGTAATAGGAAACACCATCTGCAAAGGTGTGGAAATTTCTGCAGAAAAATGCAGAAAAATGTGAAAATGGAAATACCCTTTTCAGGTTAAAATAATTTCAGTTCTAATCTTGAAGAAAGAAATTTAACAGGAAAAAAAATTAAACCCACCAAAAAAAAAAAAAATCCACAAAAAAACAAGCCAAAAAAAACCAACCAACCAAACAAAAAACAACCCAACAAAGCCCAGGGTTAAAACAAAGCAAAGCAACATGTTTTTGCTCTGATTTTTGCCATGGAGCAGTCCCCATCTTCCAGAGCAGGGCAAGGAGCAGTTGACATTTCTCATTTATGGCCACTGAAGTCGGTGTGCCTACAGATTTTTGCATTTACCACCAGCAGCCTCACTACAGAAATTCTCTAATCTGCTTCAAGCACATAATTATTGGGGAGCCAGCTGGGCTGGAAATGGAAAAGGCCATGGGATGGAGGGGCTGCTGTGCTGCCATTACATGCCCAGCACGGGGGGGACACGGCCCTGTGGCCAGCACAGAGAGCCTGTGGCCACAGCCCCAGCAGCCAAGGAGCAGCACAAGGATTTCAGGGCTGCCTTATGCAGTGTCAGCTTATAAATCCTGGGTTCTTTCACCCCTGCTTGGAAAGTCTGTGCTGGGACATGAAGGAGCCCTGGCAAGTGGACAGTGGGATGTGGCAGAGTTAAATTAAATTGTCAGTAGTCATTTTATTGTTGGTAAACTTCCTGCTCTTCTGTGATCACTGGGAATCACTCTGGGAGATGGGTTTTTAAAACTTTTTGTCTCAGAACCTTTAATACAATGAAAACAAAAAATCCGCCAAACCACTGGTGAAAATAATTTTTTTAATTTTTTTTTTCATTTTCCTAAGCCTTTCCTTGTGTTACTGCTCTTGAACAGCTCCTTTTCTTTTTTCTTTATAAATGCCTGTGTTATCTGTAGGCAAAGATCCAATGTTAACTTATGGCAGAAACTGATCATAAATTTCTGTCCCTGTGAATCCTCCCAGTCCCTCCTGGTACTCAAGGGACTCCCTTGGAGGTCAGATGAGGTTTCCCTATCCATAATTCCCTGCCCTGACAGATTTTCTCCAGCACCCAGAGCCTCTTTCACTCCCAGCTCAGCTGAGTCACTTCACACAGTCCCTGTGTGACAATGGGCACACAGCTGGCAAGGGAAGATGAATGTGAGCTCTGACAGAGCAGGAATAGAAAGCTTGAGGAAGAACAGAGGAATATAGCTATAGGAAGTTTGATTTATGGGAGAAGTCTAAAAAAGCTTCCCTTCAAGCCTCACAAAGTAATTTTTGCAAGGGAAGCCAGGTTCTTGATCTGAGCAGGATTAAAGCAGGACGAAGCAAGGGAGCAGCTCTGAGCACCAGGGCACAAGGACAGGCAGGAAATTCCATGCCTGCAGCTGAAGGGCTGCAAAGCTTCTGATGTTTTAATGCAGCCCAGCAGGGACCAGGAGCTGTGCAGGAGAGGGGGAGCCTGGCTCCAGGCAGATGGTGCTGGATCCTGTTCTCCTGCACAGGGACTTTTCAGCTCCCCCTGACAGAGGGGCACTGGCTGCAGCCTGGAGCCAGATTTGGAGGCTTAGCCAGGATTTTTTCATTTATAAGCCACAGCTCCAGAGAGCTGAAGTTGAGGAGTGCTGGTGATAAACACTCTGAACCTTCCAGCTGCAGATTTTTGTTAGACAAGAGGGAAGAGAAAGGGGTCAGAGGGACCATAATCCAGGGAACTCTGCAGTGAGAGGAGAGATGCTGTCATGTCCCATTTACTCTTACATGCCTGCTCCTGTTAATGGCTTTTATTGCCTTGACAGATCAGAGTTACCCTGACAGGGGCTGGAGCAGGCAAACCCTCAGCCAGACCTCATCTGTATGGTTCTGTCACAGCCATGCTTGTGTGGCACAGTGGTGTCTGCACAGAAAAGTCTTTTATCAGGGAATTTTGGGACATTCTAGTCAGCTCTCCCATGTTGCTTCAGAGAGAAGGAAAAGTGAGTGTATCCAGAGAAATGGAGCAGCAATATCCAGGGGGTCCCTGCAACAGGCTCACAGACTGTGGGGAAGTGTGGTGGGCTGTTCCAGAATCCTGAAAGTGAAAAATCTCAGCCAACCCTGTCATATTCCAATGAGCCCTGCTGGGCTACAGGAAGCCTGTCCCAGCCTAGAGGAGGCAGATCCTCTGTTCCACACTGTACATGAGTTTAAACTCAAGGCAAATAAAGTGCCTTCCTAATTGTCTGTGGATATGAACATCTTCCAGTATCAGCTTTCCTGATTCACAGGCCTGTCCTAATATTTGAGTCTTCTTTGGTGAATAAAAGCTCTTCTTCAGGAGGGAAAGGGCTTTTTTGTCAGGTTAATTAAATCCAGCAGTGCTGCTGAGGTTGCAGCTGTTAGAAATTACAAAAGAGGCAGGCTTGTGTAAGCCTAGGGATCAGTGGAGTATTTTATGACTTATACAAGGATTTGTAAGCAAAGAAAGAAAGGAAAAAAAATTCAAAACAGGGGGCCAAAGTGTCTAAATCAAAGAACTTTTTCTGGCTGAATCTTTCTGGCACCTTGGATGTCAACCTGATGGATGCTGCTCTCCCCAGCAAAGCTGTACTGAATCTAATGGAATAACTTACACTACTGAAGAGGAAGCTGAGAAAACTCAACAGAAAACCACTTGAAAGTTCACAGTCTCTTTGCTGAGATGATGCTTCATATACTTAATAATACTAATGTTAAGTAGCAAAATCCTTTGCTGTCCTGAGGCCAAATTTGGTTTAATAAAGGAGAGAGAAGAGGCACAAGATGTTGAGCCATGTCTCTCCTGCCAGTCTATCTAATTAACATTGAATATTAACTAAAATGTTAAGTAATCATCTCCAGTAAGAGATATGGAAATGAGAATGCTTCAGCTAGAGAAAATTCCTTGGCATTATTTAATAAATTCATAGCAATGCTCAAGTGGCTCCATGTTTTCAAGCTCCTTTCTTTCCTCTCTTTTTCTATTCATATTGACAAAACTCTATTCTTGAACATAAGGACTGGGTCCACCATTAGAATAGCTCTAATCCTCATAAATGTCACCCTATGTTAGCATTCAGTATTTTTTTAACAAATTCTCTTACTTTTATTGAGCTTATTCCTTTGGCAAATATATCAGTTATTTGGTATTTAAAAAGTCATCTTGGATATTTTGAAAATCTGCCTTCATTGGTTTCAACCCAAAATCTCAGATTACAGGTGTTCTAAATTTTGAGTTCCCTCTAAACATTCCTGTCATAAATAACATTGGTGTAGTTTTGTGAGGCATGGAGACCAACTCCTTCAAAATGCTTCTTAGATTTTGGGCATATGTGAAAAAGTGTCAATATTTTATTTGCAGTTAGTGGGATTTGTACTTAATTTTCCTGCTCTCTGAGAAACGATTGAATTTAACTCCCAAAGCTTCATTGACTGCACAAACACTCAGGATTAACCTACAATGAGTTATTGTTTAGGGCTGTGGAGGTGAAGCTGGACCTCCCTCAGAATATCCAGGGCCTGTTTCTACATCTGAACTGCCAAACCCTATTAAATGTTGTCACTTCAACATTATTGGCCATTTTGGAGGTGGTGTGGTGTGACTGCCTTTTAGCTTCCTTTGGAGACCGTGGCTTTATTAACCTGAGCTGAATTCCTAAGGTCCATATTCACCCATGCTGAAATGCCCGTGCCCCAGACAAGGAATTTGCAAGTCTGCTCAGTTTTGATGTGAATTGCAAATTCTCAGAAGTGCTCAGAGGAAGAAAGCTCTTCCAGAGAATATTGGTGTTATCTCTTTTCTCCAGGTGTCTGCTTTTTAATGTTTGCAGAAGAAACATGAATACCATTTTGGAGGGAAAGTCTTAATGTCTATATTTGTTATCAATGGCTTTTATGTCCCCTTATTCCTGGAGCCTTTAGGGAGGATGTTGCAAGGGGAAAGCACTGGAAATCCCACAGAATGACAAAATGATGAAAGTGAGATGACTGTGGGGCTGCCTTCGTGGTTTTTATCTTGGAATTGCACAGCAGAAAAGCAAAGAGGGAGGGGACTGCACTTACAACAGGGCAGAGAGAGAGATGTCAAGCATGAAAAATCCAAGCTCCCTTTGAGCTGAATGTAGGAAAATAATAGAAAAGATGAGTGAAACCTTTAAAAATCACAGGTATAGCAAGGTGTTCTTCAAATAGGGATGATTTAATCAAGGTCCTGCAGAAATTCCTGCAAGACTCCCAGGCAGAAATTTTCACAGCTGTTTCCTACAGGGTGCAGGTGTGGAAATGTTTTCTTGTCCTGCCTTACCAACCCTTTATGCCTCCAGAACCACGGGGTAATGGACTGTTAAATCTCAGCTCCATATGGGGCAGAAAGAGATATGTAAATTCAAACAGATTAAAATTCAGATTGCTGGAAGTCACTTGCATCCTTGGCTATAGCATCCACAACCCTGTACTGCCTTTTCAGCATACATAAAACAGTAGAAGTTAGCCCAGGGTAGTTCTTTCAGAAAGAACAGCAATAAATGCCCAGCTAACAGATAAAACAAAGCTCTTGGCACTGCAGAGTTTCAGCAGTGCCTTTGACCAAAATGAGCTCCTTCAGCTGGGTGTGTGTGTTGCCAGCAGACTCCTGAAAAAGTTGTGAGTGACTTCAGTTTTTTTATCAAGAACTCAGTTCTGAGACCTTTTCCAAGATCAGCCCTTGAAGGACCATTAAATTAACTTTCTGCCTGGATGCAAGGATTACACACCACGGGAAATGTTTGCTGCAATTTCTTTTTGTGGCATAAAAATTGATGGATTTTCAACAGTCATTATCTTCATCAAACCCAACCTGTTCTCATTAGATGTACTCCAGGAAGAGTTGATGTTCCTTTGTCTCTGGTGCCATCTGCTTTTACTGCTTCTACAGACATTTGTGGGAAATTGAATATGGTAATGCTCTTTTTTCACCCCTTGTGCAACAAAAACTTACTTGGAAATGCCTCTGTCTGAAAAGCAGACCAAAATAAAGGAGAAAACAAACATGCAAGGTGAAGTTATTTAGCTTTCACTGCTAGCCAGCTACTCTAAGCAGTTTGAATTAGTTTTGCATTGTATTTCCCAAATACCTTGTGGCAGTCAAAAGTCTATGAAAAATGTCAAATTAAACTCTTTATTACTGACAGAGTTTCTGCTGTCAGTGACCATTATCACCTCACTTCTTTCAAGAGATCAGGATCAAATAGGCTTTATGAGAATGCAGTTTAAGGGTGAAACTCTTTTTGGCTGTTTCCACCTGAATACATACTCAACCTGTTGCAGCTGAACAGCCAAGATTTTATTGCACCTTTTCTTTTGGGTTATTAAATGGGGAATTAAAAAAAAAAAATCTGTATTTTTCTTTTATGTAATGGTTTCAAAATGGAGTGGCACAGTGCATTCAGTATGGCTGATCTTTATCACCTTCCTGCAGTCCAGGTAATCAGAAGAATCATTTAACTCTTAAATATTCTCATTTTTCTCTTCTGAGTAGCTTTTGTGCTGTTTACCCAAATGAGAGTGAGCTCTTTGGAATTCTCATGGCTGGGCTCTTTTCCATGGTTTTTATCATCTTTTTCATTTTTGTGCCAGCAAGAAAACTGAACAAGGGCAAAATGTCATTGCCTTAATATACTGTGGTGTCAAAAGTTGTGGTCAATAATAAAAGGGAAGGCAGGCAGACTGTTTATTCTGGAAACAGGATCTATATTTTAATGGGAAAGGTGAATAATGCAAACTAAATTCCACCTATGAAAGCCTAAATAGGACTGTCTTGCTGTCTGTGACATGACAAAATGATTATATCTGGAAAATTTTATTAAAAATTATTATATCTGAAAATTTACTTTTTTTTTTACGATAGAACTCAGCCGGGAGACACAATTTTGAGCTCAAACACAGTTCAGTTGAGCAATTCCACAACCTCCCAAAATATTATCCTTCTGTGAACTTTATCTGATACAAACATTTAAATGTACATAGCTCAAACCCTGATGACTACAGAATGAAATTAACATGAAACATATTTTTTTAAAATGACATATTTTTCCCTCCTTATAGCAGAATCATAGAATCATTATTTGAAAAGATGAAATTATATAAAATTGTGGCAAACATGAGTGTCTTTCATTGCTCAAAGAGCCATAGTAGCTTTCCCACATTAATGAATTCCTTTGAGGAATTTACTTTAATCTCTCATAATAAAAGCAATCATCTAAATCTTTGGCTTTGGGTTTTTTTTTTTAATCATCACAGCAATATCAAATCATTGCTTTGTCTATCCCACTGTGTGTCCATTGCTATGTATTTGTTTAACAAGAATCTCTCCTCCTGCCAATTCTTTTACTGAGCCTACAATAATATATCTGAGTGCCCATGTTCTCCTGATGCTGGGGTTTATAAACATAAAAACCAATGATTGAATATTCTGGAGTCATTCAAAGTTGAATATCTGCCACTGAGAGAAGAAATGGAAAGCCATAAAGCCAGAGTCTTTCAGCTGAATTACAATCCCTAATAAAATGCCAAAATGCATCCTTCAGGCTGTTGGAGGTTCCCAATGGCCCTCCTTTCAGCCTCTGCATTTTTCATGAAATTCAGAGCTGATTATTACCAATCATAAGGTTGTGTCCAGGTTCCAGGCTGCCTCACAGAGAGGAGAAGCTGAATGTGCAGCTAAAGAACATCTTATATTAGAGTGAATAATGATTCTGTTCTGAGCTAAACCTGAGGGATCCCACTCATGGATCAGGATAAATTTGCCTGATCTCAAAAGCCAACAAGCTACATGAGCTCCACAGCTGCAAAACACATATGGAGCATTCATTGCCTGCTTTTTCTAAACTGCTGTCACTCTGTTATTACATATTTGGATAAATATATGGTGCTTTCATGCAGAAAAAAAAACCAAAAATCAACTTGCAATGCAACAAGGTAGATCTTCTAAAAGGCAGAGTCTGTTTCCCTCAAGCAGCTCTTGAACTCAGTGCACAAATTGGTCTGTGGCGTTGTATGAGGGAAGTAGAATAGATGAAGTATGTTAAATATGGGATTAAATCCCTGCATCAAACCACCTCCCCCAGAAAATGCCCCTTTTTGCTTTACTCCCTGCGTTGAAATGTTTTCTACCCCCTATTTTGTCTGTTTGAGAAAACCAGTTCAGTCTGGGCAGTTCTGCAGCAAATGATAATGCCACAACTTTATAATGAATTAAAATGTTCTGGACTCTGCTTCAGCATCACCACCAGGGAGGAAGAAAGACAATGGCAATACCCCAAAGGAAAACAGCCCAACAACAACAACAACAACAACCATCTGCTGCTTGCACCTGCTCCAGGGACACATTTGTGCTCCTGAGTTGTGAGCAGCCACCCTGAAGAGCTCAGGGATGCTGGAGCTGGCTGAGCAGAGCCCAGCAGGAGCTCCTGGAGCTGTGCTGGAGGCACTGGGCAGTGCTGGGAGGTGCTGGGCATGCAGGGCTGGGAGCTGATGTGGTTTGTGCAGAGTTGGCAATCATGGCTTGGCAAGGCTCTGGGCTGCAATGAGCCAAGGGAGGAGTCTGGCTCACACTGCTGGTCTGAGTTTGGCACTGAAGGATGTGACAATTCTCTTGTGGGGAGTTTTGTGTAAGTTAGAGACGGGAGCACTGAGTGGGTTTTGATGATGAGATTTATTTTCTTATTTTCTACATAGGCAGGAAAGGTAAGTTCAGCTCACATTTTCACTGCATGGTTCAGAAGGTCACAAGACCCTTGGTTGCAAGACCTTTTAAGGAGTTATTGACCAATAAAACACTGATAACAAAGATATTTATGTTTTTGACCCAGTCCTTCAATATTCCATGCTACAGTGTAAGCTTTCCTAACCAATCCTGCTATGACACACAAACCTACAGCACTGCATTTTCATCTCCTTGTTTCCCTCTGTAATTACTTTTATTTTTTCCA
This sequence comes from Haemorhous mexicanus, assembly GCF_027477595.1. Taxonomy (NCBI): domain Eukaryota; kingdom Metazoa; phylum Chordata; class Aves; order Passeriformes; family Fringillidae; genus Haemorhous; species Haemorhous mexicanus. The sequence goes on from NC_082347.1 coordinate 37,760,702, forward strand.
TATCTCAAACTCTAAACTTTACTTAGCTTAATATGTAAGCTCTAAACTACAAATCCACATTCTCACTTCCAGCACCTGTGAAGTCTGGGAGCCTTTTCCAAGATCTCAGATCAAATCCTGAGTTTAATTCTAAGCTTTGGCTCACAGGCCCAAAGTTCTGAGAGTTTTCTGCATTGTGGATTCCAACAAAGGATATTAACCAGCTCTCTCTGCTGAAGTTTGCAAGGAGGGTTTGGTGATTTTTTTTTCCCTTTTGTCCCTGTGTTAATTTAACAGCTGTCAGATTCCTGCATCAGGAGCGTTTTTAATCTTCTCAAAAGTGATGCATAATTTGTGAGACTATGAAAAAAAAAATAGTATTTTTAATAAATTCTGTTGAATGCAGAGGGAAATGCTTCTATAATTTAGCTCACTGTAAAATAAAACATTACAATGAAAATTCCTAGGCATAAATATGCAAGAACCTAGTGAGGAACGCACCAGTCAGACTGAATGTCTGGAACATGTGTTGGTGGTTTTGCTTTCAGGCTACATTTTTTATTCAGCAGTGAGTGGCACCTGAGGAAATCAGGATTCAAATTAAAAATAAATGCAGTCTGATTTCCTAGGAAAAAAAAAGAAAAAAAATACCAAGGAGGTTTTGGGCTCAGACCATACAGGCATTCATTTACCAACTGTTTACTGTTCAGCTCCACTGCCATCTCTCTGCATTGATTTTCTTTCAAAATTACATCTCCCTCACCATTGACAAGTCAATTCCAAACAGCAAATTCTCCCCTCCAAGTGCTCAGTCTATGCTGCTCTTGGGCTTCAGAAATGCCTGGTCTGGTTTAACATGAGGAGCTCAGGGTTTCTCCCTGACAGAGCTCTCTGATTTGCTGATTACCTGGGATGTTTTCTCAAGCACTGAGAGAAAAATTAACTCCCCATTCTGGCAAACGTGATGAAATAAATGTGGGCTGGAATTAAATGAGTTAGCTCTCAGCTTTCCCATTTCAAGGTCAATTATGAAAATACTGTTTTTCCTGTGCTGCCAATGGCAGTAAAATCCCTCCTGTAAATTTTTTAGGGTACTTTTTCTTCACTTTCATGCCCAAACAAAATGTTAAAAAAAGAAGAACAATCTTTATGCCAGATGGGAATTTTTAAAGTACTTTTTCTTTTTTATTTTTTCTTGAGAGCTCTCAAAAACCTGGACTATTGAAATAATGATATCCACATTTTGTACGTGGACCACGTTTTGTCTTTGAACATATTTCTATTTAAATAAGATGGTTGTCAAACAAGTGATGTATTTCTGGAGGTCATTTATTACTCCTGACTTTTCCAAATAGATGTGGCTTCAGTTTATGGCTCTGCTGGATCACAGAGCCATGCAATGTCTGCACTGGATTGTGAGGCAAACATTTAACTGCAGCATGGGCTTAGGTGTGGAATTGTTTCATTTTCCTGAGCAATAATTCCTGTTTGAAATCTCCAGGCTCAGCCCAAGGTGGAGCCACACCTGAGCCCCCAGGACTGAAACACCTGGGGGTTGCTGGATAATTCCCTCCCACCCCAGCACAGCTGGTTTGAGGACACAGCTCTCCCAAACCCAACTTCTTTTCCAAATGGAAATCATTCATTTTCTCTGCCAGTGAAAGAGGTTTCTGCTGGCAATCCGGGGCTGTGTGAAGCAGCAAACCTGCAGACACAAAGCCAAATTTCACCTCGGGGGTGCTGCAGCGATGTGGATTCCACAGGAGCAGCTGCCAAAGGTTTCTCACTGCAGGAGCCAGACAGGACAGCCCTGGCTGCCTTCCCCTGGCATCTGCATTCTTTTATTTCAAAGGGAATGGAGATTCAACCTCCAAAAGATCAGAAGGGGTTGCACTGGTGCAATCAGTTTTAATTTGTCACTGATCTAAGAATAAATGAGTGATGGTGAGAAGAATAAATGAGAAGAAGTTTTTTAATTCCTTGCCTCCTGCAAGCCAGAGGAAAATGCAGTTTTCTTGAATATGCTGTGTGAAAATGCTTTCTTGAAAAATGCCGTTGTCTTGAATTTGACACAAGAACTTAGGCTAGTCACTTAACTGCAAAGAAACAAAATGGCACAAGCCAGGAGGTACCTGCTGAGGGGAAAATCAGGAACAAGCAGATATGGAAGAATTGCTGGCATGGTTTAAGATGTGCTGGTGAGGTGGCTGATGGAGCCCAGAATGGACAGGGGGAACCAGAGAACTTCATCAGGAGGAAAAGCTGAATATTCTGAAAGTGTTGTGAGAAGCAGTGACAAAACAAGCACTAACAACAGAAGTGTACTGCCAGCAGGGGACTTTCATCTCAGGCTACAAAAGAGATGGGAAACAAAGAAATATGATGGCAAAGCAATCCCCTCAGAAGACAGTGCCCCTCCACAGTTATTCTTTCATGAATTACCACTGATATAGAAATATCTGTCTGTGGAGGAAGGGAGAGGAGGCTCTTTTAGCCTAGAACCACAGCATCTGACTCTGACAGAGCAGGGGAATTGCAGGGGAAGCTGAGAAAGCTGCAGAGAAGGGGGAAAGTGGGTATTTCCAAAAATATATTCCTTCTTCTGGGTTGTGAGGGAATCACAGACCCTTAATGAGCTGCAAGGACTTGATGAATATGTGCTGAGTACTCTGAGTTTATTGCACACAGGGGTGGGGGTTGGAGCTCTCTGAGGGCTGGCAGAGACAAAACCACATCCTGGGAAACTCAGCCTTCATGGAGGCAGAGGAAAACTGGATCAGAGAGCAGTGGCTGAGGAGGGATGGTTGTTGAACACAAAAGGGCCTTCTGGAGATGCTGCCTGTGCCCTGGAGGAGCAGCCAGCCATGGGTTGAGCACATGGCATGTATGCACAACAGCATTTTTTTAATTTAATTTTTTTAAATTTAATTTTTTAATCTTTTTTTTTTTTTTTTAATTGACATGAAAATTTTACTGTGTTTAGCAGAAGTCCTTCTGGAAAATCCACCTCAAGCTTAATTCCAGTTGGTCCCAGACCTGGTTCTTTCTAGAGAGGTGCACTGACCAACACATTTCCCTCAGTGAACATCTGCCAAGTGGGTCATTAAAGGTTGTTGTGAGACTACTACACATTTACACTACATGGGACTACAAATATTTACTAAATTAAACCTAATCTCAGTACCAAGAGAACTCCTCATGGTGACCCAGACACATCTAAAGCCCTGTGGCTTTGCCAGAATTTCCAAAACTCCTCTCCTGACCCATCCCCAGTGAGTGTGAGTGCTCCCTGCTGCAGCCAGGGCAGGATTCCAGCCACAAACCCAGCACAGGTGGGACCCAAACCCCAGAGCAGAGGCACATTCCTGCTGTGGAGTGCAGGGAACAGCTGCTCCAAAAATTGGGCAGCTGAAACCAATGGGAACCCACCTGTGCCAAGGAGCAGGGGTAGAACAGCTCCCCAGGGCTGTGGCTCACACAGGAAAAGCTCTTAGCTGTATTTATTTTTCTCTTTTATGGTTTGTTTGGGAGGTTCTTGTGTGTGGTGGGCTGTTTTTTTTTTTTTTTTTTATTTTATTTTTTTTATTTTTTTGTTACATATGTTTTATTTCCTTTAATTAGAACATTTCAGATTTGGGTCACTTTAATTTGATTTTTAATTCTGTTCTTTTGAATGGGCTTGGTGGTGTTGCTTATTTGGAAACCAGCACAAGAGTTCACTCTTCTGCTTCCTTGGAGGCTGTGTCTGACAACACATCTTTGAAGCAGCAGTGGAGAAAGAGTAAGTTCATTTTAATTCCATATATACATGATCTGAAAGCAGCAGGGATGGGATTTGTCTTTCTACTGAGCTCTACATGTGTTAAAAAAAAATCTTTTCTTTCCTATGCTAAGAAAAAAATATCTCAATGGTTTTAACACTGTGTATGTTGATGGCAGCTTAAGAGCACTGCCTTTCTGTAACTCCTTTTACACAATCCTGGGAATTTTCTGGGGGCAAGAAAAGTTCTGTTGGGGCAAAGGGAATTAAATTTTATTAGCTGGTTATTAATTTTGAAGTGTTGTACTTGTGTGTGAGAACAGAATAGAAAAAAAGAAATATTTTCTTTCTTTCTTTCTTTCTGTCTTTCATTCTATAAATTCTATGGACTTGTGAAGAAATAAACTCACTCTGCTTTTCCCCACCAGTTCCATCCCTCATGCCCCCTTTCTCTATTTTCTTCAAGAAATTCTTCTTTATCCTTGAAGTTTTGGGCTGCTTTGTGAGATCACATTGAGCAACCACTTCAGCAGATGCTGGACATGGTGGGGTTTGATAAGATCAGAAGCTGTGGGGCAAACCAGGGAAAAACTGAAATAAAAACATGAGAATCCTCCGTGGGGAATGAAGAATCTTGAGGAATGGAAAGTAATGGCAGATTCAATTTTCTACTTGCAAAACTAGCCCTAGTTATGCATCTTTACAAATTATTTTAGTTTTTCTGTGTATTTTTTTCCTTGGAGCAAATTTAATAGGTGGCTACAGATGCTTCACACCTCCAGGGTTCCAAAGGTTTGGGTGAATTGAACCTTCACTTTTTTGCTTGTGTGTGGATGTTTCAAGTTCTGGACATGCAGCATCTGTTACTATTTAGTGTGTGCTTAAAATCTTATTTTTCACAGAGTATGGTGAGGATGGTGGTCACTTGTGAGCTCAGGTGGGGGGCAGATTTGTCTGAGATTAAATTAAACCAGAAAATACTCTGCTTGGTTTTGGGGGAGGGGTTTTGTGGGTTTATTTCTATGGGTTTTTACTCCTGAACCTGTTTTCTGCAACTCCTTTGCCATTGCACTCAGTGATATGTGCCCAAGAATGTGTCAGTTTCTTTTGGATATATCAGTTTATTTTTGGATTACACCAGTTAGCACAATAAAATATTGCATTTTCCTGCAAACTGCTTGTTTTAGTATTTAAAGGACACCTTGAAAAGAGGGAAATAACAATAAAAATGTTGTCTCTTCCTGTCTTTAACACTCACCTCCAGGTACTGCACCAGGAAATCCAGCCCCCTCTTGCTTTACTCTTGATAAGGCTGTTTGAAAAGAAATTAATGTAATTAGCTCCAGATTTCAAAATATCAACATGTGGAAGTGTTTGTGTACCCTCTAAATGAATTTTGCTGGAAGAACACAGGCTTTAGAGGGTGCTGAGAATATTTCCACTCACTAGACAAAGGAAAATATTCAGGGACCAAAAAGAAATGAAAGTTAGGTCTGTAAAATTGTCCTAAATGGGGGAAATATTAAAGTAACATAAAACCATTATACTGAAATAGAAACAATCCAGCTTGATGGGGGCAGCATGATTGGATTAAGAAACAAGGCAAGCTCTGAGTGTCTTTCCCAGGAGTGCAGGTGAAGCTGTGGAGCTGGGCAGGTTCAAGGGCTGCTCTGCACACTCTGGTGGAAATGTGGGAGTTTATGGCTGCTGTTGGCTTGGATTTGAAGAACAATTCTGTGGCTGAGTGTGGATTCTTCAAATCTTTTCTGCCAGGGTTGGGATTAAATGTGTGAGATGGTATTTCTTGTTGGGACTCAGATGTTAGCTCTTTTCTCTGTTACAGTCCCACAAACCCTGAGTTCTGCAGCACTTCACTCTGACAAACTGAAAATGGAGCCCCATCTCTCTATGAGGCCTTTTAAGGATAAGCTGTCCAATTAAGAAATGACACCTAAATTATTTTTGCTTTTAACCCAATACCCAACCACCCATAGCCTGCAATGGGGACTTTTTTATCCAATTACTCAAAACCACCCAAACCCATGGAGAAGGAGGTCAAGAAGAAGGAGCAGCCCCACCCTAAAAACTCCATCTTGCTTTATTCATATTACTATATTCTAAACCCTTAAACTCTAAGTTTTCCACCCTGTGACATTGCACACTTCTATCCAAACTCCTCACCCACAATCCCAGCTCTGTCATTCCATTTTGGAAGCTTCTCCACAGCCTCAGGTCAATGCAGAGTTCTCCTGTGGGTCAGAGCCTGCTGTCAGCACAGAAAGTCTGAAATTCTCAGCATGCAGGGCTCCAGCAGCTGAGCAGTGCCCTGGCAGAGATCCCAGCCTCCTGCACAGCCCCTGAGCCATCAGCCAGCTCAGCCAGCTCAGAAAGCAGCACACTAATTATTTCAATTTGCTTTGCATGCTCTTCCTTTTGTTTCCCCACCCTTTCTGGACCTTTTTTCCCATGGATTTTCAAAACTGCCCCCCTGATTTCACATCCTGTTGGGTGATCCAAGCTCTTGTGTGTGTCTTTTACCTCACATGAAGCTGTAGTTTCAGAGGGCTGCTCAGAAATTATCCTATCTGTGCAGAGCACACAGCATCTTGGGCACCAAAATCCTGAATCTGGCTGTGGCAGCCAGGAATAATTAGAGTAGAATGTGTAATAACAGCTTTTACATAATTGTTTTGGTTCTCATCAAAATATTAGCACAGAGAACAGATTAAATTTAAAAAACGGAGAAATAGTGGCCTGAGAGAGGAGTTGGCTTCCATCACTGGACTTAATGGTTAACACAATTTATTAGAAACAAAATAAAGTTAAATGTGTCTAATATTATGAGTGTTACACATGACTTGGTATAACAGTTCCTCTGGTGTGAGGCCAAGTATCAGTCAGAGGAGCATTCAGTAATTTCTGCTCTTCATGGTCTGGCCAGAGGCACTGGCAGGGGAGGGCTGGGCAGCTCCATACCTGGAAGGCAGCAGATGATGGCTGGACAGGCCATTGCTTGGAAGTTAAAAAATAAACCCACAATGGAGGTAAAAAGAGATTTCCATTCTGTTTTCATTCTTCATGTCCTTTTGGAAGGGTGAGACTTGCCAAACTGGGTTTTAAAAAGTAATTTTTTAGAAGGTGCTTTACAAATGTAAGACCAACACTGACTGTTGCCCCAAGCTCTTTATTGTGAGTTACAGAAGTATTTTAGCAACAGAAGCACCTGAAATCTTTGTGAGGCCAAGTAGGTCAGTTCAAATAAAACACTGGGATGAAAGATGGAAAGTGATGGAAAATGGTGCTCTGTGCCCTCATGTACCTGCTTCCCTCTGGCTGCTTTTGAACCTGCCTGCTTATTCAGCAGCCATTCTTGCAGTTTCCTTCTGCTGCTGATTTCCTGTATTGTCCTACCAGACATTTCCATCTTCTTTCTCATTGGGAGGCCTCTGCCTTTCTGACTGTTATCTAATAACCCTACTGGAATGGCTGGAAAGTGCAGATGATGGGACTAATTTGTTATGTTATTTCTAAGCATAGTAAAATGAAAGCCTGTGAAAACCTTGAGTTGCACTTTGACATCTTCATAAATACTGATCTCTGTTTCTCCTTAATAAAAATCAAAAAATAAGAGCAAAGTGGTTTAAGATTTAGGTTAAGGGGAAAGATCTGATTTGGGGCAGAGTGTTTCTGTTGTCCTGTGAGAAGGATAAGAGACTTTGCTGGAAAAAATCCTCAGCCAAACTGAAGAGTCACAGAAAAGGGATGTTCCAGCTCAGTGTCTGTCTGAAATACATGTGGGAAAGAAAGAATGATAAAGATGTTTATTTAATTGACAGATCTGTGCAGAGAAGAGAATAAGTACATTCACTGCATGATAATTTGATACTTTTAGAAGAAATAAACAGCAAAGCTTTGTTGTTATTCCTTTTGCTCCCTTATCAGCAGACAAGGTTTAAGAACTGGTTGTGGCTCAGACTCCCCCAAATCTTCCAGGAATGCCTTGCACAGAGAAAGTGATGCCAATCTTGTTCCCAAGCTGAGAACCAACAAAAGAAGCAGTGGATGGTGAAAATGTGTGTGTTATTTGCCTGGTGGAACCTGGGAATGCTGTAGCAGAGGGTCCTGGTGGAATAGGAAAATACAAGAAATTAGAGAGGGATAAAAAAGAGCAATTCTTCATGACTTATTTAAACCTTTCCCCCAGTGTTTGTCATGGGAAGTTACTCTGAATGCAGAGTAGAAAATATTGCTCCCCTAGCCATGTTAAACAGATTAAGTCTTATGGTATTAAAATGCAGACCAAACACTTCCAGCCTCTTAAATGAAGCTGTGCCAACATGATTTTTTGGAGGCTGAGGGTTTGGACACCATCTGCCCTGCATTAACAACAGGCAGTGTTCTACGTGGATCAAGGAAGAGCTGAGTATTGAAGCCTGAGATTTAGCCTGGGTAATCCTATTTAAACTCCTGTTGAAGTTTTATTGTTCAGTTCATAAGCATAAGTTCAGGAAAACTTCAGGGGTTTAACAGCTACACAAAATAAAGAATCCTAATAAAGGAAAGATTCAGGTTTGTTCTTTTACAGCTCTTTATTCTAATCTTCTTTATTAACAGATTGCTCAGGAAAGTAAATTTCTTCAGTGGTTTTCCAGGTTTAATGAGTTTTATTTTTCTTGCTACACGAGTCTCTATATTGCTGTGGATGTTGGGTACTCAACAGAGCATCTAAGTCATGGTCTAGATGAGACAACTGCCTTTGAAAATGCACAGAAAAACCTCACAGCAGAGCAGGGAAATGGGCATGGATTTCCAAGCACTTTTCCTCCTGCTTTCAGGACAGAGGAATTTTTTTATTTGTGAAATAAAAAACTAGCTAGTGAAAAAGATTGTCCAACATTGTAAATTGTAACATTGACCAAAACATGAATAGTTTGGATTAAAAAAAAAAAATATTTTTTATTGAAGCCATCTTTCCCTTCTTTGTACTTCTCCATTTGAATGTCAAATTTTCTTTTTCTCATGCCACAATTTCTTCACCTTCCAGTCTGCTGTCTCATACCCATCTCTTCAGTTAACACACTGGACCCTTCTATTTCCCAAGTTCCCCAATTCCTGCTCTCATCTGTTCTTTCCCACCAGCTACTCTCTAAACTCAGAATTAATTTTCTAAATCTCTGCTATCTATCACTACAGTGTTAAACAGACAGGCTTTAATTTCACCTGCTGCTGCTCTCATCAATTAAATTTCATTTTCAGTGACAAAGAGGAAGGATGCCAAGTTTTATGGTAATTCCCATCAACCACTAATTTGAACCTGTCAGCATAGCAGCACATTTTGACAAAGATTTACCCCTGGGAAAATCTTTGTCTGCTTTTGTGCTGAGGACAAGAGATGACAAACAATAATGAAGTGTACAATGTTGTCAAGAGCAGTCATGAAAGATCATCTGTTAATTGTTTCCTTCTAGCACCTTCTGGAAAGCTCCTTATTTTTTTTGCCAGACAAGCAGCTGGAATTGGCTGCTGGGTGGAAACAAATTTCTGATATCTGTGCAGAAAGACCCCAATAAGAAAATTTAATATGCACATATTGATGTATTTTAGGATAGCCAGGTGAATGGAAAGTGTGGTGAAGTATTAAAAACAACTAAAGAAAATTGCTCTATTCTGGTTTTTGACCTCTTCAAGTGGCCAAGAGGTTCCTTGTATTAACTTTTTAATAATATTGCCTAAGATAGCTGTGGTATTTTCAGGATCCCCAGTCATGGGGAGGAAAGATGAATCTGACTCCATGTTCTTAGAAGGCTAATTTATTATTATATTAATTATATTATATTATCTCTATTCTAGATTCTATTCTATATTCTATTCTATTCATTATATTATATTAAAGAATTCTATACTAAACTATACTAAAGAACACAGAAAGGATGCTTAGAGAAGGCTTACCAAGACAATAATGAAAAACTCATTACTCTTGCCAGAGCCTCAACACAGCTGGCTGTGATTGGTCATTAAGTCAAAACAATTCACATGAAACCAATCAAACAATGACCAGTTGGCAAACAATCTCCAGACCACATTCCAAAGCAGCAAAACACAGAAGCAAATCAGAGAATTATTGTTTTCATTTTTCTCTGAGGCTTCTCAGCTTCCCAGGAGAAGAAATCCTGGCCAAGGGATTTTTCAGAAAATAAGATGGTGACAGATAGCCAAGAGTGTGGTGGGAGATTGATGGGCAGGACAGGAGGAGGGAGTGCCAGCACAGCTTTCCTTCCCTGCTGCAGTGCTGCTCCCCACTGCAATGGAAATCCTCCCAATCCTCAGCTGTGGGAGTTTCTCCAGCAGCCAGGAGAGCTCCCAGCAGCTCTGGAGAAAGGGCTATAAAACACCTGACTGTCCTTAGGGCTGCAGCAAAGGTTCCCTTCTCAATCAAAACAATCAGCAGGAAGAGAAAAGCCATCAATCACGGCAGCACAGAAGTTTTTCATCCACCCTAATTACTTTCCATAGGGAAGGCATTAAAAGTCCAAACTATCCTTGTCAGAGGGTTCCAAAATGATGGTGCAACAGCCCCAGGCAGCGATTTGTGGCTGGCCATTCACACACAAACTGATATAATGAGATGGGGCTTTGTCTCCAGCATTTTTCTTTTGCTGTAGGGAGTTGTGTGCTCTTGGATTCCATCCATGCACAGCCCCAGCTCTTGCTTTGGTTGTAATGAATCACGTTTGTACCTGAAAACTCACTTTGTTTAAAGTGAAAGCTCATTGTCATTAACAAAAGCTGCATCTGGGAGAAAATGAGCATAGAAATGCAGTGACAAATAGAATTCTGAAGGTGTCCAAGGGGGGTTATGAGCACTGTGTATGAAACACTGAATTTGGCTTGTTCAGTGCTGCTCTGAAAGGGAAAAGCTCTTTGTCAGTGAATCCCAGGCATCCAGACAAATGTGACTTCTTTTGAAAAGCATATTTTACTGCATAATGGCAAGGGGCAAGTAAATGCATTAATTGGCCACTGGAATGGCTTTGCTGCCACAGTCAGCTCACTGGAAGGGAAATCTTCCAAATGCAATTAAAATATCAAAGTTAACTCAGAATGAGTTGGCAGCTTTCCAGAGCCAGGGAACTGAGGGACAGCAGTGATGGGAAATGATGAAATTTCCCTGAGCTCTGTGTGAACTGGGGAACTGGGGCTCTCTGGAGCAGAGCAGGGCAAGGAAGAGTGTTAGAAACCAAAATGCAGGGAACTCTCAGAACTTTGGGCCTGTGAGCCAAAGCTTAGAATTAAACTCAGGATTTGATCTGAGACCTTGGAAAAGGCTCCCAAACTGAGGTGCTAAAAGTGAGAGTGTGGATTTGTAGTTTAAAGCAGAGACACGTTAAGCTGAGTAAAGCAAAGTTTAGAGTTTTAGAATTTAAGATATAGAAAAAATAAAAGTAGTTCCAGAGGTGAACAAGGAGTTTAGAATGCAGCACTGTGGGTTTGTGTGTCATAGCATGATTGGCTAAGAAATCTCACACTGTAGCATGGGTCCATAAGACAAAATATTTAAGGATTGGGTCAAAAACATGAATGTCCTTGTTGGCAGTGTTTTATTGGCCAATAAATCTTTAAAAGGCCTTGTAACTGAGGGTCTTGTGACCTTCTAAACCATGTGGTACAGATGTGAGCTGAGCTCAACCTTCCTGTCTCTGTAGAAAATAAAAAAAACTTCATCACCTAAAAACTCAGAGGTCCCATCTCAAATTCCTTCCAAAATTGCCCACAAGTGAATTATCACAGGAGAGCACAGGCTGGGAATACCCTGGAGCTGAATCAGAGACAGGAGTTTGATGGGAATTCTGGAAAATGTCTGTCATGGCATCCCTCTCCTGGGGCTACTTGGGAGTGAAGGAAAGGCCAGAGGCAGCCCTTGTGCACCTCCCTAAATCTCCATGGGGTGCTGCTGCCCAAAATTCAGGTAGGGGATGTGTATTAATGCACTCTGCCAGCCTGGAAGAGTGGGATTATAGCACAGAGGAAACACAGCTTCTTATCCAATTTAAACTGTGGAAGTGGTTGGGATTCCAGAGCCACTTCATAGCTGAGCTCCTGTTCCACCCCACGTGAGCACTGGGCTGGAGATGAGCTGGAATCTCTGAAGTGCAGAAAATTCTCCTAAAGGAAATGAGCCATCCCAGGAAAATCTGTGACACCTAGAGAGGAAATACACCAAAACACAAACCATGCATCTTAATGGATTGTCTTCTTTATTTTTTTAAACAGATTCCTGCAGTAGATTCAGGAATTCAGGAGAGACTGGGAGCTTTAACCCTAACATTGAATTCTCCCATGACTGCCCTTCTCTTATTCAGGTTTTCCTGATGAACAGTCAATTAACTTACATTGCCTATGAACAATACTTCAGACAAATCCATCAGTTTAGTTGCTTTGAAGGATTTAAACTAAGTAAAAAATAAAATAAAATAAACCTAAGCCCAGCAACCTTACTCATAATGAGTCTACAACAATCTGTGGGTTATTTTGGGGTGTGCTGCTAATCACTCCCAGTATTTAGCTGTTGAAAAGCTCCCCTTGCAGAGGGGGGTGTGTGTCTGAGGGCTGTGAAGGTGGCTAACACCTCCTGGCAGGCTGCTGTGCAAGCATGAACACGAAATTTGGCTCTGCTTGATGTCTCTTTTTAGATGCTTTGGATGTTGCAGCCATAGAGCAACTCCTGCAGTCTTTTGCTGTTAATTTTAACAGGTAGATGAGCCATCAAATAATGACATTTACAGTTCTGAATCTGTGTGCACCTGATTATAAAAACCCTCAGCAGAGCATGTCTGTACCTGCTCGTGTCAGTTTGGGCTTCCATCAGACTTTAGCATATTTAAATTCAAGGTGTCCTGAAAATCTTCCCTGTGCCAGGAATCAGCTGTTAATGATCAATGGCTGTTAATTAAAGCACAGCTTCCTCCTTGTCTTGCTTCTTCCATAGCTCTTTATTTCAGGTTTAACATCCCTGTGCACTATTGGTCTGTGAAAAAATGAAAAAGACTGTTTGCATTTTTAAATTTATTTTCTTGAAGAATAGAAGTGACTAGCAAAGGTATATTTTAAATAAGCAAAAAGAGTAGTTAAATATACTAAAATTAATTGTAATTAATATATAAAGGTAAATTAAGTTAGTTAAATATACTAAAATAATAATAATAAATATATTAAAATTAATTAATATAAGAAAAACCCTTTGAAACCTGAAGACCTATTATTTTATTTTGTCCTTGGCACTGTGTGTGGTAGTCACAACCAACTGCATGGGACCTTTGCTCTCAACACTATCTAATTTTGGAATAACCCCACTGTAGTACCTTGTTTCTTATTAGCACCAGTAAAAGCTGAGACTTATTTTGCTTTTTATTTGTTCTTTTATTTATTGCTTAATTACAGCAACTCCACACATTAATTTGAAAAGAAGATCATGCATACACTTTATTGCAGGTTGTAAAGTGACAGCTAGAGCAAGGGGTGCTGGGAGGCAGGCAAGAAATGCAAGCTTTGCTAACAGGGATTATCAGAGAGTTGATTTTAAGGTAATGGAAAGGGGCAGTGTGTGAAAACAGAAATAAAATAAGAAAAATGATGTCTTTGGTAAAACCAGAGTCTGTCAGCAGGTTTCAGGGAAATTCTCCTATTGAGTTTAATTTCAAGCTTTCTCACTTTCTTAACCTGAAGAGAATCAAAGTGGTAAATAAGCTCTATCCTTCTATAAAATATAGTGCAACACACTCTGTCCTCCCAGTCCAAGTTTTTGATATTCTTTCCTCTGCTTGAGCACTTGTTGGTTTACTTTCCAATTCTCTTTTTTGGTCTCATTTCCCCTCAGGGCATTTTTGGTCTTGTGCACACTTACTTATTTCATTGTTTGTTCACAATCCTTCAAGTACATGGATTTCTCTTGGATCTTATTTTCTTGCACAGCTATTTTTCTTTCCAAGTATCTCCTTTTCATTCTTTAATGAGAATTTTTGTTTTCAGGCTTCCAGTCTGGATTCCTTTCCTTATTCTCTCTGCACTCTAGTAAGGACATTTTTGTCCATGTAGATTTTATTTCTTCTTACTCTAGGATGTCCCTTTTGTCCTTCTTTTTTTTTTTTTTTTTTTTGTCCCCATGTGATTGATTTTGTTATGTCTAACTTACCTCCCTTAAATGCACTTGGGTAACTCCAATGTTCTTTCATTGTGCATCATGATCATCCTAGATGGAAACTGCATTAAACAACTCAAAGATTCCTAAAGATTATTTTGAATTCCACCTCCCTTTCCCACCTTCTGTTCTTCTGTTGATGTTTCCTAAGGAGGAGTGAGGATTTTCTGTCTAAAGGTCACTTTGGTATCCTCAGAACCTAAAGCTTCACCCCAGAGCTGGGACAATCACAGGGGGACACCTGTGTGACATCTGGTTCAGGCCATTTGTGGGATTCAGGCTTAAATTATCCTGGGGGAGGGAAAAAAAATGGAAAAAGTGTGGAAATTGTGGGAAAAATGACAGCTGTCCTGTGTTTTTTAAATCAGTGAGGATGTGTTAGCCAGCAGCCTGGAGCATGGCATTGCAGGTGCAGAGTGTAGGGGAAGAAATCATTCACTGTGTTGGTCTTCATTATAAAAAGAACAGAGGGTCTTGGAGCTAAATCCAGGCTCCTCCTGGCTGCTGTAAAAACAGCCTGATAAAAAAGGGTGGTTTGGTGTGCAGCAAAGGGAATTTAATGATTCAGATGCAGACTTGGTACCCTAAAATCAAAGAAACAGTTTTGGTCTGATCTCTAAGAAGTGATTACATGATTATTCTGGCTTCCATTCAACGTATTGAAATCTGATAGAAGTGGTTGATTGATTTGTTTTCTTTTGTTTTTTTCTTCCATAAAATTTCATGATGAGATTCCCCCTTTGGAGTGCTCTACCTCATAGACACCACTTTAGGCTGTGCAATAGTTCTGGTGATCAGCCTTCCTCAGTTAACCTGTGTGAGTGCTTCTCTGTGATCAGACAGAACAAGGTGGGGTGGCTTTCCTCTTTATTTTATCTCACTGGGGCATCAATCAGCCCACCCTTCACTGCTATTCAGACTGTGACATGGTTGTGTCTTTACTGACAAGGACAGATTGTCGTGTTGGACAAACTGCCACAGACATTCCCTGCTTAGCCCACAGCTGAGCCCAGTTCTAAAAGTGGCAGAGGCTGCTGAGATCCCAAACTTGTGGCTCTCTGCCTGAGAATCCCTGTCCCCATCCTCCTGACACCTCCCCCACTGCTTGTTCAAATTAAGCCACTCTTGCTGTGCCCAAGATTCCTGATTCTAGTCAGGATGGAAAAATGCAGAGCTGAACATCCCACTGGGAGGTTCAGTGTTCTATTGAATGTTACAGGGCTGAAATTGCACAAAAATTCAATTTACAGTCAGGTAAACATGAAGAAGATCTATAGTCCTTTTTTCTTTTTTTTTTTTTCCCTTTGCCAACTTCAGTGAAAATTACTAAAAAACCTCTTCAAACACAAAATTTGGGGATTTAACTTGCAGGAATTTTGGCTGGTTCTGACAGTGAAATGTAGTGGGAGCTGAAAGTCCCCCATGCTAGTCAGTTCTGTGAAACTCTTCTGAAGAGCAATTTCTTCTAGGATTGTTATTCTATTGCTCTCTAGCAAGTATTTCAGCATATTTGGTACTTCATCCTCTGTGTCAGTAGTGAAAATGGGGCTTCTATATTGCCTTGTGACTATTTTTTAATATTCCTGTCCTCATGATATCTGCTCATAAGGGCTTTTGTCTGGAAGTTAAAGCAGCATGTGGACAAGTATTACCATATTGTTAAAAGGAGAGAAAATAAAGATACAGGCAGTGCTAATTTCTCCAAGGTCAGGAAGCAAGTGAGCATATGGGGGGTGGGGAAGCACTTAAAAAATCAAGAAATAAAAAATCAAAAGAATGCCTACAGGTGAACTTAGATTGTTCTGTTAAAATTACAAATTGGCAGCATCACTAATGCCATTTAGCCTCTCTGGGAAAGGCCACTAATGGTATCACTCACTGACAGCTGACAGGAACCCTTGGAGCCTGACCTTTTGTTAAACCAATTCTCCCTGACATGGACTGCAATGCATCAACATTTCCCATTTCAGAGAGGCTGATGTAGAGTAAATAGCCCAGAAAATTAGTGAGAGTGGAAGAATGTCCCCTAGAAAGAAGAAAACTTTCTGTGGTGACTGCTCAGCTTTTCACAGGCAGTCAGCATCATCATTTCAGTCAGGTGAGGAGTGAGCTTGTGGAACAACTCCCTTTGTGGGGCTGCATGTAAAGAGAAGTTTCCAGTGAAAGCTGCTTCTTGAACACATTTTTCTGTACAAAATAATTCTGTAAACACTCATAGGCTGAGCTTGAGCTAAAAGCAGAATTGCAGAGAGGTATCACTGGCATGAGCTTTGTTAATTGGAGAATTCATTGAGAGCTCACCTGGCTGACAAACAATATTGACTCCTGACATGTTTGGAACCAAGACATTTCATTAAGTGCTAACAATTAATGATTTGAATAATTAGCCTGAGAGAGGAAAGAGATCATTATGGATACAAAGGATTGTGCTGGTGCTAGCCCTGCAATAAATAAAGCCAGGCCTTGAGAAACTCAGACCTAGGAAGGCAAAACTCACAGTCCAGAACCTTCTATTAGAGATACCTGTGTAGAGATCACATGTTAATGCAAGAGACATCCTGGAGAAGTTGGATCTGTAACAATCTCCAAGTAATTTACTGCCTGAATGCCTTTATGTCATTTATTACAGCCACAGGGATGTTGCTAAGGGCTGGTCAGGATCTCCATGGATTTCACTTCTCCCAATTAAACCCTTGCAAACAGAGCAGGGGGCATTGATTTTGTTATAGCATCTCATTTTAGGATGATCATCATATTACAAAATGTAATACTGTGCTAATCAGAATCCCATAACCTACACTTTTATTGTCTTTGTCTAGTTTATCATTCTTTTCAATGTTTTTACAATGCTGGTTTGCAGTCCATGCATGCTCAGAAATACACATCTGATGAACACTTACATTCTTTGTGCCCAGCAGATTATCAGTTATTAAATCCCCCAAAGCTCCCTGTTTTACAATGAAATCAGGTGAGTTCAAGTTATGCTTTTATAACTCCATTAAATTGAAGACTGTAATTCTTGTGAAAAAAGATATTGACTGAGGCAATTTATCATGGAGGCTGAGAAGTAATCAGCTGCTCTGAGAACAGCTATAAATACAGGTTTCCAGACTGTTCAAAAAGGTGACTTTTTGGGAACATTTAAAAACATGAGGAGTGAAGGACAAACACCAGGAGGTGCCTCCTACAGCTGCTGCTGCTCCATGGAGTTCTCCTTCTCCAGGCTTTTCTTCACCTCTCCTCTGTCTTTTACTTGTGGGACTTCATTCCTTCCACACCTCTGCTGCTGACTTTTTTTTTTTTAATTGCCTCTGATCAATACCAAGGAGTGTACAACTTTCCTTTAGCTGTATTGCACTATGGAGGGGTTATTTTAAAAGAGCATTTGAGGCAGCTCATTCTTTGTGTGGCTCACAAACAAGAAAACTCAGAGTTTAGAGCAATGTCTGATTTCAGCTACTTGGGCTACTTTCTGTCCTCCTGTTCTGCAGTCCACTTTTGCTTGGCTGAGATGTTTTATTTTATTTTATGCTCCAGCACGGTCCAAGTTAACAATATATATCTTTATTCCATTCTGCTCTTTGCAGTTTCAGCTTTAATTCTGAAAATTTGGCCTGGAAGCTTCAAGAGAGATAAAGAAAAGAGCCCCCAACTTCAAAGAAGTGGTAGAAGATGAAAGGAAACTAGAGAATGCTTTTAGGGATTAACAAGGAGTCTTGAGGAAAAAGGCCCTGAATATCCAGTCAGTCACAACCAAACCATGGAGGAAAATCTCTGTGAAAAAAAGCAGAATTATGTGTGGAAGGATGATTGCAATTATTAAGGCAAAAAACCTGAATTTCTAATGGTGGTGAGAGACAGAGAATACATAGGATGAAAAACTGGGGTTTGCCATCATCCTGTGGGTGAAAACTGAAATGTGTGACATTCAGTGACCCTGTGCTAGAGGATCCATTATTTATAACTCTCTTGAGACAAAATGTAAAGCAGTTCATGTTCCTCATCCCTCCAGTGATTTGAAGCAAAGGGAGTGAGATTCCATTTCTAATATGCTCTGGCTGTGCCTGGAAAAGTTTTTGTTTCTGTAGGAGATGTAGCAGAGTGGTGTGAGCAGATGTTTCACTTAAGTGTGGCTAATAACAAATCCCACAAATAACAAGAATAAGGAAATGCTGGCCTGAAATAAATCATATTTATAAACAGTGTGCTTAGATAATGAGCATATGAAAATACCAATATGGAGCCCATTACTGTATGGAAATTCTTCCTCCTGAACTTAGATTTCCTACAAGCTATGGAACAGGAATAAATATCTGCTACCAAACTCTGTGCCATTATTAAACCTTTCTCTGGCATGTAATTAGAGAAACAACTCTTAGGAGTGGATGGCTACAAGCTGTTGTACTCTGCTGGAAGTGTAGGGTCTAAAAACTTGGCCATGGGGCAGCTGAGAGCATCCTCTGGCTCAGGGAGGCAGCAGAACCTGGGTAAGGGCTAAACCAGCCTTGGGTTGCTTGAATGCCTCTGAATGTTCTAAACCATTTGCTTGTTGCCTTGTTGAACCACCCCAGGATTTTCACATCTGAATCACTCAGTTACTTTTGAAAATGGAGGTTAATTCATGCAATCAAGGACTCTTTTCCAACAGTGAATACATGCAAAGGACTTAGGCTACCTAAAAATGCAGCTATTGCTTTTAAGTGTTTTGAATTATTTTTAAAAGTGCAGTGTGTTGTGAATCTTGTGAAAGATAAATGAACAATTCACTATTTTCTGTGCCTTCAAACACAGAAAACATTTTATTTGTTTTATTCTGTCCAGCTCTAATAATGAACCATTTTCTGCATCTCACAGTCAGGGCATCCAAGGGAAGGAGCTCTACCTAAGTTATTAAATGAAGTATTTTATAGAAAATTACCCTGCAATGAGCTGAGCCTGCAGCAAGTTGGACTTGGGTGTGTGAAATGATTCAGCCTGGGCCAGACTGGTCTGCTAAGTGGGGTGAGAAAATGATGGAAGGGAGTACAGTGGCAGAACATTTTGTGTAGTTGGATAAGGAAGAGATGGGGGCTGTTGGATTAGGAAGACCAGAAAAGCTTTGGCAGAGTCAAGCATTAAGAGCTTGGTAGCTGGGAGATGTGCAGACCCTGAAAATGAGGGGGTTACTCCCTGCCCAGCTGTAGGTGAAGGTTTTATCTCAGTCCTTGCATTTTGCCTCACTGCTTGGCCCTCCTTTCCTTCAGAGGGAGTCAGGAAAGACTTCAGCTTTAGCCTCTGGGAGTGCTGGGCAAACTTGGGAATTTAATAGTGTGACTTTCTCATATTTCTGGAGTGCACTCTGATTTCTCCACAACCATCCATGGCCCCACGATGCCATCAAAGCTTTGTGCCACCCTGGTGCTCATCCCTGATGGAATTGCTGACACTCAGCTTCTCACAGGGTGCAGTTCTACTGCAGCTTGTCAAAGCCCAGGCTTAACTGGTGTGGGAAGGGCCCTTCAAGCCTGAAAAATAAATGAGGTTTACAACCAAAAATGTCATCACAGACAGCTCTTTATCAGAGCACATTTGATTGCATGCTGCAAAGGCCACCTGCCCTGGTGTTTCCTTTTGTTGGACATCCTGGGAGAAGAAAACAGCCTCATAAAAATCACTTTTAGCAGTTATTTAAAGGATTTATACCAAAGCAATCCAAAACACACTCTCCATGGGTTAGCACATTACAGTAAAAACATTAGTCCTGCACAGATCATTATTTTATCATTAGCTTAATGTCATCAGTTAATGAAGACACATCCATGCAGCTCTCAGATGAGTTTCACTGGGCTGCCCACGCCCACAGATAACAGATGCAATTAAAATGCTGCCAAAGTCATCATCCTTGTGACAAAGCTTTGGAAGTGGCTTTGTGGTGGTGGAAAATAATTTTAATTTTACCCACATGGGTGTTTGTTTCCCACTATCCCTAATTTTGCCCACAGCATCAAGGTAGAAAACTTCCTGTCATAAATGATTTACTGTTCTGGCAATGTTACACCATTTTCTTTCCATATTTCAGAAAGGTGTGTGCATCATGTCCCTGATGAGGAGGAAATGAAATAGAAAAGGAATAAACAACCAAAGTATGAGAGCCCTCTAGTGAAATTATTATGCTAATTTTAAATTATTTTTTTCACTTTGAAATCCCTTGGGACTATGGTTTGTTTCAACAGCAGCTGTATCAGATTTAAAAAAAAAAAAAAAAACCAAAAGCTCCTTACCCATCCTGCAAACTGAAGATTTAGCATCTTTCTAACAATACTGTACATTTTTATCAAAGAACTAAGTTCAATCCTATTTCATTTTATTATGGGAAGGTTGTGATTCATAGTGGGAAATGTACAAAATCGGTGCTCCCTCCCTGGGACTGTTTCAGTGGATACAGGAGTTCCTTTCATTACTTAGAGAAGGGTCCCACTGAAATGGTTAATTGTAATTCCAGTTGTAATTCCATTACAGAATGGCACTGGTGCAGCATCCCTGGAAAACACTGAGCACTAGAGCAGCTCCTGCCTGTCTGATACCATTTCAGGCACCACAAAGAGCCCTGAGGCAGATTTTGTAAAGCAATGACAGCTGTAGCAAATCCCCTCCACTTCCCAGCCTTCCCCAAGAATTTTTGCCTAGCCTGTAGAATAAAATCAAATAAGCATTAAAAAAAGGTTCTACTCAGTTTGACTCTGAATTGTTTCAGAAATCAGAACCTGCTGTTTGATTTCCAAAATAGACTTTTCTTGAATACTCAAACTGAGATGAAATCACAATGGATACAAACTGAAGGCACTGTGCATCACCCAGGGGCTTTAACCAATGTTTTGAGTTATATTTTCACCTGCCGTCTTTTTTTTTTTAATGTTGTCCCTTCAAAGGAGTTCATGATTTTGGATTCATGGTTTTGGATGATGTCCTACATAGAGGTCAGTCTACCTTTTAAAAGCATTTACAGGAGTTTTCAGTACATAAATTTCCTGGATTTTCATTTAGGACTCACTGGATGTGATAGAATGAAACCAAAGGTTTTAAATTCCTACTCCCTGTATTTAAATTACTCTGAGTCACTATTTAAAACTGAATCCTTGATGATTGTTTGGCAAAAGACTGAAACTCTGAGTATGTGCTGTCCTTAGCTTGAGATTGAGCAGAAGCCTTCTCCCATCTCTGCCAGTGCTCCCAGCACAAATCTGTTCCAGCTCTGCTCTCTGGCACTGCACAGAGCAGGGCAGCTCTCAAGGCCACTGCCAGATGCCAGTGCAGCATCTTCCAGAAGGAAGGGACTGCAAAACTTCAGCCAAGCAATTTAATAAAGAACTGTGTGCTGCTTGGGGATGTACAACTGCTCTTTTCGTGGAGGTCATGAAGCATTTCTAGAGAACTTACAAATCTATTTGGGCATTGTTGCTCATCCCAAATAGAATAAAATGCTGGGGGTTGGAGTTTCAGTTGAGATGGCTGTTCCCTGAGCTGTTTGCAGGAGAGGAAATGGAGATGAGGGCCTCCTATACCCACCCCTGTGTAAAGTGTGCATTATTATGCATGAATAATTCATCAGCATCATCTCTCCCTCTTCTGTTCCCTGTTTGCACAGGCCTTGAGTAAGGGATTGTGTGCAGTCACTGCTCCCTGGACCAGTGCCTTTCCAGTGTCTCCTGCCCTCAGTGCAGGACACAAATCATGTCCTGAGACTGCTAGCAGCTCATCTCAGAAATAAAAAGAGAGGTTGTTTCTTGACAGTCTTGTTATAAGTGAATAACTTTTATTCCTAGTGTTCCTCCTAATTTAAGTGGTTGGATTTTATTACTTTGTTGAGATGCTTGCCACATGGCCAGGACTACTGAATCTCCAGACTGGCAGATGTTTCTCCTCAATTAACCCAGTTTTCAGCAAGGAAGGAAGCCAAGGTTTTTCCAGGCTTGTGTGTTGAATACTTTTAAATACCCAGTGTGTGTGTTTAGACAGGACAGTCTGTTCCCCAAAGGCATTAAGCAAATCAGCATCTTCTAATTGGAGGGAAAATCAGGTCATTTGAACTGGGGAATCAGGTGTGGATTCCAGCTGCTCTGAATTGATAGCAAAGGATGGAGGAAAAGAGAACAGAGGAACAAACTCACCCTGTGCCAGCAGAACCATCAGTGGGATCCTGGTCAGCCTCACCTGCCAGGTTTGCTTGGGCTGCAATCCCTGCCTGGGCTGAGAGCCCTGAGCTGGACAGAGTCCTGGTCCTGCAGGAGACCTGTGTTGGGATGAAAAGCAGCAGTTCTGAACAGCTCCATCCTCCCCTTTTTAAGTTCATAAAATTTCATGGACTAGAAATTAATATGCTGTTACAAACTTTATGCCTGAATTTGTTGGAAAATCACAACAGCATTGTGCACCAGCTGAATTTCTGGTAGCATATTAAAACAACCTCAGTGAGCTGTACAGCAATGGACTGAAATTAAGGTCAGCTTAGCTCCTTAACCAAAATTTTGTATTCTACCAACAATGTGTCTGAGTGGATTTCTATTGAGGGCAACTTGGGAGCAACTACTCCTCAGTAATAAATGTAAATGCAGTGCAAAACTTCTCCAGGAATCTTGAAATTGAGTCAGTTTTCCAAGATGTTTAAAAATCTGCAGGAAGAATCCTGGCTTTATTTATTGTTTTGGAGGAGTTTCAGACCTTCATCTGTAAGAGGAGAGTCTTGTAAGGTTTAGGTGCTGGCTGCTGGCAGTTCTCAGCAACTTCTATAATTTATTCCTCAGTATAATCCAGTTTCAGCAGTCTGAGAGAGCTGGGTTCTTGGAAGAAAACTGGGATGTTTGAACTAAATTTGCCAGACAGACATGATTTCCAGCTCTGTGGTGAAATTTAAACATTTTACACCATGCAAGTGAAGGTAAGAGCAGTGTTTGCATTGGTGAGCACACCTGTATCCCTAAGAAAGCCAGTGAGGAAGGAAAACTCACTAAACTAATCTGTAATTTAGAGAAAACATCAGGGTTTAAGTGAGGCCCATCTAAAAATATAATCCAGCTGATGTTTGCCCTCATTGCAGGTGCTCAAGAAATAACAAGACAAGCATGAGTGCTCAGGGCATTCTTCTAGGTTAATAAGGGTGTTTGGGAACATCTGGAAAACAAAAGGAGAGTTTTTGTTCTGGTCCAGTCAAGGGGGAATGGTCTCTGCTGTGTCTCACAACACTGGAAAATTCAGGTTTTTATTTAAAGGAGGTCACAGGGTTGGCTGTAATCTTCAGTAGCACCTTGAGCTCTGCCTGCAGAGGAGAAAATGTTTCATTGAGGAAATGAGAAGAGGTTTGCTTTCCAGGTAAAAATACATGTGTTCTTAAAGATAGACAAGCTTAGGAAGCTCAGGATTTCTTGCAGTCCTCCAGTGGTGCCTAAGTAGAGTAACTGAGAAGGCTCCTAACAGAGAGGGCTAAAAACACCCCTAGTTAAAGACTGTCTCCATCCCAAAGGTGCTGTTTGCCTGGCAAATGAGGCATTGCAGCCCCTTTCTGAAATGAAAATGTGCTGGGGAAATACATTGTGGAGTGTTGGAGTCTGGGGCAGCACCTTTCCCTCTGCTTCTTCCTCCAAGGTTTAATGGGGTTTATCAAGTGTGGGAAGTTTATCAGTCCAGTCCACAAGGGGCTGTGGTTAGGAAAGGCTAAAAAAAGCAGCTATTTAGAAGCCTAAGTTAAAAGGAACTTTACCAAAAAGGTTTCACTTTTTTTACCCATACTGGAATCTTCAACCTGGCATCCCTAAAATCTGGGCAAATTCTGTCTGCTGAAATGCCACCATCATTTCTCTTCTCCTCTTTCACAACAATCAGCTAATTTACACCTCACAGGACTCAGCAGAGCTGCATTCCTTTCAATAGAGGAGCATCATTTTACACTGTGCAAGCATCAGCTCATCAAATCCTCTCTGGCTGAAAACAGCCATTATGTGCATTATTATTACAAGAGTAAATACTAATAAAGATCTTGCAGGGTACTGTTACAGTGAGCTGCTGGGTTTTGTCCTCTGCCTGATCATTTTGGTGAGAGGACATGCCTTTCTTCATACAATTTTATTTCTTGCACACTTTAGGGTCTGTAGAATTAGGTGCTTTGGACAATGTTAGAATGAGACTGCCTGAAATAATTCATGCCTTGAAGCCCGTGCTGGCTATTTATCCATCATTTCAGAGAAAACTCTCTTCTGATTTCCTGAGAGATGCTCAGTTTGCATTCAAAATGAAATCTGGAGTCTCCATTTTTCTGACTTAACCCCATTTGATCTCCAGCCTGAGGGAACTGAGTCCCTGTGACTTGAGAAGGAGACAGAGCAGGTCCCATCATCCCTCTTGGACTTCAAACCTGTGGGAGGAATTTGGTGAAATTGCTACTTGCCTTTTTAAAAAGCAGATATTTTATAGCCTAAGTTAAAAGGAACTTCACCAAAAAAAGTTACCTACAGAACAGAGAGAATGAATTAAAACTCATTAATATGGAATTAATATGTGAAGCATGTGTTGTGAAATATAGAAGCAGAGCATGGACTGAAACCCAACAAAAGGAAGACACCTCTAGTAACCAAAAGTTTCAGCTCTAAGATATTAAGAAATAGTTACACATTTGTGAAACTGCACATTTTGTAGTCCACAAAACAATATTTTTTTTTACCCAAATAATTTCTACCTATTACACAGAAAAATGGTCAACCGCCTGCTGACTTGAAGTGTAAAACAGAGCAGGGAAAAACAAGACATATTCACCCCAGGGTTTTAGAAACCTTTGATTTCTCACTAACAGATGGGGCTGAAATTTCATTCTCTAGTCCTTTCTCTCTTCTTTTTTTTTCCCATTTCTGCTTTGCTCCCAGTTTCTGATATTTCTTTCATTATTCTTTGACTTTTAGAAGACCTACCCTATAAAAACCCAAGAGCAATAAAACATGACAAAACACAAGTCAAGCTAATTTCTAAATCTTTTTTTTTCCCCCTCAACCATGAAATTGTAGGAATACATTTTTAATATACTCAGAGCTGTTTGTTAATTATGAGATGTCATTGCCTTTGAGGACTGCAGGAGATAGAATCCAAAGTCTTTGTGTGCTTTGAGACAGCTTTGAAAACACATCCCTACAGTGACCAAATGGATCAAAAAATGTAAAAATAGAAAAGCTACAAGGGGGCTCAATTGTTTAATCAAAGAGATGGAGAGGAATAACAAATGTATGAGAAGCTGCCTTTGGGAAAGGCTTCAGTAAATATGGCAGATTTGCACTGCATGCAAATATGCTGACAAAATCAGAGACAGGTCAGCCCACTGGTGCCATCTGTAATCTTTGTGAGGGCTCTAGAACTGATTTTTATTTATTTTGTTCTTTTCCAAAATTAAATCTACATTTTAAATCTTAACTCATGCCATCTTAGTAATTAGTTTCAGCATCTATCCGTGCCAATCATTGCCACCATAATTTTTGTTAATTAAAACCAGCCTTGGCAAGGGGAAATTAAAAATGCAAATGCCTCAAGTTTTACACCAGTGGCTGTTGTGAAATTTTGGAAGCTTTGTTTGAAAAGGCAACAATTTTTCACTAAAATAATTGATCTGCTGCTGTTCTACATTTGTAGCAGAGTATAAATCTGATGTTAATTACCATGATAAATATTAACATGTAGGCTGTGTTTTGGTGAGCCAGGAGCAAATAAATCAAATGCTGCTTCCAGAAACCATCCTTTTCACTTGATGCCTTGTGAGGGCTGACCTAGAACAGAGGCTGGACAGAGCTAAAGAATAAAGCAGGGATTTATTAAAAGGCCTCCATGGATCCACCTTGGGCAGCACCAGAGCCCAGCCAGGGCTGCACCCAGGATGACCCAAAATGGCCCCAAAATGCATGGCCGGGCACGGGGTCTCTCCCTGGGATCAGCTCTGCTCCATTTGCACCTTGCAGTTCATTGTCCCAGCCCAGCTTTAGCCCAGGCACTCCCACCCTGCTTGTTTTTCTCTCTCCAGCCCACGGGGTTTGTGCTCCTGGGCTGAGATTGGGCTCATTTGTCCTTGGTGCCCAGCTGGAGCAGGAATTGTTTTGTCTCCCTGCTCTGTGCACAGAGCTCACCATCCCCTGATATGAACCCAGACCCTCACACTAAAGCAGCACAGAATCTGAAAAATAGAAAACCCAAAACCTGAGGCATCACACTGAGAGAGGGATGGGACAGAGAATCCACCTCCCAGTCTGTGCAGAGCATCAGAGCCTCTTCCACCAGATGCGCAAACAGCAGCACATCTGGAGCAGCTGCTCTGCTTTCATGGGCCTTTTGCCACTATTTCTTCTCACTGCACCTGTTTTCTTCACTGCTGTTAAGAGAGAAAAGGAGGGACCAAGTTCCTCCTTGCAGAAACTGCACTGATGTGAGCCCATGTTAGAAATCTTCATCCTTCTCAAAGGCAAAATTATCACAGCAGCAAGAAAGGTTTGGTGCCACATTAAGGCTTTGTAGAAGAGCCAGAATTCTCATCCTTTATTAATGAGGATTTTCTTTTGACAGATGTGCTTTGTATCCCAGTAGCTGTCAGTGGTTTCAGTGTTACAAGCACTTTCATGGGAAACACTGGTTACTCACACTGAACACTGAAAATCAGCTAAACGCTGATTTTCAAAGGGCTGATGTGAGATCCACAATGTCTCAGTTAATGAGGAGGTTTTGCTATGAAGCCTGCTGCTGTTTGTGAATCCTTTCATTTGAGGATCACAGGGCATCAGACTGGTACATAACAAACTCACATTCTTCCCAGCTGTGCCTCCAGTTTCTTGGGTGACCTGGATGAGCTTCTCCATCTTCCTGTGACATAGTTTTTCCTACAGCAGAATAAACAATTTTTCTCAGAGAAGTTGCATGGCAAAGAATGTTCAGTGCCCTACAAAATGAAAGCATTGTTATTTCTGTTATTACAGGGTAAACTTTCCCTTTTCAAAGCAGCTGCCCATGGTTGATCCCTTGCTGTGAGTGCCTTTGCAGGCCACTAATGCTGATTTGTATCAGCAGCAAACATTTTACAGGATTAATTACCTCTGCAGTCACATCTTGTGAGGAATCTCCACTAATCAGAGGAAAAACTTCTTGGTATTTAGGGTACTGCTGAGTTTGGACCAGGTAAGGCTTTCTTTATGTAAGTGAAAAGCAAAATGTTTGGGTAGCACACTTTATGTATTCCTACTTCAGGACTGCTTATGAGCAAACCCATCATTTCCCATCCCTACAAATTCACCAGGATTTTTGATATCTGCAACCCAGCAGTGCTGCCCATTGCTGGAGCTTCGTGCATGGAAGTGTCTCCCACAGTGACTCACTGAACTGAAGAGATACAGAAAAATCACAAATCTGATTGTTTTCAACCTAATCAAAAATGCAAGAAGTCATTTTGCCCCAAAACCCTTCTGAGGACTGAGGAGATCAATATGGAAATTGAAATTAAAAAAAAAAAAAAAAGTCTGCTGACTGAAAAATAATGCAGTTAAAGTTCTCATTGAATTTTGTAATGAAATGAGGAATGCACTTAATTAAATGATCCCAGTGGTAATACCTGAAGTAATCAGGTTTCTATTTGATGCTCTTCTTATTCCTCTCTGCCACTTTCCTTGTGTAATTTCTAATCTTGCTACAGTAATTTTTAAATTACTGCCCAACAATCACTGCATAAATAAGAATATGAAGAGGGCTAGAACTGTGCAAATATTCACAGTGTCAAATAGTTTTACCTGTTGCAAAAATACTTTCCTGAAAGTCACATAACTAGTCTTTCAAAAGTTTTAAAACATGGAAAATAAAAGAATTGAAGAAAGGTGATACATTTTAAAGGGGAAAATTACATTTTTTTTTTGTGTGTGTGTGTGTGTGTGTTTTGGTGCTGTTGTTTAGAGGTTTTTTTTTTTTTTTAATCTCTGTAAAGGAGAGTTATCCCTCAGTAAATTGTGGCACAATGGATTAGACATGTTTGTCAACATTCTGCAAGAAAAAAGCCCTTGAGATGACTTGTGTTTAAATTACTTTACAAAGGCCTATAACATATTATGAACTACAAGATTACATTCCAAAACTGTCTTTTTTCCTTAAAAATATGCAAGAAATAATGACTGTTGGCCAGGTAACTCACTTGCATCTATCCAATTTGTTGACTTTTCCAGGCCAATTGGCATTTCTAATCCCTGAAAATTTAGGGAGAATTTTGCCAAATAGAAAACCTTATGGATTTATGTCTAATTTCTACAGCTCAATTTGTGTGCTCAACAATTTTACATTTGTAGGGTGTACAAAAGGCTCTTATATTCAGGTCAAGAGGAGGATTAATTGAATAATTACATTCACTGTTTCTAGAAGGTTTCTCCTCCTTTCCTGCAGAGGGAAGGAAATTGCTGGACACAGGAGGACCAGGGCTCCCACTAGGCTGAAAACAGCCCTGCAAGAGCTGCCACATGTTTTACTTGGTTTTAAAAAAATTTTGTTATTAAAAGTGCAAGTCAGAAGTTTTAAGTAGCAGGTATTAATATTTTAAAGCTACATTTATAAGAAGTTGGGAAGTTAGGTCTAGGAACTTGTGGTTTTATTTGAGGAATATTTTTGTTAATAGGTTAAACATTTTTTTGTGTCAAAATCAAGAATGCTTTGTAAATATGATTCCTCTGACTCTGAGTCCCCTTTGGTTTTAATATTGCATAACTCATGCTAAATATTTAATTACTTTTTTATGTTTTCTGCTCTGAAGTTTTCATGTTTGGGATCTGATTCAGATTGATCGTTCTGTCTTCAAATCAGGGATATTTTATTTGAAATTCTCTGGAGATTAGTGACCTTGAAAACTGTTTTATTATGGAAAACTTGTCTACAAAAATCCACTATACTAAAAACATCTCTATTCCCCACTAAGAGCAAAATGCAGCAAAGAGAGACAAAGAGAAGGAACATGAAAATAAAAGGATGAAGATGGAACAGAATTGATAAGCAGGTGGAAGGTGCTTTGGGCTCACCATTTTAGATCTGTTGCCCTTGTCAGTCAAAAAGTGGCTCTTTAATTTGTATTAAAACTGAATATCAGCTTCTTCTCATAGCAAAACTTCCATTATTGCTGGAAGTAACAGTTTGCAGGAGAATGGGAAATAAAAGGGAGGAAGCCTTTAAAGAACAGCTGAACACAGCCTGTGAAAACTGTGTTTACCACAGAGTGTTTGCCCTGGCTGGCAGCAGCTGGGCTCTGAGCTGGGCTCTTCTTGGGTTCCTGGGGATCTTCATTGCTGGCTCGTGCTCCTTCATCTCTCCAATTTCTCTCCTTTGCTGCCATAAGCAGCCACCTGCTTTCACCTGCTGAAGTTTTGAAGATGGGAACTTTGGTGACAGCAGATCCTCTGATTTTAATACTGATATTTAAACTTTCAAAACCACTCTTTTTTCTTCCCAAAGAGAGTTCAAGAAATATTCTTCTCCCAGCATCCATCAAAAGCACTGACAGTCTTAGCTGTATTAATG
This sequence comes from Haemorhous mexicanus, assembly GCF_027477595.1. Classification (NCBI taxonomy): domain Eukaryota; kingdom Metazoa; phylum Chordata; class Aves; order Passeriformes; family Fringillidae; genus Haemorhous; species Haemorhous mexicanus. Next base: position 37,790,173 of record NC_082347.1, read on the forward strand.
AGAGTAAGGTAGTAGTAGTAGTAGTAGTAGTAGTAGTAGTAAAGAGTTCACAATGTAGGGGTGTGGTTGTATAAAGTTAAGAGTTTAGAAGTTATAATAATAGAAACATATGTGTCTAACTATAACAGAAACCCATTAAACAAAAATATCCACAATACTACAAAATTAATTAAATTATAAATAAAAAAACCCAAAATAAACCTTGTAACGTGTGTCTATTAAGTTAGAAAGTTATTTATTACCTTATAACAAAAAAACTTGTAACTACTCTTAAACTATAGCCAGCTACTTATTCTCATAAATCTCACAACCTCTAAAACTAATGTTTATCTAAGTAATAAATAATTCTTAACCTAAAAATAATCCAATTCCTTCATTATTAACTACAACAACAATACTTTATGACCCCACAAAGAGTGAAGTTATAAAAAACCAAATTCTTTATGGTTTCTGAATTCTTTCCACACTTGCTGATTTCAGGCAAGCTTACTGAGGTTTGGAAGAGCACTGTAGAAGTCCTGGATTTCAGGGATGTTTTTGTTTCCTGCATTTCATCATAATTCCCACTTGAACTCACACCTCTCAGGCATGAGATGTCTTTCACTGATCAAGTTCCTAAAAAGACTTTCAAGGCCAGCTCCTGAAGGCCTGTTTGGGTTTTGGTGGGATTTGTACCTGTGTCCGTGAGTGGGTCTTGGTGATTTGTTTGTTTTGAATTTGCCTTTTGCATTTCTTGTGCTAAAGAGAGAAGAGTCAGAACGGGAAAGGTAAATAAAAATACATAAAACAGAGTATGGGAACATTGCCACAGTAAGAAGGGCCTTAAAGTCAATTTATCACCACTGAAGCCAATCAAAATCTCTCTTTCACATATGAGGATGAACTAAACCAGCAGATATTATGATTTTTCTGGCATTCACTGTATGCTGGAAGAACAATTTCACGTTTTAAGAAATCATCCTTAAAGAAGAGGATGTGAACATTGCAGAAAATCACCAGTAAAGAAAGCCATAACCTCTCTGCACTTCTTTCACTAAAGGGAAAAAACAGATGGATGCTGCTAATGCCACAGAACATAAACCAACATTTACAGCTCAGACAGGGCTGTAAAGAAATACATTTTTTTCATGGTTGGTGAGGCAGGGTTCTGATCTTTACTAGAAGATCTAATTTTTTTTTAATGGACTCTTCTGAGGATGATTTTCATATATATGGATATTGTATTTGTCTCTTAATAGATTCAGTATTTCAGCCAAGCCATTTCCTACCCTGCAGACACTTCTAAGGACAGGACACTTAATATGTCAAAAGTGATGGGCCTTATGAGGATTTTTACCTCTACATTGCCTTTATCAGTGATCATAAAACCTGCTTTTTCAGCACTATTTCAAAGTCAGATCAAATATTTATTGTACTTATGGGAAATATTTACATAAGCTCTTTAAAACCTGAAATCTGATAGAGTATTAAGACTCATTTGATTCCTTTCTCTAACCCAATGGCCCCTGAGAAACATTTTAAAGTGTGAAAAGCAGCACTGGCAGGGAGCAGCCTTGAAGAAGCAGCTCCTGTGTTCTACCTTCAGATTTTTTTCTCTTTCCTGTGGTTCCCAAACTTTAATTGCTGTCAACAACAGCCACAGCCTTTGAAACATCATCAGTGAACCAGCTCCAGAAGCTGATTTTAAAACTACTTTTATTTAATATTTTGGCTCCAGCATCTGTGTGGAATTGCTCTCTGACACAAATCTGTGTTTCTTTTTTTTCCTGCTGCTACCATACAGATTGCACTAGATGATAATTTTGTTCTGCCAGACTGCTGCATGATATTCTGCTTCTTAAAGACCCTTGGTGATCACTCCTTCTCTTATTTAAGCTGGAAAAATGGAAAATCTCAAATCAAGTTGTCTGGGAATTGTGGTGCATTTAAACCTCATGTTCCAAAAACTGCAAGTTTTCTTCCTGCCTGTGATCAATTTATAATTACTCCAGAGGAAAAAGAAATCATGCACAGCTAGAGGGAAGTCACAGGTCATCACTGTGCTGAGATGGAAAGAAAGTTTTGTGCATCATAATTATGGGATTTTCCTGGAACTTCTACTTTTTGTTCCTGTTCACCTGCTAGACTCAGGCCCTCCACCTAATATATGTAAGTATATCAAAGATATCAGAGCATTTTTCAGGATGCTTTACAAAAAAGAGCAATAAATTCCACCAAAGAGCTCAAATCCCACAGCAAAAACATTGCATAATGCTCGTAAAATATATTTTATTAGGGAAAAAGAGTGATTATAAAGATTCTTTAAACACTGACCATGTGATGCCTTCTCAGAAACATCTACCTGAAGCAGCTGCTGCCTCTTAGAGGGAGTGTGGGAATACATCCATCACCTGAGCAGCCAGAGGAAACACTGACAGCCCAGGAGCTCTGGAGGAACTGCAAATGTGGTGAGCAAAACCTTGCTTTAGTGTCACTGTCACCCTGCTAATGCTCCTTGTATTTACAGAGAGGTTTTGTCTTTCACAGGTCATCCTAGCATTTTATTTGATACTTATATTGTTTTATCAAACCAGGATTTAATTATCTTCAGTGTCCCTCAAGCTTATCCAAGACTCCAAGATTCACTGCCTCATAAACCAAAGAGCACAGAATTCCCCTCTTTTTGTGGAGGAGAGGCACTGCTGAAGAAATTGTTGTGCTTCAAGTGTCTGTTGTGCCAGGCTGGTTTTTTACTGCCCACATGCAGATTGTACTGCTACATACTGAATTCTACACATTTATTTTCCACGTGTGTCTTCCATCCAGAGCCTTGAGGCAGGGCCACACTTTGACTCCCAAACACCATTGGCCATTGGATACAAACAAGTCCTAATATGGATTTTCCCAAAGAATGTGAAAACCATTTAATGAAAATATTATACATCATGAAATAATTAAGGTTTATGCTCTCATAAGAATTATTTCTGGGCTGCATCCAACCTTAAATATTAATGTGTGGGTTACATAACGTGCAGAAATTAATAACACTGTACTGGATATACATGGTTACCATGGTTTCTGGACATTTGAATTTTTAAAGTTAGTCTATAAAACCCTGCACAACCCAAAACATTAATAACATGGATTAAAACTTTTCCCATCCATTTAATATGCAATATACATGAGGAAACTTCTACTTCTCAATATGCACTTTATCAAACTCAGTAAATTACTGTGTTCACATTGTCATTAGCTGTAGTCATGGAGTTGCTGATGGCTCTTAAAATCAGTTTTTACTTCATTTTCCATTATTTTTTCAGGAAGCCTGTCTTCTTAGAGACTTCTTCCTCTTTAAAAATTTATATCATGGAACCTCATGGTGTCAGGAGCACTGATTGATTCATCAGTGTTGAGTATCCTGCATTGTTTCACACAGATTTCAAATCCCAATTTCACACCACTGCTGCTCTCATCCTGTATCTTACAGCATAATGCACTGATGCTGATAAATTACTTAATAGCTACCAAAAAAACTTAATAGCTACAAAAAAAAAAAAGAAAGAAACAAAGTCCTTACTTGGTACCTAATAAAATAATAACCAAATGCTCTCTCAGGTTGCTAGGATGCTTCCAAAGCTCCAAAATACTTTAAAAGTTCTCCCCTTTAACCCATTTGTTTGATCACAGTTCCTGGCACCCCTCCATGCTTTCCTAAAGCAAGAGCCAGAGGAAATACTCAGCACTAAAAAACCTCAGGGTTCTGCTAGTGGGAATTCTGATTTCTCCTCTTAGGAAAATCCCCAATTTTTGAGGTCCAAATCAATCAAATTGGCCCTGGATGCTGATATCTGGGATTGGCATTCTCGCTCCCTCTGTGTCCATGAGGGATAACATATCTTCCAGATCTCTGTTCTTTTCTCTGCACTATTTCTCCAGAGATTTTTCACTCAGCTAATGTATTTCAGGGAGGTGGGTAAATGCTCATCTGCAGGAATATTCAAAGGACCAGAAAAAAAAAAGTGAGGGCCAGGGCTCCTCAGTGATTGTGTTACAGCAGTCATGGATGAAATTAGAAAGAAATGGCCCAAAACTGGCACTATTATTCAATTCACATAATTTAATATGTGAATTAAATAATTTTACACTTCATCATCTTTTTGGAGCCTTAGAAAAAGAGGAATATATAAGGGGAAGGAAAATATTTTCAGAAAAAATCCACAACAGCATTTGAGAAATTTTTCCTTTGGTGAAACTTGGTCAGAACAAAATGAAACTGCAGGCCATGGTTAGAGTCCCTTCATAGTTCACCTTTGAGAATTTACATTTGCATCTCCAGCAGGTTCCGTGGAACTGGATTAGACCGTGCTCACTTGGAAGGAAGTTTCTGGATAATTTTAAACTTTGAAAGCATTTGGAAAGGGAGACAAGTGTTTGAGTCTTTGATTAAAGCCATCTGGTTTTGCATCAAGCTGATAGAGTTCTAGAAGCTAAATATTCTACACTCTGAAATTCATATATTGGTTTTATTTTTGTGTTAAATTTAGCAGAACTCTGACACACCAGAAATAGAATCTCCTTCATCAATATTTTTTATTTAATCTTCTTCTGAAAATACAACATGAAATAAAAAGATCTCTACTGGGATTATGAAGTTAGACTGTGATTAAATGAATCTTGATTTTAGATAGATTCCCTTTGCAAAAAAAAAAAAAAAGAAAAAAAGGAAAAAACAAAAAACCCAGAGTGTGAGGCAAAACTCAGCTGTGAAAATTTCTTGCTCTGTGCAAAACCTCTGATAAGAGAGGATGGCATCAGTTTTTAGTCAGCCCCCTTTTAATTAGGGACACTTAAGCAGCAGAAAACTCAAGGAGCTTCAAACAGAGAGCAGAAATGACAGCACCAAGGCAAGAGCAGTGTGATTTGGAATGCAAACAGAACCCTGCCCCACAGCATGTGGGGGTTGTTACACACCCCCATTCAAACTGGGGTTTGTATAAAGGAATGCAAAGTGGATCCAAAGTTCACCAGTGGATCCCAGGAGCTCCTGCAGCTCTAACTTAAGGCCGTGGAAATCAAAGAGGTCTCAGAAGCTTTCACAGGAATATTCCTGCAATAATTACTGTGTAAAGGAGAAGCCTAAAAGGGAGACTGCACACATCTCTACTTCAGTCCCACTTTCTCTTGTTCAAACTCACAGAAAAATTATTTACAGTCATGAGCCAAAAGCTATGTAGACTCATACTTCTCATTATTCATTTAATCATTAACTTATTAAAATGGTTTTTATGATCACCCAGGACTTTATTCTCCCTATGTCCTTAGTGAGGACTATTGGAGCAGTCTGGAATGAAGTCTCTCCCACGATGTATCACATCTTGGGTACTTGAGAGGTTTTAGTGAGTTTAATGGCATTACTGACTATGCAGTTAAACAGCTGAAAGCCTATAAGCTTTCTATAGCAGCCAAAAGTATATTATTATATTTACAGAAGATTGAGAGAACAAAGTGTCTTGATGTATTTCGCATTCTTGCTTGGCAGTGGTTTAAATTAACAATAAGATGTGAGAGAGGACATCCAGTTAAGCACCCCAAAATAAGAATTTAACATCTCTGAACATCTTTAGTTCACATGCATTTGCTGTGCATCAGTTTGAGTACTCAGTGTTGGTGAGTAGCAGTGGAATCAGTTCATCCAGTGCACATTTCTGTTCCTTTCAGCTCTTCCAATGATCCTTATCATTGTTCACAAACCTTTTTCTCATCTCCTCCCTATCCCCACTCATGAATCTTCAGTATGTATTTACCTGGCTCATGCACCCTGATTTTCACCCTATCTGACCCTGAAAACCACTCAGATTCTTTTTTTTTTTCCAACCAATTGGTGACACAGCCTTCATTTCCTCTTTTGCTTCCCTGTTTCTGGTATCTGTCCTTATCTTCAACTGCCTTGAAGTATCTATTTCCTTTAGGCATTTCACTCATTGCTTGGTTTTCCGATGTCAAGAAAATGGATAGAAAACAGTCAAGAAGAGCTTCTGTTTCTGTTGTGCAATAAAAGTTGCAAAAGACCCTTCTCACAAATCCAACAAAGCAAGAAAATAACCAAAAACATGAGCAGCAGAACGTTGCCCAAGGACACAGAGTAAAAACACACCATTAGCAAAAAGAACTAAAATTAATGAATCTAGTAGCTGCTCAGGCTCTTACAAAATTGATTTCCAGAGGTGCAGATCATGTAGTCCTCAAATAATGACAAAGAAAGGGGAGCAAAAAAGCTCTTTACTTCTCCAAACAGTTTTAAAAGTAGAGAGAGATCTTTTGAGATGAGACAGTTTCAAGAAAAAAGTCCCAATGGCACAGTGACCTGGAAGAGGCAGTGAGTGATGTTCTGTGCTTCAAGAGCAGAATTCTTTAGGAGACAGCTGGAAAAGGCATCAGCTGCAGGTTGTTTCTTGAGTTCCCACTTGCACAAATTCAACTGTGATTAGAATGGAAAGAGGGAAAAAGAAGATCAGCATTATTGCATCTTCTGTGACAAAGTGACACTGCAGCAATATAAGAGTGGGTAGCTGGCATTACACTCTTGCCGTCTCTGGCCATCTAGTGGCATCTTTTTCTCCACAAAATGTAACAAATAAACGATTACAATTATTATTCCAAAGAGAAACAAACACCCCAACAGCCCATGTATGTTGAATAATGAGCTTGCAAGTACATAATTTTTATTGTCTTATTAATGCTGTGGCACAGAAAATTGATTTAGAACTTTCACAGAATCCCAGAATCAGGTTGGAAAAGACCTTTGGGATTATTGAGTCCAACCTCAGTGCTCTGTAGCCTGGTGTGCTCCAGTGCAAATGTCCAGTGCTCCTGCACAGGGATGTATCATCCCAGGTGGCTTTACCTGGCCTGAGCGACACACCTTGGGGACAGTTGGAGGATGGGTTGGTGCCTTGTGGTGCAACGTGTGCTGCTGCTGCTCCTGAGGGTACCAAAGAGGTCTGTCACTGTGTTTTGTCCCTGAAGAGGTGCTTTGGAGCAGAAATCACCACAGTGAAAACAAATGTTCTGGCTGTCCTGCAGCATCCAAGCAGCAGAAGACGGGACAGGGAGCCCTTTTCCCGGTGAGGTGGCTCAGGTGCAGCCTGACAAGGAGCACGAGCATCCCTGGAGCTGCAGTCTCTGGCATCCCTCGGCTCCTTCCCCTCCCAGCCATGGATGCACAACCGACACAGCAGCACCATGTCCCCAGCCACGGGTGGCAGATCTGGGGAACCTTTGTGTCAGCTCCTGGGTTCCCCAGTCCAAGCCACGAAGATGCTGAGATGGTCCAGCCACAAAGATGATGAGGGGTCTGGAGCATCTCTCTGATGAGGAGAGACTGAGGGAGTGTTTGGCCTACAGAAGAATGAGAGTGGATCTCAGCAACGCATTTAAATATCTCTAAGGGGTGCCAGAGGATGGTGCCAGACTCTTCCGTGGTAGCGACAGGATGAGAAGCGACGGCCAAAAACTAAAACACAAGAAGTTCCAGCTCAGCATGAGGAAGAATTCTTCACACTGAAGGCGGCAGAGCCCTGGGACAGCTGCCCAGGGAGGGCGGGCATCTCCCTCCCTGAGGACACTCCAAGCCCACCTGGACGCGTTCCTGCGCCACCTGCCCGGGTGACGCTGCCGTGGATGATCTCCAGAGGTCCCTGCCAACCCCAACCGCTCTGAGATCCGCATCTGGCCCCGGGCACCGCCAGCCCGGCCGGGACCGGGCAGGGCAGGGCAGAGCGGCGGAACTGCCGTTCCCGGGCCGCGGGGCCCCGGCGGAGCGGGCAGCGGCGGCGGCGCCGAGGCGGCGCTTCCTGCGGGGCGGTGCCGGCAGGGCCGCGGGCTCGGCACCGGCACCGGCGGCCGCGGCTGGGGCGGCCCCGCCGGGCTCCGCTGCGGGCTCTGCTCCTCGCCGGCCTCGCCATGCAGCGCTTTACCGTCAACATCAAGCTGCCGGCGCGGACCCTGACGGGCGCCCTGAGCGCGCCCAACCGGGGCGCGGCGGACTGGTGAGGGCCGGGCCGGGCCGGGCCGGGCCGGGCGGGGGGTCCCGGGTTCCCCCGCGGTCCCCTGGCCGCAGCCGCGGGTCGGGCTTTGCTCTGCCCCCGCTTGCAGAGCCCCGAGCAGCGGCGGGAATCGCGGCCGGGGTAGCGATGGATCCGGCCTGGGAGAGGCCGGGAGTGCCGCTGCCCGGCCCGGGGCAGGGACAGAGCCGTGCCCAGAGACGAGCGCGGCCCAGGCCCTCCCGGCAGGGATTGCCCATTGAAGCAGAGTAGTTGAGATCAGATACCAGGAAGGAATTGTTCCCTGTGAGGGTGCTGAGCCCTGGCACAGGTGCCCAGAGCAGCTGGGGCTGCCCCTGGATCCTTGGCAGTGCCCAAGGCCAGGTTGGACAGGGCTTGTAGCAGCCTGGGACAGTGGAAAGTGTCCCTGCCATGGCAGGGGGTGACACTGGATGGGCTTTAAGATCCCTTCCAACCCCAACCATCCTATGATTCTGTGGTTAACTTCTCCTGAAGTCAGACAAGCCTCAGCAGATTCTCCCTGTTCCTGTAATAACTCTTGACATGCTCCTTTTTGTCGATGAATATGTAATAAATATAAAAGATACACAATTAATTATATCATTGCAAATATATTTCTTACCTGTGTTCTTACATCTAAAATTTGGGAGCACTCTTCATGAATTCCTATGTGATTTTTTAAAAGAAGATTCAGAGATGGACACAAAGAGATGCTTTATGGTGGCTCAGGGCTCCAGCAGACAGTGCAATATTATTTTATAAAGCTTTTATGTTGCTAAATAGTATTTACCATCTGATAAACATCAAACAGGGTGTCTAGTAGCATGCATTCAACTTACCAAATAATCCCTCGTTCCTGATGTGAAGAGGTTTTGTTGTATTTTCCTTGTTGATGATGCTCTGTGCTCTCCCAGGGGCTGGCAAGGTTTGATTGCATATGGATGCCATTCCCTCGTGCTGGTAGTGGATGCCAACTCTGCTCAGACCTTGCAGGTTTTGGAAAGACACAAAGCCAGTGTTGTCAAGGTGAGATGTTCCTGGTTTATGGTGTATTCCTTGGTTCTGGTGTTTATGTTATCCTTCTAAATTGCTGTAAACACTTGACATGATGTTCATTGATGTGATTTTGACATGAAATCTGATGTGAAATACATGTATTTTAAGTGATCTCTTCTGCAGCTAAGTCACATCATGCATGCAGAAATTTGAGATGAGGTTGATGGTATATCTTTCTAGAAAATATAGAATATAAAAGATCGACTATCTGGAAACGTTTGTTAGTGTTACAGAACATGTTTCTAGGAAAGCTGTTAACATAAGAGGGTTTCAAAGGAACAGTACAAAATATCAAATGAAGCCCTCTGCTGCTGCCCTTTCTGATCCTCCCTGCTGGGACAAGTGCACCATTTGTCCAGGAAGTTACTTTTAAGCTTTTCCTTCTTTTCTTACCTATAGAAAAAGAGCAATAGCAGACAAAACTGGACATTTATTTCAGTGATATAAAATGGCTAACATTTTAGTTTAACTGCAGGGTACCTGTACTTTCCTTTGAAGGTTCTTGACTTGAAATTGCAGAGTTTGACTTTGGGTGAGTGTGGAACAGGTTGTGTTTCTTGAATTCATCTTTTCTTTGATTGTGGACAATGCCAGATTTCACTTAGGGTTTAGAGGATTGTGTGGCTGGCAGATGTGTTTGCTGGTCCTTGGCACAAGTGCTGTATTTATTAGAAGGCTGTCAATAATTTATGAAAAATAGAGTCTTAGGTGGGGGGGTTTTAGTGGGATCTTTTCGTAGAAGAAAAAGGTTGAATATGTCTTCTGCTTTAACATTTTTGCTTAAGTAACAAATTGTAGCAAAATTAGTTTTTGATCTATGCAGTGATAGTGTTTTAATAAGTTTTGTTACATTCACTAGCTTTGAGAAGTTGCATTATTTCAACAGGAACAGAAGTGTTGCAGTCCAATAATTTATAGGATAATTTTGCAAAGCCACTACCTGAAGCTTTAGGAACAGAAATAGACTGTAAGAAAATGGCTAATTTATGAGGTGGAATAATGAAAAAAAATTCCCTTCTATGTAAAGAAATAGGCATTATATAGGAAATGGTTATGGGGCCATGATCATTTCAGATACCTTTACATTGCTAAGAAATTTTCTTCAATTTCTAATTTCTTTTAAGAGTTTGTAAATGCTAAGAGCACAAATGAGCTGGAATGGATCTGTAAGAAATCTGCTGTGTGTCTGGCTTAAACTCCTTGGAGGAGTAGAGCTTCACACCAACAAACTCAGTCCAGTGGGGATCTTCTCCCCAAAAACCTGGGCCTCAGTTCTGAAAAATTCCAAATCACACCACATCTGTTATGAAAAAAACAAAGAAAAACCAATTGTTTCATAATCCCTTTACAGTCCATTTTGCTGTTTTCCTTTAAATGCATCCTCTCCTTTGGCTGTTGTAACTTTGTCTGGAATAGGTAAAAGCTTCCCTGAAAATGGATCCATGTTAGTTGTCCATCTGTCCAAATGCTGTTTGTATGAGACTGAAGACTTTGTATGGAGTGGATTGTATCTGATTTGACCTTTACAAAGAGTATTGAAAGCATGCTTTTATGGAAGAAAATATAATTACAAGAGAAGTTTTTTAATCCATCACAAGAATGAGGGGATTGAAATTATCTTTATTAATGCATCCTTTTTGATGCATTGATAAACAGTGATAATAAGGCTTTATAAATGAGGTGGTATGAATTGTGAAAATTAAAGAAAAGTCACCTCTGGTTCCTGATTCTGCTGTATTTTGAAGCCAAGTAGACAGTGACTAATACTGCTAGAAAGTAATTTCTTTCAGCAGGTGGTCAGGTCCTGTGTGGGGACTTGGATCAGTGTGACTGCAGAGAGGAAAGAGGTTCATGGTGTGGGAGCACCACATGGGCTCTGCTTAGGCCTGGGCATATAAAGATCTCCTTTTTTGTTCTTTTGACAGCTCCTCCCTTGAGAAAGGATGTTTTCCAGACTTGAAATTTTCTTTGAAGTAATATGCATTTAACTGAGAAATAAATAGCTTTGTGAGTTTTTACAATTACAGTTACACAGCCACCTGCAGATATCCTCAGGGATAGTTCTTTCTTGAACAGCAGGGAAGCAGGAATTGCAAAAATGAAATTTGTAGGTAGAGGAGAGTCTCTCAAGAATTCTTCGTGATTCTGGTAGAAGCATACTTTGAGTTTATAGAGTTAGAGATTATGTGCTGTGCATGTGTCACATTTGTTTAATTTATTCTGCTGGTTTGTGAGACATCCTTCTCACACCTCTGAGAGGGGCAGCACAAAGGTGCCAGCAGGGCTCTGAATGCTGCTGTAAATCTGCTTCATGGTACAGAGTGAGTGGTGCCTAATGACAGTGCTGTGTCAGTTTTTAAATGTCATGTTTTCAGGATCTGCAGAAAGTCCTGTGTTTGCCTCACCCTTTCTGTGACAGGCAGTGACAGCACACAGGGTGGAATTTTTGTAGCAGGTGAATTCCCATTATCTTAACAATAATGTTTCTTTATTCTGCCAGTGTGTGCTGTCTGTCCTGGGGCAGAAGTTCACCTTAAAAGCAGATAGCAAAAAACATGTGGGTTAGATAAGGAAGAAGTCAGTGTTATCCCTCCCCTTGTAATCTGAGAGGAGTTGTAGACAGAGTGTTTCAGATTTCAGACACAGATTTCTCATAAGTATTGCCAATTTACAAACCTGTGCAGCTTGAAATCCAAAACTGGAAAGTGGTACCCGGGAATCAGTGGTGGCAATGTGCTGAAAATAACCAAAAAGGTGGCAAATGTCAGCAATAACTTGTTTTTGGTTTTTTATTAGACAACATATAAATTAAAGACTAACCTTTTTTCCTCAACAATACTGCAGTATATTTGTCAGATTAGGAAAATTGCATGTTTTAGGATGTGTATAAAAATTGAATGATAATTTTTCAGCTTTTATTTGATTGGAAATCAGTGGGTTTAGGTTTGTGAGTGCCTACAGAACCTTAAACATTGCCATTTGATTTCCTCTAAATGTTTGAGTAAATTCTTTATATACATGGTGTATATGTTTGGATTGCTGTAGTTACCTTCAGGAACAAGTATTGTTATTTATGTAATTTGAGAATATCAGCCATGCAGTCATGCAGCACAGTGCTGACCTGCCTTAAATTTACACAAGTGATGGTGGCTTAAAGGTATGTTACAGCTGCTGTTGGCATTAATTATTACTGTGCTTTTTTATCTGAAAAACATGAACTATGGTGTCTGTGCCATCCATTTGTCTCCTTGAACCAATTCCCATCTGCATTTTCAGGTTAAATGGGCTAAGGAAAATTACCACCACAATATTGGCTCTCCATATTCCTTACGTTTGGCTTCTGCTGATGCCACAGGGAAAATCATTGTGTGGGATGTGGCCACAGGAACAGCTCGCTGTGAAATCCAGGAGCACTCAAAGCCCATCCAAGGTAAGGATAGTGCCTGATGGTGAAATGGGAGTTGTTTTATTGTGTACAAATCCATCACCTGCCTTTTATAAACTCTGCTCATTTCTGACAGGGAATTCTCCTGTTGGGATTACTAGCCCTCTCTATGTTTGCTTGTTCATTTTATGAGTAAATGGAAGATGTACTGTCCCCCAGAGGAATGCTGTGAGGTTTAATTCATTATGGTGATGTTTTCCAAGTTCTTGTGACAAAAATGAAATTTGATTCTATTTTTATGAACATTATTGATTGAAATTATAACATTTACTATGTCAAGTACATCTTCCTGCTCTTCAGCTGGAGTTGGGGTTTTTTTGGGGCATTTAAAAAATTTGCGATGATGCTTATGATATACCTGGTAGGCTTTTAAAATCTATTATATAAAAGTCCTCTTATAAAATTAGGTTGTTTGGTTTTTGTTATTATTCTGTTTTTTAAATCCTGTGAAATAAAATGCAGCATTTTAAATCTTATACTGAGCCACTGAAAATTTGTTTATTGACTACAGTTCATTTTAGTTTTATTACTTTTTGTTTGTATGCATTATAAATTGGGTTTTATTTACTCCTGACACTGATTCACTGAAGGTTTAAAGGAGTCCATACCATTCCATTTGAGGATTTCTACAGCTTTTTGGACCAAATAGAACCTTTTATTTTCTGTGAAACCAGGGAAGTCTCTTACCACCTCTGAAAGGGCTGAGTGTTACACTCAGTTTCATTTTATGCTCGAGCTTAAGACTGATTAAAAGGTTTTAGAGTGAAGAAGATATTTGTGTCCAAATCCAAACTGATACCATCCCAAATACTAATTCTGTTCCCTGTTTCTTTTGACAGACATGCAGTGGCTGTGGAATCAAGATGCTTCCAGAGATTTACTGCTTGCAGTTCACCCACCAAATTATATTGTACTGTGGAATGCAGACACAGGCACCAAACTTTGGAAGAAAAGTTATGCTGAAAATATCCTGTCTTTTTCATTTGACCCCTTTGATCCCTCACATTTAGCTTGTAAGTTTATATGTATAAAACACTGGGACCTGGATATGTTTGAGCAGGAAAATTGTTAAACTGGAATGTAAATATTGAAATTAAAAGTAGTGGATTAGAGAGAATAATGTCAGAAATGCCAGTAAAAAGTCAGAAAGCAAAGACAGGGAGCCTTTGGCCAGTGTGGAATCTTAGTTCAGAAGGTACTGCTATGTGGGAAGGGGTAGAGCAGGCATGAGTGGGGAGGTTAAAAATCTGAAAAGTTTGTGACTTTGCAAAAAGAAATGTGAACTGTGTAGAGGGAGCTGGAGGAAGCCAAGGATAGAGAGCCCTGTGAAATGTAAAAGGCTATAAAGGGATGGGGGCTGAGGGAGAAGCCAGTGAGATAAGTAGACCAAGAATAAATGTTATTTTCAACAGAAAGGATTTTAGAGGACTCAGTGTGAAATCAGTACCCGAAGTGATTCAGACATCAAGGGGGATGCAGTGCAGATTTATTGATTCTAGCAGAAAGAAACTGAGAGAAATGGGAGAGTCACCATTTTATTCTTGAATTTAGCTTCATCACTCCTGACCTATAATGGGACTGTGCAGTTTCCAGCCTTTGTAGTTTGGGGATTTTTTTTATGTGCCATATCATTCAACCATCTCTAAACACTTCAGCTGTACAGCTGAGCTTTGTGCTGCAACATAAATAATGTGAATTAATGATTATTTGAGCAATGCTCTGCATGAGAACAAAAAATGATTATACAGTCAGTGTGTATTCTGTCTTCTATTTGAATTGTGAATCTTAAAGAAAAATGGTGAAAGAGAATAACTGAGCTTCTGCCAGAAATACAGTTGTTTTTAATATAAAAATTGAGGGAATTTTTGATATTAATTGATTTTAATGGATCATCTGCTGCTCTTTCAGTTAGAAAGTGCTGGTTGTCTAGAATTAGGAGTTTTCTATCTGATACAGTATTAGCAAAGTTATTAGCATTTTTCCTCACCAAAATGTGATTAAAATGGAATGCCACAATCAAATTGCAGGCTGAATTGTGCTATTTTTCTTTCTTGGTCCAGTGCTCACCAGTGAAGGAATAGTGTTCATCTCTGACTTCTCCCCTTCCAAAGCTCCTGCCAGCTCAGGGAAGAAAGTTTACATCTCCAGTCCTCATTCCAGTCCTTCTCACAACAAGCTGGCTGCTGCTACAGGGGCCAAAAAGGCTCTTGATAAAGTCAAAATCCTAATCAGTAATGAAAAACCAAGGTAGGTTGCAAATATTTCTTCTCAGATAATGCTGTGTGTACTTGATGTTGTCAGTGAACTGAGGTTAAAGGCTGTAAGAAAATATACACAACATTATAAAATTGAGGTAAGCAGTGTGTCTGAGGGTAATTTCCCATGAATGCCAGTAAATGTCAGGGCAGCCAGTGCTGTTCCTAAGTGAATTGCTTTGGATTTTGGATGTGCAGGAATTACACTTGTTCCATTTGAATGAAGTGCAATTGTTTAAATTACTCTGTAATCTTATTTAGACAAAAGTCAACAGAATGTGTTTTTGGAAGTCAGTGATACTTTGCAATGCTCTGACAGAGAAATGGAAATCTGCAGTTGCCTTGTGCTCAAAATAGAGGTTACTTGAAAAAATGCAGTTGCAGGAAAAATGAAACGTTTAATTTTATTTTGAATTTGATCTGTTCATTACGCACACTGATAAAAGTTCATGTCTGATTTTGCAGTGCTGAATCTGTAACACTCAATGACTGTCTTCAGTTGTCATATTTGCCTTCCAAAAGAAACTACATGCTCTTACTGTATCCCAGGGAAATTCTGATTCTTGACTTGGAAGTGAATCAGACAGTGGGTGTGATTGCCATTGAAAGGACAGGGGTGCCTTTCATACAGGTGAGGTAGATTTCAATTTTTTTCAATTATTTTTTCCAATTAATTGACTACCTTAGTCACAAATCCTGTAGCTGAAGAAATTCATGGAAGTGTTGCCTTAATGGTAAAATTTTTAATGATTTGTTCAAACATCAGGAATTGTGGGCTCCCTTGCAAGTGTCCTCTGCAAAGGGTAAGATTTTGAATATGCCATCTCACAGCCATCTCTTTGCCCAGGTAATCCCTTGTTTTCAGAGGGATGGCTTATTTTGCCTCCATGAAAATGGTTGTATCACGTTGAGGGTTCGCAGATCCAACTGCAGCATCACTGCAACTCCCAATGAGGAGCCAGGTGAGTATTGTGTCAAAAATGTCCAGAAATGAACTTTGTTGCATTTTAATTAATAATTTAGCACCAATAATGACTATCATGCCTCATAGAGGATGGTGAATCTAGTGCCCTTCTAGTGTTTTGTCTCTTACATGTTGAATTTAAATTGAAATTTATGCTGTATTTTCCCAAAACAAATTTCCAGAACGAATTCCATAAATAAATTCAAAACGCTTTTGAATTTCCTTCTATTAAGTGCAAAGTAGATTTTATTAATTATATTAATTATATTAAATATATTAATATCCTGAATATCCTTTTATTGCTGAATACTTACATTAGTAAGTGGCTTAATAGGCACATGTACAATAATGTTTTAAATAAAATATTAATGTGTTCTTTTTATCTTTAAGAAAAAGTTCTCTAGGCAAACACAAGATTTTGGAAGTAATTTGGTCATTGGAAAGATTGATTTTAGACTTAAGATGTGGGCTTAAATTTAGATTAAAATCTGAATTATTAAACCTTTGTCTCATGAAATGTTACTAAGAATGGTCTTTTAAATCTAATGGTGGAGACTGGAAAAAAGAGAAAACATAGTGAATTCTGTTTGTTCATTTTGGTTTGGGCAGTTTGCTAATTTCTAGTAAACTACATTACTGGCTTCCAACTTCACTTATAAATCTGGAGTTTTGGATTGTGGAGAGCAGGTTCTGCCCAGCTATGAAGCAGTTATTGTTTTAGGTTTTTCAAGATTCATATGGAATAATATATTAAATATTTGAAATATATATTTTATAAATATAAATTATATGCATATAAATAAATAAATATATACATTTTAATTTTTTTCACTCTCTGTGTTCTCTGTGGGCTGTTGCTGTTGCAGATCCAGAGCCAGCTCAGGAGCTGGTTTATGATTTAAGAAGTCAGTGTGATGCCATCAGGGTGACCAAAACAGTCCGACCCTTCAGCATGGTGTGCTGCCCAGTGAATGAGAATGCTGCAGCTCTCATAGTCAGTGATGGCAGGGTGATGATCTGGGAATTAAAATCCAGCATTTCTGGCAGAAATATGCGCAGCAGGTAAAGGGATTTACTTTTCTTTCCAAAGGTCCTTTTTTCCAAGTGGTGTTCAGTATTTCAGTGTATTTTAAAGGCAACAGTGATCCTTCTGTGTGTGGAAGGGTTTCATGTGTTCTATGTGTGTGTGTGAGTGAAGGAAGAGGAACAAATTATGTCTTCCAGATAGATCAGTTCCCTTTCTTCAAGGAAGTACAGGAACTGTATTTACTCTTTTTTTTTTTTCCCAAAGGCAGTTCTATGCTGAGTGTCTCGACTAAGAAAACAAAAGTTAGAATGACTATTTATTTTATTTTGGGGCAGCATTTTCCTTTCATTTGGCTTTCTTCAGACCATATAATTTCCCTTAGGAATGAATCCCTCACTTTCAGTCACATGTAAGGACCAAAATGAGTCTGTTAAGAACTACACTTTAGTAGAGGAATGGCTTTCTGCTGGATTTGTGTGAATTTAACACTGAGCAATATGAAGCTGCACAGTAGGTGACTGGAACATGGTGATGTAAAAGATGTTTTAATACACAGAGCCTTTAGAATTTTAGATTTAGAGCAGTTTCTCAAAATACTGTGTGAAGTGATACAGTGCTTGGAACAGTCAATGTATTAAGGTTGTTCTACTGCAATAACCCTTTAAAGTACTATGGAATAAAGTAAATAACTTACTGCCATAAAAGAAATAGAATTCTTTTAAATGTCATAGTACCAGGTTTTCAACATAGATCCTCTTGTTGCTCATCAGAGATTTAGTATTTTTATTCTTAGTGTACCCAAAACCAGTGCTAGATTGATTCCTTGTGCTGCATATCCAGAAAAGCTGTTTAGAATCTGAATTGGTTTTTACTTCTTCTGTTCTTAAGAGTTATTTCTAAAGCACTGGTCTTTGTCAGGAAAAATGTAATATTACAGGAGCCAAGTAGGTCTGTGCTCTCAGCTGGTGACAGAGCTGCCCCAGCCCAGCAGGACACAGCTGCCAAGATTGCCCCAAATAAAGGGGCAGTTTGAGTCCCGTGGGGATGGAGGTGGTGCCTGCATGAGGAACTTGTTCCCATTTCTTTTGCAGCAGTTCCAATGCTTCACCTCTGTATTCCCCAGTCTCCTTCTGTGGAATCCCTGTAGGAGCATTCCAAAATAAACTTCCAGACCTCTCATTAGACAACATGATTGGTAAGAATTTCTTCCATTGATCCCACTGCTACTAATTTCTTATGGTTTTGAATAATTTTGTACATCTTACCTTACTTAAAAACTTGTATTTTTTAGAATTATATTCTAACAGTAATTCTGTAAAGGAAGAATTCCTGTTTCTAAAGAAATCATCAAATGAATCCTCTTGAGGATTTTATGTTGAGGATCAGTGTTCCAAGTTTATTTTCTTTGAGGAAAAAAGTATTTTAAAATGGAATTTGGACAAAACACTTTGATTTTTTGTTACTAATCTTAGAAGCCAATTTATCTGACACATCCCCTCTTTGTGAACTCTAAACAGTAACCAGTCTTCAGAAAAGTTTTATCATGCCAAGCTCAAGAGGAAGAAATGTGTCTTATACATTGTTTGTAAATTTTTATTATACAAATTTCTGTCTGAAAACTTTCTGTAACATCTCCAGTTAAAATTTCATGCTAACAAGAGCTTTCACTTTTAAGCAGGGCAAGGTGCAAGCCCTGGAGAAGAGCTAAGGAATTCATTCCTGCAGGAAGTGCACCTCAAATTCCTGCTGACAGGACTTCTGTCAGGGCTGCCTCTGCCTCCCTTCGCCATCCGCATGTGCCCGCCCCTCACAACCAAAAACATCAAACAGTATGAGCCCATCCTTGCTGTGGGTGAGTGCCTTCAGCAGGTTTTTCATTGCTCTGAAAAGAATCAATCCTGTGTTAAATTCAAATATAGCTGTTGGTACAGAAAAAAAAAGTATCTGTTGATGCTGTGTAATTTATTGCAGATAGTGACATGTGTATTGGTTTGGTTCTGAGAGTCCTTGGGGTTTTTTTTTTGCCTTGGGTTTAAGCAATGCTACCTGAAAAATGCAATATAGTTGCAAGTTTTTATTTATCCTGGTATTTACCAATATCAGTGATACTGGTGTGCTGATATACTCAGCATTTTATGTGTTGCTCCCACTTCATTCTGAATGTCAGGAAATAGGGACTTCTGTAGCCCTGCATTCCTAGAACAAGCAAATGAACTTCACAGAGACTTTATTTTTGCTCTGATATGAATTTCTAAAACTACACTTGCAGCACATGATTTTTTCTGGCTGAATCTATTCTGTCTTACCACAAATGTAGTTAAACTCATGTAGCTGTTAGAATAGTTGCCAGTGAGCACCTGATGTATTAACTCAGAATTTTCCCTATTTAAAGCTGATTTTTCTGGCATCTTCTTTCAGAGTTGTGCTTCAAATCATAGGCAGTCCATCATGACATGATGTGATGCGGCTAAAATGTAACTTGTGGTTTCCCATGAGCTGTGACTGTTAAAAAAGGTGAAATATAAAGATTAGAAAACAAATAGGTGTGAAGTGCATTTACAGCAAGGTCTTTTTTCTTAACGTACCTGAATGGCTCTTTAGGTATCCGTTGTTGTGTTTCATAGCATTGGTATGAATATAATGAAGTGTCTAATGGAAAATTGTAGGTTTCAGTATTACAGAAGGTTTTTGATGTAATTGAAGCTCAAAGCTACTAGGTTACTGATTTCTAATTTGAAAGAACTCATTATTTCAGGATGAGAAAGCAGAATTGCTTTAATGATTCTGTAAAATCTACCCAGGATTCTCCCCTGGCATTGCTGGGGGATAACAGTTAAAACATTTCCTTGAGGCATTTCCTCATCTCCAGTAATCAAAGCAAAAAGAAACATTCGTTTCTTCTTCAGCTGGGTGGGTGTGTTGTGGAAATTCAAGAAGAATAATCAGATTTTCTACAGGCTCTACAAAAAGGTTTGGGAAAATGTCTTGATCCAAGTGGTTATCAGTGGCTGCAGAGGATTTAATATTTGGGATTTAAGTGCTTGAAATTCGCAGAGTTTTTATAAAATTGTAAGATATTAATAGTTACAGGTATCTAAAAATAAGAGAGAAATAGCTGTTAATCCTGCATTTTCACTAAAGCATGGAAGAAAAGAATAATATGTGTGCCTATATTTTTTTATCAATTTTTATAGGTACAAGCAATGGCTCTGTCCTGGTGTTTCACCTCACAAGTGGACTCCTCCACAAAGAGTTAAGCATCCATTCCTGTGAAGTCAAGTGAGTTTCATTTTAATTCCTGTTCAAATCCTTCTAGGAAACAAATGCTGAAACACCTGAGTGATGTTACCCAGCAGTTTGGGTGTCTTGCCTTGCTGTTAATGAAATCAGGAAAATTGTTAATGAAATCAGGGTAGAGTGCTGTACCTGCCTTTGCTGTGTGGGAGCTGTAACACCCTGACAAAACTATAATGAAAATTACACTGAAAGAGATATTGGAATTGCATCTGTGCCTGCTGATCTGGGATGCATATCAACTACTTCCAGTCTCTTCAGTGCACTGCAGGACAAAGAACTCTTTTTAGGACAAGAAACTTTATTTATTCTGTAACTATTGAGATTGAGTCATTTGAAATAATGCTGGTTGGGATGTCAGGCTTTATTTACTTTATGCCCTTGGGACTGAAATTGCTGTTGAGAGTTTTAATCCTAAGGGAAGTAAAGATAATTTTTTAAAGACTGAATATAGGAATCAGTATTTGTCCATCCTGAGAAGGAGCAGAGTAAGTTTTAAAGTCTTTGTGCTGTGTGTTTGTATGCACACAATGGCAGAACTTTTTGGATAACTGATGGCACAGATATCAAGGTGCTGCTTGCTGGATACATATTTCCAGGCAGATTTAAGCATGAAAATAAAATACTAATTTCTAGTACAAATATTAGTAAAAAATTGTATCAGAATTGTATTGTGAAGCCTTCATCTGGTTAAGGTCTGCATTTTACTGTGCATTCTGCAAAAAGTTAAGGAAAGTGCAGAGTGCTGAAAATAGCACTCTGAGAGTTCATTGAGAAAACGTTCTTGGAATCTACCACCAAAATGAATAAATTCTTTATTTTGTGGTGTGATTACTTGGCCCTTTCTCTTTTAAACCATTTAAATCTCTTGGCTTCATACCATTAACTGCACATGAAATTATTTTAATTTTACTCTATGTTATGCAGCATAAGAGGAGAGTCCTTTTTTATGACAGTGATTATAGAACTCAAAATGAAAAACCCAACTTGCATTTCACATGTCAAAAAAAAAAGGAAGATGGAGGGGGAGGAGGAAATAAATACAATTTTGAAAAAAAAGCTTGGTGCATTACTAGAAGTGTTGTTAGTTTGGGTTTTTCAATTTTGTAAAGGGTTTGCAGCTTTTGAGAAACTTTAATAATATATTGCCTTTCTAGCAAAGGCCCTCAACAGGTCTTTTTAGAATTCCTATTAAATGTTTGTGAATTCTATTTAGCCTTAAGCTGTTATCAGGGTACATCTTTTAAATATTTGTTAGTTCCCTCAATTATCTGAATGATTTTCTACATAATTTTTACAAGTTCAAGGGAATGCTTCAAGCAATTTAGATGAAGGCATGGAGATTCTTTTCTTTTTTTTAATTAATTTTCATGGAGTGCAAAAGTTCTTCTTTCACTGGGAATTGTTACTTTATTCAATCCACCCACATTTTAGAGGTGATGGCTCTGTTTCCATTTGATCTGAAAGAAGACCTTCAGGGATCATCATTATTTTAGTATGTAATTGAGAACACCCTGAAATAGTAACTCAAGGCCAGCAGAGTTCTCAGTGCTCTTTATTTAGGAAGAGAATGTAATAAAAATAAGGCAATTTCCCTTTACACACCAAGTGTTCTGAAATAATGGCCACTGAGTTGTTTGGGTGTTAGCTATTATGATTTCTTTTTGGTTTTTCTTTTTTTGTTGTTGTTGTTGTTGAGATTAAAGTGTTCTACCTATGTAGTCACATGCTGATTTATTTATTTTATAACTATTTTTGCTAGGTTTTTTTGGTTTGTTGGTTTTTTGTTTGTTTTTATTTAAACTTTGTGTTGTGACTAGAAGGTGGAAGAATTACCTTTCTGTCCTTCCTTTTAAGATATTTCATACTTGTGACTAACCTTGAATATTAACTTTATTTATGATTATTACTTAGCTTTCACTATTTGTTTAGAATTATGGAATTAAATACTTTTCTGTTGAGTCTAATTTTATTTTTATAAGGAGATGGAAGTAAGAAGCAGCAGAAATGCTTAAAGCACACAAAGAGGGGAAATCAACCAGGCCACTGCCAGGAGTATAAGTGAGGGGGGAAATCAAGAAATAACCATTTCTGATACCTGTGGACAGTAGGTAATACAGGAGATAATAAAACACCTTCACTGCAGGGAAGAACATATTTGAGACATGCAAATAAAATGTGCAGTGCAGCTTTCAGATCAGTGGCAGATTTGCAGCTCTCAGTGCTGTTTTGCTTATTCTGGTACTGAAATAGCTGAGAATGGAGCAGTGCTGCTCATTCTTTGTCACTGAAGCTCAGCAAGTTCAAGGCTGCAACAGCTTTTATTTTTAAAATTAAAATCTCACTGACTCTAACAAGAATGTCTATGGCCTGCAGGCACAACTTGAAAATTACTCCATTACATCCAAATTTTAGCAGTTGAATTGAAGCTGTTTTAGCATTTGAATTTCAGCTGACTGCTCTTTGGAAAACTGCTTTGCAAACATTCATCACCTCTTTAAAAAAACTTTCCTTGAATAGAGAAATTAAAATGAAAAATATCTACCACCACTTTGGGAGCACATATGGTTTAATTTCCCATTTTGCCTTTCTCTTTTTCTTAGAATCCCTAAATTTAAGTAGCAGCTGCCATGTCATAAAGTCACAACAATCAATTCCCAACTAGAAATGTAATTTGTGTTTTTCTCCACTTCAGTGCACTTTGTGATTTGTTTGCTGATTAATGATTGGAAACATTAATCAAAACAACTGAGTCTCACTCCTGAAGTAACTGAGACAAGTTGAATGTATAGAAACTCTAAATGTTACATTTTAAGAGAGTGGATTCAGTCTGAGAAGTGGTTGACAGCTGAATGTAACCCTTCATTCTGATAGGCAAATATGATTTTATTAGGAAATGTTTGCTATTTCAATAGGGAAGGCATTATTTGTTTCCATCATTAAAATTTGAACCACTGTTTTCAGATTCTCAATTTCTATGTATGACAGTGACAAAAATTATGTTGTTTCAGGTGCTAGCAGTTAGCTGAGATAAGGTTTCCTTTTGATTTTGAGTGTCTTGGGTTTCTGTGGATTTTTGTTGGTATTGACAGATGGCCAGGCAGCAGCAGAGAAAAATGACTTGCCCTGTTAAATCTGAGCTGATGAAAGAAGTGTAGAAAATGCTTCAGGTCTTTGCAGGAGAATGGTGAATTACTACCAGCAATAACAATGCATAAGGAGTGGGCTTTTTCCAAAAAACATAGATGAGATAAATGGAAAGGTGTCAGAATTCACATTTCTTCTATTTCAGAAAGGTCCCTGGATTTATGACCCTTTGGAGACTTGCAAAGTCACCCATTGCTGCACTTGTAGATTTCTATTCAATCATGCCTGAAATGTTTCAATTCATAATTGAATACTTCTCATTTTGATTGAAATTAATGGTTGAACTTCCATAGGTCCTGATGGGAAAAAGACTGGGTCCTAAATTTTTACCTTTTCTTGAGGACTTAGGAATAAAGCTTCCCATGTTTTTAAAGTTTGAACTAAAATAATAAATATGGCTGTAAATTGTAAGTGCAGAATAATATGGGAGTGCTTTTTGGTTCACCCATGTACATTGTATTTAGGAAACTTCTACTTAATGCAGTGTGAGTTGGATTTACTGACAGTAAATCATAAATACTGTTGTCTTTCTCATTCTGCACAGATATTCTTCCAAAGCATTCTGCACATATATTCTTCCAAAGCAGGCAGTTGATAAACTAGAATACTTGTCCTGGGAACAGTTCTTAAGTAATCTGTTTGAAGGCTTTGAGGAAACCTTAAATCCTTTTATCTTTGTTAAAATGAAGTTGGGCACATGTGTGTATTAAAGTTCAATTTTCTTTAGAAGAGCTCCTTGATTTTTTTCACAGATAAACCAATTTTTGCAGGGAAAAGTATGTGTGGGAAATAGGGCTGGAGATGGGTCTTGTTTAGGGACAGTCCCACCCAGTGCCACTTTCGGTCCCTTTTGCCCTGTGGTGTGTTTCAGAAATTGGCTGAGAGTCCATCTGTGCTGCCAATATGTTCTGTTGAGTTTAAATTAATTAATTCATTTATTCATTTATTTAGTTATTTAAGCACTGGAACTTTACGTCCTTGCAGCACTGTAACATGATTTGCTTGGGAGCTGCTTTGGTGTCATCTAAAAGAACAAAAACAAACAAAAAAAAGCCAGGTTTTTGGTTCTTTTGTGAAATCTTTTCAGGGCCTCTCTTTTTATATCATCTTTATTTCTCCTCTCTCTGGACTGAAAGAAATAAGGCAACCCACACTGCCACCCACATGAATATTTTCCTGTGTGCTGGGGATTTGGAGTTGTTTGATAGTAACCCCTTATTTGATCAGAGCAGGGCTTTTAATCCACTCCAGTGCTGAGTATCTGTGAGGGCTTTTTGCCCAGAAGTTAACAGTGTTTCTACCTGAATTTTTTATTTAACCAAAGTAGAGCTGATGCAGTCTGAAAAGAAAGCTGCTCTTAAATTTAATTCAGTAACTTTATATTCACATCATAGTTGTTAATGTCTAGCTTCCTTTTATGCTTAAATATGATGTTTCCAGAAAATGTATAAAATTACACCTGTGCTGGGTTTTTAAGAATATGTGTGAAAAAAAATGCTTCAGGCTTCTAGCAATTCAAATATTTTGGCTGATATGTTCCATGTATTTCCTTCTGATCCCAGGGGAATTGAGTGGATCAGCTTGACTGGCTTCATTTCCTTTGCCACATCAACACCCAACAATCTGGGACTGGTCAGGAATGAGCTGCAGCTGGTGGACCTTCCAACAGGTTTGTGTTTCCTGGGAAATCTGCTCCAGGAGCTGACAGATTTGCTAGGGAGTGACAAGTTCTGACTGTTTTTTTTTAATTATTCTTTCTGTTGTCGTGACAAAATAAAATAATAGAGGAGCTTTAACTGTTCCTGTTCTTTTTTGTGAAGCCACAGGATGTGTTTTGTCTGGTGCTCTGCAGACACACTTGAAGCAGCACCTTTGCAAAAACATCTTGGACTTCTTAAAAGAAGAATAAGTGTCAGCAGGGGGTTTAGGAGCAGCCACGTGGGGTATTAGTGGTGGATTTTGTTCACAAACTGCACATATTTCCATATTTCCAAATGTGTTGTGTCAAAGTCTGCACCCACTGTTTCATGTGCCCCTGCAATGGTGTCAAACCATTTGTTGTGTTGCACATGGTCAGGATTTGAGTGTGAATGAGTGTGAAAGGGATTTTAAATAATAAAACCTGGTACTTTTTATAAAGAATTGGAAAGGTTAAAAAGTAAATAACTGTGAAAAGATACTGTTGATAGCAAAATTAACAGGTTACAACTCTTGTGGGCTCATAGTGGATGATAAATACATTTGTAATGAACTCAATATTTGCACAAGAAGAGGTATAACTGGGGAGATTACACAGCCCAGGAGGCACTTCAATAATTTTACATTATTTTTGAATGTGAAAACCTGGAGCCACTTAAGTTCTTATTGAAAAGCCTGAATCTTGTAGCACATGGCTAATTCTGAATTGGTTTATACAAAGTGACTTTTTAATTGTATTTTTTTTTTTTTTTTAACTTATGGAAAAACTTCAGTTGTTGTATTTCCAGGGTGCTGCACAGAGGGGTTATTCTTGTAGCATAATATTATTGTAAAGTTTTTTTTTCGTATGATGTCTTTTGTTCATCTGTTTAAAATCAAAGCAAAAACAGATACCTGCACTGGGAAATTAATCTCATGTAAAATGGGAATCTGATTTTTCACTCAGCTTGTAAATCAGTATAGAACATTTATAGGCAGAAGTCCTCAAAAGTTCAGAATTTCTGCAGGCAACCAAGTTTTGAGTAAATGTGAATACATGATAACTGGATTTATTCATGCAGCTGGCTTAAGTTATTTAGCTGTGAGCTACAAGAGGAGCTAAAGTTTATAGCTTGAATTTTCCTTAAAGCTAAGGAGAATGAAACTTGCATAGAAGATGTTGTTTGTAGGTCATTATTTATTTTGATAAATATCACATCTCTAACACCTATAATTCTGCAACAATTCCTACAAGTGGATGAAAATTTTCTTGGGGATGAAATTATAAATTCTTAAGATTTACTATTTTAGCTGAAAAGGAAGAGAGAATAGTTCTGATAAGTGTAGAATGTAGCTCACCATGAAATTCTATCACAGTTCGAGGCAGAGTTAATTTCTCTTATCAAACTTGAAATCTATTAAAGAATTTCTTCCTTGGGGAATGGAGATAATCTCTCAATGACTTTGAGTGGAAAATAATAACTCTTGGAACTCTCTATATTTCTGTAATCCTGATGCATCCATTTGAGTTGCTGTGCTCTGGAAGTGAGTCAGGAGTTAGACTTGACAGCAGAGTTTACAATATATTTAATGTAAAGATTTGACAGCAGAGTTTACAATATATTTAGTGTAAACTTGGAGATTTTAATGCTGACCTCTGAAAGGCAGTAAATGAAATGCAGTAAAACTTTGACAATGACAAGAGTAACTTTAGAGAAGACAGGTGATTTGGAGAAGTTCTGGTTTGGTTAGTAAGCTGGTTCTGTTTGCAAGCAGAGCAGTTTCTATTTAAATTTCTCTCTTTCTGTTTAGTTTATTGACTGTTGCTGTTCTCCCCCTGTTCTGTGCTCCAGGCAGGAGCGTGGCATTCCGTGGGGAGAGAGGCAATGACGAGCCAGCCATCGAAATGATCAAGGTGTCTCATTTGAAGTAAGTGCCTCAGCTTTGGAAAGTTTATAAATTTCACTGTGCTGCATGAAAATCCTCAGAACATTATAGACATTCCAAGACACAAAGCACTCCAGGGTGTATAGGAAAATATTCAACAGTGTCAAGAGAAAAATGCTTCTGAATATTAATTCCAAGTGAAAAAGCTGTGAATGCTCCTGTGGTTGACTTGGTCACTTCAGGATCCGGTCACATTGCAAAATCAGTACTTAATATTTTATTTCTTACAGGAATTGTGTTTACTGAACAACCTTTTTGATAATATTAAGGAGAATAAAAGTGTTTTTTTCAACTTTGATTCTGTTATGAGTTAATTCTCTTTTCTGTAACTTAAGCCTTACTTAAAACTAGGAAGTTTGGCATTAAAGATTATTCATGTTTATTTAGCTTTTGTAAGTATTTCACACCTTTGTGAAATTGTCTGCTGGAAAACCAGATGATATATATAGTTGTATGAAAAGTCGACTGATAAATGACCAAATTGTTTCCTTTCAAGTCTTCATAATTTTGAGCTCAGGCCTGTGACAGGAGGCCCTGATCTTCATTGTATCAAAAAAAATAATAGTAGTACTCTGGAAAATTACTTCGCTTTCTTGTATAAATGAAATTAAAGTAGTATGGTTTTAATAGGGTATTGTCTCTAAAGAAAAGAGAAGCTTTTTCTTTACAGTGAAGGAAAAAAATGTCTCTAGCTTGCACAGGAGTATTTTTGTATGTAGGAGTTCCAGAGAATCTGGAAGAGTTCAACCATAAAATGTTCTTAATAATGCATTAAACATTAAGAACAGCCTTGGGCTTAGATGAAGAGGCTGGAGAGTGTTGAGTGAGACAAGAAAGGAGGTTCACTTGCAGAGACATGAATGCAGTGCCTGAGAGGACAAATTGCTGCATGGCCTCTGTATTTTCAAGTTAAATGTGAAAAGTGGTGGGTTAAAGGTGTTTACACTCCCCCAGCTCCACAGATGAGCAGTCTGAAGACATGGCTGAAAAGTGGGTTAGTGTGAGATGATTTTATGCTCGTTTATCCTGGGATTGGGAAATGGCATGCATCTGCAGGAGGGAAAAACTTCTGTCACACCTGCGGTCTTGTGTGTTTTTCTGGTATTTTTTGCCATCAACTCAGGCTGAACATGGTGAGATCAGAGGTGCTGCTGCTCTCTCTGAATTATTCCCCTTGTCTCCTCCACAGAAATTGTGCAGAACCACCTGGCAGAAATTTATGATTCTGTTAGCTTTGAAGAGAACTCTCTTTCAGACATTCTTTTGCTTCTCAGTAACTCAAGGGAATCACAAGCTTCAGAGGGGGATTTGATTTGCTCTGCTAACTTGTACTTTTTGAGGGTCTCCAGAGTGCTGCTGTGAACAACACAAGTGAACTAAAATGCTCAAATGACTCTTGCTGGAGTAAATTCTCATTTGTTTCAGGCAGTACCTAGCTGTGGTATTTAAAGACAAACCACTGGAGATCTGGGATGTCAGAACTTGCACTCTGCTCAGAGAAATGTCTAAAAACTCTCCTACAGCCACTGCTCTGGTAAGGAATAAATTCTGTTACCTTTTAATAAATGTAATACATTGAAATAGTATCAAATCTTTGAACATTTCATCTGTCACCAAATGGAGGCAGGAAAAAAGGAAATCTTTCTTTCTGGTGAAGAAATCTGCTCTGCCCCTTGGGGGATGGAGGGAGGTACTGCAGAAAGCAATCTCCTTGGAAATCATTATAAAGCCCCAGTAAATTCAGGGGATAAACCTTTGTCTTTTCCATTTTTCCTGGGCCATTTTCCACAGGAGTGGTCACCTTCCCATAACTTAAAGAGCCTGAGGAAGAAGCAGCTGGCAGCCAGGGAGGCCATGGCCCGGCAGACAGTGGCATCAGACACTGAAGTCAGCAGTGTGGAATCCTCTGTGATCAGGTATCCCCCCTCCTGATGGAGTCCTGGGCTACAGCAATTTTTGGTTTCCCACCATGTGCCATTCTTCTAATTAATATTTTGGAACTGATTCTTGAGTACAGAGCAAGCAAAACAGCTTTATGGGCCTCCCTTTAGTTTTTCCATGTGGGACTTTGCTGTACCTGTTACTCAGGTGTGTCTGTGGCAGTCCATTGGTGACCTAGTTCTTCAAGTAAAACTCTTACTTGCCCTTGGACAAGTTACTTGCCCTTTCCAAAGAGTGGAAGTAATAAATAGTTAACTGTTATATAAATTCTTTAAAAGGATATTTACTTTTTTTTTTTGACTGTTGTTTCTGTGCATTAGGTAGAATTTGTCTTGCAGTTCTGATTTCAAGAAAGAAATAATTATATCTCATTATGTTCTTTTTAAAGCTTGTTGCAGGAAGCTGAAAGTAAATCAGAGCTGAGCCAGAACATCTCTGCCAGGGAGCACTTTGTGTTTACAGGTGCTGATGGGCAGGTTTATCATCTCACAGTAGAGGGGAACTCAGTAAAAGACAGTGCAAGAATTCCTCCAGATGTGAGTTCCAATTTTTCTATATCATTGATGCTTGAATTTTTTGCTTAGCTTTGACTGCCAGAAAAAATCAGGGTTAAGCTTTGCAGCAAGTCAGTAATGTAGTACTTTGAAATCTGAAATTAATTCCAATGTAAAAACTGATAGCAGTTCTGTTTTCACAGTATTATAAATTTTTCCTGTTTTAACTGAGTACAGTTTGGACTATCATGTCGCATAATTTTTTTTTTTAGATGCATACCAATGTTGAAATATTTATTCATATGTTTGAGTCTATTGATCACAAGATATTTTTCTGCTTCTTAAATATTTTCAGGGAAGTATGGGTAGTATTACTTGTATTGCCTGGAAAGGGGATATCCTGGTTCTTGGAGATGTTGATGGAAACTTAAACTTCTGGGATTTGAAAGCTAGAGTATCCAGGTATGAATGCAAGTTAAGTCTGTCAAACATGAGATGATGAGTATTAGAATGTGAAATGTTTTCATCGTTCCTCATTTTTGTTCTTCACTGTAGGGAAACATGCAAGTATTTTGGAATAAAAAATCAGAAAATGTCTACTGTGTCACAGTTCCCTACATTTAATCTCTTGTGTTTTCAGAAGAGTTAAGATTTAATCAAGGTTTTAAAACCAGCTAGATATCTTTTTTTACATTAAATCTGCAATGGCTTCTGGTTAAGCATTAAGTATTGTAGTGTTTATTCCAAGCATTTCATCATTTTATTTTAAAAATTCATAATCTGGACATCCATTTGTGTGTGCATCTATAGAGAGATTGTTCTCCTCAGTCTGTGCAATACCAGGATCTGCAAAGTTCCTGGAAAGGATTCCATTTCCTACAATGTTGGGTACAGAATGATGGATCCTAATCTTGTCTTCCCTTAGGGGGATTCCTACTCACCGGAGCTGGGTGAAGAAAATACGGTTTGCCCCAGGGAAAGGAAACCAAAAACTCCTTGCAATGTACAATGATGGGGTAGAAATTTGGGATTCAAAAGAGGTAAGTGGCTGTGGGTTTGATTGGCACTTCTCTCCAAAGCCCACACCTCACCTCTGGAAATCAGGATGAGTGAGGGATTGAGTTTTACTGAGTCAGGATTTCTTGCTGGCAGTTGTATGATAAAGTCATATGGCTTTTTCAGAAAACTTTTATTTCCTGTAAAGCATCTTTGAGCTGCCATCAATGAGAAGTGTCTTCCACTCTTAAAGCTGACAATGTCTGAGATTCTCTTTGTCATCCTCTTGTAATGGTTTTGAGGCAGACCTTGAAAATTTAAGGGGGAGTCCCAAGTCTGAGACTTTAATCTGTGGACAGGAGATTGCTTTCACTGCAGGTTTTCTGTGTATGGTCAATGGATTTGTTAGGGAATACCAGAAAACCAGACACCTGTTTATTAACACTCTCTAGCTTCTCTTCTTACTCACAAACTCTGTAGTTATGTTCACAAACCTTCTGGCATTTGCTTTTAGGTCTCTCAGGGGATTATGATACCATGGGGAAGGAAATATAATTGTACTGTTTGAACTTAGCCCCCAGAATAAGGTCAGGATATCAGGGTGTGAAAGAGTAATTTAAATTTTTTTCCTGCTCACTTTGTAATGAGCACCAGCTCCAAATTCAGACACCTAATTAGTGCAATATGTAACTCCACTGATGACAAGAATGGACAGCAGATTTGAACAACTGCTGTGAATTACATAAATTGAGTAGGATATTACCCAATGAGTCTCTCCTTGAAGTGCATTTGAATAGTTTGATGCTACAAGATATTATAGCTGCTCCCTCTTTTTTTCTTTAGGATAAAGGAGTTTCCTACATGAAAGCATTTAAAATTAAATTCACATTTTCAGTCAAGAGTCTTTCAGAATACCTGTAGTAATATTTTATAGTCTCAGTTCTACTATACATCTAATCCTGTCCTGTTAGGAAAGATAACAAAAAGGCAGCTGTACACTATGCTCAAAAGGATTTTTTTCTCAGCCCTAAATTGGGAAATAGTATTGTTCCAAGGCAACCATGTGACCTACTCCAAGGTTTCTAAATTCCCTACTCTCCAGAAAAGACCATTATTGAAATGATTTATGGCTAACTTCACCTTTCGAGGTGAATTTTGTGCTGTGCCTCCTGGGGGTGTGACACAGCCTCACACTGGATAATGGAGAGGCTGCTAAAAATAAAAAAATACCTGAACTTTTGCAGGTACAAATGGTGAGCAGTTTAAGGAGTGGGAGAAACGTGAATTTCCGGGTCCTGGACGTGGACTGGTGCACGTCAGACAAAGTGGTGCTGGCATCTGATGATGGATGCATCCGAGTGCTGGACTTGTCCATGAAGCCCTCATGTTTCAGGATGGATGAGCAGGATTTAATAGGTATGTCATGTCCTCCTTGCTGTCCACTGCTTGACACTGCTGCACTTCTCTTTGGAAAGTGGAGCTCAGCACTTGTGTTAGAACAGGGAGTTGTCACATGTGGAGATGTTGGTGCCTTTCTACTGCTTTTCATGGATACAGGTAATTTCTTTATGCTTAGGTCATATGTGTGGCACCAGGAATATTTCTCTGTCTGCTCTGGGCTGCCCTGACCCCCAGGGGAGCACTGACTTTGACCCTCATTCATGGAGAAAGTTTCCTAAACTTCAAGATAGACTGGAATCCACAAAAGTGTGAAATAGATTATAGAGAGCAGTGCATGTGTATCACTTAGTGACAAATTTAGGGTTTGGCATTTTTAGTATGTGAATGGAAGCAAGATGGAGGGCACAGGGTGTCATCCTAATTTCATGCTTCTTCTTCCTCCTTCTCCATGGATTTGGGTGGCATTTTGTAATTGGGCAGAAAAGCCCATTGCAGGCTCTTTGGGATCAGTTATTGAGTTAAAAAGGAAAATAATCCAGGTGTCAGTTCTTAATTGGATAGTTTAGTCTTAAAAGACCTTGGAACAAGAGAATGTTAGCCATTTTGTGCCTTCTAATGAAAAGCTGCTGAGCTCACAGTAGTGAGACTGTTTTACTGACAAGAAATAATAAACAGCTGAGTCTGAACATGAATTACTTTCTCAAGTGCCTTCAGACCCAAAAAACCAATAATATGCATGGGGTTTTTTATACAAGTTTAATCTCCCAAATAACACATACTTTTTAATATCTTAATTTAAATATAAATGAAGAAAATAAGAGCTTTTTGTACAGATATCTAGCAAATTGCCTTTAAAAGCATTGACACATCAATTAGGTATCAGTACCTGCATCACTGATACTCATTACCTGATTTAGAAACATCTGTTGATGGGTGAAAGTGTATTTTCTGATTTTTTTTCAGGTGTCTGTAGATTGATTCATTGCTCTTCAAAGTGACCTTTAAAATAGCAATATTAGTGCTCTTTGCTTTTTTAGCCGTGTCTAAGAAGGGAATTAAATATTTAACTAGTTAACTAAACTATATTTTTTGTATTTATTATTACTGGTGTTGCAAATAATTGTTCTTGTTGTTGCCTTTTGAGTCAATCCTACCTTTACTCATAAAATTTCCTTAAGTCATTTCCTTAAAACCCTTTGGATTCTAAGACATATGCAATAAACTGTGATGTGGGAGCTGTGATGTGCATTTGTTTGAGGAAACATGTAATTTATCACAGCCATTTTTGCTACCAAAGGAGTGTTCTGCAATATTAAGTTATAAAGATGAATGTTGTAAAGCCAAGCACGCTGAAATGAGGCTGTGCCAGCTGTAAGGCTGCCTGTGATTGAGCTGTCCTTCTCTGGTAATGTTTTAATTACCAAATCACATTTACAAGAGTCCTACATCACTCAGTGCACACGAAGTACAGGGAGTTGTGAATGTGTAATGATGGAGCTGCTTTTGGTACTTGTTTTACTCCTCAGTCACTGGGTAGCATTTGCTGCCTGTCATCACACCTTGTGCTGGATACAGACTTACTGACTGCTACACTTGTGTGACAGCACTGAGGTATCATTTGTATCTTATTAAACTTCCCACCATCCTTTCCAGATGATGGGGTTTAATCCTTGTATTGGGCTGCAGGAATTAGGGGGAGAAAGCAAAACTAAACATGCTTTGTGATATATATGGTATTGCTTTACTTTGCACCATGTAGCAGCTCTGTACACAATTCTGCCAAAGCCAGTAAAATGCATTCCAGGAGTCTGTGGTTAAACCCACTATGGAATATCCTGAAATTTTCATTTGGGCATGGTTGATAACCCTGTACCTTCTATGAAATGTTTTTGTTGAGTGTAGTGATAAGCTTTTATGTCTAGCAGTCTGTGCTGTGTGAAAAGACTTTTATTTGTGATTTTCCTGGTGCTTGCAAACAAGCTGGGGCATTTTCTGGTGCACATTTTCTGGAACTACATTTTTGGATGTATACATTTTCTGGTGGTACATTTTCTGTGATACATTTTCTGCTGCCCATTTTCTGTGGTACATTTTCTGGTGCCCATTTTTTGGTGGGATAATTTCTATGATACATTTTCTGGTGACCATTTTCTAGTGGGGTATTTTCTGTGGTGCATTTTCTGGTAGGATATTTTCTATGATACATTTTCTGGTGACCACTTTCTGTGGTGCATTTTCTGGTGACCATTTTCTGGTGGGATATTTTCTGTGATACATTTTCTGTGGTATATTTTCTGAAGGTACATTTTCTGCTCAATGAACACAACATTATTGCAGATGACTCTCTGGACAATTAATCTTTTCCTTTTGTTTCAGAACCTGTCTGGTGTCCCTACCTGCTTGTTCCAAGGGCTTCATTAGCTTTAAAAGCATTCCTGCTGCATCAACCGTGGGATGAGAAATATTCTCTAGATATTATGGACATGTAAGAAGAAATATAGATCTATATAAAACATATTATTATTTTTTAAAGCCTATATCTTTTATTAGTCTTTCTGTGCAAATAACTGTTGGATGTATAAGTTTCCTCACTCTTGGGGACAGTCAAAATTATAATTAGTTCACTATTTATTACTGAAAGTAATATAGGTAAGGCTCTAAGGTCAGATATTTCTTCTGGCTTTCAGTAGCACTTGGCTGTTAAAAACTGCAGTCTGCTTTCAGTCCTGGCAATATTTTTATGGCATTATATTACTTCTGAGAAAAACTGTGTTCTCTTTGTTCTATAAGTTAATGCAGCCATCAGAGTTGTTCCTAAAGTGTAAATGAAAGTGATATTCTGATACCCTGATAGACCTGTCTGTACTCTTGGGGAGCCACATTCACGTCACCACAGGAGCACATTTCTGTGTCCTTAAGTGCTCATGGTCACTTAACAATGCTCCTAGGCATTGCCATTTCTGTTAATTTTATGGTTAATGAAAAAAAGAAAATGGGAAAAGAAAGATTGGCATTTACTCTGAGGTTCAAGGGAAGCAAACCAAATCTTTCACTGCTATTTTGGAAGTGGTAACTGGATAAAGAATCCTGTATCATGGGCTCACCCAAAGAATGTGAAAAATTGTTAACATGTAACAATTGTTAGCCTGTGTTTTTTCCTACAAGTAGTGCTCTTCCATTTCAGGTAATTCTGTCCTTTTTGTAACACAGAAAACCTCTATTTTTTTTATTCCAGTGATTATCCAGAGAATGAAAATATTAAAAGCCTTCTTCAAGAGCAGTTGAATTCATTGTCCAAGTAAGAATTTTTCTATTATTACTTGTGTGAGCTATGGAATTCTGAGAAGGCAAAATATCTGAAGTTTGTGGCAATTCACAGTTAATGAAGAAAGAATTCTCTTCTCTAAAGATGTGCCTGAGTAATGACAGTTTTTATTTAAAAAAAAGGTTTTTTTAATATAAATTTTATTTAATTTTAAACTGGGTGGTTTAAAGGTGCTGATAAGTGTCCGTACATGATTTGCAACTGACCTGTGAGCATTTGGAATATTTTAAGCAGTACTTCTCAGGGATTTAGGGGTTCTTTATGCTGATCCAGGCTGCATTGGACACTGCTACTTATATACTCCAAGTTTTTAAGATATTTGAGCTCTGAGGAAAAAAAGATGATTACAAATAATCCATTGTTGAAGATATAATTCCAGATTAATTTTGATGCACATTGCTCTATTTACAGAGAAAACAGATTTTGACATTCAATTTAAACTTTGCAAATTATCACTAAAGCTAGTAAATCAACAATTTTGTTCATTTTCCTTTTGCCTTTCATTTAGTGGGATGGCAGAGGTAACAGCCTTTTTTAATCCAGTCTGAAACACCTGTGGAAAACTTAAATTCATGCATGTGCATCCCTTCTGCTGTGACACTACATACCTGCAAGATTATTTGTAGCTGAATTAATATTGTAATTAGTAGAATTACTGCAGACTAATTGGCAGCTTTGCATACACCCTGGTGGTGATTCCCTATATTGCAAGGATAAGGAGTTCCTGATGGACTCCCTGCATTTGTCCCTGGAGATCAGTTATATTTCAAATTATATATAATTCCTGTTGTAATTGTTTTAACAGATGCATTTTTTTTTCATTTCAGAGAAGAAATTCTGTATTTTGGGGGTTGATCTTTTCAGTTTGTATGTGATGGATCCTATTTGTGTTCAAAAGCAACCAAACAAACAATCCTGCCCAGAATTTTACAGATTCTTTAACACTTTCTCTTTTGCAGTGACATAAAGAAACTTCTGCTTGATCCAGATTTTACTCTCCTGCAGAGATGTCTCCTGGTTGCCAGGTAGCAGAGATTCAGATAAATACAGGAAATGTTTCCTAGGATAATCTTGATGCTATTAATGCACAGGAATGAGCTGAAGTTTAGGAATTCCCCCAGCTGTCCTTTAACTTAGCACAGTCCCTAAACTAATTCGTTACTCATTGAGTAGAGTGGTATTAGGACAAAAATGGAAATGTTACCTCACTGAAACAGTTCTATTTTCTTGCTGGATAGAAGAAACTTCCCTCAGTCTTGGTGGCACTTTTATAACTGCAGCTCTGGCAGCCACATTACATTTAGTTGTTCATGCCCCAAAATGTTATTTAGAATTTCACAATAGCTCTGTACAAACAGGGCAGGGCCTGGGGTTTATTTCAACTGTATTTGTTCTGTGTGGTTCCTCTGCCTACACTGAGCTAATTTTAGTCTGTCTGTATTCAGAGGTGGTTTTCAAACTTAGTAGCTTGTGGTTGAAAGAGGATATCAGCGACTAAGTGCAAAATAATAATAAATATCAATTTCCACATGTTTCTATGCTGAACATTCCTGGAGTTTAATTGCTGTTGTAATGAATGTCATTCCATAATCCTCTCTCACAGTTGGTCCCACTGATAATGCAAAGTACTTGTGTTGTCCACAGGAATGCACAGTCCTTGAGAAAATGAAATAGATCATATTTTTATGTGGTGTATTAAAAAATGCAAGCCTGTTTCACATCCTGCTTTGTATCTTCTCAGACTGTATGGGGATGAATCTGAACTGCACTTCTGGACTATTGCTGCCCACTATTTGCACAGCTTATGCCAGGAAAAGCCTGCAAAACCAGACACAGCTGTCCTTCAGGAGCAGCTGGGTAATCCTCTGGATATATGCTATGATGTGCTGTGTGAAAATTCTTACTTCCAGGTATGTCAAAGAGTTCAAAACCAAATTTAATAGGAATGTCATCAGCACAATAAACACTCAGCTCCCTGAGCATATTTCACTTTTATTAGTAGCATACCAGTCTGGGTTAAAACATTTCTGGTACTTAAAAATAGAGGCTGGTCCAAAAACTGGCAAGACATGTAAATATCTTTTAAAAGCCTGGTTTAATTTCTTATGGTAGGCTGACATTTAAAATATTTTTCCTTCTTTGTCCAGAAATTCCAGCTGGAAAGGGTAAATCTCCAGGAAGTGAAGAGATCAACATATGATCATACCAGGAAATGTGCTGATCAACTTCTTCTCTTGGGCCAGGTTTGTGGGTAATATTTGAATTTTTTATTCTTCTTCCCTGTCTGTTTTGGGTACTTAGCCTACTCAAGGAAAGCTTTTTCTAACTTTATTTGTTCTTTCCTACTTGTGTGAACCCACTGCAGAGTTTTTTCATTGTTATGTTAAATTCATGATGGGTTTTCAATGCTGTTCTTATTGAAAATATCCTATTAAAGAAGCATCTTAGTCCTTACTAGACAGGGAGATATTTTTGTAGCCTGTTTTAGAATAACTTCCATTGTTTATTCCATGTCTTAAAAAGGATAAAAATAGAAAGGCTTTTAAACAAAATTAATTTGTTGTGGTCAAAGTTGTATTTTTTTCTCTTGCCAGACTGACAGAGCAGTGCAACTACTGCTGGAAACCAGTTCAGAGAATGCACATTATTACTGTGATTCACTCAAAGCTTGCCTGGTCACAACTGTCACCTCATCAGGGCCATCTCAAAGCACCATTAAACTGGTAGCAACCAACATGATAGCCAATGGAAAGCTTGCAGGTAAAATATCTCTTTCTCTTTGCTTGTAAACTGATAATTCTCATCATTTTTAAGGATGCCAATGAAATGAGAGTGAATCCTGCTGTGGTGGAGCTTATATGTTGGGTGTGCTGTAGTAGACACTTCACAGAGTAGTTAACACAAAAATGATCAGTAACTGAGTTATAAAATCCAGCTTGTCCTGATTTATTGTCACTGGAAAACTCACTTCTGGAGTAAATCTTTTAGCAGTTGTTTGCACGAAAAGAAGCTGAGCACATAATACATATTTTCCACTTTTCTATTTAAATAATTAACTAAAATTTGGTGTCCCTGTTATAAAACATGAAATATGGATTTAGTCTCCTTTTCAGTTCAAACTTTTTTCCATAATATGTGTTTTCTTACAAGTACAGGTTAATTTTGCTTAATGCAAGAGCTGAAACATTACTGAAATATTTCAGTTACGACCATATAACTGAAATAATCATGCTGAGAGAGTTAAAAGTCTGTACTTGCCTGGAAAAAAAAAACTACTTTCCACTCTGTAGACTGTTAATAATTGTACTGTGAACAGCATTAAATTAAAATAAAGAACTGCCTAGGAAATCTGTTTATTTAATTTACAAAGATCATTATGTCTTTATGATGAGAAGTCCTGTGAACCCCTAAATTTGTGTCCAGAACAAAGATAAATGAGAGCTTTGTGTGGCCTCTGTAGCCCAGAGCGAAGATGCAATAACTGGCATCCAGGTTATATGGAGAGCAGTCTCAACATCTTCATGTGCTGGGGATTTGAGGATCCTTTCCAACACTCAGCAGCTCTGTTTCCCTGCATTTCCTGAGTGGAGTGCTGTTTCTGTTCCAGAGGGGGTGCAGCTGCTGTGTCTGATTGACAAGGCTGCAGACGCCTGTCGCTACCTGCAGACCTACGGCGAGTGGAACCGTGCAGCGTGGCTGGCCAAGGTGAGCAATTCCTCACTTCCCAGGCTCTGAGCATCAACCAGCTGCTTAGCAGCTGTGCTTAGGAAGGCTGAGCAGGGTGCTCAAGTTCCCTAAATCACTGAAACATCCATTAGAGATACCATTCAGCTATGAGAAGCCAGTCCATTCAATCAGAGCTGGCAGATTCTTCAGCCTTCTGACCACACAGGTCTGCTCTTGTTGTCCACATTACAGAAATGGGGCCTAAAAAGGCTTGGAATACTCAATTTCCTAATTTTTCAGCAGTTTGGGAAGGTCCATATAGCTACAGCAGAATAAAGCTGGTAATAAACTTCAAAACCCCACTCCTGGATGTGGATAATTAACTGAGCAGTGACTTTGTGCTGAGCTCTATGTGGTGTGTGAGTTGATTTCACAATTACCACCAACCACATAAATTGGCATCACCTTCTGTTACAGCAGATTACAGCCAAACTACCCAGACACAGCATTAATAAATGGGCAAGAATTAGTAAGGGTTTTTCAGTGTCTCTAAAGTAGTGTTTCTGTTATATTTCCTGAAGAAAGAATGGAACAAGTTGTACTTAGATTTTCTCAATGAAATTTTGCTTTTCTGAAAAATTTAAGATGTTTTTTTAAGTTTTCAGTGAAGTAACTTCTTGATTCAGAAAACGTTTAGAACAGCTTGGGGTAAAAATGATGTTAGTCACATCTAAAATATGGAGGGACCCAAGTGAAGTATTTTTATACCCAGACATCTGATTTTCCTTAATGCCCTATTAACTCAAGCAATATACTTTTTATTAAAAAATGATGGTTTCAGATGCTTTTGCTTCTGCCCAGGGTGCTGCCCTGAGGGGAATGCAGCAGGAGCAGGGTGCAGGGTGTGTGTGCAGCTGGGGTCTGGGGTGTGTGTGCAGCTCAGGCTCTGCTGTGTCCCCAGGTGCGCCTGAGCTCGGAGGAGTGTGCGGACGTGCTGCGCCGTTGGGTCGATCACCTCTGCTCCCCACAGGTCAACCAGAAATCCAAGGCCATTCTGGTCCTCTTGTCTCTTGGCTGCTTCACAAAAGTTGCAGAGATGTTGCACAGGTAAAGGTGAAACAGCACAACCTGTGTTTTCTCTTGCCCACACCTATTTCTGACATCTGTTTCTGTTTTCACATGTGTCAGACTAAGCCCTTTCTGACCCAGAGATGGGGCAACTGAGAGGCATTTTAAAAACTTTTATTCCATTTTCAGTCTCATGTGAAGGGTGAGACAATACAGATAATAGGTATAATTCACACCATTACAATCAGAAGCCAACTATTTCCTAATTACAATACACTATAAGCATTTCTTGTTATATTTCTCTAAAGCATCTAATCTTATTTGCAAAACCATCCTTTAAAACTTGTTTCTAGTTCCATTTCTCTCTCAACAATGTCTATCCCATTCCATATCCCATTCTAAGTCAGTATTTCTTATCTCAAAGTTTACATACAAATTCATACTAGGTGAACCTTCTGTCAAACTTTTGAGAATTCTCTACAACTCCATTTCCCACAAGCATGTTTTTCTTTAATTAGTTTTAACCTGTGGGCTCTGGCTGGCATTTCATTTTACTACAGGCTTTAAGATTGCCAGCTCCCATGGACCCAGCAGTAATGATTTATAGTATCTATGATTTTTTCTGAGTAACTTCAGCCCTGATCTTTCAGGAAAATTTATAGCAAGTGTCAGTTCATGAGCGCCAGGAGGAAGGGGAGATATAAAAGAGTTTTAGAAAGCCTCTCTGCAAATGTTTTGGTGTGATGTCCTGGAATGCTTTTCTGGTTTGTATCCTAACAAATTATTCTCTTTTTTTTTTTTTTTTTTCTATTTACCAGTATGAGGTACTTTGATAGAGCAGCTTTATTTGTAGAAGCTTGTCTGAAGTATGGGGCATTTGAAGTTAATGATGATACAAATATCCTTTTTCTGAAATCCTGTCTTTGCTCACTAAATTTTCACATCTGACCTGGTGTTCTAGGAAGCTGAGCAGTTGCACAAACTTTTGTATTATATGTAAATAATACCTATGTATTGCATATGTAAATAATACCTATGGAGTTATCAGCCTGTAAATAAAAAATGCCACTAATAAGTCATGTAGATAAGCTCAGGTCTAATTAATTAAAAAATCTTTGTGACATTAAGATATATGTTGCAATTTATGCCATTGTATCATGGTAGGTACTTAGGCATATCTGAAATCTGTCTGGTTTAGTTTACAGCATTCTTCATGTTGCTTTATAAATATTAATAGGAGTTCAAAAGGAGGATTTAAAGCAACTGGTTTTTTCTTACTTGTGCTGAAAAATAATGGATTAGCACAGCTGGTAGAAATGTTCAGTGTTCTCACCTTGGGAGAGGTAAGGAGTAAGAAGGGGGGAAAAAAGGATTCTGAATTTTTTTTTGTTTTGCTATTAATTTGTGTTTTCCTTAATGCCTCATTTACATAAATTGATCCATGCTGTGTATGCAGATTATGCCAGAAGCTTGAAGCTCATGGGCTTTAAGGAGGGAGCTGCTCTCTTTGCCTCAAAAGCAGGAGAAAGTGGGAAGGAGCTGCTGAGTGAACTCAAGCAGCCAAAGGAGGAGGTGACACAGGAGTGAGAATTCTGTGGTTGTGAGGTTGTCTGGCAGACTGGGATTCCACTGGTTGAAAATTCACTTTTCTCTTGAATCACTGTCATAGCTGATCTGTGGGATTGGAGCAAATACTGTTAAATGTGTTGGAAGTCAGGATTAAGAACTGGGGTGTTGCTTTTTGTTAAATTTGTCTGCACTTTCATG
This sequence comes from Haemorhous mexicanus, assembly GCF_027477595.1. Classification (NCBI taxonomy): domain Eukaryota; kingdom Metazoa; phylum Chordata; class Aves; order Passeriformes; family Fringillidae; genus Haemorhous; species Haemorhous mexicanus. The sequence goes on from NC_082347.1 coordinate 37,831,685, forward strand.
AGAGGGGAAAGAAGCTTATGATAAAGTTATACAATAATATTTCCACTTTTTTCAGTTGTAGCAGGAATCAAATTTAAAGATGTGCTGAAAGGCTTCCATTCCTGTGTCAAAGTCTGGTCCATTTACTTCTAAAAATCAAATCTTAATAAAACTTCAATACTGTTGTATTTATATGTAAAAATTATTTAGTCTGTACTGTAAAAATATAAATATATTTAAAAATAAATAGAGATCACAAAGCACACAGTTCTTTCCTGAAACATCATGGCTTTTTCACTCCAATTTCTTGTTTAAAATTACTGTTATTTTGAATCAATTCACTGTATTGTCATTTCCTCAACTGCCTGGGATGGAATCTTTAACAGGTTCACTTACAAGTGTTGCTCTCCTAACATTCCAGAAATCCATATAACATCACTTTTTCCAGTAAGGGATTGTTATATTCCATTTTGTTTTCAAGTGTGCACTCCCTGCACACCCTGGGGACTGAATTCTGCCTGTCAAAGGGTGGGAGAAGGTTTTACCTCCAGAGCAGCAGGGTCAGGACACTGCTGGTGCTGTCCCCAGTCACTGTTGAGTTATTGAATGTCTGATTAACAGAAGGTGAAAAAAGCATTGTGCAAACCCAAACAATGGCTTTTTCATGAGATACTGCTCCTGCTGACATACCTGATGGTCCACATACACAAGGATGCCACCAAAAGCCTCTTTTCTGATTTGTTGCCAGTATTTCAGTACTTGTTTGTGTTATTGTTTCTAATGTCAGATGTCTCTTTTCTGTGTATTACTGATGAGGAGTTTTACTGCTGAGGAGTGGGTGCTGATGGTACACTGCCCTTGCAAACTGAAGACTGTGGCATTTGGGCTAAAAGCCTAAATTCTTCTTTTTCCCAGCTTGTTGGAGCTACTGAAGTTGAGTTTGTTGTCATGAAAAGAATCCTATAAAAGGTCTCTCATTTGAATGTAATTTTTGTGTTGTCTGCTTGCAGTAACAGTGCATTGGATTCTCCTTTGTTCAAGGATTTGTGGATATGTGTTCAGAACTCCCATCAGCTTTGGGACATCTCCAGCTCCAGAAAACTTTTGGTTCAAATTTAAGTAACAGTTCTGATAAAACTGGAAAGGATAGACTGTTCAAGTCTTTTTGAATACAATCTGAAAAAGGGAGTTTCATCATTCTGAGCAGAAAAGTAGGAGTTAAACTGCAATGTGTTGTATTTGTTCTTGCCACATCTTACATAAATTACCTTAAAATACCTTTTGTTCAGTGTATTGTGAACTGTGCTTATGTTGTTGCTTTAGCTTGGGAAAATGAGTATACAAGGAAATTTGCCTTAAGTATTACGTGAGCAGCAGAATTAATCAAAATTAACTGTAAGTAGCAGTGGCCTAAATTCTGGCTCACACTGACTGCTACAGCTCTGCTCAGCCTCTTGCTTTTGTAGCAGCCCTGGTGGACAAGACTCCCACAGAGTTGTGAGCACACCCAAACTTGTTCTTTGAGAGCCCTTGAAGCTGTTTGTCAGTGGCTCTCTGAGATATATCCACTTCAGTATACTCTTGGATTTATAACTCTGATGGTTTAAAAAAACCAAACAAAAAACAACAACATATTGCAAAGGCCTTTTAATACTGAATGTTTCTAGGAACTTTTAAGTGTACAGGTTGCAGGATACTTTGTGGCATTCCCAACCGGAACCTTCATGAAGAAAATAGAGTGAAATAGTGATTGAAAAGTTTATTTAGATAATATTGCAGTCTCATTACAATAATAAAAATATTTTTAAAATCTCTGCGTGTCTTGATTTAATACAAACCCATCATTGGAATTGAGTGCTGCTTGTGCAACTGCTGTAATTTTGCCTTCTGGACAGGAACAAAGCTCAGAGCTGCTTTAATAGAGGAAGTGATTATCCTTTGTACATCTGAGTCACATTTTCCATATTAGTTCTAATGAAACATTGTGTTTGAGCAGTATTCATTCCCAGGCTTTAGCAGCAAACATAAAAGTTGTATGGGTTAAATTAGAGCAGGACACAGTCTGCACATCCTGAGTTTTGCAAAGCACAGAAATAAGTGATGAAAGAAACCCCCCCCCCCCCTTTCTGTTCTCACAACCTAGAAAGTGAACTGCATGAATTTTTTAAATAAATATGTTTTTAACTCCTTTAAACCCCTTTGAGAATTCCTCCCTCAAAGCCCCCTGAATACTGCAAGTAGCCCCAGAGGTTTATAATCTGTGTTTTCTCAGTTTTGCATTTTGAAGCTTCTGTCAGCAGTGAAGCCATAACTCTGGAACCCGTATTTGACCATCCTTGGCAATGAGGAAATGGTAAAATTGTGTTTGCAGCTCAATATACAGAGATTCTGTCTAATATACAGAGATTCTTCATGCATTTGTCTTTAACACCAGCCTTGTATTAATTAACTGGGATGTTGGATTAGCAGAGTATTCAGTAACTGTTGAAAGATTCTTGTGCAAAAGGCCAGGACCTTTGGAAATAAGGAATTTTTGAGCATTTAGGTTGTCTAGATGAGGAACTTCTAGTTGGAGAAAATCTTGCAGCACAACCAGTGCTGGTTACCCTCTCATTGTTTTATATGAAGAATTTTGGCCTTCCGTGATCAACAACAAAAAACAAGCTTAAAACTGAGTCTTCAGGGATGCATAAATTGTCTTCAGTTCAGTGAAGCATCTGAAATTTGTACCTCTGGAGCTCAGTCAGTCCCACAGGCAGTTTCTCTCCCCACCTGTGTGCTCACATTCCACTGGTGGCTGTACAACCTGAGGGAAGCTCATGGTGAATATTGTCATGGGACTCCCTTGGCAGAGCTGAATTTTAAAAATGGGCTTATTTCTTTGCAGTTCCTGATGTGATCCTTCAAAAAAGTCCCAATTATTTCAGTTCTATGATAATGGATTTACTTAAGTCTAGAAAATGTTCTTTCAGCTTGGCTTCAGAAAAGGCAGGTCCTAATTAGAGTTTTAATTGGATCACGATGTGCTTCACAATAAAGGCAGCCTGTAAATTAAACATCTTGACCAACAGTGTCTAAAATTGCCTAACTTGTGTCAATTTCTGAAGTACTTCTCAAAAAATCCAGTTTAATGGTGTGTGGATGTGTTTATATGCACACATATACATAGAATTGATTCAGAGGGAATAATTAGGGAAAATGACAACACAAAATACTTGATTGCAGCGTAAAAATTATTAGTACTATATTGCAAATTATTTATCATTTGCTTTCATTAAAATGCAGTCTGCCAGTTTAGAGACACTGCAGCCAGAGAGAGGCATTTATTATACATCAAGGAACCTGGCCCAGAGTGTTGATGTTGAGTGTCTGAGCAAATAATCTGAGAGATCATTTTTGGTGCAGCTGACTCTGGAGACAGAAAATGAGGACAATCACAGACTCTTTAATGGGCAATGGGTTTGGTTTGGATGATCACTTTGCTGCCCAAAATTGTCTTCTAAAAGTTCAACTAAGAATTTAATTGCTGGGGAAAAGGAGAATAACAATAGCTTACAAAATAGTAGGGTTTGGGATTTTTTAATAGTTATTTTTTTATTCCTTAGAATAATTCATCACAACTTTGGTATTTATGTGAACCATTCATTAATGAGTTCAGGGCAAAAAGATTGATACAGATCCAATCAGTGACATTAAACTCTTTAATGAGGCTGATACTGATATTTTTGAGTTGGGAATTCTGATAGTAAATTGTTTCTACTTAAACACTGAAGATAAGGAGGGGGAAAGATAAGATTGAGGAAAAATAAGGATGGGGAAGGAGTGTTTCAAAGGCTTCTGTAGGAATGGGAGAGTGGCAAAACAAAACCAGGAGGTGGATGCTGCTGCTGTGTTTGCAGATACTCAAGGCAAAATCATTTTGCTTGAAAGTGACAGCTTTAATACAGGAGTATTCACAGAGGGGTTCAGCAGAGCTGTGTTCTCACCTCTCCAAAGGCTGCAGTACTGAAAGATTGAATTGCAAAGTCAATATATTTTCATTTCCCAAGTTGATTCAAATTCTTTTCCAACTCCACCCCCCCTTGCCCGAGTTGGGGCTGTGTTGTCACTGCTCTGTGAGCTGGGACCTCACAGGCAAAGTGCATCTTGTCCACTCCTGGTGATTCCAGGGGAAAGGAAAACCCTTAAAAACATGAAATGAAATTTTTTAGAAGCAGATTGGTGGAATGGGACTCGTTGAAGTTCTTTTCTGTGGAAGGACAGTACAAACTTCATTTGCAGATCTGAATCCAGCCTTCCCTAAGGATGGGCAGAGCTTGGCAGAATGTGCAGTCAAAATTTACTTTTCATGTGCAAAGTACTTTCCTTCCTCTCATATTTTGCTCTTTTAATCAGAAGACAACATCCAGCTCTTGAAACATGCCTGGTTTCTGACAAGTATTTATTATGAGTGGTGCATTAAGCCCTCCTACCAAAGTGCATCCTCACAACTGAACTGATAATTTAAGTGATTTCCTGGAATTTTTAACAGTAACATAACTACATAAATACAGCCTGTTCTAAAGACTTGAATATTAGAAAGCTCCCAACCTCCTGTAACAGAGACCTCTGCCCTGTTCTCTCTTGTTCTCCTGCCTCCACAGCCCAGCTGAACAAATTAAGTTATAATGAGTTGGGTGTGGAACAACCAATTAAAAGGGGAAATACTGGAAAGGGTAAAATTTAACATCCAGGTGGAATTAGAGCTGGCACCTCATCCATCTGCTTCCATCTGCTCTGGCAGAACAAAACCAGAAAACATGCAAATGTGGCTGAAAATAGAGCATCTAGGTTTTAGTTGTTAAAGTTGGGGGTTTTTTAAATAAGTTCTAGAATTTCTTTGTGTTTAACTTGCTATTAGAGTAGGGTTTGGGTTGTTATTTTGGGTTTTTTGTTTGTTTGTTTGGGTTTTTGGTTTTGTTTGTTTGTTGTTTTGGGGGAGTTTTTTGTTTGGTTGGTTTTTTTTGTCTTGAGATTTAAATTGGTTTTCTGGCTTGGTTGTAAAGATTTGGAAGAAAAGTGTGGATCCCCAAAGGAGGGAAGCAGCACATTTAAAATGCAGCCACAGAAGGTAAGTGGTAAATTTATTTCAGTCTTGAAAATCTTAGAGCAGCAATTACAATTAGGTGATACTAAGTTTATTTCTATGCTATTCATTGAAACTCTTGGTGTCCTTTCATAGGTTAAACTTCCCCCTCCACCTTCCTGTTTTCTCCTCCTTCCCTGCAAGTGCAGCAGCAAAAGGAGGAATTTGGGTGATGGGGAGGGAGCAGCTCATGAGCAGATGCTGCAGGGAAAGCCAAAGTCCCTGTCAGACCAAGCTCTGCAGGTGGTGCAGGCAAGGCTGTGAAATCCTTCTCCAGTGTGAATTTCTTGGCCCAGCTTTAAGGTTTTCCTTCTGGAAATCAGATCCCCAAGTTGAAAATGCTTTTTTTGTCTATGTCATTGTCACGGCTGCTTCATTTAGCAAAGAGTGGCTGCAGGTCAGGAGGGCTCCCCTGGCAAGTTCTGCTTCAGTGGCTGCTTCCCAGAGGTTTATTGAGTGACTGTGTTATCCACTGGGCACAACAGATGCCAACAGGTGTTTCTTAAAAAATGCAGTTATTACTTTTCACCCTGGTGTAGCAGGAGATAATAGAGTTATATTACACTTGTCTGGCTTTTATTTCACTTGCTGTAACCAATAAAAAACTACAGGCAACAAATTTCAGTTGCAAAAAAAAGGTCATCTTTCTGCTTTTTTTTTTTTTTTTTTGTGTATGTGGTCATTTTTTCAAACTGGTTTCATATTTATGGCCCTACTGAGTAATTTTTTCTCTCCTGCTTTTGGAATCCAACCACAGGCTCATGACTAATGGTATCATTTGGTGACCCTTTGGAAATGCTTTTTTTCCAGCATTGCTTGTGGACTTTTATACACACACCTCTTTTTACCTTTTTGGTTTCTGCCTCTGGTGATTCTTTATATAAAAGGCAAGTTCATTTGGTGTTTTATGCAGAGTGCAGGACCAGCTATTTCAGAAAGCTTTGAGCTTCTCCAGAGCTCTGTGTCTCTTGTCTGGATTTACTGTGCAATTCTTTTGTGTGGTTTCAGCTCCAGCATTCGATTTTGCTAGGAAAAACCAGCCAGGTTGCTGCTGCAGATGTCATTTTTTCATGACCAGCTTTTGGTCTTACATTCCAGGCTCCTAAATGAACTTTTTCCTCAGTGGTTTGGTCACCAACCTTTTCTTCTGAGGAGAAAATTGCCTTGGGAACAGGAGGACGTTTATTAAATGGACCTGATGTTTGAAAGGCAGCTGGGGATCTCTGCAACAAAACCCTAAACAAAATTTTAAAAATGCCAACAAACACAAATGAAACCCCCCCAAAAAAACAATCCCTCCCTCCAAATAAACCCAAAACACAAAAAACCAACCAAAAAAAAAAAAAAAAAAAAAAAGAAAACCATCAACCAAAAAAACCAACACAAACCCCTCCCTCCCCTCAACTATCTCTTTTCTTTCCTGCCACATTCTATTTCAACAATTTCTTGCATCTGGAATTTTAACTGATACCTACAGTAAATGCAATACTGGATCTCAGCCTCTGGTTGCTGGCATACAATCCCTCCCTAGATCAGCTGCATGACTTGGAGTACTTGTTGGCTTGTTTGGAGTGCTTGTTTCCTTGTTTCTTAATTGCTGACAGCACAAAAATTTCATTTCCACAATCTGAAGATTGATTTTCAAATTGTCAGCATTGATTTTTTGCTTTTTCTGTGTTGCACAACTAAATAGGAGCTGGCACATGAAAAATCCTGCACAAAGCAGCCCATGCTTCCCACATTTGGGCAAAGAAGGCAGGCATAGCCATTTATCCAAGCTGGAAAAAAAAATGGAGCATTTTCTTTCTCCCCTCCCTCTAGAAAAATAGTTCTTAAATCCTTATCAAGCCAAGGAGCCTTTTCTTTCTGACTCTTTCTTCCAGTTCTACTCTGTGGTTTACCTCAGCATCTGTTTTCTTTTTCCACTGGAGAGTTAAGCCTGGCTTTGATTAAAAGGCAGCTGAAAGGCAGATTAATGCAAGGAAAAGCAGCCTGGCTAATAGGGAAAGAGAGCAGGGAGGGAATTTGTCAGACATCACCTGGATGTGATGTTTGCTGGTAGCAGCTTTTTCTGCCAGTAGGACTAAGCCAACGTGGAGGGAGTTCATTCTTATTTTATGCCACAACCATCTCATCAAAAAGCCAAGGCACATTCTTTGAACTGAACTGAAATCATCTGTTTATCCTTTCTGACTGCTTTGCAGGCAAATTCCTTGGCCACAAGATTATTTGCAAAGCACATTTTTCTCTTTCCCATTCCTCCACATTTTCATGTTTGATGAATTTTTAAAATGTTTGTGTTTCTGTGAAACTGCAGCGCTTTGAGATAACATCTTAATTCAGGGACATAAGCCCCAGGAAGGCTGAGGGAGCTGGGAAGGGGCTCAGCCTGGAGCAAAGGGGGATCAGGGGGCACCTTGTGGCTCTGCACAGCTCCTGCCAGGAGGGGACAGCCAGGGGGTCGGGCTGTGCTCCAGGGAACAGGGACAGGAGGAGAGGGAATGGCCTCAAGTTACACCAGGGGATGTTCAGGTCGGATATTAGGGAAGATTTCTTCTCTGAAAGAGTGGTTAAGCACTGAAACAATCAAGTGGTACAGCCACCATCCCTGAAAGTGCTCAAAAGCCAAGTGGATGTGGCACTTGGGGACAATCTGGATTAGTGGGCATGGTGGTATTATGTTAAAAGCTGGATTTGTTAATCTTGGATGTCTTTTCCAACTTTTATGATTATATTATTTAATTTGTTACCATTGTTCCTATTATTTATATTACAGTTATTGTTATCACTATTATAATTTTAGCATTATTGTAATTATCATTATTTTGCCCCTTGTTGTGCTCAATACGCTGCCACAAGCACTTTTCCTTTTCAGCTTAAATTTTCCCTACTCCTAAAACTCCTGCCCTATCCCCATGGAGTTTAAACACCTCGCCATAGCAGCTTTAACACAGAATTATTTCCCTGAATTCCTGGGAGTTCGCAGCTGCTGCAGGAGATGGCAGCAGAGATCAGCGAATGGAGAGGGCTGGAACAGCCTCGCCTCAGCCAAAGGGACCGGGGCTCTCTTTCCCTATTTTCAGTCCTGGAGGAGTGGCAGCTCCCAGGCAGCACCAGGAATGATCTCAGATATAGATTTTAGCATCAGCTATAAATAGCTACAGGAAAGGAAAGCAGGGCACTGAGAGAGTCCAGTTTTCCTATAAAAGCAGGAGCTCAGGTTGTCATGAAACACAAAGTCACACCTCACTTGAAATCTGCTCTGATTTGGCAAAAAGGAAATGCTTGACAATGCATTACTTGGTGTGATTTAAAGCTTTATTTTGAACCTCATGCTGGAAATGGGGTTTGCTGGTGATGGGGTTTGCTTCAGAACTTGGTTGTGGTCAAGTCTGGTTCAGTTTATTTTTGTGCTGTTGATGCCTCAGGTTTGGCTTTTCTATTTTTCACATTCTGTGCTGCTTTAGTGTGAGGGTCTGGGTTCGTATCAGGGGATGGTGAGCTCTGTGCACAGAGCAGGGAGACAAAACAATTCCTGCTCCAGCTGGGCACCAAGGACAAATGAGCCAAATCTCAGCCCAGGAGCACAAACCCCGTGGGCTGGAGAGAGAAAAACAAGCAGGGTGGGAGTGCCTGGGCTAAAGCTGGGCTGGGACAATGAACTGCAAGGTGCAAATGGAGCAGAGCTGATCCCAGGGAGAGACCCCCTGCTGGGCTCCAAGAGTGGCTGTCATCTTTGGGGCACTGCCAAAATGAGCAGGACTGCAGCAAAGGACAGGGGAAACCTTAATTTTGTGCATCTCAGAAAAGTTTGTAATTGGGAAGAGCAGAGGAACACCAGCAGGAGATTTTTTGATTGCAGCACTTCATGCACCATGAGTTAGGAATTGTGTCATTCCAGTTTTAACCACCTTGTATTGCTGACATTTGTCCCAAATCCATTTCAAGGTCCAGTTTGTTGCTACTAATTTTCTTTTTAACCCACTGGTTTCTTACTTATAGGAGGAGCTGCCTTTCTGCTGGCAACTCTTCCCCATCCTTTTCCTCCTTCAGTCTCTGGTAGATGAAAACATGTTTTCACAGAGGAGTGGTTTAACACTGAAAGGCTCAGTTCCCTCCAGAATCTTCCCTCCTTTTCACAGCTCTGTAGGGTTTCCTCCTTGCCAGCTCCTCTCTCAAGTTCCAGGCTGCTTACGTGTGTAGCTTTTGAAGACAGCTCTCCTGTCAGTGTCAGAGGGGTTTATGGCAGTAATTATCTCAGGATGAATTCTTGGTTGGGATTAAAGGTTTCAATTAATGTCCTTTTGGGTTTTATTTCGTTTCATTGGGTTTTTCTTAAAGTTTCTGTGTGCAAATCATGGCCTGCTGTTTAATTTCATCTTCCAAACTTTTAATTGTTTAAAGTTCTGCCCTTGTTCCTTTGACTAACATGTTACAGGTTCCCTGTGGGAGTCCAGTTCAGGATTCAGTAATAAAACCAAGTGAAGAGTTAATTGCCTGGGCTCTGTCCCATCCTATTGTCTGCCCTCTGACTTAACAGCTAAAATCCTTAAAATGACATAGCTGGTGGGAGCAGTGGCATTCACATGAGGTGAATAATCTCCAAGAGAGCTTTTCAAATTCACTGTGAGGCATCCTCAGGATGTAACTGAGCAGTGCTTTTCTGAAGCCAATTGTACACCAGCTGAGGGTCTGCCCAAAGATCCCTTGTGTACCACGCCTTCCCCAAAGTCATTCAAGTTATTCAAAGAGGATCAAATGACAGTGGATCTAAAAAAAAATTAGGAAAAAAAAATCAGCAAAGTGAAGTCATATTTGTTTTGAAAGTTTGTAGAAAAGGGTTGGATTCTTTTCTGCAACGTTGGCAGGCTCTGATTCAGCTCTGGCAGTAATTATTCAGGGGAAAGATGGATTCTGTATGAGAGAGAGAGAAAATACACATCATTCCCAGGGAGTCTTGCCAGTCTGTGCAATTATACTGATTTTTGACATCTCAGGACAGTGGGAGAGGATAAAATGAAGCTCATATTTGACACACATGAATTCCTGAGGTGGAAAAGCCAGCCTGTCTCCCAAGGTGCCACATGATCCCATGTCTGCCCCTCTGGTTCTGGTCAGGCAGGAGGTCAGCTCTCAGACCCCCTCCCCAGATTTAGTCTCATTTAGAATCACAATTTCTGCTGAAAACCCATGTGCTGCCTCTCCAGATGGAACTGGCCTGGCTTCAGCCTGTGGCCATCCATCCTGAGGTGGAGCTGAGGATTTTTCTGTTGCCCAAAGCCAGCTGGGAGCAGCTCTGGCCCCTGGGCAGGGTGATCCCAGCATCATCTTCCACTTCTGGGGCACCCAGCCCCCAAATTTCTGCTCCCACGTGGTGTCACACAGTGGTTGTGTCCCTGCCCCTTTCTGTGCCATCCCCCTACTTACACATTTAATCACTGCCCACTGTGCTGGTCCTGATCCTTCCAGTGTTGTCTGGCTCAACTTTGGCTAAAAAATGCACAAAATTCACCAGAATTTTGTGGCATATAAGCAGCAGAGTGATTTTCTGTTAAGAACTTTCAGGTATAAGGGTCAGTGGGGCCTGGGGAGTTTTTTGGTGCATATGGTTTTAAATCAGAGTCAGATTTACAGTTCAGGGATTATAAATCCCTCTCAAGCCTTTGAGACTTCTGTTTAAATGCAGACAATTAAATTCTGTTTATCTTCACTAATTCAGGCACACACAAATGCACAACAGGTTAGTGACTGTTATTTTAATATTGATTAAATGCATTTAATAGAACACCTTGTTCTATACTGGACCTGGTTTCCTCTATTAAGTTCCATTTTTCTCTGTTTGTGGAATTGTATTCATACAAAAAAAATTGAGTAGAATATACTATAGCTGGATGATCTTTATAGAGCTGAGTCTGTTGGGGATGGTTGCTCCTTGTAATTTTCCTCTGGTAGCATTTTGAGCCCAAATTTTAAATCTAGGTTGTTCCAAGCCTGATCCAGCCTGGCCTTGGACATTTCTGGGGATCCAGGGGCAGCCACAGCTGCTCTGGGCACTCTGTGCCAGGGCCTCACCACCCTCACAGGGAGGAATTTTTTTCCTAATATCCAATCTAAACCTTTCAGTTCAAAGCTGTTTCCCCTTGTTCTGTCCCTACACACTCTTGTAAGAAATCCCTCTCCATCTTTCCTGTAGGTTTCCTTTAGCATCTGATTGCAAAGAGAGACCTTGCAGCTAAAGCTGTTGTGTCTCTGATGAGGAGCTCAGAGCCAAGCCAGCAGCCTGGAGCTCCCTGTGAGCCCCTGGCCCCAGTGGCTGCTGCCCACCCAGCTGTTGAATCTCTGAGCAGTGTTTGCTTTGCCATTGCTCCACCACCTTTGTTTCCTCCAAGCTCTTCCAGGATGAGTTCCCATTGTTTCATCACTCCCAGCCCAGCCTCAGGGCTCTGTGCTGGGGCCAGCTCTGGTCAAGGTTTTTATTGATGACATGGATGAGGGGATTGAGTCTTTCACCAGTAAATTTCATAAGTAAAAGAAATTAATTTCATCAGTAAATCTGCAGCTGACCCTGAGCTGGGAGTGTGTCCATCTGTTGGAAGGTAGGAGGGCTCTGCAGGGAGACTGGAAGGGTTGGATGGATGGGCAGAGTCTGACAGGATGAAGTTTGATCAATCCAAGTGCCCAGTCCTGCACTTTGGCCACAATAACCCCTGCAGTGCCAAGCACAAAGGGACCTGGGGGCACTGGTGGGCAGCAGCTGGACAGGAGCCAGCAGTGAGCCCTGGGGGCCAGGAAGGCCAAGGGCTCCTGGTCTGTGTCAGGGATGGAGTGGCAGCAGGAGCAGGGAGGTCACTGTGCCCTGCCCTGGGCACTGGGGAGGGCACACCTGGAGTGCTGTGCCCAGCTCTGCCCCTCAGCTTGGGAAGGACCTTGGGACACTGAGCACATCCAGAGGGGACAGCGGGGCTGGAGAGGGGCTGGGAACACAAACCCTGAGAGGAACCCCTGAGGGAGCTGGGGGTGCTCAGCCTGGAGAAAAGGAGACTCAGGGGTGCCCCCATCACTCTCACAGCTCCTGAAAGGTGCCTGTGCTCAGCTGGGGCTGGGCTCTGTCTCCAGCAGCACTGACACAGCCAGAGCACACAGCCCCAAGGGAAATACAGGTTGGATATTAGGAGAAAGGGGTTTTGTTTTTTTTTCACAGTAAGAGTGATAAAGTTCTGGAATGGCTGCCTGGGGAGGTGGTGGAGTCCCCATCCCTGGGTGTGTTTAACAAAGCCTGGATGTGGCACTGGGTGCCAGGGTTAGGTGAGGGGTTGGGGCTGGGCTGGACTCAGTGATCTTGAAGGTCTCTTCCAACCTGTGAGTCCTGTGGTTCTGAATCCCTCCTGACTCCCAGAACCTCTCTGTAGCTGGGTTGGTGACTCAGCTTGGAGCCCTGCTGCCTTAGAACCTGACCTTTACAGGACCAGGCTGAGCTCCTGCAAAAGGGCAACCAGATCCAGCACTGGGCCAGCAGGTGAGGCTGGCAGCTCAAGGCTTTAGCCAATGCCTCTCTCATCATCCCAAAGCTCCCTGTGAAGTGGTTTATTCCCACTCCAGATGGGCTGGAGCCAGAAAGGGAGTGCTAGCTTGGAGGAATCCTCGGTGTGCACTTCATAAAAAGAAGCTTTCAAGAGAGGAATGTGTGAGCTAATGCAGTCCCAGGGCAGCAGTAACTCGTGCTCTGACAGGTTCTGTGTCTGAGGCTGATTACCTGCCCCTGCTTGTCCATGCTGATTGTCTCCTGCCAAGGGAATGCACAGCTCTGAGTGGTCAAGAGGTTCAGCACCCCCAGGCTGGCAGGGAATAGCCTTCCCCAGGTGTGCAGGCAGCGAGGTGGATTGCAATCACATTTATTCAGAACAAGGTCAGCTGGTCTCCAAGCTCCCCTTGCATAATGCACTGGCAAAAAATAGAAATAGAGCAAAAGAAGTTTCAAATAACAGCAACAGGCAAAAGCATCAAAGCATCAGAGCATGTTATAATGCCCTTGCCTCTTGAATTAAAAATTCTAATGGAGATTTTGAAATCTATAGCACAGAAGTTTTATTTTTAAAGAAAGCAGGGTGTAAACTTACTGGGAGCAGCACAGATTGACTGTTCAAGGGTTGAGTGACTGGCATCTCATGGACTCTTACACTCTAGTTTTATGTCTGAAAAATATATTTTCACAGCCTGTATAAATGACATTCTCTAGTTTATCCAAAGAGACATTGCCTTTCAATTGGCATCCAGGTGTCCCAACGTGCTCAGCCATAAACTCCTCCACACAGATCACACATCTGAGCTACTAGAAACTTTTGCTAAGAGGGAAAAAGTGTGCTCCTGAGCTATTGGAAAGTTCAGGGGGTGTAAAATATTTCCTGCTTCAATGAACATTTGGAAATCAAGTGTTTCATTACAATGGTCTGAGCTGGCAGCTCTCACTTTGGGGGGAAGAGGGATTGTGACAGTAATGAAATAACAGTGAAAGTGTGAGATAGCTGACAGTGTAATTCCCTCTCAAACACAACTTTCAGTTCTGTGTCAGCAGACTTCCTGAACAAAATAGTAAGGCCCAAATGAAAATATTCCTAGAGGAGGCTTGATTTTGGGGGCAGAAGGAGTACAGGGGAGAGAGGGAGGATGATTTCTCAGCACTCCAGGCTGGAAGGGACCCCAGGAGAGCTCTTGTCCAACCTTCTGCTGGGAGAGGGTGAGCTCTGGGGTCACACTGGGCTGTGCAGGGCTGCCTGTGGTCTGCTCTTGGGAGCCTCCGAGGCTGGAGGATCACAGCCTGCTCCCCTGACCTAACCAGGGAGAGAGTTCTACCAGGCTCTGGAGTCTAGAGCCTGGAAATCAGGAGAAAATGGGACCAGTGGTGGCCTTTGAGACAGTTCTCTTTCTGTGAAGAGGCAGGAATGCACAGCTTTGGGTTTTGGGGGCAGAACTTTGTCATTGCCTGCTCTGCTTTGGGGGAGTATTCACCCAGCCTGTCCTGATGGAGCTGTCCCAGCTGATACAGGATATCTCTGGGAAGAGTCTGCTGGCTGGACACTTTTAGGAAGACAGCAGCCAGGAATTCTGGCTGCTGTGGCCCCCACTGCCTGCCCTGCATGGGGAAGCACAGCAAAGGTTTCCTGTTTGTTTCCTATTCGTTGCAAAGAGGCAGCAAAGGACAGGAACTGAGCCCAGGTTTCACCTTTAATCACTGAAAATTGCTGAAGAGCAGCAAAATGATGGTGAGGAGGAGCAGCCTGAAGAGCTCAAGTGTTTGGCACACAGTCCCAGGATGTTCCAGCTCCACTTTCACATATTCCAGTTTCAGTTTAACCATGTCTGACCAAAGCCAAGAACTCTGAATATTGTATAATCACATCTCAAGTTGATACCTGTTAAAGCAGGTGTGTGTTATTAATGCTGGATTTCTGGAAGCAATTTCAGCTCTGTTGATAAGTCCTCAGGGCTTTCTTCTTCTTTTTTTATTTTTTTCTTTATTTATGCTTCTCTTAGAATATGCTTAACTGATTGTGTACAAATATCAATGTTTATTGGCCTGTGGGAATGTAGGAGGTGGGAATTTTGGGTTTATTTACTTGTTGATGCTGACCTGTTTGGGGGATTTAAAAGTTGTATGTAGGTATCCAAAATACGATTAGCTCTTCAGTATCTACTAGCCATTAGGTTAAACTTTATGGCTATTTAATAAATCCCCTGAGGAGAAGGTATTTTTAATATAAATTGTCACAATGTGATGGCTTATTTTCATGTGTTTTTTTCTATGCATAGTACATACTGATTTTAATTGTTGTTTACACAAAATTTCATACACTTTAACAAAGTCTGTTGAAATATCTAAATATTTACCAGGTTGTATAGCTGCATTTATGGTTGATTTTTATCTGTGAATTTTGACCAGCTTGGAATGGAGACTGGTGTTTTAAAACCTGTTTCTCATATCCAATGCTATTGTAAATGGAAATATTTAATTTTAAAGCATTTTAGGGAATAACAGCAGGCTTTAAGACTGTATACTCAACTGAGTGGTCTTTACCTTCAAAACCCAGTTACTGTGAAGGAGACTCCCTTATGACTGCAGGTTGCAAGTCTGGATCCAGAGTAAATACTTGATTTAGTGTGAGAATATTCTGAGTTCTTTGAAATGTTATTCAAGATATCCTAAAGTGTATTTGTAATTTACTGGAAATATTCGCTGTTCCAAACTTATTTTTCTTTCTCTATTGATAGTATTTGATGTGTACTTACTCTAGCTTGCAATAACCCAGTGTGTAACAGATATTTTCCATTTCTTTCGAACACTTTCAGGTTAAGTAACCAGAGGTTAGAAAATATTCTCTACAGAAATCCTTGGCCTGTGGCCAAGGAGACTTTGGGGACACTTGTTTGGTCCCCATCACTGTTGGTTGAAGGTGAAGTCACAGAATCCCAGAATTTGTTTTGGGAAGGGACCTTAAATCCCATCCAGTGCCACCCCTGCCATGGCAGGAACACTTCCACTGTCCCAGGCTGCTCCAACCATCCAACCTTGGGCACTGCCAGGGATCCAGGGGCAGCCACAGCTGCTCTGGGCACCCTGTGCCAGGGCACCACTACCCTCACCTTCCCAAAATCCCATCCATCCCTCTCCTGTTTCAGTTTGAAGCCAACTCCCCTTGTCCTGTCCCTCCATCCCTTGTCCCAAGTCCCTCTCCAGCTCTCCTGGAGTCCCCTTGGCCACTGGAAGGGGCTCCAAACTCTCCCACAAAACATATTAACTCTTGGTGCTTGGTTCCCTAAAAAAATGCTTGAGAAGCTCATTCCCTACAAAACCTCTTTGGGACAGACCACTGAACTATTGACTTCTTTAAAAAACATTTGAATTTCTGTCTAAAGGTTGAGAGTCCTTGAGAGAGCTGGTTAAGAACCAACAGCACTGCAGTGCTGGGCCCATCCATGGGTGCAAAGACATGAGCCCAGCCAGCATTTTTGTGTCTCTGCCTGTGATTAATGGACTTGGGATATTTCTGCTCCAGACTGGACTAAACCTGAGCTGACATATATTTCCAGCAGACTTTTCAAAGCAAGGAGCAGCCTGGTGTGGGGGAGAGGGCACAGAATCAGGCCCTTTACCTTCATCTACCTCACAGCAGCCTCCAGAGGTTTATTTTATTTGGACTGTGATGGTGAAAACAAATTCACTGCTCATGCAGGTTGAGATCTTATCAGGCAAACCTTAGTGAAAAGCACATTTTACATTCAAGCAATGAATGCTTGAAAACAGAGGCTTATAAGGACGTTGCAGACAAGGTTTGGCATTGCAGCAGGGCTGGTTAACATGATCTTGTTTTTAGGGTAAGGATTTGTATTTGGTTTTACACAGTAATGCCTTGAAAAAAAAAGAGGGAAAACATTACTTAGGACGAGTCATAAAAATGCTTTAAAAATGCTATTAAGATTTAGGGCATAATGCAGATCCTATAAATCTGCTCTGCATTCTTTCACTAGGAATGACTGACTTTTATGAAAACTGGGGACTGTAAATCAAGAACCTAAATAAGGGGGGATTTTGACATGTAAATATAGATTATACATTAGCTGAGCCCAGACTTGACTGCCTCCTGGTTCCAGGGGGGCCACACAAAGCAGGCATTTATTCTCCTGAGCAACACTTTCACCTTGTAAAAGCTGCTAGGCAAAAATATAGCTTATCATTCCTCTGGGGAGAAACTTTTTTTTTTCCTAGCAATTTGGTAAGGGGATTTGCTTGCTCTTTCACTCAGCCCTGATTTTCTGCCTCCCTGTTCACTCATTTCTTGTTTAGGGCAGTGTGTGTGTGTTTTTGAGGAGATGCTTCTGAAAGCAGTCCTGGGGCTCTTTGAACACAGATGTTGGAGGGAAGGATAAACCCAGCTGGAAGGTTACACTCAGCTAGAAGGATAAACCCAACTGGAGAGTTAAACCCAGCTGGAAGGTTACACTCAGCTAGAAGGATAAACCCAACTGGAGGGTTAAACCCAGCTGGAACGATAAACCCAACTGGAAGGTTACACTCAGCTAGAAGGATAAACCCAGCTAGAAGCTTAAACCCGACTGGAGGGTTAAACCCAGCTAGAAGGATAAACCCAACTGTGTGTGTGTACCCAACCAGTGGGTACATGCACACACCCTTTTTCAGTCTACACAGGTGGGGTTTGCTGTTTCTGAAGCTGTTTTAAGCAGCAGCTTCCACTCTAAATAACCTTTCAAAGTGCCAAGAGCCTTCCACCCCCTTATCATCACAAAATCACTTGACTGTTGGCGTCTCTGGCCTGAGCTCAATCATTTTTGTGCTGCTGCCTGGTGTCCAGCCATAACTCAGCTGTGGGGATGGTGCACAGGGAACACTCCCCTGTCCCTGCAGCTCCTTATCAGGGCAGCCCTGGCACAGCAGCCAGGCTGGCTTCACCTTATCTGCCTCAGGCTTCTATATTTAAACAAGGAGGGCTCTTTGTGGCTGAGCTAGCATCAAGCATGGCTTGACTGGAAGCCTGGCTTTTAGGGAAAGGGCATCTATCACTTTTATGTGGCATTTCAAAGCAGAGAGCATTTAATAACACTGAGAGACAAAGGAGGGATTCTGTTTTCATGCACAACCAGCCAGCTAATGATTAACTTCTCTTAATACTTGATAGGTTAATGTAGAAAAAGCCCCCCAGCAAGCCCAGTGCCATGGCCTGGTTCACAGTGGTGTGGAGGAGTTCTCTGAACCATCTGAAGTAAAACCTGAGTGCAGCAGATGGGCAAGAGTATGTCATACACTTCAAAAAATGCATGCAAGTCATACTAAGCAGCCTTTAAAACAGGAGGGTTGGGGTTGGGGCAGCAGGGAGCCTCCACCCTGCAGGAGAGAGCAGTGGCTGCAGACCAGGACTGGAAAGAAGGTGGAGGCTGAAGGATAAGTTTAGATGGGGTGTTGGGAAGAAATTCTTCCCTGTGAGGGTGGGCAGGCCTGGCAGAGATGCCCAGAGCAGCTGTGGCTGCCCCTGGATCCCTGGAAGTGCCCAAGACCAGGCAGGACAGGGCTTGGAGCAGCCTGGGATGGTGGAAGATGTCCCTGCCCATGGCATGGGACTGGATGGGCTGTAAGGGCCCTTCCATCCCAAACCCAATCTGTGTTTGTGAGAAGGACCTGCTGAATTTGTTCCCCCTTCAGATTAAGAGAGAGAAAGGCAAAACCAAATTCCTCATCCTCCTCCTCCAGTGGAAAAATGCCTTCATATCTCCAGTTTCCTTTTATGAGAGCACAATGCAAATGAGGCAGAAAAAGGCATTTTGACTTGCCAGTGCATTCCCAGAGAGTTTGACCCCAATATGATTCCTCTTGAGGGTGGTTGTTACATGTATTCTCAAAAATAATTGTTTATAAGTGAGTTAGTTGTGATAAAAAGTCTTTTTTTTTTTTTTTTTTTGGTGAACTGTGAGCAGCTCTACCTTTGTATGTGCAGAATGGAAACCTGGAGCTGAGTGCCCCTGCACAGAGACCCCCGGGGGTTTCCCTGGGCACCTTCTGAAATCTGTTTGCACCTCAGGAGCATTGTCTGGGGCACCCAAAGAGAACTTAGGGCTCACTTTTCATGGGCTTTCCTGGGCTGCAGTCCCAGCAAGGTGCAGCCCCTGAAGCTGCAGCTTCTCCTTACATTTTGGCCTGAAGCTCTTCAGAGGTGTGTGAACTCCTGTGAACCCAGGCTGCACTCAGGACATGGGGCCCTGATTATTAAACACTTTTTCAATGTCTGGAGCAGCTTTCACCCAAGGACACTGCAATGCACTCATGATTAACTGCTCACTCCACATTCTGTCCCTGTAGGAAACACCTGGGAAAGCCATGGCAGCTCTGAACACCCTTCCCCAACAGTGGTGGAGAGGGACCTGCTCTGAAATCTCATTTAAAGTGCCTCAGCAGCTCTGCTCTCCAGCCCTGCACTTTGACTGGCCCCTGTCTATAGCATGATTTAAACCAAATACAGATGCCATGCCACAGAAACACAACATCCCAACCCTGCTCGATGGCTGTGTAGGGACATGAAGGGCACTGGCAGGTTTAGGGCACTGGGGTGTGGTTTGAAAACCTGCTTTCCAGCATTTCCCTTCCCATTAGAGGATTTTGGAGGGGAAGATTAAACTAGCTCTGTCTCTCTGTTTCATACATATTTTTGTTGCTTTATTAGACTTATTGTGCTTGAAACAAAAAGGTTTCTCCTGCAGAAACAAGCACTAAAGAGGGAGCTCTGCCCCAGTGGCAGGGTCACAGTGGGTAACCCATATTCAATTGCTTCCACTGAACTGAGAGCCAGCAGTGGGTACAGAGCTTGCCTGAGCTCCCTTGCCTTGTTTTAGGGACCTCCTGCAGCACAGGGAAATCTTTGCCAACCTTTTGAACACCTTTGTGTCAGTCTCTTTTCCATACAGGTGGTGTTTAGAGGGAATTTGGTTTATTTTCCTTTATTTATTTTGGTTTTTTTCAGTTGCATCTGTCCTACAGCCTCCAAACTCCAGGTGAGGTTGTTGTCTGTGTAACTGGATTTTGCCTTTGCATGTATTTGAAAGCAACTGTCAACACTAATCCTGAAGTTTTCTGCCTCCTTTCAGCCTTTCAGACACAGCTAAGCCTAAAACCACAGAGCTGCCCTGCCAGCTTTGCTGCATGGCTGGGGTTTTACAGCCAGATCACCCCTAGGTGTGCCTGACAATTCATAAACCCCCAGAAGCTGGGGGTGGAAGGGGCTGTGAGGTCAGCAGTTCCATTTCCCTGCCAGGGTGGGATGTGCCACAGGTGTGCCAGGAGTTCTGTGCCAGGGGTGGGTGTCATTAATCACTGCTTTTTCTGAGCCCAAGACTGAGCCCTGCTGGTTCTGAGCACCAGCACCACCTGAGAGCAGTGGGAGTCCAGGCTGGCCTGCTCTCCCCAAAGCTGGGACATGATGGTGTGAAAGGTGATCTCCTGTGATCAGCCATGTGATCAGCTGGGCTGCTCACACAGGGCAGGGCTCCCATTGTTGCTGAGATTGAGACATTGCTGACCCTGCTTGCTGTGATAACTTCATCTGCCTGTGTTTAAATCAGGGAGGATTCTCACTCTGTTCATTCACAGTTAAGTGTGTTCTTCCCCTCCTCAACAGTTCAGCACTGTGCAAATTACTAGGGTCTCTTCTTATCATACCTTTTGCAGAGGACATTTCAAGATATCATATTCATTGATATCATAGATTTCATATCTATGATAGATATCAATGGTAGATATAACATTTTTCTTCAGCTTGTAGAATTAGGGCTATTAGGGTATTTTTTTGTTTTTTGTCTTTTTTTAAGAAAAACCAAAATTCTTTTACTCTTTACTCTTAATATATCTGACACAAAGAAAACAGAATTAAAGCAAATAGTAACTCAACTTTTACCACAACATGAAATCCTGTTTGCACTCTGCACATCAACTGTTGACATTAACTGGCAGATATGCCACTTCCATGCCAGGGTTTCATTCTTGGAACATGAGATCAGTCTGACTCTGTGAAAATAAACACTAAAGAAAACATGCTCATTAAAGTGCTCAGCTCATAAAGGCCCAGTGCTCAGAAGTCTGGGCAGCTGCTGCCACCCCACCGAGGCTGTCTTAGCTCTCCAAGCTGTGTTTTTGCAGGTAACCAGCCTGCTCCCATTCCTGTTTTGAGTTACAGAGCTCCAGTTTCCCCCAGCACTGTTTGCAATGACCTCTTTTCTCCATTCTGCAAGTGTCAGTTCTTTTACTATTTCTCAGCTGTTTCCATGTCATGATAACCTGGCACTTCCTTGGCTTGTTTTGTTACAAAGCTGGAGACTTGTTTTCCTAGAGTTGTTTCCTTCTCTTTTTGAGCTTACCCAGGCCCAGAAATGACCCCACAGGCTCCTACCCCACAGCAAGGTCCAGCCTCCTCTGTGCCTCCTCTTCCTCCACAGAACCTTTTACAGAAGTTAAATGTGGCACAGGCTGCTCTTGCCTGGTGCTCAGAAGATGCTGGGACATAAGAAGCAGGGCACAGGAAATATGAAGAAAAAGAAGAGGGAAATCCTCTTCCCTAGAGTTACAATTAAAGCTAAATAGAGAGTCCTGAGTTGAATGGTAGAGAAATTAATTTTGTTTCAGGTGGAACTCCTTTTGGAGGGAAGTGTTGAAATGAGAGAACTTTGGCCTTAAGAAAGCTTTTATGCTCAACTAAGTGGTAGCTGAAAAATTGCTTTAAATAATTTCAGTTAAACTAGTGAGCAGGGAAATCAATTTCCTTTCAAAATGATGTGGTGGAAAGGCAAAGCCTTGGGTTACAGACAAAAAGAAAAAGTAAGTGCCTTCCATTTAATTCCTTGTGCCTGTCATACTTCTGCAGACATCTTTGAGATTTACAGAGCAGATGCAGTGGTTTGAAGTGCCAGCTCACCTTGCCTGACCTCCCACATAAGGCAGGTCTGGGAGTCTGACCCTGTAATTTCTGCACCAGGCCCCTCTGTGTGTCTGAGCTGTAACATGGCCCTGAGATATCCATCAGCTCCTGGCTGGGGGGCTGCAGCAAAGGAAATCCATCACATCCTTAGGTAGCTCTGTTTAAATCACTGAGATAAGCCTGCACTTCTAAGGCTTTCCCTGAAGACAAGACAGCAGCAAGAATTTGCAGGGGAGGCCAGAGCTGGTGGGAGGGTGAGAGGCTGCAGGTCCTGCCAGGTTTTTCCTGAAGCTGGAAATGGGGAACATGCAAAGTGTTGCTCTAATTCCAGTGAAACACAAGTGCAGCATCATTCTGCAGAGGACTTAGTGGGAAATGTATTCAGGAAGTTAAGGGCTTTGAAAGACCAGTGGGCTTGGGTTTATTAATGATTTGGTTTTCAATGATGACAGTATTTGAGTGATCAGGCTGTAGTGCTATACAGAGAACAAATTAAAACCACTCTGGGGAAAGGGAAAGGATCCTACCTCTGCTGAAAGCAATTCTATTTGGTTTTATACTCTCTGAGTACAGGTCATCTTCTTCCATCCCAGCTGTTTCAAAAACTTATTTTGATAGTATTTCACTTAGGAGTTTAGCATTTGAGAGCCAAATCTGGTGTCTATACCAAAGGCTTCAGTGAAATTCAAGACAAATTTAAAAAGAGCGAAGTTGTCTGAGGTGACATTACATGGAATAAATTTATTTCAAGCTAACAATATCCAAATGATGTTACTCTCTAGTAGTGATAAATACAAACCCACATTTCAGTTTTGTTGTTCTTTTTATCTATATAAACATAGTCAGAGTTTCTCAGGCCTGAACATGAAGTTCTATCTAGGATACTTACATTAGTATCAGAGAATATAGTTTCTTTATTATTTAAGTAATGTAGTTTTTACCAAAATTTGAACATAGGTGCTGACTTACGAGCCATCCAATGGCTCTGTATGTTTTTTATAGAAATATTTTGATAGATTTTAACATATTAAAGACGTTTCTTGTATTCCCCCCTCTTATTTACCATATTTTTACTACAAATGTTCTCTACTCTAATGTTCCTACATTTTTGCTTCAGTCCTTTTCCACCTTCCACTTTCCTCAGTACAGATCCTAGCTAGTTCCTAGCTCAACACTTCTCCCTTCCCATCCAGAATCACATTAACAGGGATGCAAAACAAAATAGATTGTGCTGGCTTTGTTTAAGGGCAATTATTTCAAATGCAGTTGACCTGTGCTCTGTGGGTGAAAATACATTTTTCAGACTTCTAAACAAGGGGCTAGGACAATGTATTTTATCATTAAAACACCTACTATGCCTGAGGTAAAAAGAAATGAAAATGTAAGAAAGATGAAAGCTGTCTGAGTACTTGTGGTATGAAGACCAAGGAATTCAGGGAGAAAAGATGAACAAGAGAGAATGGAAAATAGTTATTCATTAATAGTTATTCATTAACCTATCAACATGCATTCTTTTTTTGGGAGGGGGGGTGGAATTTATTAAGAAAAATTTAGCAGGATATCATCTGAGGAGACACAAAATACAAAAATACATAAGAACTTTGTCTTTCAGATGAATAATGTAATTAAGGAAATATATTTTGTTAGCAGCCTAATGTCAGGACTGTGGACTAGACTCATTAGTCTGTGGTAGCTGCCTTGACCAATCCATTCTGACTGGAAGGATTTTGGCTGCTTAGAGCTGCTCTTCTGAAACTTCTATTGTCACCAGTACAATACTGGGAATAATAAAAACCAGGGAACTTAGGGCTCCTGTGCATAACACATCAGTGCATTAAAAATCCTCATTCTGAGATCCCAATGCTGCTTAGAATGAACCCAACTGGAAGGGAATTACACAGAATTTCTGCACAGAATAGCAGGAACGCACTCTACAGAGCATTTGGCTACAAAGATGTTCACTTCAAGGCATCTATTGTACCAAAAATATCAAGAATTTTTTTTTTCTAGCAGGCAAACAGGAAAGAAAATGTTCAGATTGCTGTCCTATGGAAACTGTAGAGAGCTGCTGTAAGTCAGGAGCACCCTGGTACCTCTACAGTTACTGGTGCTGCCTCCAGAGCAAAACTTTTCCCTGAAAAAGAACTTTTTAAGCTTCACAGCAGAGGTTGGGTTTATTGCACGAGCCACTAACTGTTTAAAAGTTGGGATCCTCTGCCAAACTGATTGCCTGGTTTAGGCAAAGAGGTAGCACCAGGTAGCAGCTCTCCCCTCCCATTTGTGGCTGATGGGTCTGGTGGGCTCTCAAGTCCCCCTTAATCTCTCTGCACACAGGAGAAGCACAGGACCTACCATGTTGTCAGGCAGAGTGTTGGAAATATGAAGTAAAATGTTTATTTTCCAAAAGCAATTAGGTGTGAGTGAGGCCCTGTCTGGTTTGGGCTCTGCTTCTAAAGGCATGGGCTTGAATTTGGCAAGTGCTGCCCTAGCCAGTGCATGACAATATTTAAAACTGAGAGCCCAGAGTTTGGAAAGCAGCATGCAAATAACTCCCAGTGGTGTCTAAACCATATCTTGAAGGAAAATAAAATCAATCTCATGCTGCTCCTATAATAAAATTAATCAATATTAAATTAAAATTAGTTTTCATTAAAGTAGATTAGCACTGATTAATATAATCCTCTGACTCCCAGAATACTTTGAAAGTACAATTTAGCTATTAGATCACAATAAGAATTTAGAAGAAAATTGTGTACAGCCTCCATCTACATTAGCCTGGAAGTTTTTGGGTCTGTTTTCCTATGCCCTGCTTCCATTGCTTCTTTTATTTTGACTGCTTTGTGGGGTATTGGTAATTATTACGGAAGCAAAATGAAAATAAATCACAGCTTTTCCAAAAGGTTATAGGAAGTATAGACTCATAGCCTAGGAAACCTCACCAAACTCATGTCAACTACACAGCCTGTGGCCACAGAAGTGTTTTAGGAAATTTGCTTTCATTTCTCTTAATTTTAGGTATCATGAGGTGCTTATTAAGATGTGTAATGCTGGGGTGACCTGCCTCTGCTTTCCAAGTGCAGTTAGCTGAGACAGGCTGGGGTTTGTGCAGTTGTCTGCTGGGAGGCTGAGGGGATGCAGGTGGGAGAGCAGCCAGTGCCAACCATCACAGCAGAGCTCCTGGAGAGGGAGGTCCAGGTGAAAAATGTGACCACATCCCTGGGTCACCTTTCCTCACCATGCCTCCTGCTCTGGAGGGGAGCCTCGCTGTTCAAAGCCTCACATTGTACCCACAGCCTTCCTAAACACCATAAACCACCATAAACCACCCTCTGCCTCGGTGTGGGTGGGCAGTTAAAGCAAAGGCAAACACCCAGCAGTGCCAGGTTGTGTTTTTTGAAGCAGTGGGCAAGATGTGCTTCCAAAGGAGTGACCACAAAGATGTGGGAAACACCTGCAAGGCTTTGTTGCATGGGACCCAACAGGAGTCCAAAGGCCACCTGCGAGTTCTCTGCAAAGCTGCTGCAACAACATCTGTAAGGCAGGAAAGAAATGCACCTCTTTATTTATTGGTGATGTTTTGTTTGTGCAAATGAGATGGGCACACACCAGTCACTGCAGTGTGAGGGAAAATCACCTCTCCATCATCACTGGGCAGCACAAGGACTAGGAAAAGGGCAAAGGTGGTGGCTGTCCCCTCCAGAGCAGCCCAGGATGGCACACCTGCACCCATGGGGGTGACACTGCCCTGGCTGTGTGCCTGGGGTGCTCAAAGACCTCTGTCTCAAGTCTGACTTGCTAAGAACCCTGCAGGTCCAGCTGTGATTCACAGATGGCAAGCTGACAGCATATTTTTGTCAAACACACCTTGTCTAGTTTCATTTGATGTCTTGAAAATATCATCTCGAGTGGGGAGGAAACAAACTTGTTCCATAGGAACAAGTAACTTTATAGAACAAGAATATAACTATTAGTAGATTAAGGCCAGAAGGGAATATTTGACTTCCTATGTAATCCAGGGCAGACTGCATTATTCCACAAAAGGATATGTTTTAGAAAGACATCCACTTTTGTTTAAAAATTTTAAGTGATGGGGAAACCATGCATGAGAAGTTCTTGCAGTGACTGACCGCTACCGAGGAAAAGTCATCACCCATTTTCCACTTGGAATTTATGTGGCTTCAGCTTCCAGTCTTTTAGTCTCTTTGCTTAATATGCTTCATTTTAAAAATCCTCTAGTATCTTTTTTTTTTTTTTTTTCCCATTTCACTCTATATTAGGGTCAAAATAGTGGCAGGTCACCTTTGGAAGTTTAAATAGATCCAGCTTCTACAGTTATTCAAAATTTTCTAGAGGTCATATTATCCTTTCATCTCTGTTTTGGCCTGCCTCCAGTGTTTCAGTTACAGGAGCAATACACACATTTCTTCCAGATTAGGTCTTTTAATTTCTTATTCCCTCTACATTTCTTTATGAACTTGCTGCTGGGCTGTAGCATGGTTGACACCTTCCCAGCTGATGAGCTGCCATGAGGAGCAGCACACTTGGCGAGGCAGGGGAGCTTCTGCTGCAGCCCAAGGCTTTGGGAGAAATTAAAGGAAAACAGCCCCTTCTCCCTGGGTGTCCTGAGCCTGGTGAGCACAGCCAAGAGCACAGTAAATTAGAATAAATAGCCCCACACTGAGGGAGCCCTGTGCCCACAAAGGGGGTTCAGTGCTAGGAGAAGGTTTGATTTTATTCATCTACATCTGTAACAGCTTAGGAAAATGCCATGGTTACATAGAGTGCTGGCTGTTAATGTCACTGCATCCCTATAAAACCCATCCCAGCAGTGCTCTGGAGTCCAGCTAGGAGCTGTGGAGGTCTCAGACCACAGAAGGTGTTGGTTTTGTCAGAAGGCTTTCCCTGGGCTCTGCCTGCAGGATCCAGCATGTATTTGAGCCATGTTTTACCTGGCCTCTCTTTCTCCCTGATCTGAGCAAACTGGAGGCTGTGTAGCCATGACTGGTGTGGGAGTAATTCTGAGGGAAAAAACACCTGCAGGGAACCTGGGGTAGGTGTGGTGCTGGGCTGTATCTGCCCACAAACACACTGTGTAGTCATGGCCCTGACAACAAACTTCCTGGGATATACAAAGATAGATCCCTGCCCTGAGCTGGCTGAAGCTGACCTGAATCTTTATAGACTTAAAAAAACACCTGGTGGAAGAGTAGGAAATATCTGTGGGATCTTTGAGTGCAACCAGTCCCCCAGCACTGCCAAGGCCACCACAAAACCATGTCCCCAAGGGCCACATCTACATGGCTTTTAAATCCCTCCACAGGTGGTGATTCCAGCTGTGCCAGGGCTGGACAGCCCTTCCCTTGAAGAGATTTTTCCTAATATCCAATCTAAATCTCCCCTGTTTTAAACATTTTAACCTATTTCCTGTATCTGCTTAGATCTATTTCTTTTGGTCTTTAAATAACCCACTGGTGCTCTTTGGGGTTTTTTTCAGCCCTGTAGAGATGGAATGTAAATGGGGTTCTGGCTCTCATACTGAGGCTTTTCAACATTCTCTTTAGAGGATCTTTTCAGAAAGCATGACCCAGAAATATCAGGCTTTACCTTTATTGAGCTCTCAGTGACAATCAGGAGCAAACCCATCCTTTCAGTGCTGAACCGGATAAGCTGGATTGAATAATAATTGCAGGGTAATTAATAAATTATCCCAGGATGCAATTTTTACAAGTTTGCTTTTCATAGAAGAACACTGAATACACATCATTGAGCTTCTACTGGTTTTCCTCTGTTTTCTCAGAAAAAGAACCCCAAAAACCAAACCTCTTTTTATTTGAATAATGTCAAAAATCCAAAATTAAAAAGCCTAAAGAGATGAGGCTGAGGAGACATTCACAAACCCTGGGATTTTGATAGGTTTAAAAAAATAGATGAAATGTTTAATCATTTGAAGTTTTCTTTTGACTTGACAAAATGGCTTTTGTAGGTCTATATTGATATTTCATTGTAAAAGAGAAAAGGCAGGGTTAATGTCTGTCTCCCATTCTGGGACATGGGTTCAGGTCATCTTTTGTGATCTGCTCAAATATTTTCAGGGTCCTACAGGAGTCAGAGAATCTTTCTTCTCAGGGCTGGCTCTCTCAGGTGGCCTCCCCCCTTCTGTTATGCTGCAGAAAGGTGTGCAGAGCTGTGTGTCTAGTCCTGTAAAACATGGAATTCTTGGAATTCTCAGTCCAAGGGCTAATCTTTCAGCTGGCAGAGGCAAATTAAATGCCCCAGCAGTAATGGGACATTATTCTTGTCCTGCTGCTGCTGTTCCTGGGATGATGTGACCATGGGCAATGTTCCAGCTGGTGCTGTACACCACAGCAAAGGCAAATCAGTAAAGAATAATAATTCTAAAAGCATAATAAAAAATAAATAAGGCTGTCTGGAGCTAAGTTACTGAACTTTAAACTAGGCCTTAGGGCCTTTACTAGCTAGCACAGTTTCTTAAGGCACTTAAAATGTATTTCTACTTACTTAAATCTACACTTCTATTTCACATTTATGTGGCTTAATATATCTAAATTTCTCTAAAGGCTCTAATTCAACCCCTGCATTCATCTCTCTCTCTGAGGAACTCAGAGAGGCATGCATTCCAACATGTTCCCCTCCTCTTAGAGCCATGTTGATTAAACAATTCCTTTGTCTCTTTTGGCTCTGCAAATTGTTCTGAAGGAGTGACATGATAAAGACCTGCCCTGTCTTTATCCCCTTTAGGGAGGAGAAAATGTTTCAGGGGACATGCTCTGGGGAAATCTACTTTGCTTAAGGAGCAATACAAAAAGCTGCACAAAAAGGAGCAAATCCAAAGGTGTATTATCACAATCCTAGGGGTGCAGGAGCTGCTCTCATGCTCTCTTGGTTTAGGAGACTGGAAAATGGCAGATTTGTGTTCATTATGTGACAGACAAGCAGAGAAACTATTTAAAATGTTGTCTAAATTCTTTCAGTCTGACAGGTAAGGGATTGCTCTGTTTGGATTAATGGGCCATTACTACAG
Source organism: Haemorhous mexicanus (assembly GCF_027477595.1). Lineage (NCBI taxonomy): Eukaryota > Metazoa > Chordata > Aves > Passeriformes > Fringillidae > Haemorhous > Haemorhous mexicanus. The sequence goes on from NC_082347.1 coordinate 37,860,300, forward strand.
GATGTCCCTGCAGGCTCAGGTTTTGTTCCTTTCCTCCTGGCAAGCTGTAGCATGATCCAGGTATGCGAGTGCCAAAAGCATCGTTTCCATCTTCCCTGTGTCACACAGTCAACTGCTGGAAGGTCAAACAAACAAAACACTGCAGTCAAACTGCTGTCCTGCTGCCACTAGAACGTGGACTTGGGGAAGAAAAGGTCACTTCTACCTTTTTGCACAGAAACTGGGGGGTTTGTTATGTTAAACTGATAATGTTTGTTATCAAAGGCGTGATAGGATCCTGATTAGTAATGAGAGATGGAACAAAAAAAAATAAAAAAATACAGAAGATGACAACAACAGTGATGCAAATAGCCAGCTAACTTCACAGTGGCTTCTGAATCCTGCTGGTGGAGGATGGTGCTGTGTCTGGGCTCACTGGGAGCCCTGTGTGTCCCTCTTCCCCAGCAGCAATTCTTCTCATCTTTCCCAGGCCAAGAGCATCCCAGGGTGTGCTGAGCTAATGCCAGCAGTGTTTCTCCTTTGTGGATCAAATAGCAGGAATTGAAATGAGCCTTCCTCAAATTCTCTCCCAGGATCTCCTCCAGGCAAAACTTTGAGGTTTGCATAACTCTGAAAAGTAATCTGACTTGACTATGGCAATGAAAATGAAGCCTCTTATTTGTGCCAAAAAAAGATATATTTCTTTTTAGTAGCATTTTTCATTTCTAATATGGCACTTCTGTCTTCCCCCTGGTTTTGCCTCTTGCTGTGACTTTCCCCTCTTTTAAGGATATTTTTACACATACTGTTCCAGGCATGCTGAGACAAGAGTAAGATATGTGCAGAAGTTTATCAGAATGCATGAATTTGGTGTGGTCAAACAAAACATTTCAGTTACTGGTCTGAATGTGTTGTTGAAAACTGGAGGATTACATGAATAAATGGAAAAATCAATTTTCTTTTGTTTCTTGAAGCACTCCCAGAAGCTTCAAAAAGGACAATCTAAAAGAAAGGAAAACAAAATAAAATAATGTCCTTTGTAATTAATAGGTTAAAATGTGGTTTTAAGACAATATAACACACTGCCAGAAGAGAAGTAAAGCAGCTATCATCATTTTTTGGTCAAGGCAAAGGATTTGTGTGACACTTTTCATTTTCTCACATGAGAAAATTTAGTTTGGAGACAACTACAGCCACAGAGATGCCAGAATGTTGCACCTTCTGCCTTTAGAACCTTGTGCTAGCAGAAGGTTTAGTTTAGGACCTACTAGATCTGAAAGTTTCAAGAGACAACTTTTCCCTCAAAAGTGAATATTGAATAACAAAAAAAATAGATTTAATAAAAGATGTGCATATGTCTTAGTGATAGAGCTGTGGCTTCATGGTGGGTTCTTTTGAAACCCTTGGCTCTAGAAAGCTCTGTATGATAATCCCAAATTCCTGGTGCTATGGTGTGTCTCAAACCATCAGAGACATGCCCTGCCTTGAAGCAATCCTTCTTCCCTCATTCATTTTTGGGAGAGGAAAGAGAAAACCATCTAGCTGCACATTATGGATTTAAACCCAGAACTGTCAGAGGGGCCAGAGCAAGAGGGGAGCTGCTAGGACAGGCTGGGAGGTCAGGCAGGATCCCATCCATCCCTGGTCACAGCTCCAACACCCAGCAGAAAATCAGCCAGGCCAGTGAGAGGAATGGTGGATTTGTCTTTCCAAACAAGCTGTGGGTCTACTGGTAGATAAAAGAAACAATGGGAAGGATTCCACTGATTGGTGAATGGAAAAAGATATTTGCTTTTACAAATAAACTTTAGGTTTGCTGATAAACGAAATTAGACATTGAAAGATGAAAGAAACACTGGGGAAGAAAAACCCCTAAATTCAGTAAGAATTAAAAATTAAAAGGGAGGGTTATATATTAGAGGGGAATCTCTGGTATCAGGCATATTGGCGGGTCTGTACCTCTCAAGTACCTCAGCCAATGGGGAAAGAGAGAAGGGAAATGTGGCCAGGAAATTGGGATAAAAAGGGAGGCTGCATCCTCCAAAAATTGGAGAGATCCCAGGGGAATGCCCCATGGCCTCTCCCCGTATTCCAATAAAGCCAGAAAGGACTCCACTGTCTCCTTTTTGGACATAAACCTCTGGTGTTTGTGGAATAATTTTCCTAACACCACCATCAGCCAGGCCCAGCATCAGCCAGGCCCAGTATCACAGGTCTGACTTCAGCCTGGCCCAGCATCAGCCAGGCCCAATATCAGCCAGGCCCAGCATCAGCCAGGCCCAGCATCAGTCAGGCCTGGCATCAGCCAGGCCCAACATCAGCCAGGCCCAGCATCAGCCAGGCCCAGCATTAGTCAGGCCCGGCATAACCAGGCCAGCATCAGCCAGGCCCAGTATCACAGGTCTGACTTCAGCCCGGCCCAGCATCAGCCAGGCCCAGCATCAGTCAGGCCCAGCATCAGCCAGGCCCAACATCAGCCAGGCCCAGCATCAGCCAGGCCCAGCATCAGCCAGGCCCAGCATCAGCCAGGCCCAACATCAGCCAGGCCCAGCATCAGCCAGGCCCAACATCAGCCAGGCCCAGCATTAGCCAGGCCCAGCATTAGCCAGGCCCAACATCAGCCAGGCCCAGCATTAGTCAGGCCCGGCATAACCAGGCCAGCATCAGCAAGGCCGAGTATCACAGGCCTGGCATCAGTCCAGCCCAGCATCAGCCCAGCCCAGTATCAGCCAGGCCCAGCATTAGTCAGGCCCGCCATAACCAGCCCAACATCAGCCAGGCCCAGTATCAGTCAGGACCAGCATCAGCCAGGCCCAGCTTTAGGGCCCCTTTGTGGGCTCTGGGGTGGTGGAGCACAGCCTGTGGTCCTTGATGTTCCATGGGGTAATGCCCCGTGGAGATGGAGTTAATATTAGAGAGAGCAACAAGGGAACAGAGCCTTGAACGAAAGGGGCAGCTTGATGTGATTTATTGGGAGGGCTGAATTTCTCATTAACGTGTCACGGAGAAAAAGAGCTTTAGAGAACCAGAAGTTCTCCGGCTTCCCATGGCCTGGGCTGAGTGTTTGCAGTGGGATGGGCAGGCAGAGGATGTCCTTGTCCTACATTGCATAACCAGCCTGCAGAGGAAAGCACCTTTGCCATCCTGTGTGCCTCCTCAAGCCTTTACACTCTAATCCTCCTCATAAATTAAGAGGCAGTAATCACCTACTGCTTCTCCAAGTTTCCTGCTCCCGTTTGATGTCATTGTGCTTAATTCATCCTTTACACTGGGGTTAAGCCTGGCTTGCTTTTTTTAGTGCTGCCCCTATTTAATCTTCTTAATTTATGTGGCGTGCTGATATTTGTTTAGAACTCTAAAATAGATATAAATAGTAAAATGGAGCCATCCCTGAAACAAAGAGAACTCTGTTTGGAAAGAACTGGAAAGAATCCTCTTTGTCTGCTCTGAGGAGATGATATTCATGAGGAATTGTGTAAGGAAAAAAGGATTCACTTTGTCTTAGGTTGTTTTTTAAAGACAAAACAGAACCTGGGAACAGTTTTTTGGTACCTTTTTTGTTAGTATTTCATAGAAATACATAGACTAAAACTCCCTACAAATAGATGACATAATCTAGAACACCTCTGTGTTATTAGATTATTTTTTTTTATTAAAAAGAATATGCCTTCAGAAACAAAAGCTGCATCATTTATTGACAAAACAAGACAGAATCAGCTATCAATTCTAGCTCTCCAACCTATAACATTGACTGAATTAAAGATATTACTTAAAAAGAGAATTCTCTAGGTTTTCCTGCAATCTTAAGACAGGCAGCTGAATGCACAGTGTTGATGGGAGAGATGGAACTGAAAATGGCAGAATAACATCCCCCTACACAGGATCCACAAAGGATAGAAATTAAACTGTCAGAAGTGTGGTTTTTATTTTTAATTATTGTAATAATTACACTGATTTTAGATTGTTGTTCAACTGAGCTTTGCTAGGTAGGTGTAGATTCCTTTCTGTCTTCCTGACTCATAAAGTTCCTACATTTTAGACAGGATCTAAATGACATTTTTCAGTTGAATGATCTCAACCTTTTTTTTTTTTTATTTTTATGTTGTCTCAATCTCACAAGTGTCCTTTTAAACACCAATTTATCAAAGCTGGTTATGTAAGTTTGTTAGGCCTTGGGCTGGTTTTATATATAATTTTGTACAACAATATCTGCATTACACATAAATGGAACCTTATTACTCTGCATAAATTTGTGTTTTTCAAATATACAGTGTTTCTCAAAGAGCCCCTAATGCTCTGTTTTTTGGGGTTTTGTTTGTTTTATTTGTTTTTGGTTGCTGTTTTTGTTGGTTTTGTTGTTGGGTTTTTTTGGTGATAATTATTTATGGAAAACACCAAGAATTACAGACTTCTGTATTCAAGTCCTGTGCAGCAGAAATGCAATTCTTAGAAATCAGCCAAAAAGGAGAACCATGAAGTCTTCTTAGAGTATTTAGGTGTTTGGTTAATGGTGATTTTGTCAGTTGATAAAATTTTGTCAGATGGAGGAGAAATAACCACAAAGGAGCAATGAGAGAAATAGACACCCATGGCTTATATCAGTGTATAGCAGGCAGTGCTTTCAGCTTTCTGTATTCCTTTGGTCCAAACTCATGTTTGGTGACTGAAATTCCTCCCTGTTAGGGTGGGAGGCCCTGGCACAGGGTGCCCAGAGCTGCTGGGGCTGCCCCTGGATCCCTGGCAGTGCCCAGGGCCAGGTTGGACGGGGCTGGGAGCAGGACAGTGGAAGGTGTCTCTGCCACGACAGGGATGGACTGGGTGGGATTTTAGGTCCTTCCCAACCCAAACCATCCTGTGATTCTGTGCAATTTTAGACAGACCACAGCCTTGTGACTCCTGCCCTGATTTATGCACAGTGACCATTCCCAGGCTACAAAGGGCTGGTCAGCTCCTGGCTCACCCCTTGGTGATGCCCTCAGCACTGCTGAGCCAGGGAAACCGTGTTGGCTTCCCCACGATCTGCACTGTGAGTGCCCCAGTCCACTGAGGGCTCTGACTGGTTCCTCTGGGCATGCTGTGCCCAGCACGTCCTTTCAGTGACTCCTCAGCTGAAATTAGCACGTCTAGAGGCAGACTGAGAGCATTTGCATGTCTGCTGCTGGGCTGAGTGTGTTTGTCTCAGGTTGACACCATCACCGTTAATAATCCCGCTGTAATTGAAACTTGCCTTTGACATCACCTCCCGCCTGACTAATAGGATTGTGTCTCCTTATTCTCCCTCACTGTTTATTCCTGTCTCCCTGATCAGCCTGAAAGGCAACTCCCCAGCAGCATGGCACTAAAACCAAGCTGACCTGTCACAGAAACCAAGTTTTTACCCAGGAGCCCTTCTTGAAGGAGTTGGGTGAGCGAGGTGGCACCTCCTGCTCTGGTGCATGGCGGAGCTCTGGGACTTCTGCTGTCACCCATGACTTTGGGAGTCAGTTTTTTTGCTGTTGCTTTGCTTTCACCATAATTGTTCCCATCGAGACAGTATGGGATTTTACAGACTTCCAAAATCTGAACGTTAGCATTATATTCTCTCAGGATGCGTAAATGAACATGTGAATTTTGGAATGTTTAAATTGTGTTCTCGGGGTAGTTTAGAACATGAAACACATCCTTCATGATGCTTTTTATAAACTTGGGGAGAGCAGTGAGTGTCTCAGTTAAAACAGCCAGCTGACTCTGTGGCTCACAACATATAAAGCACTTTCCTCATAGTGTTTGCATTTATGGGAATATTTTTTTTTTCCTACACTTTGTCATGCACTGAATTTGAATGACTGATCTCTTGCACGATAACTGATGTGGCTGTAATACAGCTGGCAGGCAACCTAAGACATTCTTTAATTTTTAAATAAATATGGTAAAATAACAGTGATTGAAACCGTGGCTATATTAAACTTGGTATAAATAACCTGAATTACATAAAGACAGCTATAACCTCATAACTTAAATTCACCTATGGATTCTGTATCGCTTAATGCATTATTTTTAAAACATTTTAAGGAAGAACATACTAGCTGACTCCCATGGCTTTTCTTGGAGGGACTGAGGAACTTTTTGCCCCTTAAGTCACCTGTAGTTTCTTCAAAGTGTAAAGAGCAACAGGACATCATGTTTTTCTATATACAGACAGGCTACTGAATAATAAGACATATTCAGCACTGAGATTATTTTTTCCACCACCAGAAACACATAATATTTCCACTGAATGCCTGCATGAAGTCACAGCTGGTGTAAATCAGCAAATTCCCATCAACTCCTTACTGGATGCAGTGCAGCTTTAGGAAGTGCCTGGCATTGTTATCAAAAGGGTAAACAAGAGATCAGCCAGAAACCTCAGACACAACTAACACTGTAAATTCAGTGGGACGTGGTGCAGAAATCTTGCGTGAATTTATCTAAAATAGCTAAAGTGTGTTTTGTTTTTTTTCCTTACTCCAGAAATGGTATAGCCATGCCATATGCACTAGAGTAGAAAAAGCACATAATTTAAGAAGTATATATTGCTTAACACGAGTGCTATTCCAAACATGCAGCATAAATCCTGCTCCTCGTTTTAGCAGCTGTAGCAATCCCAGTTCCCTCAGGAGCAGTGGAAGTCTTGGCTAACCCTCCCCTGTCCTGCACCTCCCACTCCCACCCCTGGAGAGGGGTGAAAGGATTTAGGAGAGATTTACTGTGCAAGGAGCCTGAGCCTATCTGTTTAATTCCAGAGCTGCTTTTCCTCTGCAGAAGGAAAGCTCACAGCCTTTCTTTGCATGCCCTTTGTGGTGTAAAGCTTCTCTTGATTAAAGCACTGTATTAATTAACTTTTGTGCTCATGGCTTTGACTGGTTATGGTGATGGTCCTTCTGCTTCATCTGCTGTTGTCCATGCTGGCATCTCCAGGGCTTTCCACGATGGGAAATATTTGGGTGCTGTTAGATTTATATCTGAGTGGGTCTCAGGTTGAGATTTTTTATATTGTTCAGGGGAGTAGGATGCCAAATTCCCACCAGGCTGATGAGACTGTAACATTTCTTCTTCAAAAAGGGCTCTTGTGTCTCAGCTGAAGGATTTCATTCACACTAGGTAGAAACTTTACAGGTCAGAGACTGTTTTCATGTCTGCTGTCATAGGTGAACAGAATAAAAATAGATGATAAAATTCCTTTCTTTGTAATCAGCCTGATTGCCTTGACTTTGCAACTTTTGAGAAAGTCTGATGGATTCCTTTGGGTGCTGCAGTGCCCTTCCCAGTACCAGCTGCCCTTCTACACAGCAAAATCTATAAAAAAAAAGGTCCACAGGTTGTACATAACATTGATTTCTGTCTCCTAAACAAGATTTTTACTTGGCTGAAAAATCACTTCCACCTATAATATTCTGTGTAAAAAAACCAACTGGGCTTACATGTATGCTCTCTTGTTTGAGTGGAAAAGGGTAAAGGTGGTCTGTCTGATTTTATTTCCTTAAAAATTATATATTTCCTCTCCCTTTCATGTTTTTGTACAGATTTTGTAATCCCTGGAGACTCTGGATTTAACTGCATCAGGCAGAAAGTTTCTCCTCTTCATCCCTGAAGCTCAGCAGCAAAGTTGTTCCAAGCACCTGGAAGGTAAGAACAGGTGTTGTCATTTTTCTTCAGCACAATTTAATTTTTTTTCAGAGTTATTAATAACTGGAATGGTAGATTTCCATCCTTGTGTTCTGGTTTGCTTCAGAGCTTCCAAAAGGTCACAAATTATCTAAAGTTTCAGGGGAGGCTCCTGCTTCTTCCATGAAGGCTATGCAACTGCTGAAACTGTGAAATTGGACTTGGACCCAGATGGGATGACAGAAGGTTATTTTATTGAGGTTTTCATGGGTAAAAAAGAGAAAATAAAGGGAATAAAACTCTGCTTCAGCATCCTCAACCTGCTGCATGTGAGGCTATGATTTACTGATCTCTCTGATTTACCGATCTCATTGTGAGCACCCACAGTAACCTTTGCTCCTGTTGAGCAGAACTGAGATGTGCATAAAAAACACAGCTGCTTTCAGCACATAATGAGAATAATTTATAGATCAGGACTGTAGATGGCTTTATTGTGCAGTCACCAGCTCCATGAGGCAGAAGCTGCTTGGAATAGCCTTGATCATGGCATGGAACCATCTCACAGAGTGACCATTGCAGCTCCTGGTCACTTGCCTGTTACCATAGAAGCCCTTTGTCCCCAGCAGGACCCTGGTTTTGGGGAACTGAAGAGATTAGGGTTTTTTTTCCTATATTTTCCCTGGTCTTTTGCCTTTAGCAAGCACTTTGCTGCTGCCTGCACTCCTCTGATCTTCTGTAGAACCTGATGCACTAAATCTCTTCCACCTTCACCTAATCTGTGCCACGGCAGCAAGAGCAGAGCATGCCAGGAGTGAGTTAATGTTTGTAAAAAAGAGAAAAGTTCATCAGAACTAGGCAAGCTCTAATCTACCAAGCTGACTTGGCTTATTGACAGCCTGTTAATGCAAAATGAAGGCCATGTTAATTGTTAAATATACTGGTCATTCTTTCCAAATTCTCATCAAACTAAATCCAGCTTCAGAGTAAAGGAAGTAATTCAACTTCACCTTAAATGGAGATATTCCTGTTTTAATGTGTGGGTATTCCTAGCACTCCTCCCTCTCTTTTACCATTTGTGTGTCCTCCTCCATTCTCCACGAGGCAGAAATGCTGGATGGAACAGCCCAACAAAGCATCCTGGCTGCTGCTCCAGGCTGGATGGGTCACCTCAGCCAGTTCCCCCAAAACTGCACAGAAACATGCCTTTTCTGCAGAGCTTGTCAGAACTCATTCTTTAATTCTTGCTGCTGTTTGGCAATTAATCCTTAAAGCAATCACAATTTGTAGCACTGAACCTGGCAGCCTAAAAAGTTATAAATTCTGTGACCTTCTCGGTAACATCAGACCCAGCTGAATGTTTGGATGCCTTGTTACAGCCAAATTTGGGACACATCCTTTGGTGCAAAATCATTGATATAATGGTGAGGATTTATGTAGTTATAGATACCTAGAACTACTTCCTTTTAGGAGCTCAGATGTTAATAGTGATGGCAGAAAAAAAAGCTAAGTAATGTCTTCAATTTTTGTAAAAGTAAAACACTCCTCCCTAAATTTTAATAACATGACACCCTGGGCTCTTTCCAAACTTCTATAAATGGTCTCAAAAAGAAATCCCCGAATCTGTGAAATGTGGAGGGTTCATTTGACATCTGGAAGTGCTCTCCTCACTGGCTTTCAGGGCAGTGAAAAACGAGGCTGGCTGATTCCTGGATACTCACACAAGGAGTCCTGACCAGCATCAGTGCTAGTCAATAAGAGATTAAATTTTCTGCACTGGAGATTGATGCTTGAAATGTTGGGTTTGGGCATTTCCTGAGGGCCTGTTACTCATGCAGAATGCTGGGAGCTGTTTGTTTTCAGTCTGTAACTAGAGCAGCCAAGCTGATGCTCATGAGGTAATCTCTGTTGGACCATCTCCGCTGCATTTATACAGAATAGTGCCCTTATTACATGCCTAGTTCCATTTATTTCATCTGTTAAAATTAGATATTTCCACTGAACTAAAAACACCTCCATGTTCTTGGCTAGCAGGCCCAGGAATTGAAGCTAACCATTAAACAGAGCTCCTAAATTTTTAATGAAGTTTATTATTTTCACTTTTTACAAAGTTTATAATTTTCATTTGTTTTGTTCAGGAATAAGAGCTTACAATGCCTGTGGTACTCCCCCCTGGAATCTGAAGGGAAGGATCACACTGAAAATTGTGATTTTAAAAAAAATTTAAAAATAAGCAGAGAAAGCCCAAAAAGGTAAGAAAGTAAACACTCGGACATTTCATTTTATATGATAAAATATGAAGATTTTAACAGTTCCAGGTTCAAAAAGCCCTTTGTATCATCCTGTTAATAGGGTTGGGCTTTGGATCTTCCCTAAATTACTTTAAATAAAAAAAGAGAGAGAGAGAGAGAAATTAAAAGAAGGAGTTCTGGGCATTTTTAGTAGGTAAATTCCCTCTTTTGACGTTTTTTTTGTGCTCCCTGATTTTCAGTCTGCTGTTTCAGAGGGCCACAGTGAAACACCAGCCTTGATGAAGAAACAGGACATTGGTGTGGTCACAGCTCTGTGACTCAAAAAATGGCTGGGAAAAACAAAAGCACTTCCAACAAAACATTAAAAGAAATCAAATAATTGTTCAGACACCTTTGTTTTGAAAATTCTCACAAGCTTCCACAGAAGGCACTAAGAGAGGCTGCTTGTGTCCTTTCTGTTAAATTTGGGTTTCAGCGTCTGTTTTGCATCTTTCAGTGAACCAGTAAATACAGAATTTCTTTCTCTGCAGGTATTTCAGGGGGGAAATCTCTGCATTTTAAGGGCTGTGGTCATTCAGACAGCACACAGCCTGCACTGTGGGCACAGACACTTTCTCACATCCATCATTCATAGAAAAATCTCTGATAAAAGGTCGAGAGAAAACTCTATTTTTTGGTAGAACCCGCCACAAGCAATTCAAGAACAGAGAGTTTAATAATTATGTAATCTTGGCCAGAGCTCCACGATTAAATCAGTGAACTGGAGGATATTAAACACAGGGGAAAATACTGTGGGCATAAAGCAAGAGCTCCCAGATGGACTGAACCTCTGCAGCTGTGCTGAGCCTCCTGCTGAGGCTGCTGGACACAGGACAGTGACCCTCAGCTGGCTGCACAGTGACCACCAGCCACAGCTGATGCTCTGGCATCAGGCTTTGGGTGGTGACCTGCACAGGGCAGTGTCCTTGTTGCCTGAAAAAACAGCAGAGATTTCTTATTTATCTCTGAAGAGTTGCAGCTTCTATGCTGAGCTGGTTTTCTCCTGAAGGAGCTGCAGCCAGCAGGCTCAGGGGTGGTGTGTGTTAGTCCCACAGTCAGCTGGAGACCTGGCCACACAACACACACAGCCTCCACCAGGGCTGGGAGGAATTTCTTCCAGTAATTCCCCCCGAAATGGAAGGAACAGCCCAGGATCTCATGACCTGTGCTGTGAACTTCACTCGTATCCTTGCTGAAAGGAGTTTGTTTGTAGAGATTTTCTTTGTATTTACTGATCCAAACAGAGGAAGTTCTCCGTCGTTTTCTTTTCATTGCAACATTTTCTTGGAATATTCTTTTGTATGTTTTTACTTTCTTTTTGTTTGTATGTTCTCTAGGAGGCACGGAAGAAATTTCTAAACAATGTAAAAACCAAGGTTTTCCCTTTGAATGTGACATTTTAGTCCTCAGAGAACTCTCATCTGTGCACTTGGATCTGTGCTCCTAAGACAGAACTCCTTGGAAGCAACCACAGATTCAGGTGTTGTGAGTTTGGGGTGTCCTGTTTGATACAAATGTCTTGGCTTGCCAGATGACACATTGACTTCTTTGCTAAAACCTCCCCAAGACAGCTATTTCAAGTTGAGAAATTTCCATAAACACCTCACCTGAAAATACAGACTTACCAATAGAATTGTCCCTTGCAGGACAAATATTCCTTATTCCAATATGCCCTAGTCCACTGAATTTTTCTCACACTGGAAATAGGACCCATTTTACCCAGCAGATAATCCTGACAGGCTCAGAGGGTGACCTTCCACAGGGCCTGGCCATGGCCCACTTTGCTGAGGCACCATCACAAAATCCCTTGCCATTGCCCACCTGCTGTAAATGACACCAAAGGTAGAGCTGAGACAACAATTTACTACAAAATGTGATTGCAGGCCCATTTTTCTTCATTAATCTCATGTTAAACATAACCTATTACAGGGGCTCCATTTAAGGAACAGATGGTAAATACAAGTTAATGCAGATACAGATTAAAAAATATTGGCAACAGCTAATGCATTTACACAAAGCACAAAGCCAGTAAGTGCGAAATGTTCTTTAATGCTATGCTTAAATCATGGAAAATTAAATCCTTTGATAGGTTTGTTTTTAAATTTCTCCAGTTGCAAAGTATTTCAGTGAAGTTACAGGGTAAAGGGCACCCAAGACCTCTGCCTGTAAAACTTCAAGATCCACTCCATTAAGTATTTTGAAGATTTCATTGCATTTTATATTTTTCCTGACCTACAGTATCAGACAAATGCATTGCTTGAGCAGGAGAGCCAGGAGTTGGATCACAAGAATGGAAGCTGAGGTGCCTGAGCTTTTCCAGAGGGAGGAAGTGCTGGTTCAAGAATAGCACAGCAATTGTTTGCCTAAGAAAAACCCCAAAGAATTCAGCTTCCACACGATAAAAGTGCAGACTGTGCTGTGTGAAGCAAGGTATTCCCCACACTGCAGCTGCACATCTGGACACAGCCTGCATCAAAATCCTTTCTCCTTCACCCTGCTGATCCCTGCTGAATGGCCATTTCCATGGCACTTCCCAGGGAAGATCAACCAAAGCTCCTTTGCCTTCCTGGTTGCTGCTTTCCCATGCAGGTGGATGGGGCTGGTGAGGATCCAGTCCCTGGGCAGACAGTTTAGGATCATCCTGTGAGAGAATTTCTAGGAAAGGGGCAGAACAAAAGTGGCCAAACCCTGTCCTTGTGTTGGCTGAGATAGAGGTAAATTTCTTCACCCCACTCCCCAATTTGTTTGGCTTGGTAAGAAAGTGGCAGAAATGCTCCTGTGAAAAATTTGGGTTTTTTTAAAATGTTAAAACAATATCTAAGGGAATTCCCACATTTAATTAAACAACAAGACAGACTCAGCTGACTCTGCAGGACCCTGCTTTTATTCTTGCCTCTGGGTGTAGCCAAGTGAGGGAGACAGAGGGATGCAGGATGTGTGTCTACAAAATCATCTGCTACAGAACTGGATCTTCCCAAGTTCTTCTGGAGACCCAGGATCTAAGCTCCTTGAAAAAAATCACAAATGGAAGTTGAAGAGCTGCAGTGACTCAAACAAAAAGTTTCTATTTTCTCTCTTTTTCTCCTTTCATCTGCTCTCCTCATTTTCTCTTTGCTGTCTCATCTCCCTCTCTTTCTTTGTGTGTGTTTTGAGGTATGCAGATTTATACAACTATTTATACTCAGTCAAAACCTCCTGCTTTGAAAACAATAATTATTCAAACATCTTGGGAAGAAAAGACAATGAGTGGATGTTGTTCACCGAAGCAAAATAAAGCAAGACAAAGAAAGTTTAGATTTATTACAAAACAGAAACCCTGCGCTTGCAAAACAATTTGCTTTAAGTGCAGTAATAATTCCTTGAGGCAGATTATACGAGGCTCTTGCACATGAGTTACATTTCAATAGTGAGATCCAGCTCAATCTAGCAAAGAAATACAGCTCCAAAATTTAGAGCAGGTAGGCTTTGGCTAGAAAATGTGCTTTTCAGAATCACTGCAGGATCTAGAAGGAGTGCTCTGCAATTTTTCAAACATTCAAGGTCATGGAGTTTTTGGTTATTTATTTTTTCATCTTAATGATGAGATGCTGCAATCTCAGAGTAATGGCATTACATAGATATTTTTCCATTCATGGAATGGAATCATGTAGACATTATTTTCCATAATACCTGCAAACTTGCTGGTTTGTTGATTTAGGGAATTAATTCACCCCAAGGAAAAACACTTGGAGTTCAGCTAGGCTGGCTTGCTGGCCCCCATTGCCCGAGAGGCATTTAAGGATGGAAGTACTGGTGGTGTTGGGAAGGAAGGGAGAGTGGGACACTGGTGCCACCTCTGTGGAGGACAACACACTCTGGTGCCTAATTCCTGCTCACTCTGACTCACTGTGGAGCTCTTGTGAGGTAAGAATCCAACTCAAAGCATTTTCCTGTCCCCCACCCTGTTTTTCCTCTCCCCTGTTCCTTCTCCAGTTTGTGAAAGCCTGGCTTGAAATTACTTAGAATCCATTTTACTTAGGTGAGTTTTCTTATACATATATAACATTGCACTGTTACAAAAAATAAATTCTTTCCCTTCCTTAGCAGCCTCCAGCACATATAATTTTGGCAAGCAGCTTGAATAAACATGTCTCTTCCCATCAGGGCTGCATAAACATATTGGGTGCTGCCTGATCCAAGACACCTTTACTCTTTCCTAGGCATTAGTGCAGTCTGCTGCAGGATGCTTTGGAAAAATTGAAGTTTCCAGCATGACTGAAAGTGCTCCCTTCAGATATTTAATGTACAAATGATTTTTCTTTTGCAATCTCCCTTGCTCCAGTCTCTCCCATGTTCCACTTGGAAAGCAAACCCATCAGCATTTATTTTATGTGAGCTCCACTTCAGAATGAGGTAGGACTACCATTCTTCTTCTTTGTTTTTTTCAGTTTCATCTCAGTTTTTTGTGTTCTTGGAAGGCTCTTAGTCTCATTTTCCCACTTGGCATTGACTCAGTAATTGATTTTTTCTAGTTGTCTCCAAGGCTACAGCACTAAAAAGCCCCAGAGGAGTTGGGTACTTGACTGGAAAGACACCAGAGATGTGGAGGTCCTGCTTCTCCTTGTCACTCAGCAGAAATCAGTTTTTCTGGGATTTCCAAAGGAAAAAATAGAGGGCTGCAAGCACCAGCTGCCCATGAGGTTTCTGTCATCCCTTCACCCCTTTGCAAACCTCAGCACGTGCATCCATCTGGAGATCCTGCCAGGAGTCCTTCAGGACCCATTGTGAAGGTCTAAAAGACAGCCTGTGGTAGAGCTTTGGTTCCAAGCCATGGGTCCTGCTGTGCTCCTGGGCTGGGGAAACAGGGAGACCTGGACCTTGCCAAACCCTGCTCACAACCATCAGCAGGAATGTGCAGTGCTGCTCTGGAAAACACACTCTCCAATGGAAGAAATGTAAATATATAAATTGCACTAGAATTAACCCAGTAATTGGGCCAGATCTTCTATCCAGTTTAGACTCTTTGTGCCCTAGGTGGAGTTTAAAATGTTATAGTAACTTAGCTGATGATTTTTTTTTTTCTGGGCTTTAAAGCTGTTTAGAAATTTTCAAATTTTCAGGATTCAAACCAAGTTTTTGAGAATTTTCATCTGAGAAAAAGCAGTGTTTAGATCAGAGTGGAGATTTTGTATATAACCAATACCACTCCTGGCCTGATCATGAGGACAAGGGACAAGAAAGTAAATCAGACCCTAAGGAAAGTATCAATCTAAGCAGCCTCATGGCTGAGTATCAAAATAGTAGCCAAATGATTTAAACCCATTTTATTTACCAGAGTAAACCTAACAGTGGGGCAATTTTCAGCCCTATTTCCTAGTGTCAGCCATTTCACCATCTCAGTTTAATCCCAGAGGTTCCTCTCTTCCCTGTGCTTTACCCCAGTGTGATTTTGTGGAAAGGAGATGGGATCCAGACACCTCCAACACTTCATCTGCTGAAGGGTCTGATGGCATAAGCTGAATGAGATCATTTAATGTATTATTATTTTACGAATGTATTATTATTAGTGTATTGCCTTTGACATGTGAAGAGATCAAAGCTAAGATTTGGGGCAGAATTACTTAGGAATTGAGCTGACAGCTTATTTACATTATTATTAATGGTAGCATTAACAGGACAGTCACACCCCAAGGGAGCTTTGCACAGTACACACACGTCAAAGGCAAATTCCCTGCCCAAATAACAAACAACTGAAAAGAATTCACTTCCTTGTCTCTTCAGTTTTAACAACAGTGAAAATTTCAAATGGAGACACTGAAGATTGAGTTCCAGTCTCCAGTGCCACCTGCAATATCAAGAAGTACTTTTGAATATAATGCAACCTTCATGAAACACAAGGAAGTTTTTTAGATTTATAGTCACCTGAAAAACTACTGGTGACACACTGACACAAATCATTTTACTCTCTGTCCCAACCTTCTCAATTTTATCCATCAATACCTTCCTTTCATTGTTTGAACTTATGTTGCAGTGATAATTAATGTGTGTTGCATGTAGTTTGAGCCATGAAAGTTTCTGGTTACTTAGAAACTCTTTCCATCATCCTGATTTTAACTAAACTGTTCCACTTGGCACCTTACAGTAGATTTTATTAAAATAAAATCTCATATTGGAGAGAATCTGGATATTTCTTACCAAAAAGGGGAAAATTGATGGGGTTTAGGCATTCCAAAAATAGAAGGCTTTAAATTCTAGATCTCTCAGATGGATCATATCACCTTGGTCATGTCCACTCCAGGATTTAGACTCCCAAATGAGATTTTGGCATAATTTAGGGGCCTATTTCCCAGAATGGGATGCTCCACCTTTCACATGGGTCTCCAGGTGTGGAGAATTATTTACACTTTATCAACTGGCCCATTATTCTGGTCCTGAGGTTTAGTGAAAATGCAGAGTGGAGCTCTGCCTTGTTTGGGAGTGCTGCTCCATGATCAGCTGAGGCAGAGCTCCAAGGACAGGCCAAAAGATCCTGTTCTAGAGGAAAACAGTGTCATGCTGACCTGGATGGGACTGGTGGATACTGTGGACTTTTCCAGTCATATTTCAGCTATGGCTCCTACCAAGTTCTTTGGATCAAAATGTTCTAGTGTTCACTAATTTTGGATATATGTCAGATTACTGACCAATTTTCCTAAGGACAGATCAGTTTAAATTGAAAAAGTAGAAGTAAATATTCATCTGAAAGTGGCAAGAGCTGTGGCACCCTACTTCGTAGCCCCAACTACAGAGTAATGTTTATGTTTTTATTTGTATGTTATAGAATGATCTTTATGTTATTATTTGTAAGAGAAAAGCATGGATTACATCATGAGTTAGAAAAAAAATAAGGACACTAAATATATAAATCCTTTCCAGAAGGGAAGTGAACGTAGAGCCAGTGACCACATTTCTCCAAGAAACTTCTTTTTACTTTGAGCTACACTTTTTGAAATACGACTTCTACAGAAGGTGTTGGTTCCATGGTGTTGGTTTATTTTTTTTTTTTTTTTCATCCACAACTGAATGGGTTTTATGCACTCAGACTTTCCTGGGCAGGGAGTGCCAGCCCAAAGCAGGAGCAGCCACACAGGGAGCAGCAGGAGGAGCGAGGGGCTCTGGGCAGAGGCTGCACCCCAGGATGTTCCTTCCACCCCTGGAGTGCCAGTTTTTGGGGTTTTTTTTGACTTTTTGAGTCAGAGGCACGTGCACAGCAGTCCTGTGGCAGGTCCACAAGTCAGTGCAGAGACAAATCCCCGTGCCCAGTCAGCTCCCCAAGTTAAAACCTGAGACTGGCAGTACATCAAGAACCAGAATTTGTTCCAGGTTTAAGCAAATGCAGCATGGCAGGTGTACAATGGAATTTAGGTCAGGCAGGGGAGAGAGATCAACAGCACAGAGCCATGGGCTCTAAATTTGACTAATCAAAGACTGGCCAGGGGTTTGGTCCTGGCAGAGGAAGTGGCAAGCAGAGGATAATTACATGTTTGGGGAAAACATCCCCTTGGGCACTTGTAGGCAGCCCAGATTACCAGAAAGGATTGTGACAAAAAACAGAATAACCAGGTTGGCTGGTAGCAACCAGAACATCTACTGCAATAATCATAATCCAGGCTCTGGAAAGAGAATTTTGTGGGAAGACTGAAGGACAAGGCAAGAACAAGTGCGTAGGGAAGTGCAGCTCTGTTGTAGTTTTGGAAAACCAGAATTTTAAAGACTCCTATATAAGAATAAGAGCAATCTGACATATTAGATTTAGCAGAGAACTCAGAGATAAACTTCCTAATTTTCATGACAGATGTAAAATATTTAAAAATATTGCTTGGAAAATTGCTCTATAATTCAGGAAGGTGTTCAACAAAGCCTTTGCAGCAGCATGAAGATGTCTGCAGAAATCTAAAGCACATAAATCCAAGAAAATACCCCTGAGGTTAAGAAGGAGGATGTAATGTAAATTATTCATAGCTGGAAATTAGTAATTAGTCATTTGGTGACAGAGGAGACAGGAAGCCCAAACCAAGTTCATTAAGGGGTTGTAAGCCCCTTTTCAGCCAGGCTGCAAAGTGACAAGCAGAGGAAAAGCCACAACACAGCCAGGTGAGAGCACACCTGGAGTGCTGTGCCCAGCTCTGGCCCCTCAGCTTGGGAAGGACCTTGGGACACTGAGCACATCCAGAGGGGACAGCGAGGCTGGAGAGGGGCTGGGAACACAAACCTTGTGAGGAACCCCTGAGGGAGCTGGGGGTGCTCAGCCTGGAGAAAAGGAGACTCAGGGGTGCCCCCATCACTCTCACAGCTCCTGAAAGGTGCCTGTGCTCAGCTGGGGCTGGGCTCTGTCTCCAGCAGCACTGACACAGCCAGAGCACACAGCCTCAAGGGAAATACAGGTTGGATATCAGGAAAAAGGTTTCACAGTAAGAGTGATAAAGTTCTGGAATGGCTGCCTGGGGAGGTGGTGGAGTCCCCATCCCTGGGTGTGTTTAACAAAGCCTGGATGTGGCACTGGGTGCCAGGGTTTAGCTGGGGTGATGGGGCTGGGTTGGACTCGATGATCTTGGTCTCTTCCAACCCAGAAATTCTGTGAATTCATTCTGTGAAGAAGAGGTTGTGCTGCAGGAGCAGATAGTGACTCAGAGAGTCCCAGGGCTGTGAATATAGTTCTGCTCTCCAGGGCCCCAGATGGATGTGAAATGAGCAGATAAAGACTCTGACCACAGAGGAGCTGCCAAACCACTGCTCAGGGACACCTCAGTGCCCTGGAAAATGTCCCTCAGCCAGTGGAGGTCACCTCACCCCATGGGGTTGCACATTTGGGACTGTGAATGCACCAAAATATGGCACTGGGGTCAAATATTGCACTGATATTTATTCTGAGCACTTTGGGACAGGGGCCAGAGGGACCTAAGGACTTTTAGCATTCACTGCTTATGGGCCCTCATTTCCCTGGGAATGTAGATTCCTGCTCCTGGAAAAGAACTGGAATGAAAGGATTCAAATAAATACGGGAAACAAAAGTGTATAAAGATAAAATAAATGTATTTTATTATAATAAATGTAATAAACAGAGCTGTAGGAAAAAAACCCAATTATTTTAAAAATTGATGGTTCCTACTTGGAGGAGTTATGTTATTTAACTAACACCTGTTGGATTTTGGGATCTGCTTTGGTAAGGATTTTTTGTTTTGAAATTAGACTGCTGGAAAAATGCAATGATACTTGGACCCTTGATAAAACAAATGAATATATTTTGTAAGGCCACCCTTCCCACAGCAGTAGTGTTGAAACAAGAAGATTTTTAAGGTCCCTACCAACCCAAATCATTTTATGATTCTATGATTATAATTCAAATAAAGAATTTGTAACCTGTGGGGCTGAACTTTGGGGGGAAAAAAAAAAGTTGAAAGAATGGGTTTAAAAAATCTGCAGAATTTAAATTTGGAAATACAAAACATGCAATTTCATTTAAAAATATTTTTAGGAACAAGGGCATACGTAAATTTATTTAAGCTGTTAATTTACTGCAACAAGTTGGTTTCATAGACTCAAACTGCAACAGATTTAAGGTAGTGATTTCCTAGGGGATGGAGACCTCCATTTGAATTTTCCCACCAAAAAATGAATGAGGGTTGACAGTCTAGAATAGTTTTAACAGGCCTGTGTATTTGTTACGTGCAGTTTGTTATACAGAAGAAAAGAAAATGTATACAAGGTTGAGAGCAACCACAGTCCAGCAACAAACTGTTAAAACAGGGCACAGATATAGGTCAAGAAAGAGTTTCCATGGAGTGGGAAAAGCAGGGAAAGAAGATTTAGGAGGCAGAAATAATTACTGAGTGAATTTTTGGCATGTGGACACTGTCAGGATAGAGTCAAGCAGGCATCTGAAGCAAAGTTGGCCAGTTTTTGCTGTGTGAGAAGCACAGCAGTGAGGATCATTTTTACAGGGCTGAGGGAGGAAATGAGAAGATTACACATAAATCAACAGAATTGGAAAAATGTAATAATATAGAATTCTGACAAATGCTGGTTTAAAATACATTCACTTATATAAAAGCTCTTCCCAAAGCTGCACATAAACCCATAAGCTACCAGGAGTTCGAATAAGAGACTCTGGGGTTTTACTCATAAAAATGTGCTGACATGGTCGGGTCAATTTTTTTTTTTTCCATGAAGTTTAACAGTAGGATCAGAATGTACATCCATGCATGGCTTGAGAAGAAAAATGTCCAATCTGAGGAGTCTGGGACCAGCCAGTGAATGAGATTAAGAAAATGAGATCTTAACACAGGGAAAAGCTCCTGGTTTTCTCCCATAAAAAAAAAAGAGTAATTACACTGTCTGCAGCAAAAATGATGCTGTTCTAGTGGATGCTGGAAATATCACATTGCATTTACTGTGCCAATGCAAAGCTGACAAAGATTTACACATTTCCTTCCTCCTGACTTTATTTTCTTTACTGTGTTTACTTTTTCAATAGAAAATGTTGCTTGCAGAGAGCAAAAAGCAAGTGGAATGAGAGAAAAATAATTAATTGTGATCAGGTACCTTAATTCATCCATTTTTTTATTTTATTTTATTTTTATGTAAAAGGACCCGATCACAAAATGGAAATTTGATTTTAGTTCCATCTTTAAACCAGGGAGTAGAATGATGATATTCAAGGTGCTCAATAAGACCATAAAAATACCATTTAGATGTGTAAATAATGGTCCTGTGAAGTGTAAATGAGCACTTTGGCAGTCAAATGCTCCATATCTCTCCAGAATGGCACGTGGTCAAGGAGAGAGGACCATTATCTCCTCCAACAACTCACACTGTAATTAATTTATTTGTTCCTGCATGCACTTGTACTGGTGATGCTTTTTACAAGCTTTTATAGAACTACAGTAAAAAAATATTCTCTGGAAATGACTCCTGATTAAGTTCAGTAACCAGAAAGCCCTGAAAACATTTGCATTGTAAAAAACAATTTTCCAGAACTATTCTCAATCCTGTACACACTGTACCTACTAAAATGTGCCATTCCTCTGATGGCTGAGGCATTCATGTGGTGGCAATTTAAAATCCAAAACTCACAGTGTGATCATTATGTCATGAAGGAGCTAGAAAATGTAATAAAGCATTGTTTTGGGATTTTCATGGGTTGATCATATCCATGTAAAATGAACATACAGATCCCATTCCCAGCACAGAGTAATTCCCAAGGGAAAGTTGCTGTCTGATCCATGCTGTGGTCACCTGTGACATCTGTCCTTTAGGAGATGGGCAATGTTTGAAGAGTGACAGGGTGTCACTCACCAGCTCCCACGTGGGAAGCCACCAAGCCCACGGGGGCTGTCCCAGGAGAGAGGCAGCTGACAAAGGGCACTGGCAAGGTCTGTGAAGTCACCAGGGATGGGATTGGGGATGCTGAAGGTTTCAGGGGGAATTGGACAAGTCCATGGAATGGAAATCCACCGAGGGCTGTTAAATCATGGCACACCTGAGGCTGAGAGTGGTCAGAAGCTGGGAGAGTCAGAGTGGGGAATTGTCTGTGCCTGCTCTGCTCCTGCTCTTTGCCTTGGGATGCCACCAGAGAGAGTGGCCTGAGGTAGCCAGACCTTCAGTGGGATCACTTCCCTCACATTGTTTTTTAACTAAACCTGTGGAAACTGCCTCTGATGAAGTCTGCATGATTGGTCTGACTCCTCTGGACAGAAAGGGATGTAAAAAGCCCCTCTTCTGTATTTGACACCTGAATAGATGTTTGAACAAAAAAGTAAATAGGCACAGATTTTATTTGTAATGCCTGAAGTTGCAATTTTAGGGGGACTATTTTTCAAGAGCCAAGACAGGTAAAAAGTATTTGAAAATATTTGATAAAAAATACAAGATGGACCAATGTTCAGAAGATAAAGCAGGTGAAACTCCACACGGTGACCCCAAAGCCAAGGCATGGTGTGAGATTCAGGTTTGCTCCTGCTCCCTCCTTCAGAGGTGCACAGCTCAGGTGAGGTGGCTCTGCACCCCTGGGGTACCACAGGCTGAGCAAAGGGCTGACTTTAACCTCTGAGCTCTCCCATAAAGCCAGAAAATAAAGAATTACCTTGGAGAAGATACTTTCACCACAAACACAAGAGCAGATAAGAGAAGATCAAAGTTAATTCTTCACTAAGGAGGGGAGCTAATAAATTAAAACTTTAGATAACACCAAGAAAATGTTGGCTCCAAGAAAATCTATCACATAGGCCAACTGCTCAACAATGCCAACATTAGATGCAAATATTTAAAGGCAATATCATCTGGAAATTACAGGGACGGAGATTAACCAGTAACTAAAGAGAGACAATTTTTACCATCAGAGGTGGGAAAGCCTTCATTTTATTGATCAGAGCTATAAAATGTGGATGTTGTGCACACGTCTGCCATCTGCAGAGCCTGGCAGCCCCATTTCCACATTATGAATGATAAGAAAGTAACACAGTGGCAGCAGTGGCTCGTGGTGTGCTCCACCATGCAGGTGGTGTTTACACACAGATGCTTTTTTGGAGTGAGCACTTGAGGTCAAAATCATCCAGGGAGTTGTTTGAGCAGAGCAACAAACAATATCAAAATAAACATGAGCTCACTGTAGCCCTTCCTGCCTCAGCTGTTGTGTTTATGGCAGGTTCCCAAAAGGTAGCAGGTCCCCTTTGTAGTCCTGCAATGCACCTGCCACCTGTGCAGAGCAAACTCACAGCTCTGTTTCCACTCCTGGTAATCTGTGTGCCCTCCCTGGCAAGTCCAAGAAAACACCCAGCTTTACCCCTTAGTATTATTGCCATGAATTGCATCATGGACATGCAACCTTCAGGGAGTTGTAGGTGGAAAAACACACCTTGTATGAGCAAAAATTGTGTCTATATAAAGGACAAAATGAAGTGGCAGAGCAGCATACACTGAACAATTCATAGATGGTACCACCAGAATGTTAAAAATAAGTTTCATGTCCAGCCTTGTCTTTCAGCCCCAGTTACACACCAAAATGTGCCTTTCACTATGATCTAAAGGAGACAATCACCACAAAGATGAGTTAGGGCACACAGAGTTTGGTGAGATCAGCTCTGCAGTGCTACCACTGCATTTAAATACATGGACAATCTATGGAGTGGAAACAAATCATAGAACTGCCTGAGTGAGAGGTCTTTGAGTGTGTGATTTAATGCTGGATTGGAAGAATAATTTGCAGTGGGATGAGAGGCTGGTCTCACATCCATTAATAACAATCAGAATCTCATCATTCTAATACCAGATTATTTTGTGAGAGTATTTTCTTCTGTTTGGCTCTGTGTCGGGCTAGAAGGAAAAAAAATGTGTTGCCAGTTTCAGTGAAGGCAGAAGGCATTCCTGGCTCTTACATCTTCTGAAATGCATCCATCTTCCCAATAAATTATTTAACTTTATTGTGGATTTGGAAGCCTTGAACTCAGTCCTGTGCTGCTTCACTCCACGAGTCGTGTTTACAAAGCTCTCTGACCAAAGATGCCTGGTAGAAAAGATTTATTTGGGGAAACTACTTCTTGTTTATGAGTCTGGAAGAAAAGTGAAAACTTAAAATGTCAAACTTTCATCATTACTTTTGAATTGAGTGCAAATATTGACTCAGCAGAATATAGACATCAGTAAGGAAATAGCTTATCTGCTCAACATACTCTTAAAAATACAATGGCAAGAACATGCTGGGTATTTTAAGATACTTATAAAAAATAAGTGCATGGGAAAGATGTACAGTAAATGATAAGGCAGATGTTTACACAATCTTTTTACAGAGTCCAGAGCAGCATTCTGTGTCACTGATGGCTCCTTTTGGTAAACACATTCAATTGCTCAGTATCAGGGAGCCCTTACTAATTTTCTCTTTGCAGGCAGCAGAGATAAGAAAAGTGCACTGCCAGCTTTTTTAGTGCTACTAGAGCCTTGAAGCTGCTTTTTGACACAGATGGTACAGAGGTGGAACAGAGTGTCATATTTCTGTCTAATAATAGCTATCATTCGTAGGGAACTCTACTCCCAGGGCACTTTTCTACTTCTCATATAGACATATTTACATATAGATACACATAAAAATAGATTTAAAAAAAGAATTTATGTGTGTAAAAAGAGACCACTAAAGGCAGAGTGCTCAGAATCTCCTTTAGCAGACTTCCTGGGGGCTGCCTGCCGTGCCTCAGGACAGAGCGTGCCGTGCTCTGCCTCGGGGATTTATTTCAACTTGCATGGCAATCCACTGTGAAATTATGATTTTTCAGTGCTGAGTGGCTGTTGCTGGCAGGAAATGAGGTTTATGAATGCTAATGATATATGATTGGAGCCCACCACACGGATCTTTTGCCTCCACTGCAGAGGAGGGCTCAGAGCTGTGTGCCAGCAGCGCTCATCTCGTTCCCCACTCTGCACCACAGGAGTTGGAGAAGGTCCCAGTGTCTGCTCAGGATTAACTGTGGAGATTTTTGGGACAGAAGTTACCCCTTCCACCTCAAATACATCAAACAAATACAGGCAAACCTTAGGAGAGGGGCTCAGTGTTGGTTTTTTGAGGTTTGGATTGAAGGCACTTGAGACAGTGGTTTATGTTTAGACTCAGGTGTTTGTTATTTCTTATCAATAAAACAGTCTTACAACTATGAGTTTGGTAGCTTGTCATTAGTAAGGTACAAAATGGCCAACTATCTCTTGTTACAAGGTCTTTTAAGACTAAACTATCTAATTAAGAAATGATACTTAGATTATTTTCCTTTTAACTTAATAATTGATCCCTCGAAGCCTGCAATGCAGACTTTTCTATTTACAAAACTTAACCTGAACCTATGAAGAAGAAGGAAGGAGAAGGTGAAGAAGAAGGAAGAAGAAGGTAAAGAAGAACACCTTGTCTCTGCCTTAAAACTTCTATTTTGCTTCATATTTATTTCTATATTTTAAAATCTTAAACTTTAGGTTTTCTACTTTGTGATATTACACACTTCTAACCAACTCCACACCTGTAATCCCAGTGCTGTCAATCAATTTTGGAAGTCTTCCCCACAGCCTCAGGTCAGTGGCAGTGTTCTCTTGTGGGTCTGTGCCTTTCAGCACAGAAAGTTTAAAATTCTCAGCATCCAGGGCTCCAACAGCTCAGCACTAAATAAAGTTGAGTAAAGGGGATTGAATCACTCCTGTTCCACTCCAGCCACAAAACCTGGCACAATATCCAGAGACCCCAGACCATTAAGGTCCAGCCTGAAAAGGGATGGTTGCTGCATCCAGGACACCAAATCTTTCTAGTTTTCCTCCCTTATCTGCAGGCAAAGTGATGCCAACAGATTACAAAATACACCAGGAGAACTAGGGAGAAAACTGGCATTATTATAGGAAGACCTTTACCTTAGATGCCAAGGACAGCAAATAAAATCTAATAACTGGATTTTTTCTTCTTGAAAACAATAGGGCTCAGTGATTTTCCTTCCAGTTTTTGGTATGTCACTGGAGTTTTGGCAAATTTAATATCTACATGACAGCAGAATGTGAAGGGCACATTTCTCTGTCCATCAGGGTTAGAAGGCAGCTATCTCTGAGTTAAGTGACATAAAATTTATGACCACAGTGCTCATAATTTTTAAAAATATCTCTGGTTCTGACTCGAAGTATTCTGGATCACTCAGTGAAAACTCCATGTTTCCTTGTTTGATACTGATTTTAATTGCAGATAACTGGCATTAAGTTGTTTACAGACCCTGTTTCTCTGAGGATGGGAGATTGATGATATCTGTTGGATGATTTATTTCCCAGCTGTTTAAAGTGTGCGGGGTTTGAAAGTTAATTTGTAAAGAAGTGGAATGGAAGTAACAAGAAGCTCAGTTTAAAATGCTGTTCAGTGGTTAAATCCAAAGTGAACCAATCTAAACCAGAATTTTACAAGGTTCCTTTTCACCATTTGCACCCAAACCTTAGAACACAAATCTTATCCTTCTATTGGTAAATGACACTTTTTGAAGCACAGTCATTTAACTTCGAATTGCCATGCTTATTTGGGAAGTTAAGAGTACTAAGGGAAGTTTAAGCCCCATATAATTGAAAACATCAAATTATATACCCATGAAAATGGGATTTAGAATGGAAATAGCAGCTGATGCTTAACTGAAACAGATATGTTGGAGTAACACTTATGTACCTGATTTTTAATTCTTCAGATGACTCATTTACACAGCAGTTACCAGTCCTGTAATTTTGAAAAAAGGTAAAGGTCAAACATCTTATTTGCAAATCCATGTTCCTTGGTTATTGCATATATATATCTCAATTCAGATTTACATGTAAGTAATAAACCTGGAAATATTTTAAGCTGATTAAAAGAAAGTGGATTTCATATTACAACATGCTAAAACACACCTACAGAATAAATAACAAGCCCCTGAAGGAAATTTAAATACAAAGTGATTAATACCTTAAACTGATGAATAATGGAGTTTTATAAGAGGTGTGTTAATGAATCAGACACCTCTGCTTGCAGTCAGTCCATGTGGGTGGGCCCTGCAGCTGGAACACCCCGAGCTGGGGTCTCTGTGTGGGTGGAAAGGTCCAAACACACCCACATGTGGCTGCAGAGCTGGGACTGACCCCTTGGCACTCTGCAGTCCTTCACAGCCTACTTGGAAAACGCCAAAGAAGGCCAAATATCATTGACCTCAGTGTTTGTGAAGAGTTCCTGCCAAGTTCCAGGCAAATCTATAAAGAATAAACATGATTTTACTCAGATTCTCAGTCACTTCATTAGCAGAAGCAAGTAGTAATTACGAGTCACAACTATTTTCTTAATTTGAACACATTTTTATCTACCAGCTCTTTGGTTTGTTACTTCTTTAAATTGCACATCTCAGTAAGGGGAACGTTGGGAAAGATGAAAGGGTCAAACCAAGGATCTTGGAGGATAAACTGTTGTCTTTAAAAGCAATCCCTACTGGAAGAAAATATGATGATTGAGAGGCCAGCGGTGCTAGGGTAAGCACAAGATAAGTCACAAGCTATTTGAAGCAATGTTTCCTTTGATCTGCCAGGCCTTTCCATACATAAGGAAATTCAGAGGGGTGCTAAAGGCTCTGCTAATCTTCCTAATGATATGCTGAGGATGCTTAAGGCTGAGGTTAAAGAGGCCTTTCAGTGCAGCTTGATTTGTGAACTTTTGAAATACAGGACTAGCCTTCCTCTCAAAGATATTTGCAAAGCAGCTGCTCACGTTAAAAAATGTGTGGGCAACTGTGTGGATGAGCTCAGGGCAGAAAAGTTAAGAAGAGAAGCTTTAGATGGGCTTTGCCTTTAGCAGGGCTGCTCTGGACAGTGATATTGTGGGGTTCCCACAGGGCTTTAGGAACAAAGTGTGTCAAGAACAAGGGTGGTTTAAAATTCTTGAGGAAAGCAGGCAATCAGAGGGCTGGGTTGGTCAAAATCTTTGATAATTAATATCTGTCAGGCTGGTGCTTGGGAAGACTCAAAGTCCTCATTTCAACATCTGATTTTTAGGTCAGTCTTTAACACTACCATGGTAAGGTGTGAGAGCAGAATCAGCATTTGACTAAAGAGCCTGAAAGTAAACTGGGGAGCCTTAATTTGTCAGAGAAGTTCAAGAATCATTCACTGGGGCGGGGGTAAAAAAAGAAAGTGATAGAGAGACACGTGCAATGCATGTTGGCACCCCTGAGCTCTGAGTGGTTTGATTTTGCCTGGTTCACACTCCTTGTGTGCCCTAAGGCTGAACACAGCAAGCAGAGCACATCTGTACCCTCCAACCCATCTGAGGCTCAGAAAGTGAGACCTCTCCCAGTGTGACTGGTTAGCTTCAGAGTGTGCCCAGCACATACAAACTGCACACTGAGTCTGGCAGCCACTGCAGCTTTCTTCCCAAAAAGAAGAGGTCATCACTTGCATGTCAGCACAGCCAGGTGTCCCCAGCAGCCCAAGGGATAACTCAGGGGTCTATAAAGTGTCACAGGCCCTCACACGTGCAAGGTGAGGCTGTTGTCACACGAGTACAGATGAGACCTGGCTCGACAGCTGCCTGGATGTGCAATTCTGGGATGCTTTCATGCCAGGATGGCATCAGAGGTGGCCAGAGCTCTGATGGAAGGGCCACACAAGGGGGTGGAAGCAGGGCAGTGGGAATGGGGCACGGCTGGTGGCCTCAAAGCAGAGCCCAAACAAGCCAGGTGTTTGCAGAAAGCCCTGGAACCTCAGGGCTGAGGAGCAGCAGTGTCCAGCAGGAGGGCTGGGGTCAGCTCCCAGCAGCCAGAGCCAGCTCTCCTCTTCAGACAAGCTGGCTGGGGCAGCTCACTCACTTCCAGCCTTTCTCCAAGCAGGTTTTCCTAATCAGTCAATTAAAAAGCCCAGTAAGGACATGGCAATAAATAGAAAAGCACCTTCCTCTGTTGGCAGACCTGCTGCCTGGGCTGTTTGGGACAGCCAAACTCCCTCTGAGGAGCATTAACATCCCTGAACACAGGCTAAAGCCCCATTTTCAGATACTCTCAGTTGTCCAAGGGTTGTTTGGCTGTCCCATGCAAAGTGAAATACCTTTAACATGAGGAATCTCCCACCACACATTTCAGTGGGTTTAGAGCACATCTGTGGGAGGTGAGGGCTGGCTCACCTCAACCAAAGGAAAAAGAATTATTCCTTGCACTGCAGGTAAGAACTTTAGTTGGTGGTCTATGGGCAATGATTTAAATACAAGTTTTGAGGTACTGCTCTGGAATTTACTGTACTGGGTTTGCTATTGTCATTATTTATTTGGTCTTGACTTATTTGGGGACTTAAGTCATTGCATTCCTGAGGAAAGTGCCAGCGTTTTCACTTGGAATGGCAGAGTGGCTTCAACTGCTTTCAATTGGCCTGGTTTTATATCTGATTGCACATGAAAGGAAGCCTTTTGAATGCTGTAAAAATGGATCAATTTTGAGCAAATCTACCTGGAACTGACAAGCAGGGAATCCTATGAAGCCAAATAGGCTTAGGGCTGAGACAGGAACCAGTCCTAATGCTGTTAAGGCTCAGTTTCTGTGCAGAAGCAGAGATGGAGGTGCTTTGAAAACTTCACTGGCAGGGACCAAATACCTAGAAAAATTAGAAGCATTTATTTGATTTTGAGGGGCCAGACTTTAGATGTGGAAATCAGTACTTGTCTGCTGGTAAATGCACCTATGTCAGACTTGAAAAATTCAGATTCGTGGTTTGTTCCACCGACATTTTGAGTATGGAATATTCCAAATATATACTTGGGAGTTCTAGCAAAAATAGAAAAAAATATTAATGCTTCTTATTCATTGGTTAGAAGAGTTTTGTCCTAATGAATAAACCTCTGCCTATAATCAGTAAAAAGACACCTCTAAAAACCATAGAGTGAGCTGATGAAGGGCAAACACCTTCCCTTTTTAGCCACCATGACTGGTGGCTTTACTTTTTCCAGCTGTAGTCTACTGGATGAGACAGAGGAGAGGAAGTTCAGTTAGAACCTCAAAAACATGAAAAAATGCACAAAGCCCAGTTTTTATCCAGGGCACACACTTCTGGCCTCACACTGAGCAGGTTTCTAAGGGCCAGCTCCATGCAAACAGTGTCAGAGGCTGAGCAGGGCAGCCAAGTCAAAAGGTGAGATCATGGAAACCACCAACCATTTATGGCCTCACCTCAGAGACCTCTCAGCTCCATGTGGCTGCCACTTCCAGGCTTTACAGCTTCCCCTGGTTTTGAGGCTTCCTGCAGTCCCAGAATTGCCTCAGCCCTGCCCCTGCCAAGCAGCCTGGCACATCACCCACTCCACTGAGTCCCCAAAGGTGCCCACCTTCCCCCAGGGAGGAAACATTCCCAGATGATGTCTAGGACACTGTAAAAAAGCATGGGGGCTGCCACTGCTTTTCAAAAATTAATCAGAGAGGGGAAAAAAAAAGTCAGATATTTTTAAAAATAGATCATTAGAGCTTTTCTGTTCATGCTAGATGGGACTAAGACCAAATCTCCTCATTCTAAGTCATGACCAACACCGTGCAAATCCTCTCAGCTCTGGGTTGCTGTTGTCCTCACAGCAGCTCCTGGTACCCAGTGTCTGATGATCAATGCCATGGCTTTTGCTGGCTCACAATTCCTCTGATGAGCATGTGGAGCTCCTCTTTCTCAGAGACAGGAGTTCATCACCACTCAGAAATATTTGGAAATGTTTATTTGTGTGGATGTGCAGGAGTACAGAGATAAGTGTGTGGGCTCGTGTTTGTGTATTTAACTACACAGAAATAAACTTTCTGGATGGAAGCTGATAATGGTCAAATAAAAGCAAGCACTGAAATGATTGCTAAAATAATCAAAATTCCTTTTTTTGTCCTCACAAAACAGCTCCTAGCTGATGCTGTTAAATGCTAATGTTAAAACCTGTAACTAGTGCATGGAAATGTGGAAAATTATACTGGATCCCTAACTTCTGGATAAGACAAAGAATTTTAATTTGGCTTGTTGTTATTTATATGAAGAAAAAAGTAGTTGAATTTAAAGAGGCACAGGTTTCAGCCAGAAAGAAAACAACAAAGAAAGGAGCAGAGCTGGAACAACACCCAGGTTATGTTCACTGCCAAATGTATCATGCAGGAGGTAACAACCATGGCCTGAACATGCTGAAAATTGAACAAATCAGAAAAATTCAGAATTTTGTGCTTAAGCTGATATGTGGTTGGATGGAAGGATGCAGTGCCAGGACACTGCTGGCATCTAGCTCCAGATGAGGATCTGAATCACCCTGGCCAGTCCTCAGCTCTTTGTGTTTCATGGAAACCAAAATGAGCCAGGCAGAGCCTCATGGAAACCAACCTTGCTTGGCTCTTTCCCAAGTCAGCTCATGAACAGAAATGTTTCTCTGCAAGTACCTAACAGTGCATTTAGTATGAAGACACACTTTCAAAAACCACCAAAGAAGAGTTTCTGCAGAGTAGTCCAGTGGTGCTGTGAGCAGTTTGGGGGCAGTCCCCTGAAACCTCTCTATCCCCAGTAATCTTAAACCTCCAAATTCCCACAAGACTGACCCCTTATTGATAGCAAAGATAAGGGGCTGTTTTCTGAGCCTCTCAGCATTTCATTAAGGCCTGAACTGCAGAGGAGGCCAGAACAGGAAAGAAAATCCTGTGGGTGAATATTTAATTCTGTAGAAGGCATTGGCCAGTCCTGGGTCAGGTTCTATGGGGGAAAGATTTCTTCTTGTGCTTTTAGATATGTAAAAACCCATGGCATGAATGAAATTAGAAATTACTTCACTGGGCTCTGGTAACAGCAAGAGCAATCTGATGCAATTTTGAGAAGAACCACATTTGAATGATTCCTATCTTCAAGTAATGTAGATTTTCCACAGTGGCTGTTGCTCTCTGGTTATTTGCTGTTACTCAGTTCCTTGTGTATCTGTGGTGGTTGTTTTGGCTGGTTTCAAGTGCTGTGCATTTTTATGCTCACAAGCAGTGCAGTCTTGCTGTTTATTTGCACTGGGGAGTTTTGGGGAGTGTGCAAATCTGAGCTGTGTCATTTGGGACAACAGCTGTGTGACAATTGTGTTGAGTGTGGACCCCATTTTTGCTTCAGCTTCTTCCATCTGACATTCCCTGCTGACACATTTAGGGGTTTTTCTTGCTGCAGAGTGCCCAGTATCTGCCAAACCTGCTTGAATTCTGGGGCTTTGGGGTCACATGATGAAAGCTCCCATCTCTCCACTCCATCCATCTGTTTTTTTCCCAGGCTAGAGCTGTTTTCCATCACTGGGTCAGTAGGTGGAGGCCGTGGCTGAGCCCTGTGAGCCCAACAGCTGTTGCACAAAAGGCAGTGATGCCAAAGGCATCCTTCTTGTGGGAAGGGAACACAGATGGGGAGGCTCTTCCTGAGGCCAAGGGATGCACTTCTCAAGGACAAACAGCAGCCAGAGTGATGCATTGGCTTGATGCCATAAACAAGGGGGCTGCAGCTATAAAGGAAAATGGCACTTCCCAAGGGAGCAGGTAGATGGAAATGTAACTGTGAAAAAGCCCTGGAGCTGATGGCAGGCTGTAATGGCAGGTGATGGAAAAGGGGAGGTTGTGTGCACATGGCAGCTGGCAGGTGAAAGCTGGGTTCCCTTTGGGTTTCTCTTCAGTTACAGATGTGGCAGGAAGTTCCACTGGAATTGGAAAAAAAAATCACAGGAGCCACGCCAGGAGCGTTGGGAGGTGTGGGCAGGAGTGTGTCTGTCACAGGAACAAAGGCAGTGTTTGCACACCTTGGAAGGGCAGCCCCTGTGAAAAGGATCTTTGGGTTGAGACACAGGTTGACTGCTCTCAAAGTGTCTGAGGCTGAGTCAGTTCTTCTTTTGATAGAAGGGCTCTCCTAAGTGACACCAAGTCTTCTGGTGGCCTCTTAGCCAAGGCAGGGGCTCCTTCCACCCTAGGGCAGGTCAGGGTTTCTCCAGCCCCAGCCGAATCCAGTGGCTGCAGGATCTGTGAGCCACCAGCCAAAAAATGGGAATAAACCAGCTGACACATGACCCACCAGGGAGCAGAGGGAGGTGAAGGGAGGTGCACAGCATGGTTATCTCTCTGTGCCTCTCTCCTTACCCAAAACCCCTTTAGCTGAAAGCAGGATGGCCAAAGACAAGTATGGAATTGCTCTGGAAGCCCCTGCATGGCCTGAATCTTGGGCTGTCCATGGCCAGTCCTGGGCAGGTCAGGGCTGCCCTGAAGACCTCTGGTACAAACAGCAGGGTGGGGCACTGGGGGACAGCAAGCTTTGGGTTGAATTGCTTTGGGTGACATTTGGCTGTATTTAAATATTTTAAGGGATGCTGGCTGGGTGCTTCTCACCACTGTTACACAGCCTCCAGCTTCAGGATTGCAGTCCTGTAGTTTGTATTTCTGCTTGTCAGACATGAGCCCAAGTGGGTGTCCCAGCATTGCATGTCAGAGATGGACAGGCATAAATACAGAGATGGAAATTTCCCAAACACGTTTGTCACCAGGTCAGATAAGTGGAGAGAAGCTTGATCCAGTTACTAATTAATAGCAGACTTTGAAAGTAGGAAAAATCATCTTGTTATAATTCATTGTTATAAAATGGGACTATTTTCTGCTGAATTTATGAGTGCAATCCTCAGACCTCTGTTTATTTTTTAGTGCCAGATGAGTCAGTTTTGTTATCCTTAGCAATAATTTGTGATATAATGAAAAATTTGGTATGATTTATACAGAAGAGTTTATGTCTTCTTTGTAAATAAACACTGTTCATTTTGTGCCATTAAGCTGAATCAAGAAATATATGGTTTAAGATGCAGTTTACAAGCTACTGAAAATCAGAAATTATAAATAGCATGACAATCTTTTTGGAAAGGATGTAAGTCATCATGCTCCCAGGACATAAGATAACCTCTAATTAATGGAGGCTAGTAAGAATTCTTTCCTGTCAGCAAGTTATTCCATAATTGCCTTCTGTAAGGCTTCCTGTCCTTTCCTCTGAAGCAGCTGCTGTGCTTCTGCAGGAACAGGATGATAAAATCAATAAATCCCTGACCCACTCCTCTACCTCTGTGAATGTCTTTTTTGATGGCAACTTTCATCCACCCAAGGCCCAGGTTCAGTTTGCTTTGTTTGCAAGGCAAGAACTGCTGAATGCTGAGGCAGAAGAAATGACTTGCTTCCTTTAGTGATGTCTTCCCTTGTGACAGGAAAAACAAAGCCTAAATCCTTCAACTCATGTGTTGGCATGTAGGAAGGAAGGTAAAGTGATTTTTGTCAATAACTTCACCTGGAGAAGCAGCTGGATGCATTGTTAATATGGACCCACAGTACAAATATCCATCTAATAGAGGGAGAGAAAAGCTTAGTTCTTGAGAGGTTGTCTGGCTAAAGGAAAACTCACCCCAACCATCCTCTGAGCTTTGGAGCTGTGTTTAGGAGGCCTTCCACTTTGCCCTGGCCCTCAACCCTGCTGTTTATCATTTCCTCCTAATATTTCCACTTGTCTTCACTAAAACTACTTTTGGATTGAGCCTTATTTTTGCTATGTAACAGGTAGGCCTCCAAAATGACCTGATGGCTGCAGTCACTGGGTCGTAAGATAGAGGCAGGAAATGGCTGTCTGGAGGTGCCTTTGCCCTTTTTTCTGTCATAGAAAGCAGCTGAGGGATTGGCATAGGCTGAGACAGGCTTAGTTTAACATTAAACTAATTGAAAGTTACTGCAATGAATCACATCTAATGTGTCACTGGGAAGGAGGTTTCTTGATCTTTAGATAATGATGCAGTCTAAGATAATATATATCCACGTTTTAAAAGGTAGGAAGTAGGCTGGGAAAGGGAATGTCTCTAATGAGTGATAAAACTGCAGATGTACACACCTGGTTTGGGAAGATGGTCTTCCTGCAGGCCAGGGTCTGAGCCAATTAAAGGAAGCCCTAACTGGACTTTAATCAGCTTTTGGGTTTTTTTTTCTTTTTTGTCCTCTAGGCAATCCAACAACAGGACACTTTCCTGAGGTGAATTTGCAATTCCCTCCTTGCCCCTGCAGTGTCAAAGCTTGAATTATATTGTCTTTTTTTTTTTTTTTTCTCTTGTTTGGACATGGACCAGGAAAAATGAATCTATCCATGCTTCAGATCCCTGTGACTTCTAGAGGTTGTACTGATCATCAGCTACTAGCTGTGAATAAAGCCTTCAAACCTTATTTAAACATCACAGCACTAATTATGGTTTCCTTAAGTAAAATGCTCTTGAACTATAATTACCCATAAGATTATAGATTGGCAGTTACACAAGAAATTGTGTTAGAGGGCTGTAGCAGGGGGCTGAGCTCACCCCACTGTCTCTGTCAATCAGATCTGCTGAGAAGGACAAATGCAGCAGTCACAGTGAGCAGTGGAAAACCATCCCTGTGTTCTGCCCAGCCCCAGTAGGAGCAGAAAACTCATTTAATATTCAGCATGCCCTGTTCAGTTTACAGCTCTGCTCCCAATTCTCAGCTGGTGCAAACAGATGTTGATCTGCTGAATATTGATTTCCATCAATTCAGGTTTCAGTTCCCAGTGCAGAGAGCTCTTCCCTTTGTGTTTAATGTGAAGTGCACTGTTAAACACCACCAAAAAGGGAAACAACCCTAATGCATGTTTTGGGGTGTTTTTTAAAAGGAAACAGGGAATTTCTGGCACTTCTGATAGAACAGACACCCTTGTCCTTATGAGTGTTCACTGCTCACTCCATCCCTTTGTAGCATGAAACACAAATAAAACAGGACTGGAAATCTGGAAAAGTTCAGACTTTAGAGTAGATCCAGGGTTGGGGCTAGAACAGATATTTTCCTATCATCCTCTCTAAACCCACACTCCCTTCCCATGCACCATCAGATAGTTTCTTTTAATCAAAAAACAATGAGCAGCATAAAACCTCTTATTCCTGCTTGTTTGAACTGAATTTTATTTGTCCCTACAATCTGTTGGTTTGGCTGCATGACATTGATTTCCAGCTAAAACAATTTACTCACCAATTACTTCCACAGACAACAATTCCAAGCTATTAAGAGAATTAAGGAAGTGTTTTCATACTGTGAAGGAATACATCTGTGAGGAGCTTTTAAAAGATGCAGCGTGAGATGCTAAAATTCACTTTGTTTTTCCTTGGATATTAACAGGGCAAATGATCAGAACAATCCAGTAAATGTTTGATGCTCCCCCACCTACAGCTACCAGAACTGCAAATGCTTTCAAATTGGAAACTACCTGTTTTTTTCCACAAAACTGCTTTATGGGTTGTTTTATTTCTGTTAAATAACCCACTTTCTCTCCACTGTGTGGATGAAAAAGATGATCTATCTATTCCATGCATGTTCCTGCTGGATTGCACGTGCCTGGTGATGCTGCAGTGGCACTGCAGGGTTTGTCTCAAGCCCTGCCTGCACACAGCTCTGCAGAGCACATCCCCTCTTTCCTTTGGGCAGAATTCAGGACTAAAATGGCATTTGCTGAGGGGTTGGTTGGAATTAAGGCAGATTTTGCACATGCATGGAACAGGGATGGGAAAGCACATGGCATTTCTGTGGGAATGAGGCACAGGAAGGCACCAGAGCTGTAAGGATCTGTAATTTGCAGACACCACCCAGTTCTGGTGCAAGGGTGCCTCCATTTAAGTGCAAATTATTAAGTTTGAGGAGAGTGCCTTAAAAATTACTGAAGCATTTCATGATTATGAGGAAGACTTTAATTTAGGAGACAATTCCCACACTCCCACCTGAAGGCATTGCTATTTTCTGTCCACCTGTGCCCCTTCTGTCCTTTTTAATAAGACAAAGTTGTGGATTCCAAACATCACTCTTGGCTATTGTTTCACAAAGTCTTTTTCCCTAGAAGAGTTTCTCTTTCCCTAAAAGAGATCTTGTGACATCCTGACTTTCATGGATTATTTCAGAGGGGTTAAAAAGAGCAGTGAAAAACTCAGGATCTCACAGACATTGCCATGACATCTCCTGCATCCATTTAAAGCAAATATTTCTCTTCCTTGGGATTCTGAAAATGTGTACTTTTGACTTCTAAACACAATAGGTGCAATGCTGGAACCAGTTTTACCCAGGTGTGACTCCTTGGGTTTTTGATGGAGTTTCTACATATCCATTGGCAGAGGAAGTGAATAAATACTCTGGGGCTTTGAAGACAGAGCTACAACAGGAACTGACAGACAGCAAGTCTTCTTTTTGAAAGTGAAGCACAGGAGTGAATTTAAAATGTGTTTTTATACGTTTACAGACAGACATGGGGGGAAAAAATCAGAGAAAGGGAGAGAGAATATTTTGTTGTGAAGTCAAAATTCCCTTTACAGCCATCACTTTTGTAAATATTGTAAATAAACACTTTGGAAAATCTTGTCACCTGAGTGCATAAAATCTCTCAGGGATCACTGAAGTGCCTTCATTCTCCTCCCTGTTCCCTCTTCCCCAGAGATTTGCACAAACGTTGAGAAGATTAATGTCCAAATATGAACAAAATGAGAATAAACTCATCATTGAACAGGACTAAAAGAAAAGGAAATAGCTGATTTAATTAGGTTTTTGGTGATGATTCAGACCAACATAAATCTCAATGAAAGGACAAAAATAATTACAGGTAATTAATGCCAAAGTATCTAAAACTAAGGAATTTAGTTAGCCTTGAGCACTGTACATAACACACCCAGTTCTTCTTTCTGAAGATAACACAGTGCATCCACTAATTTAGGTGATGGAGTTTCTTTTACACTTGTAATTATTTTTAATACTGACACTTCTTTGGCCAGGAGGGAAACAGTGCTGGGAGCATAACGAAGCCAACCTAAAACATAGAAGTTTTTTGTTTTGTTATTCCTGGAGCTAAAATGCCATGAGTCAAAAACAAATCAAATTCATCATTCTGCCACTGGATAGCTCAGTATAAAATCAGTGAGATGCAAGCAGAGCTGGATTCCATATTTTTTCTGTCTCTGCTTGAGGCTCAGTAGTGGTTCTCAGCAATGGTTTTGTTTTTATGTCTCAAAAAAGGAGCTCTTCAGTGACAATTTTTTTTAAATATCAGTATTATGGCCAAAGTGAAGCTCTGATTTCAAAGATGCAATTGTTATGAAGATCTGTTTCATGCACAAACCTTCCAGAGCAGTTTAAAAGACAAATACTGGAAAGATAAATAGAATATTTTGCCATTGATAAGAGCTGCAGGACCACCATCTGGATGGACTAGATTGAGAGTAGGGGTTTAAACGATGCATTTTTGTAGTTCAGAAAGAAAAGCATTTTTTCTTGGCTAAGATCCCACTCTATATATTTTCCTTTCTTTGGATGGTAGGAGATGAAAGTTAATGTCCATAGGTCATGTTTCCCCCTCACTACTTAGGGGGCTTCATAAACCTTATTTTACAGCAAAAAAAAGATGGGGGAATGGGAGTATGAATTAGCTCTTCAGTTTCCATATCAGATAACCTACATTTATGCAGGTGGGAAGCAACAAATTTTCAGAATTTTAAGCCACAACTGGAAAAAGTGAGCCCAAACTCTGGGGTATGTTCATTAAGGAAATAAGTTCATGGCCAGAGCTGGTGCTTTCTTATGATTTTCTTTGTCCTCCTCTGTGGTGTTTCTCTTCTTGCCTATGAAGGAAGAATCCTTGATGTAACTCCTCCTAATTCAGCTGTGTTTCAGACATGTGTCCTTAGTTATCCACCTAGTGAAGTTATGCATTTTAGTGAAATCCAATCTGATCTAGAGAAATGATGTTAGGGAAACATCTCTGTCTTGCCATGAAATGAAAACAGCAGCAGTGAGCCCGTGGGGATATTCAGCCTCAGTCTGTGGGGATATTCAACCTCAGAGGAGCAAAATGAGCCCTGCAAGTGATGAAGGGGAGATCCCACTTGGTTGTGAATTCACTCAAAAGGGAAGTTTGGGAAAGGAATAAAAAATCCAGTTTATGTTTTTGAGGAGTGCTGATTGTGGAATTGTTTTTGTATTCCACAAAATGCACAGACAAGTTTCTGCTCCCTCAAGCAGTGGGGCTGGGTGTCCCTTGTCTGAGGGACAGGTGGCACAGACAGAAAAATGCCTAAAACAAGAAATGGGGACATGGTTTGACAATCTGCAGCCAAGCTCAGGTTTGGTTTGTGTGGCTGGCAGGTCTGGTGGCCATCAGGCAGGTCCCAGCCTGACTCCAGCCAGCTGTGCCCCTCTGCTCCCATCCTAATACAGCCCCCAGGGGATCTGGAGCCAGGGCTCCACTGAAGGGTGAAGATCCTTTCACAGGACCTTGCATGGACTGGGAGCCCTGGAGGAGCCTGTGCCCTCCAGAACTGCTTCTTGCTGTGGGCTGCAGTCGTGCATGGGACACTGCAGCACCTTCTGCAGCTCTTCTCCTCCTTGCATCCAGGCTATGGCTCTCCAAAAACACCTCCTTTTCCCACTTGTGCCCCAAAAGTCCTGGCAGAGCTCTCTCCTGCTCCCCACTGACAGCCAAAGCAGTGGGTGCAGAGCTTTGAGCCCCCAGTCCCTCCAGTTCCCCCAGACTGCTGTAACTCAGCTGTGACAACACCGGGGTTCCTGAGAGGGAAACAAACCACCCAAGAGTGGGTGACTTTGGTATTTATTCCACAGGATGAGCAGGAGATAAAAGGCAAGTGATGCCTGTGCTTGGGCAGCTCTGAGGAAATATTTTCCATGCTGAAAATCTCCAAAGGGAGTCAGGAGCATGAGTGCCATTGGCAACCCACAGAATGAGCCCTGGCAGGGCACAACTAAAGGCCACCAAAAATCAGAATATTCATTGCACTGGGGCACAACAGGAAAAGCTCTCTGTGGCCAGGCACTCAGCAAGTTTCCAACTCTGCAATGTGGCCAAAATTCACTGTGTTTCTGGGAGAAATGGTGGAGGTTTGTTCCCAAATCCCAGCAAAGGGAAACCATCCATGAACATCCTCATGCGCCGTTCTTTCACACCAGAAGCTGTGTAATTAAGCATATCCATTAAGGGGGCCACAAAACCTGAAATAATGAACTCCATCTCTCAGGAGAGCAGTACTTCACACAGTAAAATTAATGGGATTGTGGAAGCAGCCATTGCCTGAGAGGAGCAGCCATTTTATGGATCTTTTATGATTTAGGAAAGCAGCTCCAAATCTTTCCCTTCAACTTGTGGAAGTCAAGGGAGGGACTTCTGTTTTGACCATCTAAAAGTCAATGCCTACTTTTAAAATTTAGTCCTCACATTCTAAAATGGCAGTTAGATAGGGATGTTCCTCTCCCTTTGTTATGAATATGATTTTTAAAGCCTTCCTGCATCAGAATTTAGCCACAAACTGAGCAAAATACAAAACCACAGAACATGCAAATAAATCAATCATTCCTGTGTTATATATCTTCAGAATATGATCCAAAAGTAATTCTGGGTGTAGTTTTCAAACTTCAGCATTGCATAAACCAAATACCCTGCAGCACAATTGGACTGACATGAATTACAAAGTAAAATAAATACACACTGGGATGTGTCTTTTGTTCCTGTTATTTGACTTTTCCTTTTGCCTTTCAAAAGTTGTATTAGAGCCCGTAGCACTTGATAAGAAAAAATTAGAAATGTCATTTAGAAGAGGGAAGTAATTTAATTTTGTACTGTAGCTTTCTAACATACATCTATGGAAATGTTCTTGCCTATCCCAGTGATTTCCCTCCCCTCAAATATTTAAGCAAGGATAGGGCATGCCTGAAAGATGCATGTAAGAGCTGTTTTAATAAAAGAATTTAACCTCTGACTTTTACAAGCAGAGATTTGATTTCTAGATACGAGTTCTTTGCCTGCTTTTCAGTAAATTTTTCTTTACAGTCATTTGGAAAACTGTACCCAAGTCTTTATTGTGCACGACACTTGGAGTCCTTTTTTATTGACTTAGGCTGCTTCTTGCCAAAGTCAAAAGGTTGGAAGCAAGGCCACTGGCATGGGAAGAAATGTGTAAAGAATAAAACCATTTCAGTTGGAAAGACGAGAATTGAAATGAAATAAAAGAAATGAAGCAGAATAAAATGAACTTTTCCCTTTTTATGGTCGTGTTTACTTCCCAGGCAATCATGACAGACCCAAACTGAGCTCTCTGCCATGGGAAGATGCAGGATTTCTGTGCATCCAGCACTTCTCTTGGCTAGCAGAGTCTTGGGATTCAGCCCCATATCCTGGATGTGAGCAGCAGGGAGATCTTTATCTCATCACCCCTTATTTCTCAAACTTTTTCTCCACTTTTAATTCCTCACAGTGGTTTCCTTTCCCTTCAAGACCTGCCACCTCAGTTTCCCACTTTTTGTTCTCCCTTTTTCCTCTTTTCTGAATTCATGTTGGCTGTCTGAAGGTAGGAATTATTTGAGGATTTATTGTAGGATTATTTTTGTGTAAGAGTACTTTTAAATGACTGCTTTAACTTATATATAGGAAAATACAAGTTCATGTCCCCTCAGTTCTATCCAAGCAGGAAAACACAAAACTTTACAGAGATTTTGTTTTACCAGCTCTCATTTTTTCCTCATGTAGGAGATGAGAAGAGGGATCTGATGACTTCTTAGCAATGCCAAAAATCTCAGCTTTTGTTTGCTCAGTTTTTCTTAGCATGGCCTCAGGTTTGCAAATGCACCAAACCACAAACCCACAGTTCAGTTTGCAAAGGCTAGAACACAGGATTTAATATTGACAGACAAACAAATATTTTATGTATTTCTACTGGATCATTACTTGGCTTAGGAAGTAAAAAAAAAAAAAAAAACCACCAGCAGCTTTCCAGGCAAAAATAGACAAAAGTGACAAGTCTCACCTGTGTTGATATTGAAATCAAACCAGACCATGAGTTTCATATTATTCTAAAAGAAAACCAAAATAATCTGTATCTGACTCATGGAAGACATTGAACTGACACAAAGTTCTGCTGCTACAGAACTCACCCTTGATATTCATCACCTTGGAATATACTCAGACTGGCAAACCTGGAAAGAGACAACATAAGCAGAATTACACAGGTTTTATTTTCCTGTTATTACTCTCTGT
Organism: Haemorhous mexicanus; assembly: GCF_027477595.1. Lineage (NCBI taxonomy): Eukaryota > Metazoa > Chordata > Aves > Passeriformes > Fringillidae > Haemorhous > Haemorhous mexicanus. The sequence continues at coordinate 37,901,762 of NC_082347.1, forward strand.
GTCTTGGGGATTTTTCTGATTTTTAAAAATGCCTGTACATTCCTACAATAAGTGTACCTGGACCAATTACTCAAGGCAAAGCTGCATGGATACATTTATTATTTATATTCATTATTTATGAGATTATTTTTAATGTGCAGATTGGTGAGAAATTAGCTCCCTCTGCACTAAAATATCCATTCTAGCCACATCCTGACAGAACAAATATGAAGAGTATAAAATAAATGTAATTTTTGACACTGAACATGTCTCTCCTGCAGAATGGCATTTCTTTGGGCCAGCAATTCAGGAGCAGCTTCTGTTCCTCTCCTCACACACACACTTCTTGGGGGGAGCAAGAAACAGCTGCTGTGAAGCTTGAGAGAATATGGATGGCACTGATAAATTTAAAATTATGTTATTCCCTTCACAGGCTGTGCAAGGTGCTGTTCAACCTGGTGAATTCTTGAAGGCAAGGCTCAATCCTCTTTCCATGCTGCATAAGGTAAGAAAAATAATACAATGAGGACAAAAAACCCAAAAAAAACCCCAGGGAGAAGAGACAAAACCCAGTGGGACAAAATCTAAGAGGTTTTCTGTCCAACAGAAGCCTTTTTCATGCTGTTGTCAGGGATTTTATGCTTCAAGAAATGTGGATTTGTCTGCACTGGCTTCTGCTGTTCTGTATCATGGGGTGACTCATCCAGGAGTAAATCCCTGACTGGAGAGGTTTAAAAAGGAATACAAAAGTTTATGCAACAATAAATAAGACTGCAAGGTGGAAACCTAAAAGTTTTATAGACAACAGAAATCAGAACTCTATCAGTAGTTTTGGAGTGGTAAAACTAAAAAGAACACCTCACAAAGGGCTGCTCTGTTTTCTTTTTCTCTTTTTTTTTCCCCCCTTAGAATGAAAACATTCCATTTAAAATTAACTTGTTTTGTCTGAGCAATACAAAGGTAAAACAGGAAAACAAAATAGTCAGCATTTGGCACTGGTGCTTCCAGCTGAAACTCCTATAAATGTTGCCCAGGCTGGATTTGGGAAGCAGGCTTGGGGAGGTTTGTCCTCCCAGCTCAGCTCAGCTCCCCCAGCAGTGGTGGCTGCTGGAAAAACAAACAGGATGTGCTGCACACAGGCACCCAGCCAACTGCACCTGGAAAAGGAAAATAACATTTTACAAGGGAAATTCATGCAGCCCATGAGCACAGGACCCTGCAAGCACCACCAGGGATCAGGTGGTAGAATGTGTGTAGGGGAAAGGAGAGTGAGCAGTATTTTATTATTTAAGTACAGTGAGGAGCTTCATCCCACAAGGTCCAGAGTGCCATAAAATATGATTAATATTAATAGAGTTAAAGACAATTTGTGTCTTTCAAGGCAAAAATTCCTGCTCTTACAACCATAGCCTTAGGATTTGGACAGGAAAATGAAAGGCTGGAAGTAGAATGACTTATGTGAACATTCCTTTGTTCAAGCCAGTGACATCTAATAGCCCAAGGAAGAATGAAAACTGCATTTTAATGAGAAATAATTTATCATATTAGAGGGAAAGAGAAAATAAACCTTTTTTTAAAAAAAACAGAATCCTGGAAATTAAAACACATAAATTGAAAGTATACTATTTCCTGGGAGAAAAACAAACTGTGTTTGGGTTTTTTGTTTGCTTGGGTGTTATGATTTTTAAAAAGAGGAGTAATTGTATAATTTTACATTTTAACACTGATTGGTTCTCCATGTCCCAAGGAAATGGTTGGAATTCTGCACAGATAACATAACTGAGATGGAAGGGTCCATTCTTACAGAGATGTAGTTGTGTGTAGGGTATTTTTTGCTCAAAGAGTGATAAAAAACAAGCTGGATATGCAGTGAATATTTGAAGGTGAAGAAAGGTCTTTTGTACTCTTGATTTATCTTTACATTAAATCTTTTTTTTTTTCCAAGAAGCGGATGTAGCATCAGTTACAGCTCTATCTGAATATCCTCACATTTTTGTGGAGGAGCCAAAGAATATACAGTTTATAGAAATCTCCAGAACTGCTTCAGGTGAGATGACAGATACAGCTACAACTTCCTACCCGAGCTCCCCCTCTGCCTGACAGCCAAACCAAGCAACACAAAATGGGAAACAAATCAAAACAAAACAAAGCAACAGATGGATTCCCAGCTGCACTTTGTATTCAGGAAGGTAGAATGTCAAGAAATGCTGGCCAGTCTGTGCTGAAACTCCCACAGCATTAAAGGGAAACTCAATTTCACTGCGTCAAGTGCAACCGAGGCTTTCATTCTGTAACGGAAATACTTATTGTAACTGCAAAAAAAAATCTAAAAAAATGTATTTCTTTGAAATGGCTTCACACTAACAAGTTTATATTAGATATTGGGAAAAAATTTCTCCCTGTGAGAGTGGTGAGGCCCTAGCACAGGTGCCCAGAGGAGCTGTGGCTGCCCCTGGATCCCTGGGAGTGTCCAAGGCCAGGTTGGACAGGGCTTGGAGCAGCCTGGGACAGTGGAAGGTTCTTTAATCCCTTCCACCTCAGGCCGTTTTGTGATCCTGTGATACTGGAATACAAACATAATTTTTAGGGAACTGGGTTAAATTTTCTTACACAAATATTTATCCAGAGATGGAATCCAAAGCTCCTCTCTCCCTGCTGCGTGGTTCTTTGCCTGTAGCAATTTTTGGGGTTTTTTTTTAAGGCCTGAATGTGGAATCTACAAACATCAGAGTTTATGTTGCACTCAGGGCAGGGTTACTCAATTCAGGACACTTTGGTGCATAAAAAGAAACACTGCTTCCTAATTTTAGCATGGAATTCTGGTGTAGGTGGGAATATCTTGGTTGACTTCATCAGGTTTTGGAACAAACTGTTGGGAAAAGTATGGGATGGCAGTGAGGAATAAGCCTACAGAATCCTTGACCTGCAGCACATATAGGTTGAAGGGTTTTGCTAAACCAAATAACCATTTTAATTTAATCTCCCCTAGAAAAATAGGAAAAATGAAATGCTTGCCATATGGTGAAAATATGTTAAGCTTCAAAAGAAGTAGGAATCATTAAATACAACTATGAAAAGGGGGGTTTAGGTTTGAATGGTATGCCAGTTTCAATATAATAAAACATACATATATAATCCTATTAAAGCCTCATTTGAAAAAAAAATAAAAGGATTCCTTTGAAAAATGCAAAATCTTAGGTCACATTTTTTCGCCTGTATATTTATTTTCATTTTAATCAAGGCTGCTGTGGTGGGAGAACTTGGTGAGATTTTCAGTGCACATCCACTGCTTCAATTTTTTATACAGGTAACATCAACATGAACCAGGCTTTGAAGATAAAGAAATGAGAACTGACAACCACATTCCCATAAATAGTGAGCCACTCCATAACCAAAAGGAATATTAAGACCAAAGCTGCACCAAGGACTCCCCTATCTTTTCCCCAACTGCACTGTGTAGGAATTGAGGCAATAAAAAGGAAAACCTGAGCCTCCCACTGCCTTTCCAGCTCCACTGTTCTCACAAAGAAAACTGAGAATCCAGATCAAGGAGCTCTGTGAGTAATTCTGGTATAAATACTGCAAAGGGCTTGCCAAAATACAGTCACACACACTAAATACCCACATTCCAACTCTCACAGTCCCCTCCCTAAATAAAGGGGAATTATATTTATTCCCCCTGGAATAAAGGGCAGACAGGCACATGAGTGCTCATGGAAACCCAAAGGGCAAGGAAAAAGGCTGGGAGAAGGGTGACAGCTGATGGCAGAGAGGAGCTGCAGCCCTCTGCAGCCCTTGGAGAGGTTTCCTACATTTCCCTTTGAGTGCAGGGCCTTTTTAGAATTGTTTGGGGTTTTTTTCCCCATCACTAAATATCACAAGCAAAGCACTCACTGTTCTCCCTGCTTATTCCTGTTATTTATTCTCATGAGGTGATGCAGGGACACCCCAAACAGAACAAATTGCTGGGATACAGCTGACCAACACACAAAACTATCAGTTCTGTCCCAAGCATTTTACAAGGCCAATTTCTCATTTTCATTGGAAGATCCCCCTCCACATTAACCTTCAGGGCTGAAGAGTGGGGCCATTTCCCAGGCTGCTGGAAATCCTACTGAGCTGCAAACCTTCCTCCTCCTTCTGGAGCTTCATCCCATAATAAATATGGGAAATAGACTTCAAGATAAAGCAGTATTTCCTTTTTGTTTTTATCTGCTCTGTTATTCCATCACTAAGGCCACATTTCTGACACTGCTTTTCCTCAGATTTGGGATGATTTAAGAAGCTTGCAGTTTTACCCAGTTTCTAGAAGAGTCTCTTTGAGCACATTTGGTGCTCTTTAGATTCAAGTGACTGCAGAAGTGCAAAATGTTATCATTTATTTATCACTGCTGTTAAATAGCAAGGCTGACAGATAGAAAATCCTCCAGGAAAGAGCATCTGTGCTTCTCTCCCTCAGCATGCACCAAACAAAGAGCTGCACTCTTTGTCCCAGCAGCACAAAAAAGCCAAGTTCCTAAAAGTTCAGTCAAAATTTTGGCTTTCCATATTCTCAAAAGTGTCTCTCAAATATTGATTTGGGTGGTTTACTTCCCACAGGATGTGCAGTTTATTTATATAAGTGCACTCAGAGAGCTTGTGTGCATGCTGCTGTTTTGGGAGTGGATTTTGCTTGGATTTTTTGTTTGTTTTTACCTTTTTATTGTTTGCTGACACTTGCTTTCATGCACAACGATTTTGGGGCTGAGCATTTTGCACAGGGAAAAATGGTTTTGGCTTTGTTTGGTATTCTGCATGTCATTTTAAACAGAGAGGGGAAAGACTGAATATCCACAGGTGATGGAGGTATCTAAAAGATAAACACAATCAGGAACTATCAGATAAAATGAAATATTTGCTGGGTGTTGCAACCAAACTCCCACGTGATTCATAGCATTCACTTTTCTTGTTCTAAAAAACCTTACAGATTCCCCATAGACAGAGTGCAGGATCATGTTTTACACAGTGCTGAAAAAAAACTCCCTTTTTTTATACTGTCCTTTGTGATTAATAACATTAAACTGTATTCATCCAGGAATGCTTCAACTCAACAGCCATAATTGGAAAATCCCTGGAAAATAAATGTCACCATTGTCCTGCATGCAGAAATGTCAGCCAGCAGCCCAAATTGCCTTGAACAACAGCTCCCCACAAGGGTTAAAGGAGCCTATAAAATCACTGCTCAGACCTCCTGACACCACTATTAATTAGCTCCTTCTGTGGATGTGTTCTATGAACTTTGTAGGGTCATACAATAAATAAGAATAAAAACTCAAGGCTTGAAGTTTGCCAGCTCCTTGTGATTTTGCCCACTAGCAAAGGCAGAATATCAGTGGAGCCTGTTTTTTTGGGGAGGTGCCTGCTCCAGTTCCCATTTTGCTTCACCAGCTGCTTAGGATAAGAAAAGAGCACCATGGGTTTCTAGATAAAATATGTAAACTACTGATCCAACTACACAAAAACAATCTCTTGGGAATTAGCAGATTAGAGGGGGGAAAACTAGCAAAAATTAACATTAGCAGCCAAAACTGAATGGCAATTAGTGGTAAAGACTAAATAAAGCTAAGGAGGAGGAAATGTGCTGACACTCTGGACTACTGCTGATATTTCCCACACACTCCACTGCTGGTGGGAAACTCCTGCATTTGCTTATAAATTCACTCTCTATAGCCTAAATAATACAGAGAGCAAACTCTGAAATGCATTGATTCTATGTGGATCCCAGCAGCTGAGAAAAGGCCCAAATATGACTCAATCTTTAATTCTTTTTGCAATGGCTGTGAATTATTTAACCTTTTTTTATTTTTTTTTTTTCCTGAAGTGAATGGTTAATTTCAGAGCTGGCCTCTAAACAAGGAGTCCTGATAACATCCCAAGTTTCTCATGCTGTTAGGAAAGATAATCTGCCCAGCTGGAAGATGAGCTGCAGCTCCAAACAAGTAACAAAACCTGTAACCTTCCTGCAGCTGTGCTGCACAGAGGCAACCAGAAACTGCAGGCAGAAACAGATTGGATCTCTTTTTTTTAATGGAAAAACAGGCACAGAAATAAAACTGGAAGCCACGATGGCCAGCCCCAACTAGGGAATTAGAGGATGTTAGGACTGATTCTCCCTCTTAATGGAGGAAAGAAAAGTATTTTTCATTCTCAAGAGCAGCTCCAATTAATGGTAAGGCAGGCTGGAAACTGGGCTTGAAGCTGTTCAAGAATGAGATTTGGTGATCAGAATATAAAGTTCCATGAAATATCTCAGTACTCAGCAGCTACTAAAAAAAAATACTGAATGTTGGGATGTTAGGAAAGAAATAGAGAACAGGAAAAATAGAAAACAGGAGGGAACATCTTTATGTCCACTTATTCATCTGTGGTATGCATGAATCTTGAATGCCATCTGTAGTTTTAGTGCCTCTCTGGGAAAGAAAGGGAAAGGGAAAGGGAAAGGGAAAGGGAAAGGGAGGGGAAGGGGAAGGGGAAGGGGAAGGGGAAGGGGAAGGGGAAGGGGAAGGGGAAGGGAAGGGGAAGGGAAGGGGAAGGGGAAGGGGAAGGGGGAAGGGGGAAGGGGAAGGGGAAGGGGAAGGGGAAGGGGAAGGGGAAGGGGAAGGGGAAGGGGAAGGGCGAAGGGAGGAAGGGGAAGGGGAAGGGGAAGGGGAAGGGGAAGGGGAAGGGGAAGGGGAAGGGAAGGGAAGGGAAGGGAAGGGAAGGGAAGGGAAGGAAAGGAAAGGAAAGGAAAGAAAGGAAAGGAAAGGAAAGGAAAGGAAAGGAAAGGAAAGGAAAAGGAAAGGGAAAGGAAAGGAAAGGAAAGGAAAGGAAAGGAAAGGAAAGGAAAGGAAAGGAAAGGAAAGGAAAGGAAAGGAAAGGAAAAGGAAAGGAAAGGAAAGGAAAGGAAAGAAAGGAAAGGAAAGGAAAGGAAAGGGAAGGAAAGGGAAAGGAAAGGAAAGGAAAGGAAAGGAAAGGAAAGGAAAGGAAAGGAAAGGAAAGGAAAGGAAAGAAAGGAAAGAAAGGAAAGGAAAGGAAGACAATATCTGTATACATGTAGGAAGGATAATCAAATTGATGTTGGATTCTGCACAGGCAGATCAGGATGGCTCAGTATGGAAAGGGGTGGGTGAAGGACAGTATGAGAGACTACACCTGAGTGTCCTGGATACTCACTCCTGGTCTCTGTTCATGAAATTAGGCAAGCAGGCATCAGAAGGAAAAGCTTCTCCATGCAGTGCAGATCTGCTGTGGAAGCCTTTGCACCAGTGTCAAAAATCTTTAAGTGTTAGAAAAGTGGCTGCTTTAATTCAGAGAAGAAAAATCAGAGAGGAGAGCTTAGGAAGCCCAGAGGAACTAGATTTGATTTCTGTGAGGTCCCTGGGCATTGAATTGTTGGAGGTTAGGAAAGGACTTCTAAGAAGCACTACCACAATCTTTCTCTGCTCATTAAGTCTTTTTCTCAGCCACACTTGGAGACAAAGTGCTGGGTGAACTGGGCCTCTCACCTGCCACAGGTGTACCTGTGTTATGTTAGATCCCCTTCAGTCCTGTAACAACCACCTCCACTGCCTGCATGAAGAGGTAACACTGAAATAATTTGACACAGCAGACATTTTTAAACTGAAGTTTAGCAGCTGTAAACATGGGGCACTGGTACCCTGGGACTGACTGCCTGGTGTTCTTCATGCAGCAGTGATCACAGAATTATCTGCAAAAATCTGTTGTGAGAGAAACATCCAGAGACAGGAACAGAGCTTGGAAAATGAAACACAGAGATCTTCAGTTTCAGTCCCCTAATATTCTAAGGACTATGTCACATAATCCTTTTTATAAACTGTTCAGGCTTCATTATGATTAAATTTATTGGCCTCCATTTTTCCTGGAAAGCTGTTCCAGAACTTTACTGCTCTGCTGATTAGAAACCTTTTAATTTCCAAGTGAAATTTAATATGACAAGTTTATACTGTTCTGGAGAAGTGTTACAGTTGCTCTCCACACACACATCACAGAGCAAATACCAGCAAGGGAAAAGAGCAATTCAAGTTAAAAACAGTAATAGCACCAAAGCATTGCTGGCTGAGAAGTCTCCTCCAATTTTAGATGCAGATCCCACTGCAACCTTTAATTCTTTGGTAATAAGCTACTACTAAGGGAACTCAGTCTGCTCACATCAGCTCTGGTTTCTATCTACAAATGCATAATAACCTCTGTCCCACTAATGAATCACTGGGGCTGTCATAACTCTAATGAACACATTTCTTTCTGAAGGTGCTGATCACCTCAAAGCACTCGCTTGTTTTTGCTGCCTTAAAAGACATTTTAAGTGCAAGCACATCTCCAGAGAGTTTATCTGCAGAGGCTGCACCAGAGAGAGACCCCTGGACCTGGAAAGGAGGAGAGTTTCTGCTCACAGCCCCTGGAGCAGCTGTGCCAGCTCCCAGGGGAAGCTCTCTCCATGTTCCAGGTGTGACCCTCGCAGAGGTTGGGTGCTGAGGCTTGGCCCAAGCCAGGCTGGAACAGCTTCCCAGCAAAGTGCTGGGGTCACCAGCCTTGGAGGGATTTAAGGCATGAAGTTGTGGCTTTTAAAAGCCTGGTTTAGTGCTTGGCAGTGCTGGGTTTAAGGGTGGATGTGATGATCTTAAAGGTCTCTTCTGACTGAACTGGTTCTGTGGTTCTGAGGTTTGGCTGCTCAGCCACAGACCTGCATCTTCCATTTTGTCTCTGATTCAGGTCAGCCACATTTCATGGGACAGGAATTGCTCCTTCCACACCAGCAGAGTGTTGGACTTGGCCAAAACCTTTGATCACTACAAAAGCATCAGTGTAAGTGGTGCTTGCAGCTTGTTTGCTTGGATTTGAAACCCAAGGCTTTGTTGCAGGCACTTTTGTGTTCCCCCAAACACAGTCAGGAGAGGTGGGTGACTCACAGGCTATGGTCAGCCCCTTTTCAGAAATAATCAGGAGTAAATGACTTTTAGTTATAGTTCCTGAAATTTAAAAAACATTTATGAAGCTTTTTACTGTGTGCTATTTAAAAAAAAAAAAAAAAAACCAAAACAAACAAAAAAACCCCCTTATTATACAACATTTTCAGAACAATGGAGCAAAAGAAAAAAGTCATCTTTTTCTCACCATGAGGTTCAACATTTTGTTGTTTCCAATGCCATTTCTAGCAATAAGTGGAGGCAGATAATTTTGGAGGTAATTAACATTTCATTACCACTTCCTCACAGATTTACTGGCCAGGAGATGAGTGACTTAGAGAAACAAAGAAAACACAGTTATTGTTTGAATCCTATCTCACAGAAATTGCATTTGTTTCCTCAACTGATTCAAATCTCACTTTCTACCATTTGCATTTAATTTCTCCCACAGCTCTGTCACCCTTCAGACCCATTCCCCTTTGGTTTATCTCATGTCAGTGGTGTCACACTCAGTCCTACAGGACATTTGGTCAGGCCATGAGATATTCCCCTAAGGAAAAGGGTTTTGGATGCTGATGAGTTGAATTTTGTTGCCTAAATCATCCCTCTCCTGGTTGGGTGCATGGGAAGAGGGTAACCAGGGCTGCTGATAAATGTCTCCCTCCTCAGCTCTCTTGAAAACTGCTCAGTCACCACTGAAGATCTGCTCTGGTCTCACAGGGAAGGTGGTCAGGTATCCTACACATTTTACCAGTCCCAACTCTCTTTTCCACAGGAGATCATTCCTTTGATAGGTGTGCAAAAGCAGCACGTCACTTCACATCCTAAAGAGAAAGGCAGCAAACACTCCCTTTTTTCCTATTTTGGCCCAAAAAGAAATGGCACCCACAGCAATGGCAGCTGCAGGTGCCTCTCCAGCTCCTTCCAGCAGGGATTTTCCAGGCACAAACCCTGATCCTGAGAGAAGGAGATTATGGCAGTGTCTTTCATTAGCTAAGCTGAGGGAATAAGCATGGGCAAGTGCTACCAATTATATTTCAACACAAAGCAGTACCCACTTAAGTGTGAGCTAAAGGCCACAGCTCCGTTGTTAACAGGGGTGTTCTCACCAAAAAAAAGCTTTGAACACCCTGGGAGCATTAAAGGGAAGATGTCTCGCATGTGCAATTACTCAACACATCTTTAAAACTGCGAACACTTGTTCACATGTGGTGAAAATTAGATCTGTGAGCACTTGGGGGAAAAAAAAATCCCACCTGGCAGGCACACTCTTTTTCACTTTGGAGTTTTATAGGAGTTCTCAGAGCTTGTTGGTCCGGTGAGAGCTGAACCAGAGTCAGTGGAGGAAACGGTGAGGGAAGGAAAGAAAATGCAGAGTAATGTGCTGGTTTTGTCCTGAGCTCAACAGGTTTTTGATTCTTCCAGTCTGGCCCACCCTCAAAGAGAAATAAAGTAAAATTAAAATATGTATCTCTAGGTCTAAATATAAATATTGACAGTGCCTTGGCTTCTTTCTCTGCTGGCTTGGAACGCTGAGGCCTTTGCAAGATTTTCCACCCTCTCCCACAGGTGGGTTTGCTCAGCAGTGCTCAGCAGGTCTGAGCTGCTCTAGGAAAAATGGTGCAGGATCCAATAATTCCCTGAGAATTCATCTCTTCTGTGTCATGTAAAGTCAGTCATGAACTCCAATAACCACAAAGAGCTGATACCCTCCTTGGACAGGCACCACAGCTGGTGCCTGGTGGGTAACTCACACTCAGGATATTATTTCCAGGGGACAAAAAATGTAACTAATTAGCCAAGAAGCTTAGTCAGGACCACAGCTTTATGACAGATCCTCCAGACTATCTGTGAACACACCAGGAATTGGATTTTTGTCACATCTTTTCTGAATTTCATCACAGTGTTCCCCACTATACATCTCCTGCCATCATCTCAGGGAACACCTTTAACTGGTTTGGATTTGCATTTTAATAGTCAATATTCTGATGTTCCTAAAACTATCTTGTCTCTCTGTGTCTTGATTTAAGTGCTGAGAGTAACACAGGGACACCAAACAACATGGGAAAACAACCAGACATTTATCTGGCTGTCTCAATTTCCCATTTTCCAAGTCAGGTCTAGAAACTTGGGCTGAGCTATCCTTGCAGGTACCTGGGAGAAGAAAACACACCCAGGACAGGAAACCACCTTTATTCCATCTAAAGGATGGAGTTCTTTATTTCACTGACTCTTTGAACTGAAAAAAAAAAAAAAAAGAAAATTGGGACTGGAGGCAGAGTTATTTATACAGCCATGAAAATGAAGAACTTCAATTTTCCTGAAGAAAAATAAGAAGTAAATCAGTCCATGATGAAATCATGGATTTAATCCCTTTTTCCAGTTCAATACCCATTGCCTCAAACAAAGGGCCCATTTCTGGTGTGAGCAGTCAGGTAGAGGCACCAAGCTCTGGGTTTTGGCAGATCCTCCCAGGTTAGGGATGCTGACACTCCAGGGAGAACTTCCCCCCACATCTGCTCCATGTAAATACTCTGACAAAGCCATCAGTGCATCCAGTTCAACTGGATTTCCTACCACATACAAAATGACACTTTTAGCAGCCTCTTAAGCTTTTTGAAAACTTTGCAAGGAAGTAAAAAGCTGTATGGGGGCTTAGCTGAGATGAAGAGAGGCATTTTGAGCCAAAAGGCAGGGAAAGTGTTGACAGTTTAAAGAAAGAAGGAAGTTGGAGAGCAGATGAGATTTGACTAATTTTTTTTTTGGTCCATCCAGAGGCTTGTTACAATTACCCCTTAATTTTCCCTCAGGGACTCATTACAGTCCAGATAGCAATATCTGTCTACTGTTGGTCTTCCTTTCTCTCTTCTAATGACAAAATGCTGATAGCCAGACATCATTCCAAACACATTCAGTTGTAATATAATAACTTGGAATAGCATCTGTGGCAGAGAGAGGCAATTTGATGGGCTGTGCTAGCCAGAGAAACTCAAAGTACCATCCCTGTTTAACATTTCCAGCCTGGAGTGGCCTGGGCAATAACCACAGTGATAGGAGAGCTCTAACAGCCACCATCAAAATACAGAACTTTTTATGTTGGGATTAATTAGGTAATAAAAAGGTTGAGTTCTGGACTGTTCCTTCTCTGCAATCTGCCACTATTTAATTCATGGTGGAGCACACTCAGCTGCATGAAAGGCAGATAGGGAGGTGTTTGTGCAAGGCAGCATGACACAAATGCTTGTGCCACGTGAAAGGGCCCTTGTAGTGGTACAACAAGGCTCTCCCAAGTCCTTGGGAAGCTGCAAGCCCCAACTACAAGCTCCCTTATCTGAGTTGTCAGCACAGAAAGAAGAGCTTTGAGCCCTGATTCTTTACTGTGGAAATTTCAAAAGTGATGACATACAGAGGGAGTCGTGTTTCTTCCCCTGGGACTTGTTTGTAATGCCAATTTAGCAGATGATGTGGCAATTACACCGAGTTTGGTCACATAGAAACGTGTTCTTGGATGTGGGTATATTGCTAACAGCTGTTGGTAGTAGGAAGAAAAATTTGCATTGCTGAAAACTAAATCCCAGTTAAAATTGAACACTTGCAGCCATAAAAAATTAAATAAGAAAATCAGCTCAGAAACCCTGCAAACAGACAAAGGCCCTCTGTGTTGGTTCATTCATTAATTTTACTGGTTTTAAATGTAAATAGATCACAAGACTTGATATTATGCTATGCCAGAGGAAATCCCATGCCTAACCAGCAGTAAATTCTTTTTCCATGTGACATTTGAAGATTGTGGCTCAGAACCTAATATCAGACATGCTGAAAGATTTTGGAAATATATCACTGCAAAACAAATTGCACCAAATAAAAATTTGTTCCTCTCTCTATTTTAGAGACTTAGAAATGGATCTTTTGAAGTGAAAAACATGGAAATTTCTGCATCAGCAGTGGTCATATTTCATTGCCTTTCTTTCTCTTCTGTTTTTTTCTGATGATTTGTCTTTCTGCATCACTCAAAGCAAACAGCATCTACTTGATGGAGGCTTCTGTAATGATGTAAATAATTTCTGTCCTGCTCCCCATCTATTCACCCCCCAGCCTGGATTGACACCAGGGTTTGCCCTGACCCAGGTACAGCACCAGCTCTTGGTCCTGTTAAACCTCATGAGACTGCAAGGTCCCACTTCTGGAGCTTGTCCAGGTCCCTGTGGATGGCATCCCACCCCTCAGGTGTGCCAGCAGCACCTCTCTGACTTCTTGGAGTCATTCAAATTCCCTGGGGGTCCCCCAGTCCCTTGGTCTGTGCCATTAATGGAGATATTAAATACCACTGTGCCCCTTGGCACACTACAAATCTTCTGCTACTGAGCACTACGTGGTCCCTGGCATTCATAATCCAAAATTAGAGGATTATCCATCATTGACTGCCAAAGAACAGGGTGTTTAGATATTTCCTGTTGGTTCAGGACAATTATACTGGGAAGTGATAGCTGTTTTCCTAGCACTGGGAGCTCACATCACTGCTGCCACTGCACAATTATCATTGTGCAAACCCAAGGAGCACCTTTGACAAAACATTTCATCATTTAAAAAGAAATACCTCATAAAGAGCTATTGAAATTTTATTTTCACTTCTTTTTTTTTTTCTTTTAAACTTCTTCTGTCCAATATTTATTCAAAGCCCACTGGAATAGCTCTGGACTTGAGCTCAGAGTGCTTTGTATCCAGGCTGTTCATCCTGGCAAAATGACTCCCTCAACCCCATCCCTGCAAAGCTGCAGCTCCCCCTTTGATGTTCTCTGCCCCACAGCTGTGAGGAAACCCCACAGGTTACTGGGGTAGAACCCTGAGAATTCTGGAGCAGGGAGAGATGGACACATCAAGGGCAGGAAAAGGTCCCACTGTGCAAATTTTGCTCATGAAGTCAAAGAGAAATGAATCATTCTCAAACAGTAGACAACTAAAGGTTGGATGGAACAATTTCTAAATATTAGTCAGACCAAAAACAACACACTGCTGAAATAATGAGGGTGTATAAGAAATCAACAGAAGCCAAGAGATTCAGAGTGGAAGCTAAAATTCCACTCTTAATTTAGGACTGTTTTCTTTTTTAAAGAATAGTATTCAACTTGGTTGGGGCCATGTAAGGCTGTTTTCATAAGGTTTTACAAAACACAAGCAAAACTTTTTGCTCTGCTTTTTCCTTTTTTTTGTTTTTTTTTTTTTTTTAATTTTTGTGCAAATGCAAAAGGAATGATCTATTAGAGGTTTGAATTTTAGGTGTTTGAATTTTAAGTTACTTGCCTAGCTCTAATCTTCACTCACAGACCTCATCAGCATTACCAGGCTGCAAAGCCCAAATTAAAGCCTCCTTAAAAGTTTATCATCAGAGGCAGAAAAGGCAGCAGGGCTGATGCTGTCCCTGCACTAATGGAGCACCAGGAGCATAATTCCTGCACCATTCCTGGATTGAAATGCCAGCAGAGATCCCCCAGAGCTGCAGGAGGAATTGCAGGTGACACCAGCAGGGGTGAAATCTTTCTCTGAAGGAAGAGAAAGTCTTGTTAGCACAGACTCAGGGTTTAGTGGAAATGGGTACCAATGACACACTGCAAACTCCAGAGGGGACTTCAACCAGAGCAGGGAAAAAACCTGCTCAGCCCTTCCCCATTTCTCCTCTTCCTTTCAACCCTTCCCCATTTCTCTTCTTCCTTTCAACCCTTCCCCATTTCTCTTCTTCCTGTTCAGCCCTTCTCCATTTCTCTTCTTCCTTTCAACCCTTCCCCATTTCTCCTCTTCTTGTTCAACCCTTCTCCATTTCTCTTCTTCCTTTCAGATCTTCTCCATTTCTCCTTTTCCTTTTCAACCCTTCCCCATTTCTCCTCTTCCTTTCAGCCCTTCTCCATTTCTCCTCTTCTTGTTCAACCCTTCTCCATTTCTCTTCTTCCTTTCAGCCTTTCCCCATTTCTCCTTTTCCTTTTCAACTCTTCTCCATTTCTCCTCTTCCTGTTCAACCCTCCTCCATTTTTCCTCTTCCTCCTGAGCAGGAGGAAAGGAATTTTGTTTGTATTTACCTTACAGTCTGCAGGCTGATTTGTATTTACACAAGGCCAGACAGGGGTGTGTTTAGTGTACTGTCCTTGGGTTGTGCATTAATTTGCAAACAGTCTCATTGGAATCAGCAGGGCTGCTCCTGAACATCAGGAGTTACCCCAGCAGACTCCAGCAGGATATCTCAGACAGATAAGAAAAGGGATTTCTGTTCCCTTTTTCTAGATCCTTTTTCTTTCCTTTTTCCTTTTCCTTTTCATACCTCTTTTTCTTTTTCCTCTTCCTATCTCTTTTCATTTTTCTACCGATTTTTCCTTTTCCTTTTTCTCTTTTTCTTTTTCCATTTTTTTTTTTTTTTCTGTCAGGGAGTTGGTTGGACTCCCTGCTCCTCATAAATCCCTTCCAATTCAAAATACTCAAAGATTTGACAATTCCACCACTTCCAGAAGCTGGATTTTTTTGGAAGGTAAGGATGCTTTTCACCCCAGCACGAGGATTAAATCCCAGAATGGCAGAGATGGGTGGGAACCACCGACCACAGCAACAGGCTCTGAGCATCCCCTCTCCAACCCTGTGCCCCCACGGAGAGCATCTCATCCCTGAGCTTGGAAAGGCTCAGATCCCTGCAGGAAGGGACCCTCCCTGCTGGCACAGCCCCTGCTTTGAGCTTTTTCTCTCCCTGCCCTCAGAGCTTTGCCCTGCTGCTGCTGGAGGCTTTTGGCTTGCCCAGCACAGAGGGCGGTGCTGCAGAGCTGTCCTGGGAACAGGTTTGGGAAAAGGTGAGCACTTCATCACCCAGAGCTGTGGCACAACTGGAAACAAACAATAATGAAAGCCACTAACACAGCAAGGCTCACACATCAGACATGGACAGCTCTAATATTGCTTTTTTTTTTTTTTTTTCTTTTCCAAGCAGGAAGTTGTCAAAGCATAAATTTGGTTAAGAAAACAAATCTTGCATCACTGCTCCAGGACTGACTTTGTTACTGGATTGACATTGAAAAACATCAATTCTCTGACATTTTAGAGCATGAATGGGGAGTTTGTAATTAGGTTTCATTTCTAATCATAGAAAGTTTTCAGATTTAAAGAATATACAATATGTCCTGGGGCTAGCTGCATATTTTACTATTGAATTACCTCTAATTCAGCCATTGAAATGCAAGGAGAGAGCACTTGCATATAACAACACCAAATGTCTGTCTTAGCCTGTCGTTCACTTGGCTCTGCTCCCCAGAACAAGTACTTTTCATTCAGGTGTGTTTATGATGAGTAAACTTGACCAGATGTTAGGTCTCCTTTGTATTTTAAAGTGTTTTATGGCCCACATTAGTCAGCTGGAAAGGGCAGATCATTTATATTCCCCTGGACTTCTTTTCAGGTTCAAGCTCCCCCAGAGGAGCACGGGACTATATGAGAATACATGGAAAGCAGAAATGAACTATTGCAAATGTAACAATGCCCAGCACAGGACTGAATAAATTGCTTTGATTTACAGGATGGTTTCTGTAAATACTCTGTGTTATGAACCTACAGATCCACTCCCTTAGCCACAAGGGAGATCAGAGCAATAATTGAAAGCTTATTCTTTTCCTTGTAGGAACAGTCCTGATGATGCACACAGGTGAGAAAAGAGCTGTTGGCTTTTCACACACACTGACACACCAAAGTTCCCATACTTGAAGGCTCACCCCTCTAGATGTCATTATTAAAGGATATTAAAACACATATCTCAAAGGGATTCAGTCCTTTTCTCCTACAGAATAAATTGCTGATATTCCAAAAGCAGTTGTGGGATTTCTGCCCAACACACACACAAAAAAAAAAAAAAAAAAAAAGCTACAATTTTTTTAAGGAATTTTGACATCCAGGTGCTTTAAAAATGATTGGCAGCCCTGAAATCTCATTTTTGCTGCTGAGCTGGGAGCCCTCCCCTCAATGGCCAGCACAAGTGAGACCAGAATGTGCCCAGGACCAGGGAGGGGAAGTGCAAAGGCTTCACCCCAAACCAGATTAACCTGGGGAGGGTGGGTGCCCCAGGGCTGCCCCTCACATCATGAGCTCCATGCAGCTCCAGAGATCTCTCCAGTGCAAAGCACATTTCCATCAGCAGCAACAAGGTGGTTTTTACTATCTTGCTGTGAAAACTAAGCTGAAAATGCAACCTTTCAATTGTTTTTCTCATTTAAGCTCCTGGTACCTGTGATCAATTCAGATCCCTTTGTACCTCAGTGCCTGAGAAATCACACATTTTATGGGATTAATATTTAATTATTGCTGCTGGAATTTCTGCAGTACTGTGGCTGGAGAGGAACTTTCTACCCTCCAAATAATTTGCATTTTAGACATTTCATTTTACAAACAGGAGTAGAGCTTTAAAAGGCTCCCTTTGAAGTTAAAAGAAACAGCAATATTAATTTTGCTTGCTGCATGCAAACCACTGACAAAGTAGCCTTTAAAAGAACCCGACTGGTAAGAGGCAAATCCTCCCTCCACATCATTTGAGAGAGCTTTGTTTTCCCAGAGTCTTTTCTAGAAACATAAATCAGTGTTCCTCTCACCTCAGCTGGGACCAGGACAAGCAGATACCCACAATAATCTGTTGAGAAGAAATTTACCTCCATTCCAACCACTTGGGTCAGCCAATAAAGAAAAATGTAACACAAATAAGGCAAATAATGGTTTATAAATTAATTTACACAGATTAAATAGCTGTTGAAAGAGAAACCAAATGAATGGAATATTAATCTCTAAGGCAATAACAGCAGATGTTCAAGCTATTAGGGGAAAATCTGATTTAACTCGGGTAAATTGCAGAAACTCATTGATTTGTAAGCATCTCTGGGTATCTACATGGGCAGCACGACTTTGTTGAGGTAAGACAAGGATGCTCTGGTGTGTTTCATATTTTAAATCCTACATCAATCATTTTTATCATCATCATTATTATTTTTTAGCAGCTAAAACACTAAACATCACAGGACAGGTTTCCCTCCAAGGCTACGGTTTTCAGGCTCATTCTAATATTTTAGCTTTTTATTCTCCCAACATTATTTTATCACTGATAATGCAATAATAATAGATAAATTTGTAGTGAAGAGGTGCTAAAAATTGCATTCATGATGACAGATGATCTTTGAGAGTATTTTATCTAGTAAATAAATAAAAAAGCCAGTCTGTTTCCACAGTCCAAACATTCCAAGTTTCCACCCTGGCAGAAGTGCAGGTGATGAGATGGAGAAAGATGAAAAAAGATTGTTTTCATTTGAACTATTGCAGTAGTTACCCCTTCTACAGAAACATTTTGACAATTTGACTCTCAAATTAGGGTTTATTGGGTTTTGGAGTTTTTTGTCTGCTGTTCAATAAAATGTTTGCAAATTAAAGGGTTTTTAAAGCTTGGTAGAATCAAGGTAATTACTAGACAAAAAGCAAAAATTAGCATCTGGAGGTGTTTATGTAGACATCAAGAACTTTTGAACCTGAGGAGAGTGAGAACAAAGAATTCAGAAATGAGGAGCTAAAGCCCATCAAAGAGAGAACAAAATGCAGTTGTCCAAGAATCTCATTATTCTCTGGGGGTTTTGAGATGGTTTGAAGGATTTTAGCTGTGTTCTTATGCAGGAGAATCCTTCCAGGGAGGGTCTTCCCTTACAAGTGTCCTTCACCCTTTCAGGTGCTCCAAGGCTGGCTCTGCAGGTGGGAGTCTCAAAGCCATCAGAAAAGCAGTGGCAAAGACCAAGCACTGAAGGAAAGCAATTTCTCACCTAATTCAGGCATCTTGAGAAGACTTTACCTGTGACCAGAGGTTTATCTCCATAAAATCACCTGCAGACATTTGTGAGCTGCTGTCACTGCTGTTATCCACCACATCCATGGTGCCCCTATCCTATCCACAAATATATTAGGACAAAATAACCCTTTTTTTCCAGACTACCACCTTTGAATCCCAACCTCAGGCCTCCTAACTTTGGTAAACATGTCACAACATTCTTCTTCTTTGGTTTTTTTTTTTCCTCTTTATCCAAAGAGGGAGTAAATCTCCCTTAATTTTCTACAGTTTGCATGAGGTTTTGAGATTTATGGTTGCTATTAAATGTAACAAAGGCAACCTGGCAAAAGGTCCACCAATCTGCATGATGGAGCTGTAACACTGAGAGCACATTATTATTATTTGGCTTTTAATATTATAATTTTATTAACTTAGAGAACATGCTTTGAAATCATGCCAGGAATTCACATTAAATCCCTAAAATGAATAAAATGAGTGAGACAGAGATGTAGCTCTTAAGCAGCTCTGTTGTAACCTCAAGATGAAAGCACTGAAACCTTGGACCCTTTTGAGACTTCTTGCCTCCAGCCTGTGTGTGAGGGATTATGAGGAAAAAAAGCTTTTCTTATTCCCACTGGTCTAGAAGTTGTTGGGAAGGGAAGATCACTTGTGATGTGGTTCAGCACAAAGGAGATGACTGCAGGTCATTTTTAGGTCATGGACTGGCTGAGGTAGTCTCATGTTCATGAGAGGGATGACCCAGAGATGTAGATAATATGAGAACAGAGTGAAGCTTATCCCTGGAATTTATCAGGGACATTTGCAGAAGAGCAATGCCAAGGGAAGCTGCCAGACCCAGCAGCTTCAGAGGCTGAGATGCCCTGTTAGAAATACAAACCCAGGTGTGATTGACTGAATTTCCACACGAGGTAAAATAAAAGTACCACAGTGTAGGTGTGAAGGATTCAGACAGTGCACTAGAACACCCTGGATCAACACTTTCCAGACATTTTTTATTTGTCAGGAAGGCAGGGAACATCTGCTGGATTAAAGCCATTCTGCTCCAAGGGAGCTGAACTGTGCAAGTTTCACAGATCTGCCTCTTGCTGTGGCTGCTCCAACAGAGCTGCATGCTCAGTCCTGCCAAATGATGGGTCACAGGTATTGCTCTCAGTGCTGGATGGCACACACCTGCTTTCTGCTGACTCCTCAGGGTGCCCTGCCATCTTCTCTGCAGGGAAACTTGCTCCCCAGTGGGTCAGACTGGGAGCCTGGCCAGGTCACACTGGAGGTCACTGTAAATTCCCTCCCATGGAACCCAACCTGCTCTAAAAGCCAGGCTGGTTTCCCTCTGGGTGCTGGTGGAGTCAGGACACACCAGGATAATGTCAGTCTACTGATCTCAGAGTCCTCCTGCTCAAGAAGAGCTCAGATTGGCAGCAAACTAAATTAGGTGGTAAATTCAAAATCAATCAAATTAGCAAAGGAGAGGCCAAATGAATTTCTTAGCCTGGAATGTGCACACCAACACATAGGTCCTGGCATTTCCACAGTGTTCAGAACTCCAGCTCCACAAGATCTGAAACCATCCAGGTTTGCACTGCTCCTTTCAGTTATTTCACTTCACATTCATTTGCAGGGTACCACAGACACTGTGACATCTGTCACCAAAGCAGAACAGCCAAACACAGCTTTTACCCCTATTAGATATTTCCAGCATGTACAGGGCTGTGTGAACAAGAGTGCTAATTTGTGATGTAAACTGAAGTGAACATTAACATATGTGGAAAACCCCAAATCCTTAACTGCATCTGTGAATGGATCAAAACAGATTAAAGGAAAAAAAAAAAAAATATTCTGCCTGCTTCTCCTGAGAAGTGGCTGACACAGAATTAGTGACCCTCAGGTGGCTCTGCTGGGACATCACTTGTCTCCCAGGGGACACAAGGAAGAGCCCAGCCATGAATAATGAGAGTGTGTGTGTTCTCCCAGCAGCGTCTTCTGGGAAACATTTACAGAAAAGGAAAATATTTGGTAAATATTTACAGATTAAATATAGATGAATTGATAAAACCACCAATTAATTCCCTCACAGACTGGTGTAGGGATTTCCCCCTGTTTTGCACACACACAGAGGGTTGGTGCCTGAGCAGACAGCACCAGTGTGATTGCTGTTACATGTATTTTCCAAACACTCAGCAGTAATAAGTCTTAAACTTCTGGTCATACTTTCCAGGAAAATTATGTCCTAAATATTGGATCATACTTTCTAAGAAAACCAGGGACAAAATGGGAGGTTGTCAGTAGCTACACTGGCTTCAGTGTTTTATTCCAGCAGTTTGAAACTCTTCCTTTGAACCCTACAAAAATGAAAAAGCACAGCTGACATTTTTATGGCAGTTACTTTTGGGGTCGGTCTACAATATTATTTCTAAAGTAAAGTTATGGAAAGACAAACTTTTAATAATTGTTTATAAAAGCAAATTCTGTAAATATAAAAGTCAGGAGAAACTCTGTGAATACCCAGATCTGGCACTGGGGGGTTAAAGGCTGGTCTTGATGATCTTACAGGTCTTTTCCAACCTTAATGATCTCATAATTTTGACACCAATTTTAACCCCTGTCAGTGTGCCATTCCTTTGGAGTGTAAACAAAACCCACATCCTACAGACCCTATTTGTACTCTATCCTTTTACAGCAGACTTTTAATTTGTGTGTGATCATTAATTTTTAAGTGTTCTCTAATGAAATACATCCTTTTCCAAAGTTAATAAATGGATTAATAGCTGGGATAATGAGAATTCTGGCAAGACAAGAAAATACCAAGAGGGCAAAAGAAGAAGGGGGAACCTGACAAGTTAATGATCCATTAAAGTAAATCCTGGGTCAGTTTGGATCCTGCATGGTTCATTACTGTATAATAAATTAAATTAATAGCCATGAAAACATAGGCTGGGGCAAGAGTGGTTTTGGTTAAATTCTGAGTAGACATTTGAGCTGTTTCTTACAGGTTTTCAGTTGTCTCTTATTAAAAGGAAACTCTGTAGTATTAAAAGAATTTAAGTACACTAATGAAAGCCAACCAGCAGCTGCTAAAGGAGTGGCTGGCTGGGAGTGTCACACCAGCAACCACCTTTACATGCTCAAGATAAAATAAATCCACACAAAATAAAGAAATTAACAAATGGGAATTAGAAGTCCCATTATGCCACTGGTTATAGTTCAAACAATAGCATAATATGGCTTGATACACAAAATATAATTATGTATTGGGATAATGAGTGCTGGTGTTTGGGATAGAGAGAAAAGGTGAGTTGGTGTTTGGGATAGAGAGAAAAGGTGAGTCCTCACTGGTGCCCTCCCTGATGAAAGGCACAACTGAGCTGTACACTAAATCCTAAATCAAATTCATGCACATCTAACCTGACAGGAACAGAGACACAATTTCTTTGAGATCTCTTGTCTTTGCATGCATCTTCAAGTTCTCCTCTTTTCTCCAAAACTCCAGGTTTTGGAAATGGTTTCTGTGTTCAGGACTCAGAATCACAGAATGAACTAGGCTGGAAAAGACCTTTGAGGTCATCAAGACTTTGGTAAGTCCTGAGCTGTCATCAGCAAACATCCACTACAGGTGTACTGCTGACACAGGAAAGTTTAATCAAAACTAGTTAATCAACACAAAAATCATATTTTATTTTTTTTACAGCTCTAGATTGTTCTCATGGACATTTACTTAACATTATTAAAGCCTTACTTGGTTAAACTCACTTTCTTCCCATGACCACATTAAATTATTGATGTATTTCCCAATCAGGGTGCTTTCCCTCTGCAGCAAATTACAGCTTTACCCAGAAACAGTCTGTAAAAAAACTCTGAAAAGAGATAACCAATGTGACCTTGAAAATGTGGAGCACATAGAAATTTAACATCATGGATCTGTTACCCAGACACGGAGCAGGAGTGGAAGCCAGCAAAGGGTACAGTAATGAGAACCTATTTTTAAACATCCAACTTTTCATTTGGGAGATGCTGCTTGGCATGAACCTAAAAAGGTTCAGTTTCAAGAGGGACCAGATGCATTCCAGATCTATTATCCCACAATGGGCTGGGAATTGCAGGAAGGGAGGGGATAAGGTTTTAAGGACTTTATCCACAGGAAGTCTGAGGTTGCTCCAGCAAGGGACCCTGGGCTGGAGACTGGTACCCAAAAAGAGACTGCAGGAGGGGAGGGCTGCAAGTGAAGCTCAGTCAGACAACAGAGAAAACAGCCTTGGTCAGAGAGAGGGGAAAAAAAATCATGGTCAGGTCTTCTAGCCGTGTGACTGCCCAGGAAATGACTGAGGAGCTGGGGACAGAAGTGACCTGCTGGCCATCCAGTGTCCTCAGGGTGATGTTCCCTCCTGGCCCACCTGTGTGTGGCTGTGGGGGCCACCAAGAGAGGCTGGAAGGTTCCTTCAGCCCTCAGCAAGGCAGGTTTGGCTCAGGGCCACCTGGGTTTGTAGGAAAGCAAAACACACTCCACTGGAAGGAAGACCCGAGACAGCTCAAGCTGAAATTCCCATCCAAGCCCCAAAATGCATGGCCTGAATGCAGAAGGTGAACCCTGCTCCCTGCTAATTTTAAAGCACCTAATTAAGTGGGAAATATGAATTAAATTCTAATTTTTGCAGCTTTTGAGGGAAAAAATTATTTATTACTTATAGGGTCAATTATGAGTCACTGAGGATCAGAATGAAAATTGACTGAGGATAAGAATGAAAATTCCCTCTCTACTCCACAAATTTTATGTCACCCCTGCATTGGACTGGAGGTGGCAGAGATTTGAGGAGAAAAAGTCTAATTCTGCCTCACAGTGCACCAGGAGACACATCCAGGCTGCTGCAGGGTGCTGCAGTCACAGGACCCAACCCAAGGTGGAACTGGATGGGGCTTTCCACACTGGAATGTTCCTGGGATTTTGCTCAGCCCTTGATGTTGAGGCCACAGTCTCAAGTGATTCAACCAAAATACATTTCCAAGGAAAACAAAGTGCTTCATTTTTAGTCTTCAAATAAAATTTGTCAGATTGATAAAATACATTCTGATCCAAAAAAGTCAATTCAAGGTCAAAATTATATGAAATTCCTAATTCAAGGTCAAAATTATGTGAAATTCCAGTATTTAGTAATGAGCATACATAATCAGCATGCTTAACAGCAGTAGGAATGATAATAAGTTTTACATTTTGATGAATGAACAAAATTATTACCAGTGACATGTAACACTCAAAATTTGGTATGTTGCCTCCTGCTGTTTTTCCTCATAAAGAAATGACAAAGGCTGGTTTTAGCATAATTATGAAAATAAAATATTGTTTCATAGATCTATATGTATATAATAATGGTATTCATGCATTGCCTATTAAAAATAAATAAAGAATTAAATAAAAACCCATATATTTTAAGATGTATATGTAAATACCTAAATATAATTATAGTTTTATTATTAAAAATAAATAAATAAATACATACTTTTAAAAGTACATTTTAAGATATATAAAAATACTTCAATATAATGATTGGTTTAATATAACTTTCATTACTTTCCATTAACTTCTCCTCAACATGACCAGTGTAAAATTATTCTAACTTTTTCACTGTCCTGCTCTTAAGAAAATCCAAGCCCCTTCCCAAACCCAAGTATTTCTAGAAAAGATGCTACAGCAATAGGAACAATGACAGAATTTATATTAACATTTCTACATGTGCAAGAATTCACGTGGGGGTTCCATACACATGAAGGAAGTTGATAAAGGAGAATTTATGAAAAAAATGCATTTTTTAATGAAGTGTGTGCTGAAATTGCACAATAGTTGCATTGATATGACCCTGGTTTTGCACACAGGGTTTGCACTGCTGAAGTGTTGGAAATGTCTCCAGAGGTTAAGACCATTATGTAGTCAAGCTGGGCTGCCAAAACTCTGTTTCACAATGACTTAACAAATTCTGGGGGCCTAAGAGACAAAATCCAAAGCAAATTCAGATTTTCCCTGGACTGGAACTTGCTATAAACAAAGTGGGGTTACAAGTATTGGCAGGAACCACCAAGCCATGCAAAGCTTAAACTAATGAGGAGATTGCAGTGTGATAAAATGTTTGATCATATCTCCTGAATCTTACCCCAGGGCAAAATCTGAACATCTCCTCAGGTTTTTGGTGCAATTGTCCTGAATGTGCAGCATGGTCTATTCCCACTGTGTCACAAAAATTTGGTTGACTCTTTGGTCTTTTGTCAAAAGGAAATCTCATTCCTTTCCTCCTGCAGCACAAAGTGTTTGGCACAGGGAGGATGAGCAGGGCTGCAGTAATTTCCCATTGGTTCTGATATTGGAAGTTGTGTGCCCTGCTGAAGCCCTGGGCAGCCTCACCCTTCTCACAGCACCCAAATCCTGCAGGAAGGGGTGGAAGGACCCAGAAAAGCCTTCCCCCATCAAACACTCAGCTGCTGTACCCTGGGAGCAGGCACCTCACCTTGGCCCTTGAGATCCACTCTTCATATCCCCTGGGTTCAATGAAAGAAGAAGGCTCATTGTATAAAATAGTGTTAAACACCATTTCTTTCCATGGAAGATGAAAAGAAGGACTGCCAGCTCTTAGATAATTACCCAGTTATGAGCCCTCTGCCCCTTTTTAAACAGGAATTTAGCCATTATCAAAGGTCAGCTTTCAGGTTTTCCACAGAGAAGTTTGTAAAATACCTATAAAGCCAAATTCTAGCTTGTGCTAAGTCTGTGTTTGGCAAATTTTATAAGAAACCTTTTGAACAGTCCTGTACTGCTGGGTCCCAGATGATTTTCTTCTGGGACTAATGCAAAAAAAAAAGAAAAAAAATTATTGGCTCTTAAAAATCCTTTTAGGACAGGTCATTCTTGCTGGTATTTAGGCCTTTTATTGAGAGAAGATTAATATAAATAATTTATTAAATGTGGATTATGACTTTTTTCATCATATCATCCTTCTTTTATTAGAAAAGCCCCACAATAACCTACAGGGAGGTGTGTAAGTGCATTGCTTTATGACATGGTGAGGAATACCTCCAAACAAAAGATTATTACTCCACCAGAAACATCATCAGAGTGGAACTGAGAGGCCAAAAGACACAGAATGAGTATTTATTTAAATGATATTTGGGTCTCTAAGCTCCCAAGCTGGCTTTAAAAACCTGAGGCCAGAGAGATCAGACAAGTAAAAGGCTTGCAACAAGGGGAGGTTGGGCAGCCTGCTTTGATCTGAGCTTCTCTGCAGTCTGCTGTTCAAACTCAGTTCCAATGTTTTGTTTTGGTCCATTTGTGGGTTTTTTTTTTGCATTGAGTTACCCTTACAGTCAACATATTGCAAATTGCCCATGTTTTGCAGCTCTCTGGTACACACAAGTCCTGTGTGTGTTGTTGTGTTGCTGTGGGTGTTGCTATGATGCAATAACAATTTTTAAATTATTTTTTTCTTGAGACATCCACTCAGTGAAATACAACCCAAATTGAAATTGCTCTGAAATAGGGCAATGCAGGCAGCATCCAGAGGGATAAATAGGAGCTGGTCCCTAGGAGCTGGATGACCCTGTCTCTGCTGGAACAGCAGTGTGAACATCCTAAACTGGGAATTAATGACAGGGGATGGATCCAGAGCAGTACATGTGACAACAATCAGGGGCAACAGGGCTCCAGGAGCATTGAAAATGAAATAAGAAAAGGGCAGTGGGCAGAACAGAGTGCTGGAAGAACACCCAGCTGCAGTGCCAAAGCCTTGGAAGCACAGCAGACACCAGCAGGGTTGTGTGGGGAGGAGAAACAGGAAAATCCATGGCATAGCCTGTGGATACACAGTGTGCTGAGAAAGCATTTTAAACATACTTTCCATGCAAGGAGGACTAATTGAAAACGTTCTGCATACTTGCAGATGTGGAGTGGGCAGGTCTGGACAATCCCCAGCCCCTCTGACCACGGGGTGCCCACAAGCACAGAGAGGCTTTGGAGACCCTGGGAGCTGTTCTGCTGACTGGGCCCTTCCTCAGCACCTCATTTTAAAAGCCCAGTCTATAAACATCCCCCCATCCCCTTTCCTTCAAGCAGTGTAAATTCTGGCTGTGTGGCTGAGAAGGAATATTATTTCACCTTTTTATATAGCATTTTACATCTTCCAGGCATTGAGAATACATTGGTTTGGCTTGAAAGGGCTGCAGTGAAGTGGGTGAAGAATTATAATTCTTTGCAAAAATGCTGGAAAACTGAGAATTGTCCCCAGAGAGTATCCAAGCCAGAGTGAGGACTCAGGGCTGCAGGTAACCTCCTTTGCTCATCCAGGAAAACCAGCTCTTGGATTGGGCAGGAGACAGGGAAGGAGAGGAAAGCAGAAGGGCTGAAATATTTTTCTAGATACAGCAATTTAAGGGTAATTCTTCAGAGTTCTGATTTCTTTTTTCCTCTCATTATGACTCACACCAAGTAAATTACATGGTGAATTCTGCTACTATGCAGTTATGGGACTGTTCAGTGGGTCTGGTTAAAGAAAATAAATCATAAATGTGTTTTGAACCTGGAAAACCCTGTAAGCTATCGAGTTCACAAAGCTACCCCTTTATGTAAGTGGGGTCTGCCCACAACTTGATGAATGTATTGCCAGATTGAACAGGAAAAAAATCCTTAGTGTGGCAAAAGCTATGAAGGTTCATATGATTTGAATTAAATTCAGATAATAACAATTCTTGGCTTGGTGGTGTTTGGAAAGAGAGTTTGAAACTCTCCTCAGAGACATTTCTTAGTTTAACTTTAAAGAAGAGCTATGACTGAGTCCTTTCAGAGGAAGAAAAAGAGTTTAAATCCTTTGCTAGAGCCTCTTGCCCCTTTCAAAGTCTATTTCCTTTTAAAATTATATTTAGAGTTAATAGGAGAGGTGAGAGCCAGCAAGACACACATCTGCACAGAAATGCTCATCTCTCTGTGTTTCACACTCTATAAATACATACATTATGAGTAAAGATCTGGTTCTCAGTGTGTCTGTGGACAAGGCACTTCATGTTCACAGAATCACAGAATATTCTGAGCTGGAAGGACCCTCCAGGATCCCCTCTGGAGTGAATGATCCATAAATTGTCTTATTTACAGAGCCATTTGATGAGGCAAGTTCCTGAGCACAGGTAAAGGCCCTGCACTACTGAAATTGGACATTTGCTCTTGCCCAGGCAATAAAAATCTTTAGAAATGCATAGCAAACTCTGAAATCTGATTTGGAACAGTATCACTGCTCAGTCAGTTCACGTGAATAGATTTCATTGCAGTGGGAGCAACACAAATATTTTTCCATAATTAAGGCCTGGCAGCTGAGAAAAGCACAGGGGGAAGGAAGAGCCAAACCAATGTGATGCCATAAACACACTCCCACCACTCCAGCATCACTTAGAACAGCCCCCAGAAATTGTAATTTATGTTGGCAATGACATCTTCAGCAAGAGCAGAATCAGAGATGTGCCATGAGTTTGATCACCCCTCCCATCACTGATATTCCCTCTTTTCTCCACGTTCAGAGTTGGTCTATCCAGGGATTTCCAGGGAAGGAAAACCTTCCTCCCTCCACTTTGACAGCCTCAGAGCTGTTTTGTGGTAGAGGCAAGCAATTCAAATGCACCCCTGGCACCAAAGTGCTCTCAGATCACAATGCCCATTGTAGCTACAAAGGGTTTAGTAACAGTGAGGAAAACAAATAACTCACAATGCAGGACATTGTTTGCCCACAATCCCATGGTTTTCCTGGTTTATATGCATGGAAATGCACAGTTTCCCCTGCTATGCTGCACCAGGCATTGCCAAAAATAATTTACAAGGAAGTAAATTCAAACAAGCCATGAATAAGAGAATAATTCCTTTCAAAACAAAGGCAATTGTGTTACAATTTATAAATGTGTGTGTGGGGGGGGATATTTCTTATGCCATTGTTAAACAAACAACTTTAAATTGCTCTGTTAAAAACCCAGAACCATCCCCTCAAATCTATGCATCTTTTTCCTCCACAACCCTTCCTCAAGCCCCAAGTGGTGCAGATGTGTTTCAGCAGCTGTCCTTGCCTCCTCTGCAGTGCAAGGGTGATGGATGAGGATGTGTAAGACTGTCCTATCACCAACTCAATAAAGATTGCCTTCCAGGTCACTGAAATGTGCTTTAAAACCCTGTTCTGCCCTGAATACCTGGGTGCAGCACCACTCAGCAGTGGGTTTCCTTTCCAGGAGATGTTTTCTGATGTGTTACCAAATGTTTTGTGACATCACTGATCAGATTACTTGCTAGAAAGAAACTGTTCCATATTGGCCTTGTCAGGAGGCAGAATCTGCTCCCTTTATCCAATGAGTTTGCTTCTCATATTGTTTCCTAAAATACCATTTTATTGGTGATCCATCTTGCACTGTTCAGCCAAAGCTTGGGGGAAGGAAAGGAGAAATAAGGGACATGTGCAAGCAAAATGTGTTTGAGTGATGCTGAAACCAAACTCAGGGTGGGTATGGGACTAATTCTTCCTCCAGATGCATTCAGACTTTAGTCAGAATGACCAGAAACCAGCACAAGGGAAGTGGCAACAGGGCATCCTGATGGTTTCCCAAAATATCTGAAGGTGCCTTGTTTCTCCTAAAAATAAAACCTTTGTCCCAGGATTACACACTGTGGTCTGATTCAATGACAAGTTCCTTTACAAGGCACTTTGTGCTTTCTCTATTGCTCTGCAGAGCCTGTGGCAAAAGTGGTGTGTAAGCAACCCTGCTGCCACCCAGATAATCTCACTCACACCCCCAATATTGCCTTTTTTCTTCTGGTTTTCTTCTGACTCCAGTTAAATGCCCTCTTTGTGTAAATAAGCTTATATTTATAAGCCTTACTAGAGCAAGGAGATTAACTTTATTCCCACTAAGGTTTAAATATGTGTGATGCTCAACAGGAATAAATTCAATAAATTCAATAAATTCAATAAATTCACCTGTTCAGCTGAAGTGCAGCTTCCAAAAGACACAAGGCAGAAAAGGCACTTTTTTGCCTCAGTGGTCATTCTTTTGTTATTGTCCAGAAAATATTTTTCTTGGGAAATATCTCGGACACACATTACCAGACCCTGACTGAGTCTATTCTATTGTTCCAGAAGAAATGAAAATAGAGTGCATTCTTAGATAATGGCATTCAAGATGAAGAGAATGTAGCTTAAGGAGTACTTACACAAAAAAAAACCACCAAAAAAACCCCAAAAAACCAAACAAACAACAAAAAACCCCAACCAAAACCCAAAAAAAAACCCTCCCCCCCCCAAAAAAAAAAGTAACCCAAACCATAAAACCTAATTTTTTGGGGGAAAAATAAAAAAAAAGGAATACACTAGCCTGAAATTTATCCTAATCTGTGACTGAGTTTCTGCATTTTCCATCCTCTTTGCTAAGAAAGTTGTGCAAGGTGTCTGCAGTGTGCACTGAGAAATCCTTACAGCATTTCCAGTGGGAAGAAAACTTCTGGTTTTGTAAAACAGGACAGAATGACAAGAGATTAGACCAAGCAAAAGGTAAAAAAGGGATATAAAGTGTAGTTGTTCATAACAGAATCACAGAATATTCTGAGTTAGACAAATGGTGCTTCCATTCAAAAGAATTTTTCCTGCTTGTATTATCCTACCATGACCCTTGATTCCAACAATAATATCCATAATTTTGCACTGAAAAGTTAATTTTACAGAGTTAAAATGGCAAATATATCACCTATTATTATATTCTTTCTTTTGTGTATTTTTACATTTCCTATAAATGAACAGAACATTTCTCTGTGTATGAAATAGATCACAAAGCTCAGTTTAAAGATTTTTCCAACTATTTGTGAAATTCATCACTTAAAATATTCCAATAGGCTGATACTGATAAACAGTATTACCTGTTTAGTTTTGTCTCCAATGAGGATTTGCCATTTTGGAACATTCTATTTTTAGTCAAACAACTATTGAAAACTTATATAAGTCATCCAATAAGTCCTTGTTTGTCCAACAAATGTGACTTGCTACAGAACATTTCTGTAACTTTATATGACTACCTAGGAGCTGAAATGACAAAAAAAAAAGAGTTCATTTGGATATCTGAAAAGAAATAAAACATACTGGGAAACAGGCTGTGTTTTCTGTAGTCAGGTTCTCCTCTATCACAACATCCTTCAAGAAAAGTTTATAAAAGTCAATCCAAAACATTTTAATTTATACAAAGCCCAAATTACCATTTTGATAAGTGTGTTACTAATACTACAGATTACATCAGAAGAGATTTGGTCGTTATTTCCTATTCAAATATATTATTTCCTATTCCAAATCTGTATATTTTGCCTGGAATGAGAATTTTTTTTCCCCCCCCTATCCTATTTATAATTACACATACACAAGGTTCCCTTGTTTCAATAACAGGAGCAATTTCCAGTAGTCCTGATGGTGCATATGAGTGCATAATGATGGGGAAAAGAGTTTAAAGGTTTTATTGTCTTTGATATGCACATGCTGCTCCTATTGAGGTGGCTTCTAGGGGGCTTTGCAGGAATATCTGCACCAGAACAGACCCTGCAGCTGTGAACCTGTAGATTGGTCTCATTTATCATCCAGAGAAAGGAAAATGAGACCTAATTGAATATCTCATGGCAAAAATACTGCTAAGGTTTTTACAGTGTATGTGTAAGCAATCATGAGCTGTTCCCACCTGCCACTGCTGCCTCTGAGAACATTTGAATTTCTTCAGGAGCTCTTTCCAGCTCAGGGGTGAGCACTAGAGGATAAGACTGATCTGGTTTGGGGAGCAGATCCCCAGCACCACCCTGGGGCTCCAAAGGCAGAGCTGCTTCCCCAGGAGATTGCTGCTGCCCCTGAGCCCCTTTCAGGGAATTTTAGTGATTGAATCTATCACCAACAGAAATGAAATCAGTGATGCTCCTTGTTGTTCAAAAGCAATACATGTTTTTTTAATCTGATCTCTAGCTCCTGGTGACACCGAGGGGTGAAGGGCATGGGATGTGCCAAGACTGTTATTGTGATGAAAAAAGAAGTGCAGCAAATCTCCCTGCCATCTCTATCAAGATGAGCTCTTTTAAGAGCTTTAGTGAGGTAGGTACTACTAGTGCAGGCTTAGGACATAAAACCAACTTAACTAGCAAGAGAAGAAATGTCCTAGATGACTGATTTGACTGTCCCAAGATGTACTTTAATAAATCAGGCTCTATAAAGCTCTGAGTGCTGGGGAAGCTTGCAGAGCTGGGCAGTAGGATGGCAGGCAGAGCCCAGCTGAAAGCCTCTGCCAGCTGGGGAATCACCAGCTCACTGGGCAGGAAGGGCCCACCAGACCCATTATCTTCTTCACCTCCACCAAATGGAAGTGCAGGGGGTGAGAGGGGTCAGAGGACAGGCAGCCCATGTACCCAGTGTCTGCAAGAGCCCCTCAAACCTGATTTCTGTGCTGCTGTGGCACTGTCCCCACTGTCCCCACTGATCAGCCCTTTCCCTGTTCGCTGGCAAAACGGGCAGGGAAACCTCCAAGCAATGTGAAAACTTGGGCTCTGCCTCTAACACAGAGTTTCAGAGTACATCCTTTGCTACAACAGGATTTGTTTTACAAAGCTCTCCACCCCCAGGCAGAGAGAACGCAGAACCTGGGTGAGAGCTCACATCTTGTGTCTGCAGTCAGAAAATGCTTTCTTCTGCATAAACCACAAGCAAGTGTTAACTGGAGAGCCTGAATGGAGCACAAGTATTTGATTGAGGGGCAGGGAGCAGCCCCAGCACAGCTCTAAAGGTTCCAGAGCTTGTTTGGGGTTTTTCCATTTGCTTTTGCCCTCCTCACTTGCCTTTCTCCCAGGAGCAAAAAGATGCTCTGCTGCCTCCTGAGAGGGTGAGGGCGTGAAATCCCTGCTCTGTGCAGAGTCCCTGGTGTTGACAGCTCCTCCCCTCTGCATCATTTCTGCTGGCAGCAGCCTCTGGCTGGGGCTTGTGCATGGTTGTAGAATTGGGCAGGCAGAGAAAACTGCTTTTCTTCACTGCCTGTAAGTGGTGGTACCACGCTTCAGCCTCTAACTGAAATCACAAAAAAGCTTTTTTGTTGATGTATCTGTTTCAGAATGCCAATCTCATGGAAAAAACATCATTTTAAGAGACTCAAAAATTGCTTTAAGGGCAGACATAAAACCTTGTTTTAAAACTAGAGACTTCAAAATATTTTTTTATAAACAAGCACATATTTAGAGATTATATAGTGAAAATAAGGAATAGCATTCTTTTTGCAGCACTAAGAATAGGCAGGTTTGGGAAAATTACATTCTACATTACATTGAGATTAACTCTAATAACCAAGGCAAGATAATGGATATCTGCCTTATTTTATCTAACCTAGATATATCTCACTTCAAGCTCTGAAGAATGTTAAAAACACATGAAGTAAAAAATTACTAAAATGGCTAATTAAGTTTTATCAAGGAACACACCTGCAAGTATACATGCACTGGCAGCTCTTCCATCAGGAGCTGCTCTTATTACAAAAAGTAGAAACCAGTCCTTGTGGGGAAAATCAGGCTGTTACTTCAAGAAGGAAATATTTGTACATTATTAAAGGACTGATTTTTCAAGAACCTGATGTTCATTTAATGAAGATGGAAATCATGCCCATATTCACCCATCTGTTTGATGAAGGCTTTGCTGAATATTTCAGGATGGAGAAATTGGCTTCTTTCAACACCATTAGAGAGACTTAGTCAAAAGCAGGTGCTACAGAAAATTATTTTAGAGGATTACTATCCCCCATTTCCCACTTAGATTAAAATAATTTAGCCTAAAAGAAATGCATCTTGCAGTTCACCCTGTGAAATGGCCGTGGCACAGAAAAGGATCATTTGTACATCAGGCTGGAGGATGAAATCCAGGTTCCTCTTTCCCCCCCTCTGAGTGAGTTTTGACAAATCAGTTCTGCCTGTACCTCCAAACCCCTGGGCTCAGTGGGTCCTGCAGGCAGATTTTGGTCTGGGAAGGGCTGTGCCACCAGGTAATAGCAGATTGTGAGTTCCCTGCTCTCATCATTATTACTGCTGCCATTTTCCATGGGATTCCACGGGATGGGATCAGCCATGTGCAGCCTGCCAGTGCTGTTCACACTGAGCATCCTCACCACCTGGGTGTGCTCCCTGCTGCCAGCCCAAGGTCCTCTCCTCACCCTTCCCCTGGATCCTCACCCTTCCCACCTGGGTGTAACCTGTGAGGATCAGCTCCTGTTCTTTCCTACATCCCTCCAAACCATCCAGGCAGGATTTGCAAAGCCTCTCAAGGCATGTTTGAAAGGGGAATTATCTCCATTTAGCTAGCTGGAAAATACCAGGCACTGGAATGCCTCCAAGAATCCTTTTTTTACGAAGTAAAATATTTGGAAAGTACATTTGCAATCAATTTAAAGGAAAGGCACATTTTATATTAAAACCCTCATACTCTGGTTAAAACACCACTTTGACTATTATTTTCTAAAATGGAGTGTTACAAGATCCAAGCACAATATACTGTGGCTCACAGAGCAGAGTTAATAAACAGGATAAAGTTTCACCAATGCAAGCTGAGATTCTGCTATTCTTTGATTATTTCCCTTTTTATCCTGCTATGAAGTTAAAAAGGGTATGAATCACAGTAAATTTTGAAGATGAAAGTTGGGGTCATAGTTATGAAAAACAGAAGACTGGTTTTTCCCAAAGCAGGTCTAGAATCCTAAAGAAAAAGGGAGATGGTTTCCAAAGCTGCTTCTCAGAGTAGTATAGGGGAACCACTAGGGCTGGCAGCCTTTCAGAAATTTCTGACATTTTAGGGCCTTCAAGCCCATCAAAACCTCACCCATCATTTCAAAAGACACATCCCACAGAAAAAGACACTGGAGAGCTCCTCCCCTAAATCCCATAATTGCTTTTGAAATGTGCCACTCTTTAGACTCCTTGGCCTAGATTAATTCAGAGGCAGGCTGCAGTGAATGTGCACTGACTAATGGCAATGCCTGACTCATGGATCTCTTGCCATGGTGTTTCTTGTGCAGTTTCAAACAAAGCCATAACTTTCCCCTCGTGACATAAGGCAGAAACTGTTACTGCTGCAGTTATAAATCCACGAAACTCTTTAAATATTTTTAAAAGCGAGTAAAATAAATCTGATTGTTTATTTTAACCTTTCTTGTTTTACATGTGCTCTGTTGGTTCTATCTGAAATCTAAGAGAAGAAAATAAACCATGCCAGGCTATGGCTGTGCTAAGCCTGGTGTTTTATGGCTTTCCAAAGTAAAGTGTGCTCCATTAAAGGTGCTAAGTGAAGGGAAGATCTAGCATTGTTATTGCAGTGGGCATTCTGATTCTTTGAAATGGCAAGGACTGGATGAAAAAAATAAGAGCTCCTTCCATTACATCTCAGTGACATCTTGCACTCCAGAGGATGAGCTCACCCAGCCCGGGTACATGTTGATCCAGAGGGTGCTTGCACAGCCCTCATGACCTGCAGCACTGTGTTTGCAAGGAGCAGAGTGAAAAATAACACATCCAGCTGAAAATGCAGCAGTAATTTTGGCCAAGGCACTTGGGATTCCAAAGAGAACGCGGGGACAGACACCCAAACTCTTGCAAAGTGTGTTTGTGGGGTCTTTTTATGACCACAAGCAGTTGTAGTTTTACATATGGAGTTTTATATCTGAGCAGGGCCAGGAACACAGCCCCATCCTGTTACTAGTTGAGTCATGACTCAAGAAACTTGCCTGTTGATGGCAAGAGAACCCTGCTTTGGAGTCAGGGCTGCACAGCCAGCCCCTGAGTGTGTGCTGAGAACATTCCAGTCTGTTTGCTGCCCACACTTCTGCAGCTCCTGAGGTGCTGGCAAGACTGCCAGCAGGACTGGAGATCAGTTCCAGTGTCTGCAGCCACAGACCAGACATATTTTACATATCTGGGGCTCAAGTCTTCCAGGTTTCGTGGTGACTGAGGCATGTCTAGGTGAGGGGCACTGCCAGCATCCAGGGGAACCTCCTTTCTGGGTTGTTACAGACCTGTGGCTAAATCAGACCCCACCTGTTAGAGCCCAGTATTCCTCAGGACAAGACCATTTACAAAAAGCTCTCTGTGGTTTGCTACCACCTGCACCAAAGCTTTGCAGTCCATGCATTTTTAAAAAGACCCTTCCAAAGCGAAATCCTAAAAGGCACGAAAAGCACAATTTGTCTTGGCAGCACCTGGTACCACCTTGCAGTGCCACAGAGCCTGCAGGGGCCTGGCCCAGCAGGTTTGATCCCTCCTGTTAATCCCTGCCTTGGTCTTTTGTTGGCTCCACCAGAGCATTCACACTGAAATGCACACAGGGAGGTGTGAAACCATGGGTGACATGTGAGAGGAAGGACAAACACTCTGGGTCTGCTTGTGCCTCTCTCAATGCCTCCAACAGCTTTATTCCTTGGCAAGCTACCCCTGTTCTTGGCCAGGTCAGGAGAGTAAGGACAGTCCCTTTTCCAGTGTATCTTGCTGAATTCCTTCTGGAAATACCCAGTGTGAGTCCTCTTATCATGACAATCACTGCTAAGGGCTGTGGTCCTGGTTAGAGATAAGGAGCAGGAGTAACTTGGGTAGGGATGTGGAAGGAAAGTGAGGTTACCTGTCCCACAGAGCTAAAGAATCAAACCTGAGCATGGATTTGCTACAGAGACAAAAGGGGATTTGGGGAATAGGAAAGCTTGGCAGAAAGGCTTCACATGTGGAGGACTCCCAGGGAGGACAGAAATCCATTACTTGGAGGTATGTGGAGCTGTGAGCACTGGGACATCTCCAAAGAGCAGATTGCATTCTGTCCAGAGACTGACCCTCTTCTCTCCCTGTCACAATTCTGTGAAACAGAGCTTTCCCTCGGGAGGCTGGGGGGAAGATGAGCTCATTTACCTGGTGGTTTCACAGAGACCACCAGCTCAGATACCTGCAGCCAAAAGACCCCAAAATTTTAATTTGTACAGTAGGGCAGGGAGCTAAATCCACCTGAGGCAAAGGCCCAGATGGAAATGGCTCTGGAATTCCCCCAGGAACTGCTTCCAGCAGCATCCTAGTGGTGCTGGGCCATGGGTGGGCAGCCCTTCTTCCAAGAGGCACTGAAACCCCTCCCAGAGCAGTCAGACCCCCAGGCAGGGGCAGGCAGCCCCCAGCCAGCCACAGAAACCCCAAATCCCTGCAGCTCACAGCTCCACAAGCCCAGGGCAAGCAGAAGGCAGCCTTTGGGGTGTGTACTGTGATCCAGACCCCACCTTGTCTAGGACAGGGAACAAGCAGAGGCAGAACCCAAAGAACCAAGATAACTTCAAGCCTGGAGAGATGAAAGTGCCTGCCAGGAACCCAGCAAATCATCCCAAAACATCCACCATGCTCCCCAGCCTTAGATTCCCATAGTGAGAATAAATGCAGCAATGCATATTCAAACAGCCTGCAGATGAGACTGAGATAAAATTTACATGAACCCTGCACCGTTGGTGTTTCCAGGTACAGGTTGGAGAAGAGCTGTGATAAAATCTGAAGTTGTGGGGAACCTGAGAGTAAACTCAAATAACTTCAGCACTGGCAGATGCAGTAGAAGATATCAGGAATTTTATAGAAGTGTTTAAGATCACCTTGGTTATTAAAACCTATGGGGCTTCACTAAGGGTCTGCCAGGACAGTTTTGGTACTAAAACAAGCTGTCTTCCAGGCAAGGGGAATTGGAGAAATGAAAATCTGAGCTCATCTGGTCTTAAACAATTTGTCTTTTTTGGCATCTCACTCATCACATTTCTTGCACTTGATGTGAAACTCCAGAAGCCACTGTAGATAGATGAGACAGGCTATTGAAAATAGCACATATGCCTGTTGTAGGTGTGTGTATATTCCCATATATCTGCCTCTGGAGCTCTTCATCCATGAGAAAATTGTTAAGGATACCTTCTTTCTGCCTGTCTGGCTTTCACAATGTTTTCCTTGGATAACATGCTGGAAAATGCATTTTGCCATGAAAATGGCAGAGCTTCCAATCCTGCAGAATATTACTGAGCACTGAGGAGACAGAGAACTTGCTGGGGACTAAGTCAAGAGCAAAAAGCCACTGCATAAAGCTGGACACAAACCCCAGGCTGTGTGCAGGGACTCTGCCAGCCCAGGCTGACACTCAGCAGGGAGCACTGAGCCCAGGCTAAGTCTGAGCTCATTCAGGGTTCACTGAAAATGTCCCACACAGCCACACTAACAGCCCAGTACAGGCAGAACCTTGGCTTCCATTTTAAAAGTCTGCAGATCTCCAAGAAAAGCAATTTTTTCTCTTTGCCAGCTCTGTGTCAAACATGCAGCTAACAATTATGGAGGTTTGAAATAATTTTGTTTCCCTTAAACATTGAATTAGTGCATAGATGGAGATTCAAACACGCAAACAGCACAGCAGTGAAAAACAACAGCTATGAAGCAGCCATGGAATTTACATCATCAGCTAATCCTGCCAGGTTTGTAAGATGCTGCCTCTTTATAAAACCAGAACATTCAGCAGTGTCTTGAAGTTTTGAGCTTTGGATACATTTCATCCTCCTTTTACAAATGCCCCCAGCGAGCAGAAATGTATGACTATTTACTTTCTAATGTTTTTCTGGCTTCTTTTTTTCTTTTTTTTTTTTTCCCCAAACTGTCAAAACAATTACCTCATTGGAAGCCAAGTCTTGGCATAGAGACAGTGGAATGAAGAGTGATTCTCTTTTGTGGACAACAACGTGAGCTGTTCAAGCTGGCTACCCTTGGAGAACAGCTTGCTGCAGGATAATGTGGGAGATAACTGATAGCACTGACTCCTTTTCATGTTACAAAACAGGTCGATGCCTGTGAAGGGATCAACCTGTTATTTTCAATTAGACACAACAGAAGGAAGACAGCGACTTCTGGGAATAACAGCAAAGAGGGAAAACACATTTCTGCAAGGTTTTGATTTCCTCCCACTGGTGCCCTTGAAATGGAGAAGAGAATTAAAACACCCATGACAAAACAGATGATTTTATAAGAGGCACATGTCAGCTTGGAGTGCATGAGTCCAGGCTCATTTCACGACTGGTTTGATGAAGAGTGTCCTTGAGCCTGTTCCCCCCTTTATTGCCACTTCTGTGGTATTTTTTTCCCCCCCAATCTTGCAAAAAGTGTTGTGAATTACCCCTTTGCTTAATTTCAAATGGCTGCAACCTTCCTCTAGCTCACCCCCCAGGAGGAAGCAGAGCTTTGCCATACCTGTCTGCTCCCAGACTCTCAGGCTGGTGGAATGTCAAGGTTGCACAAGGACAGCACACAGAGCCTGGTGCTGCAGGCTGGAGCACAGCACCTGTCCCAGGTCCATGGGTGTGAGTGTGTGATCCAAGCACTGGCACCAGCCCAGAGCAGCCTCCCAGCTCTCTGCAGCCCTGCCCAAACTAGGATGCAGGCAGATGTGTGGCTCAGCTGGGAGACAGCAAACTCAGCTGCCACATCTTGCTTTAATTGATTCCTCTCTGGCAGGCCAGGGCCCTGACAGCTGCTCAAGGCTTCTCCTGGGCTCTGCTCTGCTCTGTAGGGGAGCAGGCAGGTGTAAAGTCACACCCAGTTGAAGTTAACCTGTTTCCCACTGGGATGGGATGGAGAGGTGTCCATGAAACCAGCACAAACCTCTGCCTGACCATCAGTGCTGGACTTCTGGGTGCTGGGAATTTTAGACTTTCTGTGCTGTCGGGCACTGACACCGCATTTGACCTGAGGCTGTGGAAAAGGCTTCCAAAATTGATTGATAGCATTGGGATTACAGGTGTGGAGTTTGAATAGAAGTGTGTAATATCACAGGGTGGAAAACTTAGAGTTTAGGGTTTTAGAATAGAGAATACAGTAATATATATATAGAGGGAGGAGGTTTTAGGGCAAAGGCTGGTCCTTCTTCACCTTCTTCTTCATGGGTTTGGGTGGTGTTTTGTAATTGGACAGAAAAGTCACCATTGTGGACTTGAGTGATCAGTTTTTGAGTTAAAAGTGAAAACAATATCTTTGTCATTTCTTAATTAGTTAGTTTAGCCTTAAAAGACCTTGTAACAAAAAATAGCTAGCCATTTTGTACCTTGTTAGTAGAATTCTGCAGAACTCACTGCCTGTGAGACTGTAACACAGATAAGAAAAGATAAACCTTTGAGTCTGAGCATGAACTATCTGAAGTGCCTTCTGTCCTGACCTCAACAGAAATTAAAAAAGAACCAGCACATCTCCAGTAGCACAGCTGCAAACAGGCCAAGCACTTGCCTCCCCTCTTTTTCCTGTCAGGATTAAGCTGCTCCATCCTCCCTGCTTCTGGGCAGGTGGATGGAGCAGAGGCAGGTGCTGGTCTCAGCAGTGCCTTTACCAGTCAGCAACGTGCACCAGGACAGCTAAAGGGACTGAGCTTACAGCACAGGACCCACAGCTCTTTGTCTAGGCTTGGGTTACACTTAGCTGTCACTAAATACCTGCGTGGAGCTACATCAAATGGAAAACGCCTCTTCAAAGCCTTTTTATTTTAAAGTGGGCTTCAGTATGTGGCTTGAGGGAAGTGTCTCTTGAGGGTGTTTACACAAGGCCAGGTCCTGTCACAGAGCCATTCACCTCTTGGTGCAAAAGTCACCAAGGTTATGCCTTAAGGAAGTGCAGTGGCAAAGAGGAAAGCTTGAGAACTGTGACTCATCAACATCAAAGTGGCTCTTTCAAGAAGAGCCTGCAGACCATAATTAATGGACTGGAAATTATTCTGAAACAACATTAGATGAAGCAGAGTGGTTTTAGCTGTGTTTTACGTGATGGCATGGTGGGTAACTCGAGTGTGCCCACAAAGGTCAGCAAAAACATTTCCACTGACCTGCAAGATGGCAAAGAGACCAAAGGTGCACAAAAGAAGTGCAAAGTGGAAAAAAATTTCATGCACATGTTTTTTAACTTCCCAGCCATAGTAGTTCATAATCCATGTTCAGCACAAGGGTTTAATTTTTAGAAATGCCAGCCCTGAGGAGTGAACTGAGCCCTCACAGGACCTGCTGAGGTGTTCCTAAATTGAAAATGTTGGTTTAATAATTTAAATACATGCAGAAACAGCCTTCATCAGAGTGAATGTTTGCTCCCCTGTACACAGGGCATTTGGGCAAACTATGGAAAGAGATCATGCAGCAGGAAGGTGAGGTGCTGTTTTCTCCAGTGGTTAAATGGCCTCAATTCTGCCCATCCTTAGTAAATCAAAATTTTCTGTCTTTTTTTATTTTTTATTCTTTCCTTAGCGAGTTTCCAGAAAAGTGACACTAATGTTTCTGGTTTAATATGTTGTTTACAGAATGAAATTCTGTGGATTTTGCCCTAGAAAATTTCATTCCTAGTACCATTTACCAATGAACTTCATTACTGAAGTGCCTTCAGAAATGAGAAGATGCCAGGTGAGTTTACCCATCACTGCTAATATTTGTCTTGGATTTCTCATATCCTAAACCCAAGAATTCTGGGATGCTGGAGGTTAATACCTATCACAGTGAACACCACCAAAAGCACCTGTAAATCCAAGAGCTGGGTTCAGCTCATGAAAAGGTAAATCCTTGCTATACTTACAGAGGTACTCAGAAAAAAAAAAGAGTTTTAGAAGCTGAGTGTCCCCATTAGTGCTGCATCCCCTTGTGACCAGGGGCTGCTCTGGGGAGGATTTCAGAGTCATTTCCAAGCCTGGAAAACTTGGGCAGACTCAGGTTTGAAGCTCCTTGTGAACTCTTGTGTCCCATTTTCCCTCCCACTATCAGCCCCCAGGGTTTTGATCACCTCCTTGTCCACAGGACACAAAAAATCTCAGCACAGTTCACTGTGTTCAAACACCAGAGCTCAGCAACAGGCAGGAAGAATTTTGCCAACCTTGGCTGAGTTCTAAAATCCTGAGGTTTTTAAAATCTCCCTGCATTTGGATGTGTGCAGTAGCTCGTGAACAAAGACCTGTTCTTATGGTAGATGTTAAGATACTCTTAAAATATAAATACAGACAGAGAAGAGAGACATCTGAATAAGTCTCTTCCAGATATTAAATATTACATTTCTAATTTTTCCCTTCCAAGGAATCCAAAGAGCAACAGTAAAACCATTCAGAATTCCTGAAGATAAAATAGAAAACTTCTCTGCAAGCCAAAAATACTATAAATGCATAAAAAAATTTAACCTTTACCTGAAAAAAAAAAAAAAAAAGCTGCATAGCTGCATTTCCACAGTTCTCACAGTGCTTTGTTCTAGTTCAAATGCAAAGCATGTGTTTGTAAATGGGATATTTCAGTTTTGTGTGTTGCTATAAGGTAAATCAGCCTGAAGAGCAGACACTGAAACAGCTGCCAGGAAACACAGTGACCATAATGTCCTGTGACTGGAACAAATGCAAGACACAATAGATAATTCTTTAGAAAAGTACAGAACTTGTCCAATTAGGAGCATCCCTTAAGTCAGGCACTGGCAATTACTCTGAATGTTATAGAGCCACAGTCTCTCTGGCCAGAAATGTAAATACTGGCCTCTAATTGGAAAGAGAAAATAAAATAGAATTGTTAAAGCTATCTTAATTAACTGCAGCATCTGGCAATGTTATTTACACAGACTGAATTTCACAGCAAAATCTTTTTGTCAATAATTCCTCGTGCCTTCTTCAGCTACAGAACTCTCCTTCCCTATCAGACCACATTTCATCAGTTTTCTCCTTCCTGTCTCTGCAAATTGTACACTGATATCTTTGGCTCT
Source organism: Haemorhous mexicanus (assembly GCF_027477595.1). Classification (NCBI taxonomy): domain Eukaryota; kingdom Metazoa; phylum Chordata; class Aves; order Passeriformes; family Fringillidae; genus Haemorhous; species Haemorhous mexicanus. The sequence goes on from NC_082347.1 coordinate 37,944,309, forward strand.
GCAATTAGGGGATTGTATCATCTTGCTTTGATATTTTTTCTTTATGTACAGACACTAATTGGATTCAGAACCCAGCAAAAGCTATCAAGAACCTAGAGAACTTTGGATCAAAAAATCCCTCTATAATTTCAACTCTTCCTTATATCTTCTTTATTATCCAAATTCCCTTTGTATTTTAAATAGCAAATTACTATAAATTAGGGCAATTGCTCTTTTATACTAACCTTAGCCTGTCAGTGAAGTTAAACCTTCCTAAGAGATTTCCTGAAGATGGGTTAAAGCCCTCTCAATAAAAACCCAGGCTCTCAGACCCTGTGATGACCCTCAGGCCATCATCTGGATGGTCAGGAGAGCTGATCAGTTTTCAAATGGGGAATCAGGAGGTGAAGGAAATTGGGTTGGTGATTCAGTAGGAGGCACTCTGAAGCAGCACTGATGTGGTGCCCTGGAAATATGTTGCTGTTGGAAAGCCTGACTTGGCTGGGGTGGAAAACCTCATGACCACTTCTGGTGATTAATGGAAATGGAATGGAAAAATTAAAGATCTTATTCTGCTCTTGACAAGAGCAGGGCTGTTAAGCTGAGTCTTGTGGCCAAATTCCAGGTAGCTGCATTCAGCCTACCTAAATACTCCTAAAAGTTATATTTGAATCTACTGTATTATTCTTAACTTCCTACCCTCCTCTGGCATTTCTTCATGCAGCTGAACAACAGCTCCATTGTGGCCCTGAGCAGCACTGTGACTGCATGGGGTGAAGAGTTTTTGGTGTGTTTCAAGTGCTCTGAGATTCTTGAGGGTTAAGGGCTGAATACACACAGGGTATTTTATTCAAAGTTTGAACTGACACGGCGGAGCTTGCCCACACTTAGCTCAAATTAAACACACAGTACTTTTTGCACATAGTTTTTCTACCCTTTCCTGAATGTAGCAGGGAAAAAATATCTTCCAGCTAGCCTACTTTTATGAATTTCATCCTTAATGAAAGAATAGATGTGTTTAAAAAAAAAAAAACAAACTAGTCCTGTGAATTAATCTGTTAAAAATGTAGCAACTAAGAATGTATTTCTGAACTCTAAATGTCTGCTTTTAGGATTTGTAGCTCTAAGATGAAGAATGGCATTGTTGGACATGCATTTTGAGCCTCTCATTCACTGAAGGCAGTGGTTCCTCTGTGTAAACTCCACCAAACACAAGCAGAGCACCTTGAACAATCACCCCAAGAGATGAGCTGACATCTAAAGATACCCAGGAGTCCTTATAAGGTGCTGGTCTTATATTAAATGAAAGCCAAAGAAATCTGTATTTTGACATTTGAATTCTAAATTGTGCCATACCTCACCTATTCCATGTTATAATCCAAAGTGAGGGAAACATGATGTACACAGAGTTCCTGTTTCTCAGGCTGTTTCCAGAGCTCAGAGCAGTCTTGGAACCAGAGTTATGTTTCTGAGATAACTTCATTTCAAAACATGCAGAAACATAGCAGTGTTTGGAAAGGTTTAAAAATAGGACTAAATGCATTTATTTATAGCTGGGAGCTCACATTTGGTGGGTCTGACCCTTGTACAGATTTGACCCTCCTTTTGTCCCACAGTGTTTTGTCCTACCTCACCTTTTGGGAATCCACCTCTGCCTGCACATCCCAAATATTCGTGTTCTCCCACACATTCATGTTCCCCACCTCTGCCTGAGCTTCCCACACCTTTTGGGTCTCACACACCCTCTCAGTGCCCATCTCCACCTGGCTCTCCCCCATCTTTTTGTCCCCACCCTCCCACACCTCTTGGGCTTCCCACCTCTCCAGGGGCTCCCTGCTAATTCCTTTCACCAGAGGCTGGAATGGCTCTGTAACTCTGCAGCTCAGATGGTTCCTATCAGCTCCTGAGAGCCCCCTGAAATGTGTAAAATGACACTACACTGCAGAAAATTAGCAGATCTGACCCAAGGCTAGGCCGAGCTAATTCTCCTTTTGTGTTTTTAAAAAACAATGGGATTTTAGCCCAGCTACCACCTCTTCTTTCCATTGGCTCTGGCAAAATCTTCGATGGAACCCGAGTTGTTCCTCATTTGCAAAGGACCACACGGGCACTGTGCCTCTGGAGGAGGTGGGGGAGCAAAAGAGAATCAAGTAAGGGTGATTAGAGGATAAAAAGAATGTTTGGAAGGAGCCCACTGCTGGCTGGTGTCTCTGCCTCCTGCTCTGTGAGGGGCTGTTTGGGAAGTCCCTTGTCTCTCCCCGGGCTTTTTGCTGTGTGACATCACGGCAGAGCTGGGACCAGGCATTGCTGTCACTGCTCATTTATCCCCAGAGCTGCTGAGAACAGCCCAAACCAGCAGCAGGTGAGCCACTGCCAATGAGCCAGGGATGCCAGAACAAGTTTCATCTGACATCTGTCCTCTTTTTGAATGAGCACACCCCAACAGAGCAGGGAGATGCACTAAGGAAACCGATGTCAAACCACTCAGGATTTTCCCACCCTGCCCTTCTGTGCTCTGCACAAAAAACTCTGCCTTGTTCCTGGAAATAAGGTGGCTTTGTTGTGAAATATAACTTTGTCAATATTTCATTACATTTCTAATAGGTATGTGACAGCAAAATTGTGTTTACTCCTCTGATCACATCTCTTTTCATGGCTAAATTATTAAGATGTGCCAAGAATTTTAAAATTCTCCATTTCAATGGAGTCTAATTGTTTTGGTAAAAACTATTTGCTCATGCCAAGTACTTTACATGTCATATTAACCCAGTGCAATTTAAACAGTGGATGCCCAAACCTGTAACTGCTATTTTTTTCTAGTCAAATACTGGAATTTTTGCTTGGATGATGCATTAGATCTCACTAGCTCCTTATGCTCACCTCAATATTGCCAATCAAAGCAGCTGTAGGGACAATGAGAGTTTCCTCCAGCTCTCAGTCCAGTGCACAGTATATCAATCGTGGGTTCCAGCTGCACAGAAATGCTTTCATTTGCTTTAATTGTTTCATTGTGTTCACATTTAACATGTATTTTCTTCCTTTTTTTATTTTTTTTTCATACCCCCACAGCAGCTCGTGATCCCTGTTTTTCATGAAACTTTTATCAGCACCCCTGGAAAATGGAAGGATAAAATCATTCTAAAATTTGGTAATAGAGTTCATGATTTTTTGCTTGTTCTTTCATGCTTCCTACATCAAAGAGGTTTAGAACTGTCCTTAAAATAATGTAAACCACCAAATAATGCAGGTTCAAAAGGAAAGTAGCCCCAAGATTTCTGTGCTATGACATTTTTAGTCAAATTCTTCACATTTTAATTAAACTTGTTCTATCTGATAGAAAGAAATGAAAAGGGCTCTTTTTGTCACAGGAAATTTTAAAAAGCTAACAAAGGGATTTTCAATGGCAGGCAGCCAGCAGGGAAACCTGATCTCAGCCAGTTTTATTAAAGTAGCTTTACACTTTTGACATTTGCCTTTTCTCAATAAAATTCCTTGAGCACTTGCAAGGATAAGGAAGTCAATATCCACGAGCACAAGGGCAGATGGGCACAAGCCTGGCTGGGTAGTCAAACATCCACCATCCAAGAAGAGAAAACCTGCAATAGGTTTTCTCTAATGCACCAGGCAAGTCATGAATTACAGCACAGCTGAATTTCCCAGGAAAAGACTGGGCCTGGGCTCCAAACTCCTCTGCCACAAATCAGGGCTCCCTTTCCAGCATGGAAACCTGACCTGCTGCAGAATATTATGGTCACTCTAATGGCTCAGCCTGCTCAGAGACTGCACTCACTGCATCCACGGCTCTCCCTGTGGCTGCTGCATGGAAAAGCTTCTGTGGAACTGTTCTTGTGTACAGCCTGTTGCTTTCAGTACATAATTTGTATTATAATTTATATAAATTTATAATAACCTATAGCTGTATTATATTATTATATCTAATAAAATGTAAATTTTTATATATTTTATATATCTATAGAACTATAATGTTAAAAATATATTAATTTAATGTTTGTATTATATAATTAATAATGTCATAATTAGTAGAATTGTTCTGTTATGTTATATTATATTATATTAATTAGTATTATAATGTATATAAATGATAAATATATACTATTATATAAACGATAAATATATACTATTATATACTATACTATACTATACTATTATATTATATTGTATTATATTATATTATTATAATATATAATATTATCATATATACTATTATATACTATACTACTATATATATTAACTATATTATATACTATTATATACTATTCTATACTATTCTATATATACTATAATATACTATTATATTATATACTATAATATACTATTATATTATATACTATTATATACTACTATATATTATATTATATTATATTATATTATATTATATTATATTATATTATATTATATTATATTATATTATATTATATTATATTATATTATACTATATTATACTATATTATATTATATTATGTTATGTTATGTTATGTTATGTTATATGTTATGTTATGTTATGTTATATTATGTAATATTATACTATATTATGTAATATTATACTATATTATGTAATATTATATACTATATTATTATATTATAATATATTATGTCGTTAATATGTGAATACAATTATATTTAATACTTATACTAATGTAATTATTATATTCTATAATTAATAATATCATTAACATAATTGTTACATTATCTATTATATTATATTATTATATAACATATAATTTTTGTTACAAACTACATAAATTTATAGTGATTTATAAACGATTTGGATGTACTGAAAGCGACAGGCTGCACACAAAAACGGTTCCACAGGAGCTTTTCCATGCAGCAGGACCGGGAGAAGCTTGGACGCAGGGAGTGCAGTCCCAAACCTCGCCGGGGCTCCCCGGAGTTTGCCGGCTCTGCCCGCGGTGCCGCTCCCCTGCAAACACGAGTCCTGCAGCGGAACCATCCTGGGATCCTGCACGGTCTGTGCCTCATTCTGCCCAGCTTTGTTTGCAGCCAGTAAAGGAGACAACCAACGGGACCTGACCCAACAAAGTGTTTCAGACGCTCAGAACAGGGTCCCGTGGAACATTTGTCAAAATCTGCACAGTTTAGCAGGCAATTAGAAAGCGTTAAGCAGCCTTCGATTTTAAGGCTGACTCCTGCTGTTTCAGACAGCAAACAAGTGTTAAGATGTGAAATAATGTCACTTACTGTTCAGAACCTTTTAGAAATCTCTCTGGCCTTTTTTTTACCTTTGGCCTCCGTGTTGCCCTTCAAAGCAACTGCTGCTTCCAGTATTATTCTTCAATAATAAAAGCTGGGTTTACTCATAAGGTTTTTATAATGAAGGGATTATAACAGAGACTCTTTGATACTATTACGTATATAATGATTAAACACTGCTATCATAATAAATAGAGTCATAACTTTGCCAGTAGCACTTGGGAGCATAGCAATACATTCCATTGCACTTTCTGGAAATGAAATGTGAAGCCATGAAAACAGAGTATAAATAGAGTTAATTGTTTTTCTTATGAATTTTTCTAATAGTTGCCTGAAGCCCTAACATTACAAAGAAGCTGAGATTGAAAAGATTTTTGTGCCACAGTAAGAAGTAAGAAAATCTAGGTACAGGGACCACTTAGGGAGAGAAAAACCATGGTACTGTGCTTGTGGCTGTCAATTGAAAGGATAGTTTCTTGAATAAATTATGCCTCTCATTATTTGTGGATATCCACTGAAATTTTCTGCTTTTACATATGGACCTTCAAACAGCCAAATGCTCTCTTTTCCCAGTTAACTGCAGCCCTGCTTTCCCTCCATCAGTTTTCACTTAACTCTCCCTGTTAGGATCATCATAACTCAAAAAAAGGTCAGTCCTGGTAGCCCTCATCCATTTTACATCCAGCCCAAGTTCAAAGTGTTCCTCCATCTCCTGCCTAATGGGACTTATCTCACAAAAAGCTCTGTCACTGCCCTCCCTCTGAGCAATTCACTTTAACTGCAAATTGTTACTTCTTGAACCTCGGGACTGGCTCTTTTCCTACCTTTCTAACATTATTTTCCCAGCTTCATTCATCCCTTGGCAGCAGGATCCAATTTTCTTAGAAAACAGGGCTGCACAACACATCAATGGGTTTGAAGTAAATCCTGTGTTTTGCACCCAGAAGGGAACAAACACACCACCAACAGCTTGCATGAGAAACAGAGAGGGGTGGGTCTTTTAGCTGGCCATCCTGGGAGACAGAAGACCAATAAAATTTGATCAAAACATGGAAAAAATCTGTGTTCTGCTATTTGGAAGAGGTTTTCCCTGTGCAGGAGTCTAGAAAAATTCATCTTAAGGTTGAAAGGCAGAGAAGAAGGAAGAGAGAAATAATGTCAACTTATCTAGCATTTTCACTGACTTTTTCTTTATTTCCATTTTACCTCTCTCTATAAAGAATTAAAGTCTCACTTGAAAACCAACTAAATATTAGTAAATCTGGTGGATATCTGAGGTACATTTTTGTTCAGAAAAAAAGACCACAACAAAGGATCTTCCTTGCAAATGTTGAGAAAATCTGAAAGTTGATTTTAATCTGTTAGCAGGATTAACCAAATGATGCACATGGATTTCTTCCCAGAAATAAGTGGGCTTTTTTAAAGTTAGAGAGGTGTGAAACTGAGGATAAGGACAAAATATGATTAATTTTTCCTATATTGGCCTCTTATTGCCACATTGAGAATTGTGTATTTGTAATTGAGGGAGGAACTGAGCTTAGTATTAATAGAATTAATCAAATAATATGTCCTTTAATTGGATTTTTAGCATCTATTAGTTCTTTTTGTGTGTAGTGTGTGAGTTGTGTAATCCCTACTATAATGAATGTTCAGCCAATAAATGTGTAACACGTTACTCAGTACTGTTCCTTTTTTTCATGCCTGAATTTGTAACTTTCCACAACAAATGAGTGAAAAGTTGAGATGTTTCTATTAACACAAAGCTCAAAAATGCAGAGTTGTGGGGAAAAAACCCCATGGTTTGATATCTTCTTAATGCTGATAGCTACACATAATAAAATTAAAAAAAAAAAAAAAAAAGAGAACTTTTGCAGAATGTAGGAGTCAGGGAAGAAATGATGCAAAATTACATCATCACCAATTCCCCTCCAGTCCCCAGCACCATTCCTAGTTCAGCCTTTTCTGAAGGTTGTTAGGCTGATTTGCACAAATGAGGGTTCAGACACTGCTGGGCTGGCTGGGTTAAGGCAGAGGAGGTTTCCAGCCTGTTGGAGCTCTTGGGGTGGTTCTGGAATTCTTGAATCTGAAGGCACAGAGCTCTGCCACTGTTAAAATTAGAACTCTGACAGCCTCAGAGACAGCCATATATCAGCAGGGCAGTGCAGCTCTGCAGCAGACAGCCTTTGAACTCCGAGGGGGAAAAAAAGCTACACGGAATGAGAGCAGATGGAAATTTGTCAAAAGCTCATAAATCACCACTCCTAATTTCTGAAGCTTTGGTATAGAAGAAACTTGCATGAACCCAGATTTGGCTCTGTCCCAGCTCCAGTATGGATCCCCCTGGCCTTTGCTGTCCCTGTCCATGTGCCAGGTGACAGAATTGTTCTCACATGGAATTTTGAGAAGACTTTTTCTGCACAGGGATTGGTATCTGACAGAAGGAGAAAGAAAAGTGTCCCAGACATAAAATAACCATCTTATCCAAGAGCATTCAAGGTCCTACTTTACTCATCATAGAAACCTATTTTTAAAATCTATCAAAGCATTCAGTTTGCAGTCTCACAAATATTGAGCAGGGAGAGGTCAGGTCACTACATAAAGAGCACCAAAAATCTGTAGACAAATGTCCTTGAAACTTCACAGGCAGCCAGAGACACCCCAAAGCTATCCTTTGACACTGCCCTTGCATCCCTTGGCTGCTTCATGAAATAAAAAAGAAATAAATGAGGCTGAAAGCAGAGCATGAATAGCTCTGAATGAATAGTTCTGTAAAGGCAAGAGCTGTCTAGAGCACAGCCTTGGGTTCTGTAATAGGCACAAGAAATCCTGCACAGCTCTCCCTTTTGGAGATGTAACCTGTAGAGGTTCCTGTTAGTTGGGAAGTAGAGGAAAGAGAGCCATTGGATACTCTCAGGGAAATAAATGTTCCTGATCAGCTTTCCCTGGAAATTGTGAGCTTTCTGAGACACCAGGACTTTGTAAGATCCTTTGGTCTGACAGCCAGAAGAACGAGCAAAGGGTAAGGCCATCAAGGGACTGCCAGCCCTCATTTGCATTCCCCTCTCCTTCTTCCTTCTCTCCCTGCAGGAAGGAAATGTCCTGTCCCCAATCTCCAACACACTCCGGGTCACACCGGAGCTATTCTGCTGGAACCCTGTCCTTGGAAAGCTCCACTCCCATTCCTGAATTCTTCTCACCTCTCTGCCTTAATATTCCAATTCTTCCCTGTCACTCCGGGGGCCTTGCTGTGTTTGCCCTGCAGCAGGCAGGATAACAAGTCCAAGATATGGCTCGTTACCATTGTTAGCAACCAGCAGCTCCGAGTGTTAACTGCCCCGGCTTCCTCTCCTGATGGTTCGCAGACTAGCAGGTCATTAACTGCTCCTAGTGACCGGATTTTGGGGGATTAGCCTTTCATGCTTGCAACTCACACAGTCCTCACAGGGCTCATTCTGATGAGCATTTCGCTTTTGTCCCATTTGGGCTTCTATCACAAGTGCTGGCTTTGTGTAGGTCATCATGAGGGTTTTTTATTTTGTTCAGTTTTGGTGAAGTCTTGGGATGGATGGATGGATGGATGGATGGATGGATGGATGGATGGATGGATGGATGGATGGATGGATGGATGGATGGCAGGCACAGACCAAAGGGAAGAACCTCAATGTGAATGTTCAGTTAATTCTTCCATCCTTTTGTTGCCCTGTGGAAGCTTCTAAGTTGGATGCCAAAATTCTGGAGATGGATTTTTCCACAACTTTTAGAGGAAATTAGCATTATTTGCCTGACTTTAGAGACAGAGATATAATCAGGACCTTGTTTCAGCCATTGTTAAAAGTGGAAGTCACCTGTCTGACCCCAGGCTGGAGCAGAAGCTCTGGTGACAAATTGGTTTCTGTCCAGGGAGGAGCCACATTCCCACTGCCTGCAAGATTTTCCCCACCTGAGAAGGAGGTGGGGAAAAAGGTCCCTTCTCCTGATCAGCTGGAGAGGAGGAGAATAAAAGGGAGATTGAGGATTCCTGAACCTTCTCCTCCCCTTTTCCTGAATATCTGCAAGGAACAGCCTCAACTCTGCTGCCCTCTCCAACACCCTTTGCTCTTTGTAAATTGGGAAAGAAAGGACACCAAAATGCTGAGTGCAGAGAGGTATCCTCTGTCATAATGTCATTATGATGGTCCATTATCAACCACTGCCCAGCAGAACCCTTGTGATACTCTCACCTTTCTGTGATCAAGAGATTGCCTCAAGAATAACTCAGGCAATTTTCCATTTATAACCTTCATTATAAAATTGAGCTTTGACACTTCTCCCTGGCAAGAAACTCAGCAATGTGAAACACTTGAAAATGAGGCAAAGCAAGAGAGCCCAGCACAGAATTTTCTAAAAACCTCAGAAGTTTTAAATCACCCATGATTTTTTGCCACCTAATTCAAGGTTTTTGAATACTCAAGGGTGTCAAGACTGAGGTATAATTGGGATTTTATGGCACTCCTGGATTGTCACATCATACATAATGTATTATAATTGCATTTGATGACCTTTCCATGAAATTTGCTTTCTGCTTATCACTTACAGCAACAGTGTTTAGTGGCCTGGAACAGAGAGGTATCAGTGATACAGTCCCTCAGTGGTACAGGATGTGTTGTGACATTAAGCATTTATTATTAATGAGATAATATAAGCTTAACACATTTACAGAGGTTTTAGTTAAATGTGAGCTAAAATGAGTTATGTTAAGCAGAAAGAAGATGAAATTCTCCAAGAGAAGTTGTGCAGTCTGAATCTTTCAGAACAGTACCAAAAATTTTTACTTTTAAGCTTCAGCTGCATCTAGCTGGGAGCACTGGAGAGCTGGGCTTTGGGCAACTCCAAAATGGGACTCACAAAATCTAAATTTACACAGAATCTACACAGAAGACGGGCTTTTAAATCCAAATCTATAACCCTGTAATAAATTGATGTGGGGAGAATATGGCCTCCAGAAATGCCTTCCTTTTACAATGCAGCATTTGCTAAGTACCAGGAGGTGTTTCTGGCAAGGCCTGCCCTGTGTTTTGCATTAAATTGAGACTGAGCAGAATACAGAAACATTTCTTGGTCTACACAAGCTCAAAACTGGGCACAGGCCCACTTAGAACTCCAGTGAAATTCAGGAGCTTTCCAATAAATTCATGGTGACATTAATATTCATGAGGCTCCATGGGACGCTCACATGCCTTTCTGCTCAGTGGCACTTGGGACAACTTGCAAGGTGATCCCAGAGGATGCTGCATAAAACTGGGACACCAAGAGAGGCACAGAAAACCAGATACAAATCCCAGCCCAGAGAGAGAGCTGAGAACACACATGGACACACCATCTTTCCACTAGAGCCAGGTCACTTTGGACAACTTCCAGAAGTGTCTGTAAAGTCTGTTGCTCTCCCAGTGTGACTGGAATAACCTGCAGCCACTGATGCCTTGTGAAGGCTGCCCCAGAACAGAGACCAGACAGAGTTAAAGACTAAAGCAGGGATTTATTCCAAGGATCTCCTCCATGGATCCACCTTGGGCAGCACCAGAGCCCAGCCAGGGCTGCCCCCAAGATGACCCAAAATGGTCCCAAAATGCACGGCCGGGCACGGGGTCTCTCCCTGGGATCAGCTCTGCTCCATTTGCACCTTGCAGTTCATTGTCCCAGCCCAGCTTTAGCCCAGGCACTCCCACCCTGCTTGTTTTTCTCTCTCCAGCCCACGGGGTTTGTGCTCCTGGGCTGAGATTTGGGTCATTTGTCCTTGGTGCCCAGCTGGAGCAGGAATTGTTTTGTCTCCCTGCTTTGTGAGGAGAGCTTACCTACTAGCTCTCCTAATATCTTAATATGAAGCTCAGAAGTACACACTAAAGCACACAGAATCTGAAAAATATAAAAGCTAAAACCTGAGGCATCACCAGGACCTGCCCAAAATTCTCAGTGGATGGATCACACTCCTGGCTTACAATGAACACCCTGCTGCCATCCTTGCAAAGGATCCCTTGCCTCAGCCTTTCACAGCACCTGCACTACAGAAACCTGCCCAGGCCAGGGGAAAGGCAGTCCTAGGTCATGGAAACTCCCATCCAAGCCTCCCACCTGACCTAAAAGAGCCTTTTTAATAAGGAACAGGGAAAAAGGTTTGTGTGGTATAATTATCCCCATGCAAAAGCAATAACAGAGGGAATAGAGGAGACAGAAAGATATGAGCTGGTTGTCTGTGGCCACACAATAAATCAATAGAAAGTGCTCAACCAGGAATTCAGAGGCTGACTCAATCACTCACTGAGCCACAATTCATTGCTTCAACTACCAGATAGGCTTCCACCCAGAACAGCATTTGTTTGTGTACAATATGCCAAAAATGCATTCTTGATCCATGAAAAAAAATAGGAAAATGATACAAAGCAGGTTGCCTAGTAAAATGAGATTTAACCCAATGCCCTTCATCTGTGCTCTAAGGACTCTCTTGAGAACCACAAATCGGAGCAGTGAGATTTTGTGAAGGAGAACAGCATCACAAGTATAACTGTGATGCATCATAAAAATAATAGAAAAGCCCCTTGGGACTGAAAACTTCTGCCTGAATCCAATCAACCCTTTCAAATCAGGAGCTGGTGAAGCTGTGTGGCCAAGCTACTGCACACTGCCCTGTCAGCATCCTCCTGGGGACTTGAGGACAGGAAAACATGCACTTCTCAAACATTTGAGCAGGGGAAGGAAGAAAACTTGAATTCACTTTTATACCCTCTTAAATTCTTTCCTGAAACTTAGCTCTGCTGGGGTGATTGTGTATTGCTCCAGATTTGGAGAATAGCTGGCTCCAGCATCTGCTTTTCTGTTCAATTCCCTCTGCTGCAGCTTGAGTTCATCTGCCAGCTTTCCCTGCACTGTTTGCCTCCCTCATCCACCTGTTTGACTTTACCTGACACCTCCATTATGAGCTTTCAGAGAGCTGCAGAGCATTTCTATTTTAAGCACCTCTACCACGCCTTAGGATTTCACTACAATTTCTCAGTGCTTCTGTAAAATTATATTATCATGGATATCAAGCTCTGTGCTTTCTCAGCCTCTAGCTGCACACACATTCTGACCCCACAGATGTGAAAAGCCCTGTTGGCAGATTCTGCTTTATTTTATATAGCCATACAGCACAGAAACATTTAAACTCCACTTTATGGTTTTTATTTTGTTATTGATGTTCCTGTATAACAAAATAAATAATCACACTGCTGCCACTCCAATAAAATACCTGACTCTTTTTGAAATGGAAGAAAAGAAAGACAAGCCAGTATATTGCTGCCTTTAGCTGAATTCAGCAGAAAATGTTCTTCTCCATCTAGAGACTTGGATAATAAAATAGGTTATTTATTGGCAGTGGGTGATGTGTGGATGATTACAGTCTGGTAGGTATTTAGGGGTAAGGTCCAAAATTGCAGAACAAAAGCTGTTTTCTATTCACATTTGGCTCAAAATGCCTCAGATGAAATGGACCACCCAGAATTTGACACTTCAGGCTGCAGAGCACTGAATCTGCTGAGAGCCAGGAATGAAAAGTGATACAGTAAGATCATGCTAAACACAAAAGGAAAAAATGACCCAAGGAGTCTATTAAGAGAGTAAGTGCATTGAACTAACAAGCATGTGTGCACATTAGAACTGGACCTTTTGGCCGACCTGATCCATGATGAAAGGACAGGGAAAAAAAAGGCTTTTGCCATTTCAGGGATAAAGTCTACTCCAGGCAGGAGGAGCACTGTGAAGAAGCTTGTTTTATGGGAGATCAAGGCTGGTGATAAAGCAAACACCCCTCCCACTGCCTTAATTATTAACCTAAGTGTTAAATTTGGATTCTACTGTATTGAGTTTACAACAGAACTGTAATTCCCTCCAGGTCCAGATCACTACTGAGCAGGCATTGCTCCTTCCCTTCTCCAAGAGAAGAGTGCTAAACAAAAACTGCACCTGGAGAATACAGAGGTAAAGGAATTTACCTTTCGTCATAACACAGAGTTTGTGTTTTGGGAGATTATGAATGCAGTTGCAAAGTGTTGTGGGGAAAAAAAAAAACCCCAAACTAACAAGCAAAACAGCTAAAATTCATCAGTTATAACCAGCCCCCAAAAAGTTGGAGTGGCTTTCTCAGGGAGCAATCAATGGCATATCTTCTGCTCCCAAATTTTTAATTTTTCCATGTTACTGTGCTTGTAGATGTGATTAGTCTTATTGGCTTGATCCTGCCTGCTGCTGAATGCCCTGATGAGTGTTTACTTTCAGCATGAAGCTGGGCCTGTGGTGAGTTGTACCATCAAATTAGGACTCACAGTCAGAATTTCTACACATGCAGCTCCAGTTTGCCTTTCCAATCTCCTCCAACCATAATTGCCCAGATATAGAAATCATCTGATTAAACAACTCTCCTGCAAATTGCACTTGTCTTATGCACAAGCAAAAGGAGTTTCTTACACCCCAGCTGTAGTGAAATAGCTGCAGTTTTCTCCTGTTTCTCCAAGAGACTTCCAGGAAGCTGCCAGGAAAGCCACTGATGTGGGAACAGCTGCTGGGCACATGCACAGCTTGGCACGTGGGACCTGAGCAGAAGCTCCCTGGATGTTCCAGGTTTACTGGATGAATCTGGATGGTCCAAATTTACTGGATGAATCTGGATGGTCCAGGTTTACTGGATGAATCTGGATGGTCCAAATTAACTGTGCACGACCCGTGGGGCACAGAGATGCTAAAGAACTTGGCACACACAGATTTCCAGATGTCCAGCTGCCCTGTCAGAGCAGCAGGGCTCCTACATTGTCTGAGTATTCTTGATGGATGCACAAAACCCACACTGAAAGAAAAAGTTCTAAGCAAATAGGAGGGTTTGCTTAGGTAACTGTGGAGCTGAGGCTGCTCTGTCTATTTAACATACAAATCCTCTATAGTATAGAGCATATTTCATCACACTAGAGTGGAGTCACTAATTAGTTTTTCATGGCCATTAAAGTCATTCATTCACCTTTACAAGATTTAAAAAAAGAGTAGGAAAAAGCATGTGTTGGGACCTCCTTGGCTGGATATACCAAAATCATTCACTATTTACACTGAATAGATGTGTTCACATTTGCCTGTTTTCCTGCTACAGACCCTTTCCCAATACTTTCAAAGCACTTTTGCTGTTCCTTATTAAAAGTATTGCATCACTGTGTCATGTCTGAACTTTCCCCTAATATTCATCTTTGTAAACAGAAGCACAGAATGAAACCATCAGTTGCAAGGAGCCATCACCCTCAGTCTCATGAAACCTGTCCTAAAATTTAGCCATCTGGACAATTCCCATCAACTCTTGGTTTTATCATTTTGAAACAGCCGGATTCCTCAAAAAGACCTCTCTAGCCTTGTTCTTGCCCACTGTAGCAATTCCTTCTGCACAGCAGAGTAAAAGGTTCCTCGGTGTCCCTGCTCTGCTGGACACTCCACAAACCCTGCCAGCAGCTGAAGCATCCCACAAACCTTCAGCAAGCCCAGGCTTTGCTCATTGTCAGCCACTCCTTCCAGATATGCAGCAGAACAAATAAATCACACCAGACAGATCCCCTAAACAGCAGCCCCACTCCCCGGGCATTATTCTTGCTCTGTCAGGAGCTTAAGGCACTCCCTTGCTCACACGGGGCTGATCTGCAGAGAAAACCTGCTGAATTCGGAATGAATGTGAAAACCATTTCCTCAGGCAAGTGATTACGGTCTCTGTTGCTCCTCTTGAGTGGTAATGGAGTCCCTAATTGCTCTCCTGACTGATTATGCTGTTCCTGGTGTTTCATTTTCAAAGTACTTAAAGTTCAGGTAAATCACACTTACCACATGACCTCTCCTGTTTTATGGCTCTCTTTGCCACGGGAAGGCAAAGTCATATATGTTTCCTTTGTGTTATTTATTTTAACATTAGCTATTAGCAGATTTCCAAGTGGAAGTGCAGCAGAAATTGCTGTTGTGAAGCTATTCTATTATTGTGAAGTTAATCTTTTGTGCAAGGGCTTTGCTGGTCAGTGACATCCATAACCATGTGTTTATAATTAGGCCCTGGGCTTAAAAGCTTTGTGAAAATGAAGTCCTAATGCTTGTCAGGCTCTGGACATCCATTCAAGTTGTAAAAATTACAGTATTCTGGTGAAATCTTGATTTCCATCAGGGTTTCTTTTTCCTTCTCTGGAAAATGTTTATCTGTTTACAGCATCTGTTGCTGAAATCTCCTGGCAAAGGACACACAGAGCCCTGGTGCTGTCTCTCAAAAGTCTAGCTTTGCTTTCTCAGGCAGCAGGTACAAACCCTAGCAAGTGTTTGTTCCTTCAGAAAAGAGTTTTACAGGTGTACACCTGCTCTTCCTACCCAGAAAGATTCACAGGCATTTCATAATAAATAGCAAAATTCTAATAATTTTGCACAGCTCTGCAAAAGGAAAGTTTATTCTAGTGCACGAAGAGTCTTACAAGACCATCAGGGCAAACCAGTGACCATCCAGCTCCAGCTCCCTGCCACAATCAGGGGGACTTTCCACTGTCCCAGGTTTCTCCAAGCCTCATCCAACCCTTGGATACTTCAGGGATGCAGGGACAGCCACAGCTCCTCTGGGCAAGCTGCAGGTGATGCATGCTCATGAGCCCATGTTGCACCTGGGAACCCTGAGATAGTGATTTTCAAATAAGGTAGATAATTTCCCTGTTTAATCTTTACAATTGGTCTTTAAATTTCTTTTATATTTATTTATTCTTTGAAAAATACAATTTTTTTAGGTCTGAGGACCATCTGAAATCTCTTGTTTGTCCTTATCTGAAGTAATGACGTCCACATTGTATTGTTTAATTAATCCTGCTATCTACTTTTTTTGGAGTTCCTGGTTTGAAACAGAAAAGTGACAACAATACACATTTTAAATAATATATTAATCAAAATTTAAAATTTACAGTAAGTTTTTGGTTCATTTTATTAGCTGTAGTTGATTACACCCATTTTCTGTGCTGGCAACATTTGAAAAAAAAATAGAATTTTATCTTACACTCTATTGTAAACTCAAAAAGATCTCTGTGTCTCATCAATGTGGAATTTTGAGGAAATAAAGGGTTTGCTTCAGAATTGTTGTGATTTCTTACAGAAATTTAATGTTACTTAGGAAAAAAACTTCCCCTGAATGATGTACAGGAAGTGGAATGGATAATGTTGTGTTATATTCTTTAAAGAACCTCCAAGCTGTGACAGGCCAAGCAGAGATATCACACCTTGGACACTTGCTGGTTCATTTTCTTGTTTTTATCTAAGAAAACCAGATCAGTGCACAGCCACTGTAGGTTCTGTCCCTGAAACCTCAGCAAGTTTTGACTCAGCAGAAGAGATTTTACTGCCATTCACACAGAAGCCAGGGATCAGCAGCTGGCTAATATGAAGAAATATGGAGAAATTATTTGAACTTTTTAAAATGTATCTGTAGAGAGGTTGCATTGATGCACAACACGATAATTGACATTTTCATGTGCATTTGGTACACATGGCATTCCTTTACTCTGGGAGAATCCATTCCCTTAGCATTACAACAAACAATAAAAAGAGCAGCCAAAGTCAAAATGGCAGGAACTTGGTGCTCTGAAAGGAACAGACACCACCTGTGCACCAAGTACCCCAAACCAAACTTGGGGCTGAAACACAACTCCTTTTTTTTCATAATCTCTCATTACAGCAGTATTTACATTTTTGCTGCTACAAAACATTTCTATTCTTGACTACCAGACATGGCTACACTGCTGAAATTAAAGGGTAAAAGCACAATAGGAGCCTGTTGTAAAATGTTTTTTACCCAATTTCTCCAATCTGCCCTCACCCTGACACTGGGGCTGTGCAGGACATGACCCAAGCTCTGACCCTGCCCCTCTGCATTCATGTGCAGCTCTGTGTTTCCCAGTGGCTCTGCAACAAGAATTCACCTCTGCATCAACATTTTATCTAACAAATCCAATGTTTTTAGAAGAACAGGTTCTTGCTGTACAGGCAGTCTGCAGATGCACTGAAGCACAAAGGCTTTTGGACCAACTCCAAAAGTGAACTCCAGCCCAGAAGGGTTCAAACCCAGCACGGGACATTTTTTTAACTAAACTTTTTTATTTTTTTTAACTAAACTTCTTTATTTTTCTAACTGGTGCTGTTGTGACCATGTTACAGGAGAAAACACTTTCAGGAAACAGGAGGAGAGTTTCCAGCACAGAGTGGCACTGCCAACATGTCATGTCAGGTTAGCTGCAGCACAAATCCCTCTTGGGACAGGCACCAGCTATGTTTGTTTTCCCTCTGGCTCCATTCTGATGACACTCTCTGTAACCTGTGGATATCACCCCCATCTCTCCTGTTTTAACCTGACTACAATGTCTATCTCTCAGTCACAATAAAAGGTAAACAAGCAAATGTTTCCTGCTTAGTATTTGGAAAGAAAGGAGCAACATTTCTGCAGAGAGTAATAAAAATATCAATAAAAGCCAGGATGATGCTTCTGCAGCAACAAGTTTTTCATCCTGGTGAGTAGCCACACACTTGCACTTCTTTAAATGTAAAGATGCTTCACTTTCAGCAGCTCAGTCTGTAAATATTTCCCCAGCCAGTGGGCAGCACCCCCACAGAGCAGTGTTTTCCTTGCCAAAACGACAGAGCTGAACAAAAGTAGGGCTCAGAGGACATGAAAAGCTGGGAATTAAAAAGCCTTGGATGTCCAGGGGTAAACCACAGCATGGTTTAATAGCACACAATGTGTCTGGAGATCACTACAAGTGTCCAGGCACCTCTTCCTCCCCCAGTGATGCTCCTCTAACCTGCACACTTAGTCCTGATATTTTCCACCCAAAGGACTATGACAGTTTAGCACCAATTTAAATGAATTAAGTTGAAATGACAGCTGAGTTACCTCTGCAAATAAATCATATTACTGTGGTTTGGGGTTTTTAGGACAATCTGCAACATTTCTGAATTGAGAGCATGGTAGGACCAGGCCAAAAAAATTGAAGAGAAAGAAGTTTCAATTAAATATTTTTTAATGAGGTGCTGTGGTGGTTCAGCTGTATGGAAAGACCACACATTTTAGCAAGGACCTATGGCACAGCTGGACAGCAAAGTCACAGCAGGAAAATGCAG
This sequence comes from Haemorhous mexicanus, assembly GCF_027477595.1. Taxonomy (NCBI): domain Eukaryota; kingdom Metazoa; phylum Chordata; class Aves; order Passeriformes; family Fringillidae; genus Haemorhous; species Haemorhous mexicanus. The sequence goes on from NC_082347.1 coordinate 37,962,687, forward strand.
GGGCTCAGTTATAAAACCCAGCAGTCCAGAGACACCATTTTGATCACAAAACTGTGATATATATATATATATATATATATATATAGATATAGATATATATGTATGATGTAGAGATCTTTGTTGTTATAATAAAGCACTTTCATTCAAGGATATTTTCTGCCAAACTGAAATTTTAAAAAGAAGTTGAAATATGAGCATGTAAAGCTTCTATTTTGTGTTTGCCTCAAAGGGTGCTCAGTACTGTTGAAAATCTTTCCACCTCCTAAAATGTTGGTCTAATACCTAGTATCAGATCATCATTAAGAAATAACAATAATACAGTCCTAGCTCCAACTGTGGCAAACCCAGACTTTAATTACCAATTAACTGCCAGCTGAATTATATCACAATCAGAGTCATGGTTTTCCCTTTTAATTTCTGCCTTATTTAATGGCCTCTCTTTAGGATGCAAGAAACAAAAGTGTCATGCAGACAAAGGCAGAACTTCTATTTAAATGTTTATACAAACCATGCACACTCAAACAAACGTGTAGCACATCTATAATATGCCCATTGTCCCTCAACACAGGATTTGCCATTGCACTTTGACAGATCAGATTGTTCCCTTTTTTAATGCTCCACTTCATCTGTTCACAGTTCCTATCCCTAAATAATTCCAGTGTCAGGTTTTGTGATGCTGTAATTTACAGGTCGTGTTGTAATTGTTCCAATGAGGCTGGAAAAGAGAAAAAGGGGATGTGGAGGAAATCCCTCTCTGCTGCCAGGGGAGAGGCAGCCAGGGTATGACAGTCCCCATCCCTCAGAGGCTGGGGACAGCATCCCAGAGCTGCTGGGGCTGAGATCCTGAGGGGTTCCTGCTGAAAGGACTGGGATTCTGGCCAAGCCAGACTTTGCCATCCAACAGAGCTTGCTCCATCTGAAGGGATTTTCTGTTCTAGGCACTCTCTGAACTCTGGTTTGGTTTTCCATTCCAGTAAGGGACCTATTGGATCAGAGCATCTTCTGTCCTTCAAATAAATTGGTTGATGAACAGTAGCAGACAAAGAAATTCTCATTTATCTTTACCCTAAAAGTAACATGAGATTTTAATGAACTCTGCTTGCTTTTCTCACATTTTCCTGATTTCTGGTTGGCAGATGCCATTATGAATTAAGCACGTTTGTAGGCTTTGCTTGTTTGCATTTTTAGCTCACATCTCAACTTAAAGCCAAACAGCTTTTGGTTTATTTTTCCCAAATTGCATTATTTCATTGAAGGTTTGACTAATTATGGTTTCTCTTTTGCCCACATTTCTTTCAAGGCAAGAGAAATCCCTTTTAACCCCAGCTTTCTTTGAAACTTTTAAATATAAACAGGAGAAATCCAATGTGACAGCAGGATTGTACCACTGCAACCTAACTAAGGTGGCTGAAAAAATTCTAGAGGACAACCCCCACCATTCCCACCCATTCACTTGGTGTTTATTTTCTGTAATAGTAAATGTTTACACTAGATTGGAGAGGAAAAAAAAAAGAAAGATAACTTAAATTCAAAAAAAGCAAGGTAGATGCAGAACATCTAAAGCACCTCAGAGAATTTCTAAATGCTGGATTTGTTCATCTTTAGAGGACAAGAAGAGCTTCAACTCCAGCAGTTTCTCAGGTGTTTTGGCTCTTTCTGTGCAGAACAAGTAGCCCTGCAAGAATTTCCTGCGGGGCTGTAAAACTGCTTTCCTGCAGCCACATTTGTCCTTTTGTTCCAGGGACTGTCTTGGCACAGGGCTCTGGTTGCTCTGCCCATCTGATAAGATTGAATTACATGCTTTTACTACTCCTACAAGCTAAAGCAGCAGACCTACAATTAAGCATGGGGTGGCTTAGGGTCTAAATGGAACTGTCTGGCCCTAGCAAATGCCCCAGGTTCTGGGTTTGGTGGGTTTTTTTTCCTTTAAATTGATATTTTTTTAGGCTGATTTCCAAACTGTAAGCCCCTGAAATGAGTCAGAACAGTGAACCCACTCACCCTATTCACAATTATTGCTGCTCCCAAGCAATTTTCAGTATCTCTGACCAATTACTTGCCCTACAGTCTTGCCCTTGCAAGGGAGGAATGAAATGGAAGCAGTGATGTGATGTTATTCAGCCTTGTACAATATCAGCATTTTGGGGAAATCCATTTGTCAGCATGGCCATGGGTATGAGCAAAATACTGCAGCTTTATGTTTCTCCACCTTGAGAATGGAACACAAGAAAATATGACATGGGATGGAAAAAAAAATAATAAAAAGATAAAGAAAGAAGGAACCAACCAATCCTAGAAGCCCCTCCTCCCCTGGCAGGAAAGTGAGAAATACCAGAGGTGTTAGAAACCCTCTGGCAATGCAATTCCTGAAATTATGACAGAGCCTTCGAATTTGTTCTGGCTAGTTAGTCTGAAAACTTCCTAGAGGGAAACAGATAACTGGATAACAACATGATGATTGCCCACAGGCCCCATATGGAAAAGGAGTGTAATTTCAGTGCAGTGATATGATTACATTTAATTTGCTTGCTGTAGGCTGCAGCACGCCGTGTGCTGAGGAGGACAATCAGATAACCCTTGGTGCTCATGGAATTCAGAGCTTCTGGCACCAGCCCTGGAATAAGATTAATGGCAACGTGCTTCACTCTGCCCTGAAGCAGGTTTGCATCTAGTTTCAGTAAATATTGCTGTTCCTAGCATCGTTATTAAAAAAAAAAATATATATATATTAATTTAAGACCCAGAAGCCTGGCACTGTGAGGAGCTGAGGTCTCACTTGCAGGCATCTTCCTCTCTGATAGAGGGATTTTATCAACAGAGCACTCTGTGTGCTGTCTTCAGCTTCTAATGGAGTAAGAGAAAAGTATTGTATAACCTGCACTGGTTCTTGCAAATATAACTATAATTTAGCCCACAGGAAACAAACAGCTGAATTTCCTCATTTGGAAGAAGTTCACAAATAACCTGATCCACACTGTGCTCACTTTGCTTTTTCTTGTTCCCTCTGCTCCAATTTTTGTACCCCACACTTGATAATTCGTTTTAAAGATCTACCCAAATCCAGGTAGCTTTTAAAATTTGTAGCACTGTGAAGCTGACATTTTTTTTTTTCTAAAACATCACCTTTTAATTCCTTATGTTATCCATTGCACACCTCTATCCACCTCCTGCATAACAATGAATGAAACAGGATCACAGTGTGGTGTGGGTTGGAAGGCACCTTTAAGATCATCTTGTTCTGCTCCCTTCCACCATCCCAGGTTGCTCCAAGCCCCTCCAGCCTGGCCTTGATCAATTCCAGGAGTGGGGAATCTGCAGCTTCACTGGACTGACTCTGCCAAGATTTTTTCCCTACTATCACATCTAAACCTGCCCAGTCTGAAGCCATCCCACAGGAAAATATTCTGGCTTGGTATCACAGAATTACAGAATGTGCTGAGTTGGACAGGACCCATCAGGGTCATCAAATCCAGCTCCTGTCCCTGCACAGACACCCCAAAAATCTCACCCCTGGAGTGTTGTCCAAACTCATGTTGGAACAAGTGTCATTCTTGTCCAAAGTGTGAATACTGCTCAGTTAAATAACAACTGATTGATTATTGAAACCATGAAGAGTTAATAAATGTCTTGTTTCCCTCTCTCTTTTTTTGCCTGGAGACCTGTCAGAGTGTAATTATTTTCCACACTGATGAGTTGAAATTGTTGGATCTTTTCCAGCTATGTTCACCCTTGGGATTGCATTCTCCTGCTTGTTTTGTGACACAGAGAGCCCCTTGGGTAACCAGCCAGCCCAGTCTTTTCCAGTCTTGCTCTTTGGGAACCCCACCCTGGGCCAGATCTGTACCCCTGAGCCATTCCACTCAGCAGGAAAACATTTTTTATTGTGTAATGCCCCTCTGTGCATGTTGCAAAGGGTTTGGAGCTTTCTTAAGGTGTGATCTTGTCCCACAGTTCTCAGACACAGCACACACAGAGCTCCTCTCAACTTCCATTGCATAATGTTGAGACATGAAGGCCTGGGTTCTTTGGGTGTTTTTTCTTTTTTTTTTTTTATCCTTTGCCTCTTCTTGCAAACTTCTATAGTGAAATAAGCTCGAGTACTCTCAAGGAACCGAGTTTATTTTTATTAAATGTGTCATTTCTCTGGGCATGTAGGATACTCTCAGAGGAAAGGAAAACTAATGCTGTCTGGCATCAACTTTTTTTAAAAATCTGAAATGGGATGTTACTCTTTATTTACTTTTCATTCATTCATGGCACATATGATGTCTCATTTCCATTTCCAGACCATACAGAGAATCACAGAATCAATTAGGTTGGAAAATGTCTCTGAGATTATTGAGTCCAGCAACACCATACCACTTTTGGTACAAAATTGTGGTGGCCTGATGGATGACACTGGAAATGAAATGTGGTTGGATTTTTCAGAAAAAAGAATTTCCATGTCATCCCCCACCAATTGTGGTTGTGTGCAAGGCAAGCTGGGATCTCTGAGAGACTTCCACTCTGTGAGTAAAATTGGTTTTTCTCTTTTCTTTGAGGTATTATTATTTTTTAACCATGTGCCATTGAGGACATGCAAGACAAAAATCATTCACTATCAGTTCAGGTCCTCTCCTTTGGTATTGCCTCCTGCTAATAAACTTTCAATGCCTACAACCTTATTTCTGCATATTTTCTATAGTCCTAAACTCTTTAGGCCACTCCTACAAGCCATTATGAGCATGGGGGAAATGAAAAATGGAAAAACCTCTGGTCTGACTCCATTTGACCATTTTGATGGTTTTGTAGAGATTTTCTGAATCATCTTTTCATGGAATTCATTGTGCAGAACAAGTTTACCTTTACATTTTCTACAAACTCTCTACAGCTTTTCACAAATTCAGAGAATGTGCAGCTCTGTGCATGTCAAAATTAACATTACATGGCCAAAATTATTCAGTTTTCTCATTCACCCACAGAGCATATCACTCATTCTTTGGGGAAAGCAATGCTGTTATCCCTGTCCAAATAAATGATCACTAGGAAAATAAACCCAAACTGTAAACAGATTGTTGGACAGAGGTGCACATGTGGGACCCAAAAGCCATCTGTTGAAGTCTGGTTTTCTTTCATTGCAATAGCAGAATAATTCCAAAAATCTTAAGAGATTGGCTCTCTATCTAAAGAAATCATTTTGCCTGGAGGCTACTGAAGCAGCTAATTTGAGTTCTTTTAAAATATTTTTTCTTTTAACAGAATAATTATGATGTATGGATCTTTTAATACATTTTTTATATATTGCTAGGTCACTATGCAATAGAGTGTTAGTTCACTATCAAAAAACTACTGTAAAGCACAAATTAGCAAAAAAAAAAATAGAGAAAACAATAATTAGATAAATATTAAGGTTTGCAGAAAAGAAAACAAGGAGGATTAAAAATAATTAGCAATAAGTTCCACCATTTATCTGATCAACAGTATTCTGGCTGGTGAGAAGTTTCCTAGGAAATGTGTATGCATATATGGGGTTTTTATCAAACTAAAATTTATCTCTTGAAAAACAGACTATTTCAAAAATATTTTTTTCTGATTTCTTATTCACAAAGCCAGATTTTTTTCTTTCTGAGCAAATTCAACCAAATTCCAGCATTTCACTCTGTGAACTGCATGGTGATATTTTTTCTGAGGCAGCTCTCTAGCACACTGCATCAGCCAAGCTGCTTACTGGGACGAGCAGCTCAGGTGATTTATGGCCTCTGTCTGTGAGATCCTGTCTGGGACAGGCTGTGACACTCTGGTGGAGTCATTTGATGGAGCAGATGACTCATGTTATGACCTCACTGAAGCCATGGTCCATCTCACAGGGACTTCTTGCACGTGGTGCTCAGACATCCCCTTCTGGGGCTGCTGATTCCTTGTAGACACTCACAGGAGAGTATCTGGGGGCTGGAGAGAATCTATTCCCATATTCCCTGCTAGTGAACTTTGCTCTTCCCTCCATGCCAGTTCTACCCAGCAGAGTCTCACTAAACCCTTAAATAAAGGGAAATCTGGTAGCCCAGATTTTTCTAGGATTTTTCCATAGGATTTTCCATAGGATTTTCCTATCCTATGTAGAAGCTGCAGCAGCATTCATCATACAGAGTGTGATCCATTGTGCAAAATTAATACCAAAATTAATAAATATGTTTCTCTGAGGAGCGAAAAGTCAAAAAGTCCCTGATTTTTGGAAAGGTAATGGTGGTAGTTAAAGGTGCCAGGAGGTAAAGAGTATGGATGGGACATTCACAGTCATGGGAAATAACAACAAAAAACAGGTTCACCTTATGTGAGGCCGACTTCCTCAGAGAGCACCTTTGGGGATTTTCTGCTTTGTTCTTTCCCTGACTGCCATGTGGGGATCAATATCAGAATTTTGTGAGAGAACTGTGCCCTGACAGACATAATGCCTCCACCCCTGAAATATTTTCCACCAATCTCTTCATATAGAATTCTGTATAACCCAGACCCCACATTTCAGTTTGTTAACTGAAGTCTTGGGTATGTTGGGAAGGAGCTGATGAAGGTTTTCAGCCCAAATGAAGCAGAGCTGTCCCCAGCACCAGCTCAGCCTCCAGACTGCAGGAATAACCAGGGCCCAGAGGATTGGGCTGCACTCACACAAGACCTGCCTGCTCACTTTCCTTCCCCTTTTAAACCCCTGGTGCTTTCCTCCTGCTGCCTCTTTAAAAGCAACCTGGTGCCAAATATCAGTGAAAGGATGCTGGCAACACCTTTTAATAAAAGGCAAATCCCACTTACCACTTTTGATTTTGTTTTAGTAACATTAATCTTGGTGAATTCATTCAGCATGTCGCATGACTGCTGCGTGTAATTTCTCAGGAATTCCATTTTCATTTAACATTAATTAAAGAACACTTATTATAGTGTTACCAAAATTAATTCCCAGTCTGTGGCCCTGCCTGCCAAGTTCCAACCTTCAGCAAATTATTATGGGTGAGTTATAGACCCTGGGAAAATGAGGTCTATCATGGAATATTCACCATGGTGATGCATTTCTCAGCACAGGGCACTGCCCAGGGAGGTGCTGATCCTCCAAAATAATTCACCCCCTGATCCTGCTCCTGCCTGGCCCTTTAAGAGAGTCATTGGAGCCCACAGAAATTATAGATACTTAGCAAGCCTGTTTAATCCAATATGGCTTGTGAGACACTCCATCCTTCTTGCTTAGAGCCTGTTTGATGATGATACACTGATCAGACTCAGGATATTACCTCTTTGGCAATTCAGCTTCCTGCTGCTGAAGCTGCACAGACACCGTGGCAATATTTTTGATACAGCCCAGCAGAGCTAAGTGTCGTTCATTAAAAGAAGATTTATTCACATGCATCTGTCTTGAGTCTGTCATATTCTCCCTATAGAGGCTCAGGCATTTAATATGTCTCTTTTTTTTTTTTTTCCCCTCTCTGTGACATTCACCATGGAGTATATAATCTTAGTTTTCCCATATTTTCAGCACCAAAATAGCAGTTTTGTATATCTTAAAGGATTTTGCTGTATCCTGTTTTTGCAAGAAACCCTGGAGAGACCATGAATTATATAACAGACCTTCCAGGAGGAGAGAAGTTTGGGCATTGCTTTTTCTTGTGGTTTTATGCAAGTTCACACACCATTATTTGGTCCCTTGCTCTGGCATCTTTCCTATAAAATTCCAAACATCTCCAAAGCCTTCCTGCTGAGAAAATTTTTAAAAAATCAAGGCAAACAGTGATTTTTGCCAAGAATGAGATGGCTTTTAAAATTTTTTTTTTGTAACTGAAGAGAAGGAAATAAATGCACAGGAAAGCCATGCAAGTGAGCAGCATGAGAAGAATGTCTGTGCTTTTCTTTCCAGTCCATTATTTAATATTTGTCCTTGGGAAAGTTGCTCCCCAAAAGTTTCATCTGCAGGACTGCAATCCCCTAAACAATGCTGAATTCCACAGGTATTTCAAACCTAAGGTTTGTCTACAACAAGTGGCAGAGAAGAGTCCTGTGCTGCCCACACCACTGGGCAGGCCAGTTCCATGGTGGCTACCTAAATATCTGTTCCCAGACATGGGGGAAAACAACAAAAAACACACAAAAAAAAGCCCCCAAACAAAACAAAATAAAAGGTACCCAATAAAACCTCAACCTGCCTCCACTTCTGTCTCATGTATCAGATTCCTGGGATTTAAAATGGGGTGAGGTCCTACCCTTTCATCAGTGAAGGATCCTCACAGCTCATCACCCCATTTCCCAATAAATCAGAGGAGCTCTGATCATTCAGCCACTGGCCAACAGAATCAAAGAGCAGCTGCTGAAAGATGTTTCCTGTGCCTGAGATTATTTGGTCCTGCACCTTCTCCTACCCAGAACCTGGTGCCCTGTCCAGAGGGGAAGCCAAAGATGCAGGGAGCTCAGCCCCCAAACTTGATGTGTATTTCAGGAAATTACCATTGTAGAACTTCAATGTCCAACCTAAGCCATTCTTTTCACCCTAACCCTTAGGGACTCAACATCCAGGACCCTTTTTCATGGTGTATTTATCTCTCACACATTTAGACTCAATTACACAACCACAGTCTGTGTTTGCTTGGTGGAAAGGGTGGTCTCAAGGCTACAGTGGCAGCCTTGGGTTTATAATAACTCCATTAAAAAAAGAGCTTTTGCAAGCACTAGGATTTGCTTCCAAACTTCAAAAATAATTCACCACTGCAAAACTTCTGATGGAAGCTTCCCAGGGGTCGTGGGCACTCCATTGCTGCCTGAGGCCCCAAAGCCACCCAGCCAGGAAACAGCAAAGTTCCATCAATAACTGCTCAGAGGTTTGAATTTTAAATCTGTCCCTGTCTGCAGTCTGGAGTGAGAGATGTCTGTGCCAGGAAGAATCTCCAGGAGCCTTTTCCTGCTCATCCAAAACCATCCTGAGCAGTGACCCAGCAAGGGCTGATCACTGGTTTGGGGCTGACACAGGGAGGGACAGCAACACACCTGAGATGAAACAGCAGTTCCAGTAATGAGATTTTGGCACATCTTGTTCCCTCAAGCACTTCTCCCAAGCATCCCCCAGAGCATCTGATTTTCCCTCTGCTTGGTGCCTGTAGATCACACACCAGCACGTTTTATACTCAGCCAGGGACTTGGCAAAAGCATGACCTTCTCAAAGTAACATCATCCTGACAACAGCCCATTGTCTAGAAATCATTATTCCCTGAAAAGTTTCAGCAACAGCAAACAAAGAAACAAAAGGTCTTAAACCACTGCAAGAGAAGCAACTATTGTGGCATGAACTGCTCAGGAATACAAGCACGCAGTGATAAATGTAAGGAAAGATGAGGGTTGTGATAACCAGACTGAAAACACCAAAAACTGGCGTGACCCAAGTCAGGAATGAATTATTAACTACTAAACTATTTGGTCCTTTATACACATTTGCTTTTTCTACTTGAAAAAAAATTTGGAGAGAAAGTTCATCGAGACACAAGGAAATAGCTCCAAGGTACAAACCCAGCTTCTCTCAAAATTTCATGCTGCTAAGAGTTGAGTCACACCATTCAGCTACCATTCAATCTTCTGCCAGAATACATAGAAAAACATACATTTTTGTCTTTTCTTGCAGGGTGACATCCATCACATTCAAGCAGCAACTTGCAGCAGTTTGCTCTAAATCACATTTTGTGAGTAAGTGCTGCAGGTGAAGATCAAAGCACTCCTCAAGTGGGTTCTGGGTCATGCACAGGCACCAATCTGAGAGGGGAGAGGTCTTCCCAACATTTACAGGTAAGAGTTTCTTATGTACTTTGCACAGACTTCCTCTAAACTCTGCCAACACGGGTCTCTGGTATGAATAAAAGTCTCAACCAAGAAGGTGTTTCTGTCTCTAGCAGGAAATGTGCCACCACCTGATGACTCAACCCAGCAACATTTTCAGCAACATGAGTTTCACCTAATTGGTGACAATAATTCTGTGATTGTGCATCACTCCACTATTCAATTTTAGCCCACTTTAAGCTTGTGGGCAGTTGGACAAGCACCTAATAAATGTCCTTTTCAAAGGACCCTATGAACAGATGCTTTGTTGTTCATGGTATCTCCAAAAAGAAGAATGTTCACAGCAAGGTTATCAACATATGAAAAATAAAATGCTGTGATAGAGTCATAGAGTCACTGAAGTTGGAAATAACCTCTAAAATCATCAAGTTTAACAATTAACCCAGCACTGCCACACCCACCACTAAACCATATCCCCAAGTGCCACATCTACAGGGCTTTTAAATCCCTCCAGGGATGGGGATTCCACCACTGCCCTGGGCAGCTGTGCCAGTGTTTGATAACCCATTTCTGGAGAAAAAAAATTTAATAAAAATATAGGAGGCTAATATAAGCCTCCAGCAAAGTTTCCTCTCTGCTCTGTTGTATTTTCAACAGAGAACTGGTAGACCCATGATATCTCATAGTACCAAAATAAACATATAACAAAGAGTTAAAAGGCCACAAAAAACCCCAACATCTTTTGGGAAATTAACAATAGAGAAACCAAGGTGTCCATTTAATCTCTGCTGCATGAAATATTTCATTATCTCATTGTGAACTTCTTTAATTCTATTATTTGCATGGTAAAAAAAAAAAAACAACCAAACCTCGAAGACCAGAGTGGGGTATGCAAAACATCAAACCTGATCCCAGCAGCTGAGGTCAGACAGGCAAAGGGCCTGGATTTCACTTGGGGTTGTGCCTGGATTTTCCTACCACCCCTGTAGCTCACAGTCAGTGAAAAAGCAGCACTAAATTCAAGAGGAATTACTCTTACTAAACTCAAGCAGAATCCTGCAAGCTGCTTGCACAAAGTGAAAAATATTTGATGAGACAACTTTTCCTTTGACTGAACTTTTTTCTTTTTTTTTTTTCCCTTTGTTTTTGTTTTCTCTTTTGCTTTCTTGGGAAGGAGGCACGTTATCATCAGCCACTGCAGCAAAGGGCAAGCAAGTAGATGTGCCTGCAATGATACATTTTCCACACTTGCATTTTCATCTGGTCATAAAATTGTATTTTAAAGGATTGTTTTGTGTTAGTTTCCCAGGCTTTGGAAAGAGAAAGGAGACTTGGCTTAGCAGGTCATTCCATCCACATCCAGCTAATTCTGCAGATGATATTGATCTCCTTCAAGAATATTACTAAAGAAATACCACTACAGCTCCCCCTGATTTTCCCTCCATTTTCCCATTTGCCTGGGGAAATGAGGCTCAATCTCAGTTATAACTGTGCCTTTTAGTCTGTGCTTCAGCAAGCTCTGCTCAAATCTTATTTTTTCACACCCAGGCTCTGCAGAGCCTCCCCAAAGTTTTTAGTGGCCATCCAGGCTTCATCCACTCTCGAAGCTGCTGCTGCTGCAGGGAGTGTGACACTGAAGGATGTGAGCAAATTGGATTTATAATACATTAATCTCAGAGTCTGCATTCATCTCAAGACATGGATCAGGTTTTCACTTTCAGAAATACCCTTCATTTGAAGAAAGGGTGTAAGGACATGCTGATGTTGTGCCTCTTTGTTGCATACAGTTCTCCATAAAATCTCACTGATGAAACACAATTCTGTTTCTAAGACAAGTGCCAGAAGAGTTGAAGCTGATCAGCTCCTGAGATGTCATTTTACCTTGAGGTTGCAAAGTAGCAACAACTATTGCCTCATTGCTCAGTTTTATAGGAAATATTGAGAAATATTTATCTATGTTTACTTGGAAACACTGTCACTTTATAGGGTATTAGTCTTGAATATTTCAATGAACTCAGAAGGTTTATCAGACAACAGCTCTTTCACAGGCTAAACTCCCATTTTACTCACAAAAAAAAAAAGAAACAAATTAATAAACCAACAATTGTGTAAATCACAGCAAACCAGATGCTACTGTGTAGTGAAGAATAATAAATTTGGCCCTTTTTATTCTTTAAATCTGAGAGCTTTTTCACAAAAGCTGGAGAAAATGTAGTGTCTAATGAACACTGAATTTCCATTCCTCTGACATTTCACCGTAAGCATTAAATTGTTGTGGAGATATTTCTTAATTTCCTTGGAAAATCCTGGTTTCTGACCCTACAGATTCACAAGTGACCCCTTTGGCTGAAGATCAGAGCTGCCTATGTCCCCTGGGTCACCTAAAAGCCACATTTTTGTTTCAGTTCAGATTTGGTGCCAAACCCAGAGCTCCTGAGCTGGGTTCTCTGGTCAGTGGAAATCCCAGAGGTTGAACTGGGAAAAGAATAGCTGGACATAGTTAGTCAAAATTGCCCATGAGGTGACAAAACAGGAGTTCTGAAGGTTGGGAGATGCAAAATAATTCTCTTTTTTTTTTTTCTCTCCACATGCTTCAGAACTGCTTTGGAAGCTCTGCATGTCTAAGCTTCAGCTTGCAGGTGGAATCCTTCAGTATTGCAAGCTCTGACTGGTGGCTGCTGCCCTGCCTACCCTGAAAATACACAGAGGCTGCCATAAATTCCAGAGATGGAGAAGCACATTCTTTCTCCTCCTTCCCTCAGATATAATAACTGCTGAATCCACCAAGGAAGGACCTTGCAGGTAATGGGCTTTCCAAAACAGAGCTGAAAAAGCTGTGAGATGCAGATTTGGTCAGATAGAACATTTTTATGAGCAAGATTGGTTTTCAGAAAACTTCCATTGCAAAGCTTTCTTTGGCCTCACATGGGTTTTCCAGTCCAGACCCAGGGGAAAGGATCCAACCTAAAATTCTTGTTAGAATAACACTCCCTACTGAATATGCCTATAGACCAAAATTCCATTTCAATCCATTTTGCAAGAAATGTCACAATCACAGAAGAGTTATCTACCTCCCCTTTAGGGTTTTGGCTTCTATTGCTGCCCACATGGGGGAGGTGGCTCTGCCACAAGGTTGCTTTACCCAACAAGAACCCTCAGATATCAATATTCCAACCAATGCCAAGAAAAAAGCTGGGAATTCTCTGTGCCAGTGCTTTGAATTGGCTTGATCCACTGTCAGGAATACTGGGAGGCTCTGACTTACAACCTCTCCCTCCACCTGTGAGCAATGGGAATTATTTTCTTGCATGGAGCCAAGCCTAAGTGAATAAAAAGATGTAACACTTGGAATGCGCATGCACTGCTTGGTGCAGTTGGCAGCACAGGGGTTGTTTTCCAAAGGCAAACATCAGCATCTCATCACCAACCACTAAGGAATTCATGGAGGTAAAAATGTTTCTCTTCAACAAAAGTTCTACAGCTGCCTCAGTTTCCCAGGATTCCCCAAAATAACATTTCCTCCCCCCAGAATTTTCAGTTGCATAGATGCAAACACTTCTGTCTGCCTTGGCATTCACTTTTAGGTTTACTAGTTCCCACCTTCTCCCACGTGGCTCCCCTAATAAAACACATTTTGTGTTCCACCAAGAAGAAGAGATGGCTTGGGAATGGTGGCTGTTTGAGAATTGTCACTTTCACTACACCACACTATTTGCTAACGCTGCACTGGGCAGTGACACACCACTGGGTTCACCTCTCCATCTTTTGTTAGCTTGGCTTTCATTTCCATTTGAAATAGAGCTATTTTTCATTTCCATTTAAAATAGAGCTATTTTGGTAGTAAAAGAAGAAAATTAGGATCTTGCTCCCGTAAGAGTTTTTTTTGTGAAGCATCACCCAGTTGCAATTCTGCTAAGATACCCAAAATAACAACTTTTCCTTGCATTAATCTTTCAAAGGGGTGTTCAGCATCTATCAAAATTCCTTTTATAAACAGGATTAACGTTTTTTGGTTTTTAATTTTTTTTTTACCATTTCAGGTAACGATACTTGACTTGCTCTGCCACGTGCAGGGAAGTCTGGTGAATGTTAGGGCTGTTTGGCAGAGAGGAAGTGACTGCACCTCTGACACTGCCCAGGAGTGAGTGGTGATAAACCCTGGCACAGCAACAGAAGGAAGGGCCAGGCAGAGTGACACGAGGACTTGTGGAGTGCAGTCTGCAGTGGGAGGCAGAAGGAGCTCAAAACATCAGCAGCTGAAACAAGCCCTGTCCTCTGCAGGCTGCAAACAAAGCTCAGGAGTGAAGGTATTGGGGAGTGAAGTGAGATAAGAGGTTTTCTTCTACTACATTTTCAATAAAAATTAAGTATGTCAGCTATGCTTCCCAGTACAATTAGAACTGTAACCAGTTCACAGAAGTCCAGTTGTAGCTACCATCTTGAATTTATCTTTCAAGAATTTCCTGCTGCTATTATCTCACAACTCTGGCAGTTTAACTGAGGCTGAATGGCAGCTCCCTGTTAACCAAGAGAAACAAGAATGCACCAGATATTTCCTTGGGTGCTGATGGGCTGCTCTTGCTTTAACTTTAGGCTCTGTAAGTTATGTGAAGTCCTACATGGTGTTCATGCTCCCATGTGCTGCTCATGCTGAATTATGGCTGCCATTCCCCTTTTAGCATGAAATATGAGCCAGTTAATAGATTTACCTGATTTCCTTTCAAGATCAAAACTCAGAAGGGGTGGAAAGAAAAAGTTCTACCTATGAGTGATGAAATATCAAACAAAATATTGGTGTCTAAGAATGTATTCATAAATTAAGGCATTTTTTGAGCTTTCATTAAGGAAATATTAAGTTCCAATAGATATTGACCTGCCACATGCATGAATTCCATCCATCCTAATCTATCCATCTATTCCAAGTAATAGCTTGCATCCCATCACACCTAAAATAAACTTTTGCTAATGAGTTCAAGGGAATTGAAATATTTGCTTTGGCATCCTGGATATTTATATTTCACAGACCTAGCCCTTTCTGACACAATCAGCAGCAGGATAGCACATTAACCTTTCCTCAGTGTTCCTAACTCAGCAAGTCTGATGGCCAAGCACGAAGTCAGGTAGTCCAGATAATTGTTTAGGAAAACAAGAATAAAAGTCTTGAGACAATAATATGAGATTCTAACCTGTGCAGAGAAAGACTAAATACAAATTATATTTGAACTAGAAATGCACTGGCCTGGGTTGATTTTTTTTTTCTCCTATCTCAATAGTTACTGTAGTTGCTTGTTCAAGCAATGGCAGATTAAATTTTCATGCCAGTGCATTAAAACAGAAAATTAGGATTAAATTAATCAATGGCAAATAGGTGACTCAGGCACTGGTGGTACCAATAATGCAGAAGAGTTTTTCTGCCAGTTTGTGGCAGGTAGATAATGTTTATAAATATCAGGACAGCATCTCTCTAATGAACTTGGTACTTCCTTGTGAGGTATTTCTTTTTTGTGGCACTTCCTCTCTCTTTTTGACTTGTTACAACTTTTTCAAGACTTCACCAAAGAAATACCTGTCACACATGGAAATACTGTAATTGTGTCTCTTTGAAATCTCTTCTTTGTACAGTTCTCATCCAGGGCCTGTCACAAATTGAAAAAGTATTTCACACTCAAATCTCTGTGATAGCTTTAAAAAGATATAAAATAACAAGTATATAAAGCATCAAGACAGTTCCCTTAGAACATCAAAAGAAATTATTTCACAGAGAGACCAGCATTAACCTAAGCTGAGACAGGGTCTTCAGCTACTCCTTCTTTACTTTGTGAATTAGTCTTGGGGATTTTTTTTACTGCTGGTTTTCATTGGGGGTTTTCTGAAGCTATTTTCAGCAGCTGGTTGTCAAAACTTTTTCTGGAAAGCATTGCTGATATAAACAGACTACTGATCTAATCATGCAGTAACCCTGCATTTAATTAAACTTACAGTGTGTCTTCACATTAGGGAGATATTTTAGCCCTTGAAATGTACATAGAAAGCCAAACTCTTGGTTTGTTAGAAATTCCTCATTGGGATGAAGGTGATGATTCAAAATGCCATATTTCAAAGAGTTGCCACACAGGTAAATACAAAGCTTACCTCCCCTGGCAAATACCATATAATGGATTTAAAAGATGAACAAAATCCCAGTGTTTATTCATTCTGGTGGATAAAAAGAGCAAACTCTTTGGCTTATCACAATGGTCAATTGTACAAGAAGCTGGAACAAGCCATTTCTGACAGCCAATGAAAAGTAACATTTGTGCCCATTTAAAAAACCCCAAAAAACAACCAAACCACTCATGCTGTATTTCATGATGAAAAGCCAAGAGAAGTCCCCAGCCAAGCTTTTTTATCACTGAACTATCTTGATTTATACTTTGTTTGAAGTTCTCAAAATGAAACTTTCAGCCTCTAGCTCACTAAAAATAGCCTTGCTGTGGCTGGTTTGGGAGGCAGCTGAGGCAGGTGAGGTTGGAGCATTCAGCCCTAGCAGAACAATTGTGCATTACTCTTTTGTTCTTTAGAAAGCAATCTTGTCTTCTACACACACAAGTCTGCAAATTCTTGGTAATAAATAGTCCATCTGAAGCTGATTTGTGAGATGCATTTGCAGAACCTGAAATTTTTCTGAGAAAAGTCAACATTACTAATGGAAAAATGTGCCCTCTCTGCACATATTTCAGTTCAAGTTCTTGTTTTTACCTATTAGCAGTTGAACCACAGAGATGCTGTGAGACCCTTATAATAAAACAGTCCCTTTTCTCCACCTTCTTTTTTTTTAAAATAAGAAATTAGGCAAAACTCTGTCAGGACTGGTTTGCAGTAGCTGACTGCTCTGGGACCAATTGACCTCTCCAGGTTTCCACTGATCTATTCAGATTCTGAGAGCTTTCACTTCAGAAAATCTGTTACTTATACATATAGGTACAGCACTGCTAGCTCAAATATGATTTATGGAGCTGGTTCTGAACTCAGACATGGCCAGCAAACCCTCTCAGACCTGGATGTCAGTTCCTGAGCTAAAATAAACATATTCCTGACCCTCTGTGCAGCAAAAGCAGGCAAGATAATATTATAATGATCTGCAGGACAAAAGACAAAAAAAATATGGAAAATAAATTCTTAATCTTACAGACACTATACACATTTCCTTGCATTTACTGTAGCTTCATATTAGTGTTGCTCTGAGGTCAGTTTTGTGGGGATTCATGATGGTCACATATACATAACTGTGGAGTCAGATCTATTTTTTTCAGCCACTAATACATTAAGGGAAAATTTCCTTTTTATCTTACTAATAAACAGCTTACAATTTTCTGTGCTTTACCCAATTATCTAAGAACATTATTTCTTCACCCAAAAGCAATGCAGAGCTGGAAGGTAAAAGTGGAAAAGCTGCAATCTCTTGGATCCCTCCATGTGCACAGCTCCTGAAATTCCTCATTGTCCTCACCCTTTCTTACACACAGCTTCATGAGCTTTGGAAGAGCCCCATGGGACTATTTCACTCAGAATTTCACACAGCAGACAATGAGAAGGAAAGAAAATAGAGACATCAGAATTAAAGATTGAATGTTTAAGGGATTCTGTTCAGCAACTGGGCTTATTTTAAGCCTTAGTGCTGACATTGTCAGACCTAAAGAGAAAAAAAAGTATGAAAAAAATCAGCTGCTGAAAGTTCTTTAAGGCTCAGAATTGGGATAAATGACGTTTCTGCTATGTTGCAAACTGTGTCAGGAAAGGAGGAGGTTGTCTTGCTTTGAGTGTATTCTAAATTAAAAGGCCATAAGGAAACTATTGTGCTTGTGTTCTGCAGAACAAAGTACATGCTATAGAGTATATTCCACCAATATTTCAAACTTTAAAAAGTATGGTGTTTCAAGCCTTAAAATAACAAAAGCTACACTCTTGCAGAGGTTATACCACATGGGGGTGTTCATTTCCCTTTGTCTTAGCTGCATAAACTCCAAATCAGCCCTATACAGTAAAGGATGTCTGCCCTATTGTCTTGTATAAACACTCTTTTGTTTTTCTTCAGTGCAAAGCTGTGTTTAAAGAGAGCCCCGTACGAATTCCAATAAAAAAACCAGTGTAAGAAAACTGGATTTGTAAAACAACCTAGAACAGCTCTACTGTTACCTCTCCTGGTGCTGCAGAGCCAGCAAAGGCAGATAATATTTTATTTGGAGCTGAAATGAACTGTTGTGAACTCTGACAAAGCAGCACTTCAAAGCATTCTGAGCATACTGCCACCAGCACAAGGAAATTTATCGTGACTGAGAGCCTGACTCTGACCCTCCTTGCACCATCTTTACTCTGCTGACTTCACCTGGGTGGAAGAGCAGGAGAAAGTTATTCAGCCCTCTGTTGTCTCTGATTTAGAGAAACTTGCCAAAAATAAAGATGGGAATCCTACTCAACACACCTATTTTGATCCCAAGAAAAAGCAGCTCAGGAAAAACTCAGACAAAAATCTGGGCAACTTCATGGGTGGCCCATGCAGGGCTCGGGAGAACTGATGAAAAGTAAGATGTCAGATCTGGTGATATTGCTGAATCTTTAGAAATTCAAACTTTCTGAGACTGGGACACAGCCCACATCATTATACTATATTTACTGAGCTATAGAAATGCATCAACATGGCTAAATTATAAAACAAACCACAGGAAAATAGTTTGAAGGCTTTAAGAAAAGATACATATTTTTACAACCTCAAGCCAGTTCTGGATTTCATGGAGACTGGCGTGCAGCAACTTGACATTATTACAACGATAATTTATTAATGATCTGTATATTTCAGTGCCCCTCTGGCTCTCCTGAGACAACATCAAGACTTCTCTCTGCTATGCATTTCACAGACATAAAGAATGGACGTTTTTGTCCTCATAAATCAGCAGAATAATGCAATTGCTGAATGCACATAAAGGCCAGAACACAAGAGGATTGTTATAAAGCAGGGTATAAATCCTATTGCCAGTTATCCCTAAACGTTCCCTTCTTGGAGCTTTACAGGTTTGGGTTTGTTTTTTTTAATCTATACTGTGCCTAGATAACCTCAGACATGAAAAACAGTTGAAAACTTGTTAAATTCCTTGATCACACACGAGTGAGTGAGTGAATGGTAAATATAGTGTAGCCACCAAGAAGAATTCAAAGGACTTTGAATCTTTAGATCTGATGTGTAATTCAGCTGACACATGGCACGTGAAATTTAACATCAAGTAATGCAAACTGCTTACAGAAAGGAGTAAAAAGCAAAAGGGGAAAAAACACAGAGGGGCTTAATAACAGTGGACACCCAATAAAACAATCATGGGGCCTGGCTTGCTGCCAGCACAGCACAAATATTCACATCCCTGGAGCTGATGGAGCAAAAACCCCACCAGGGGAGCAGGGTTAATCTCAGCCACAGCTATGATGTCATCAAAAGCTATTATTTCATTCCCTGCTTTTTAAAAATATCTAAAACTTGACCATAGCCAAGAGAAGTTGCACAATGAAACTGCTCTCTCTGTACTAACATGTGCCAATGGCCTGGTGGCTGCAATGCAGGTTTAGGTGAAAAGAGGGTGGATTTTTTAGGGATTTATCAGCACTGTGGACTTTTCAACATTAGAGTTTTGGGTGGCCTGTCAGGGGCTCTCTGCAGTGGAGGATCACACATCAGCCCTGCCCAGAGCACCACCACAAACCTGTGCTCTGGGTGTACATTTTGAGGTACCTGCCTTGTCCAAAACCTGGCAGGATTAGAAAAATATGTGAAATTTTGGGGCTGTAAATAGTGAATTCCTGGAGTCATGCTTTAAAGTTCCTTCGAATTTTTTTTTTTTTTTTTACTTTTTTATCACTTCCAACTCCCTTCAAATTCAGAATATCTGAATTTAATGAGATTGCATTAAAATCTTTGCCATTTTTTGAAGTTTCTTAGACAAAGTTTTTTTCACTTCTCATTGTCCCACTACCTCTGAGCATCCAGAAACACAAATTGGGATGCCAAAACCAGCAAAAAAACCTCACATTTGTACATGCAAGACAAGAGAAGTGCTTAACCTTGGCCCCTCTGCAGTTGGAGCTTTGCAAAACCATGCTGCCTTGATAGTTTAAAACTTCCTTTCATTGACCACTATAATGTGCTTTTGCAAATCTCTTGATGAATCCCAGGTTAGTTGAACTGTTCAATTACAGCTTTATCCTAATCCTACTTGCTAGGCATTAATGCCAGCAACCTCCCACATCCTAATCCTGTCCCACTTGACACTGACCCACGCTCAGTCCCACATGATGTGTGTGTTAGCACAAAGCCCTGCAAACAACATATTAATCAGGAATGCAACAGGAAAGGGAAAGAAATAGAGCAGGGAAGAGTTTTTCAGCTAAAAGACACCCCTGGCTCCACACACAGGCTTGGCACATGCAGATTTAAATGCATCTTAAAAACAACATAAATACGTACACAAATGTGCTGATGGTTACAAATCTTGTGGCTAAGCTCTTAGAAGGTCTCTTGATCATGATTTAAAACAAGAGAAAAATCCAGTCTGAGGGCAGATTGAAACTATTAGAATTAGATACAGTCTTAGAGAATGGAAAGACTTTTATGTGTGATAGACTCCCATCCTCTATAATTCACTGCAGACTGGGAAAGTGATTCCTTCAGATCTGCTGCTGACAGCTTAATATTCCCAACGATAATGTTGTCAGGTGATAACACAGAGCCAGCCTATAGACTTTGATCTGAATGGAAAGTTTGCCTGAACTGCAACATTCTGAGAGATTCTGCTTGGAAAAAAAGAGCTCAGCTAAGCTGAAAGATTACCTGAAAAGCATCTAATTGTGGTCAGGTTAGAAATGCATCAACCTTGAATAGGTCCAAGTTGCCTTCCCTGAACAAACCCTGAAGAGTGACCAGAATTCTCTCTCCAAAAACATTACTGAGGCAGACAAAGGCACACAAGAACAATCCTAAAGAACCTCATATCCAGCTTTTAAAGTGAGTGTGCTGTCAAATGCATTCTCTCAAATTTCAGGAACATGAATGTATGGCTTGTAGAAACTCTTGGTTTAAATGTCTCTCCACAACTTTCCTTCACTAACCACAAGACCAACGAAATTCCTGTAGGTTTCTACATCCATGCAGCTAAATATGCTTCCAATTATTTTCCTGGCACAGTTAAAGAAGAATTTCAGTAGTGCAAGGCCTTTATGTCAGGATAGCAAAGCTGTGCCTTTTAGAATGCTATTGATACTGTCCTGCTGTTGTCCAACACTGTAACTGCAGCAGGGCAAGGCTGGACTGTCCCTGTGGGTACCTGAGCAGGAGGGAAGAGCTCAGCAGCACTCCCTTCCCTACTTAGGGATTCAGGACAATTATTCCCTGCCCATGGGCAAAAAGGGCACAGAGGATAGAGAAAAGTGGTGCAGGGACATGATTCTTCTCCTCAACCTTTGGAAAAGGTAGAAGCACGATTGGAGCATGATTAGAAGGAAAGGTGCAATTTCTCCATCTTCCAAGGAACTCTAAATTTTAGGAGGAAAGGCCAAACAGGAATGGCCAAGTTTTGCACTGACCTCAGGAGCAGCCCATTTGCATGCTCAGAAGTTTTCTTGTCATTCAGAAAATCCTTAAAGGCTTTCAGTGCAGAGAAGGTGATTTTTGCTGCTTTTGAATCCATGCCATAATTGACCTGTCCCTGTTTTCCATGTCACGTTTCTGTTTCCAGTGTAAGGAGCATTCTGACTGAGGGTTTGCTCAGAAAACAAGAAAAAAAAAGTCACTGCAACCCTCTAAAGGGCCACATGCTGAACCTGAGGGATTTGAGGTGGCAAGCAATGTGGCACTAATGGTTAAAATCCACTAACACAAACTGGAAATGGGATCTGAAAAATAACCCAACTGTTTTGGAGATTATTATGCGTTAGAAATCAGGGAATAATTTGAAAATTGCTTTCAGGTATTATGTTTACTAAAATTGCTTTCCTACCCTGGCTGAATTGCAGAGTTATTATCACCTACCACACGTACCAGATAAGCTGTGGCATTTGTAACCTGAGCATTATTCTTATCATAAGGGTTTCATTAAGAGCTTCCATGTGATACTGCAGTGTTTATGTGCACACACACGTGCCCCACTGCTCTGTGTGTGCATCATCAAATTACCTTCCTTTTAATTGCAAAATCCAGGTTGCCTTTGTGCTTAATACAGGCATTATGCAGTGGAGGAAAAGAACAGCATAAGAATAAGAGAAACTCAATTTCCTGAAATTCAAAGTACTACTGTCATTAAATGCACATAGCAGAGTGATCAGTTAATTTAAGAAAAAAAAAATGAGCAACAACATCTTTAAAAAAATTAATTCAGTACATCATCTAAGCACAACAAACCACTTGGTAGCAAAGAAACTTGAACTTCATCAAGGAGAAAGACAACAACAGCCCTTTCAGTTATCAGACCCTGCTTTTGGCAGGAGTGACAAATCTTGGATCAACTCCTCATTAAGTTGTGAATTATTAATTTTAATCCTAATACACAAAGTGAATGTTTCATCTTGGAAATCTGGACTCGAAAAAGAAATACTGTCAAAGGACTGCATCTTCATTCCTCCAGGTAGAAGGAGCAAAGTCTTGGTCAGCTGAAGTCTTGGTGAAATTTTCACACAAAACAGGGTGAAAATTACATCAGGACAGTATGACATTGATGAATTTTATGAATTCACCAGGACCTTCTCCTCACTGACCCATGGGATTCATATCCAGGGGAGTTTCAGGAATAAACCAGCTGAGTTTTGTCTTATCTTCCTCTATACAATGGTTTAAAGTTTCTGACTTGAGAGTACCTCCAGCAGGCAGGCAGCAGGATTCTCCCTGAAGGTGCAGAGTCCCAACAAGAAAAGCAGAAATGGTGCAAACTGTCAGCAAGTCTGTGTGGAGACCCTCTTTGGAAGAGGCATTCAATCCCCCTCAGATTGCCACTAAACCTGCTGGCCACCTCCAGAATTTTGCCTGGACTTACACTTCCTTTTTTCTCTTGTCACCTATGCAGGGGTTTTAAGTTTTGGAAACTACCATATTTTTCCCAATTTGACCCAACAGTGGCTTAAAGGTGGTTGAGCACATATTATTATCAGCATTGGGGAGTACTGCAGAAAAGGCTACAAAGACAGAGCTATCAAGTCCACGTGAGCTCAGTTAAAACATGTTTCTTTCATGCAGAGATGACAAAAGACCTGTGGAGTAAGGGTGGGTCATGCATCACCAAAAAAGTACACATGAAAGTTGTCCCTTGCACAGTTCTCCCCTTTGTCAGTCCATTATGTACCATAAATACACCTTTTGTCACTACCTATGTCACCATCACTAGCCTGTTTTCGTTAATAAAAAGCAGACTGACAAAAAACTGCTCTCATATGCATGGAGAAAATATCCACTGATTTCAGAGTGGTCCAAGGCTACTAAAACACCATGTTTGGTTTAAATATTTACATGTGGACATGTGCTGCTCCAGGTTTTCTAGATCTTTTTAAAGGGAGTTTTCCACATGGTCTTCTCTAAAATTTTCTGGTGTACAATGAACTTTTCCAAGCCCAGGTTAAAATCCCACTTTAACTCACCAGATAAGATGGAATCTGTGCCTTCTGAGCACCAGAAGCTCTCACCCTCTGTTGCTGGGTGTTAAAAGTGAACTAAAAAAAAAAAAAAAAAAAAAAAAAAATTAGGCATTAAACCACTCTAGACACCAAGGAATAAAAGTTTTCCTGCCTTCTCTCACACCTTTTCCTACTCTTACCATATATTATGGATGCTATACTGCTAAAAGACATGATGAAAGTGTCTCTACTTGTGCAGATATGTGATGTATAAAATATGCTAAGTGGATGATAAAAATGGTGGAGGATTTGTCACTTTACACTGTTCTCAGCAACCTATGTACTTGCCTGTATTTAGCTACCATTGCTTGTTAATTTGTTTATTCTCCTTACTTCTAGTCTTTGCAGCCTCCTCCACAACACCAATCTGACAGCTCCTCCTGCCACCCTCCCAATTGTTCCTTTAAGCCTCCAAGCTCATGCTCTGCCCTCTTTCCCTCAGAAGTGAACCACGGTTTTTGGGAGTGTTTCTGCTCCTGGCAGTGCCTGGTGGCAGGCTCTGCAGGGGCAGGGGCTCCCTGCAGAGGAATGGCAATGTTTTCCTTTTCCCAGAAGGTTGTGTCCCCTCGCTGTTCCGCCCAGCGAGCGGTTCCTGCCCAGAGGAGCACTTTGTCCCGTGTGTCATATGCTTGAGCCCTCTCTCCTTCCTGCTTGGGGTCATGAGATTACTGCTAACAATAATCGTGCCAGCATTCTGAATTTACAAAATAAAAGGCACAGAGATTAAGTCCTTTAATTAATCCTTGAGGGGAATAATCCAGACATTGCTACCAGAGATACTGATTTTTTGGGGATGGGAGGAAAAAACCCTCAGCATTGTTTAAAATAATGTTCAGAACATTGTAAATTACTGAAAGCTAAGTGGCAACAAACCTTCTCCATGCTCCTCAGCAGGCATTCAGAAGCAGCAGCTGCTCAGGGCACTCCAAAATCCACTTTATGGGCTCAGGTGGGGCTGCTCTGCCCTGATGCAGGATGCTGGGGTGCAATCAGCACAAAACACAAACAGGGGCTGTCACAGCTGGCACAGACACTCTCCCAAACTCAGCTGGAGAAGGCATGTCACCTGAGCTGGTCCAAGCACGGGGGATTTTTCAGTCCAGCCCCACTTAGGAGCACCCTTGGAGGAGCTCAGGGCTGTGGACAGGAGAGCACTGTGTGGTACCAGCTATGCTCCTGCCAGGGGATGCTGCTCCCTGTTCCCTTGGAAGAACAAACCAGATTTCACTGGAGTGGACAGAAATCTTTATCCTGACCTTTAATGGAGGCTAAATTTGGTCTTTTTTCACACAGCTCCATGACTTGGTATGAGTAAGAACATTACATCTTCTTTTAAAGGTATTTAGTCACTGTTGACTTTTCCAGTATTGGTGCCAGCTTTTCTCATCTTGTTGGAAAAAAAAAACCCCACAGTGAAGACCCTGGCAGTGCTGTAGTGGAGGTTTCATGGTTGTAGAAATCCTAAAACTATCATGTATTCTTCTAACACATGTGTTTGGGAGTGCTAAAACACTGACTTCACCCACAAGTAGTTCAGCATTTTACAAAGTTCCACTTCCCTGCCCTCGAGAGCTTTCTATCTTAAACAGCAAAAACAAAAGATGGGAAGAGAACAGAGCAGAACAGAAAAATATTTCTTTTTAAAAAAAGACTCTGGTCCTTTGATTCATTGTTTTTGTCAGGAGTTGTAAACAACTTTTATTGCAACAGTCAATGAACTAGTATGTCTATGAGAGAGCACTGAACACTAAATATAAAACAATTTATAATTATTTTTCAGTAATTAAAATTTTCTTCTGTTCTTCAACAAAGGTTGAAGGGTGAAAATAGCTAGGAATTGTTCCCTGAGCTGTAACAGGAGTCAGTCCAAATTCCATTAGCTCTGGTGGGAGGTGGTTCAGACCCATACTTTTATTCTGTGACATGAATGGAAGAATTTCCCAAGAAGATGGCACTGATTCAGGAAGACTAATTGTAAAATTAAATATGAATAAAGCATATTTTAAATTATACCCCAATAAGGCTGGTGAACATTTCTTAATACATTTCTATACTGAAAAAGTTCTATAGTGTCAATAAATGTTTACACCAGCCCTGATCCTAAAAAATATTAAGAAAAAGATTTTGCTACATGAAATGCAAGGAAGCACTTGGAACATGGATTTATTTGATTTATTAATTAAATTAAGTACATTTAGGAGTTTCAGTGTTAAGGAATGTGTTATTGCTATTGGTGTACTAGGAATAGCAGCTCTGCTCAGAGAGGGATGCTGATAAGTCTGAAATGATCCAAAATCTCTGCAGACGTGCCTGGAACAGCAAGAGGAAGCAGAGCACCCATAAATTCAGTTCCTGAGAGGAGGAGGCAACTCAGACAGCTGAACTGGTGTGGGGAGGACTGAGAGTGAGCAATGGTAAAGGCTGCAGCACACCAGGCAGGGGTCTCTGGGAGTTTTTTGCTCCATTACTCAGAACAGTAGGATTTGAAAGCATTTTTCCATTAAAAATAAAAAAAATACACAAAATGACAACAGCAAGGCCCAGCCTTCAAGTCTGCATATAAACATCAGTGCTCAGTTTTGAGACTTGTGGTCCTCAAGACCTCCTATTTTATTTTCAAACAGCATGCCCCCTGCCAAGAAGTTACATTTTTTCCCTCTTTAAATAAGCAGCTAGGGTAATGGCGTGATGAACAAGTTTCATTTCTTTCTGTTCAGCTTTTTCCATCTTTAATACAGCCTCCAGCAGGCCAGATGGCACCAATGCAATTGCTAGTAAGTCAATACATCTGGCTGCATTCCTGAAATGACAAATCTGATGGATAGAGCCCCAGCTCCTATACAAAGCCTCTTTTCAGAACGCTCTCCCTGGTACTTGTCTGCTTTAAGCAAAACCTAATGTGTGAAAACAAAATAAAATTGAGCTCTTTCAGCACCCCGCGCTAACGTTTCATTTGCAGTGTTTTTATTAAGGCTGCCCTGCTCCTGTACCTCGGCCCTGCTCTGCCCAGAACTCACTTCTTGGCACAAGACAGGCTCTGTTCCTCCTCTGGAGCTGCCAGCAGTTCAAAGCAGGTTACAATAAACACTCTGGGCTTTGCTCATTAAGAGCAGCAAGATTGTTTAGGAAATTGTCCCCGAAGAGAAAACAATCTGAGAAAAGCAGAAATCGAGCAAATGTTTCTTTCAGCCTCAATAATGTCTCCTTGGGCAAGCTGGGGGCTGGAAATAGGTGTGACCTCCTGGCATCAGCAGAGCAGGAGCTGTCAGCGAGGCACTGAGCTGGTGCTGCTGCAATCCCAGCCATGCAAGGTGCAGGGACTCGCCCAGGATCCCCAGGTTACTCACAAATCTGCAGAAAAACCCCTGGGGGAGTTGTTCAGACTGACAGGAGGGTGTGTGTTGCTCTGATTTTTTAAGTTTTTCTAAGCCTTCTGATGTTTATATTCTTATAACAAACTTTCTCACACACTTTCTGTAAATAACACACTGTTTTGCCTTCTTTTATGGAGGAAGAGAAATTTGATGGACTGTTGGTTTGTCCAGTGCCATTGGAGGGGTGGCACTGTCACCCTCCAATCCACTGTCACTTTTAGAAATCTATAAGTGTTAAAGTCAGAAATTAAAAATTCTCTTTTTACCTTGAGAAAACTGCGTGTCCACGTCGTGTTATTTTGTGTCCTACAGCAACAGGTGTGCAGCAGAAAATCTGCAACAAGAGCAAGTCAGGGGTTACCCATCTCCAGAAAACTACAGCCACTGCACCCATCAGGTGCTCACCACCTCTTAGACAGCATTAGACCTCATCTTATTTTATAGGT
The DNA here is from genome assembly GCF_027477595.1 of Haemorhous mexicanus. Lineage (NCBI taxonomy): Eukaryota > Metazoa > Chordata > Aves > Passeriformes > Fringillidae > Haemorhous > Haemorhous mexicanus. The sequence continues at coordinate 37,989,964 of NC_082347.1, forward strand.
ATGACTTGGGAAAGCAACCAGCACTGGATAAAAAACAAAAACCTAAAAGTGTGCAACTCCACCAAAGAACTGCTCTTTCCCCATAGCTGTACTTCACAAAAATACTATATTAAAAATAAAATTTGAAAAACGTATTTATTATTAATTTAAAATAACATTAATATGTATTTATATATTATTTAAATATGTATTTATATATTACATAAAGATATATTTAGTATATTAAAATATTTTCAATACATTTCACCTCTCTCTGTGAGGTGTGATGCTCATAATTTGTGTTTATTTGTCACTGACAGACTTGTGGAAAGGGAGAATTTATTTCTGTGGTAACTGCAGTCCCTGCCATGATAAATATCAAACAACTGACCATTTTAAGTCATGTTACTTACACAAGAAGTGGCTCAGTCCTTGAAACACCCTTTAAAAAACTACTTTGTCTCTTGGCTATACCTGCTGAAGGCACTGAGATGGGAGTAACAAACCTATAAAGAATACTCAGGGAGCAACAAATCTATAAAGAAATCAGATGCAGAAATCAAGAAACTCATATTATAAGCACTCACTGCAGTAGGTGACAAGGAGTGAGTAAAATGCTGGGTCCAGTGGGTGCAAGATCCATCATCCCATCACAAATACAAGCCAAGATTTTGGGTCTGAGCACCCCCATGGTGAGCATTTCTGCCTGCAACCTGAGCTGAAGAGTCTCAGCCCAGAACATTAAGAGTGCAACAGGCAAAAAATGTCTGATTTATTGGGTACAGTCTTTTATTGGGCATGGAAACAAAGATGACGACAGCGAAGCTTTCCCCACGTCTGTGCTCTGCAGCAGGGCTTGGATTCCCTCAGAACTCAGGGTTTTCTTCTTAAAGGGGCAAAGCAGCTCAGGGGGAGCATTTCAGAGGCACCTCCTGCAGCTCAGAGCTCATCTCCAGGCAGAGAGCATCCTGTGCTCAGGGGCAGATCCCCTCCAAAAACCCCTGCCCTCTTCTTCTTCAGGCTTTTAGGATTCATTCTTGTCTCAGCTATACCCCATATGGAGAATTAAGTTACTTGCAGAGGGGCCTTTTGCATAGCTCAGTAATATCAAAGTTTAAGCTCTATTTAAGCTGATTTCATTGTTTTAACTTTATTTTTTATGAAACAATGAAATAAAAGTTATTTAAGCTGCAGCAGGATTCAGGGTCTGGAGTGTACAGCAAGGTGAGGACCCATCTGTCCATTCCTCTGTACCACAGCATCCTTGACCTGTTTCTCATGTGTGTTTGGGGACGAAAGGAGAGGAGTTGTGGTTTTTTTAGTCTCTTGCTAGATGACGTGGGTAGCCCTAAAAATCAGATTCACATTTTTTACATTTTTCAGTGAGCAGTGAAAATAAAATCCTGGGCCTTATCAGTAATTTATGTGTAAATAATTTTAGCATTATTTTAAAAACAGCATTGCAAAAAAAATACTTCACATACCTCAAATATCAGCAGTCAGCAATAAAAAAAAAAAAAGAAGTTTTTCTTCACCATATAAATTAGAATGTAAATATCTATACACATGGAAAAACCCAGCCAATGGATTATTAAAAGTTGTCCCTAAATTTATGATACAAAACTGAGTCTTTACAGCATTGGTGAAGACATTGAGATTTCAGACCTGAGGGTTCAGATACTGAGCTACTATTCTTTAAAATATCACCAAACATCAGAGAGATCCATAGAATTATTCTCTAAACATTTTAGCCAAGAGTTAAAGAAACCTAAACCTGACAGCTATCATTATAAGGAGTGTTTAGAAGAGGAAAATGAAGAATAAGAGAGCACCCCATCAAGTACAAGGGGATCCAGGACTGGGAGAGAGTGAAGGAGCCTATTCTCCACAGCTTTCCATCATGTTTCTCTCTCTGTCTTACTGTTTGCAGTTCTCACTTCTTAACCATTGTTTCACTTTTCAATCTGCTGCAGCCTTTAATTATTTGACTTTTAGATTCCTTTAATCTCTCCAGGCTGCTTGTCCAGCTGCCCTTTGACAAGATACTATATGTGGGTGAATATTTTCTGTTTTCTCCATTCATTTTTATCAAATGACACATTTTAAATTGCTTCATTTTTCCTTTTTTGCCTAGGAGTGTAATTGCTGCAAGGACTTCAATCATGTAACATTAGAACATTCTGAAATAGCAGTAATGATCTAAAAATAGAGAATGCTTTTGAAACAGCTTTCAGTTAGGGAGAATCCAAATTATTCTAATTTGGAAATGCATTTAAGCAAATTTGGATATGCTGTGCAGCCAGTGATTTTTCACCACTTTCATTTTGCACAGCCACATTCCATGCTGATCACCTGAAATCAAAACTTCGCTGGCCTCGTCACCCTCCCTAGCTTGCTTAGTGAAACAGCACTGAGAAATTGCCCTGTTTTTGAATATTTATCCTCTGAGTCATGTACTGAAGCCTGAAACACAGTGATTGAGGGGGAGTCTCCACACATGAAGTCACCTTTCAGGATTTGGCCAGGGAGAAAAGGAGAGCACCCTGGCTATGTTTGGAAAGACTCTGGGGAGAGAAGGGGAATCAAAGAAACCACTTTGAATGTGCTGATAGCTAAAATGAGCATGAAAATCCGTGTTTTACAGACACTTATGTCCCATTGGAGCTCTTTTTATATTTTAAATCTGCCCTTAGGTATTCAGGTGATAGGAACTGTGGAAAACAGATGGTACCCAGCCCTGGGGGTACTAATTACTAGAAAATTAGCATAGCTGAAAATGACATAATCCAAGTGAGCAGGGATTGTATGTTAAAGCTCGTGCATTATACAAAATAATAAACAATACACTTGTCTTCTGGTTGAGTGACTGGACAGCCCTGGAGGTGGTTACTGCTCTCTCCAGATTTGACACAGGGCCTGATGAAGTTTTCCAGTCTTTTCCCACTCCTGAGAGTGGTGCAGCCCCAGCCTCCACCAGGACTTCCAGCCATTATTGTTAATAGAAGAGAAATAAGTCCCAGCCACATTAGCAATGCAAATATATCTGAACTTTGGCTGGTTGTATTGGATCTGATGCCATTATGGAGAAAGCCAGTAATCCCACTGTAATCTCTTCCTAGGAAATTTAATTAGGCAGTTGGAGGTGGGCACTGCTGCTCCATGATTAGCACATCACAGGGATTCACCATCATTAGCAAAGGTAATGACTGTTTATCTCATCCCTCAGGACCTTCTACCAGCTGGGAGAGCTTCACCTCTCTCCTTTTCTAGTCTGAGTGGAGTCAGGAAGGTCTGGGAAAGGCTGTGGCACTTGGAGATTGCTCCTTGGAAACACGTGCTCAATGAGGAGAGGCTCAGGCATAACTGATGTGGTTTTGAGCTGGAGTCTGACCCACAAGGTTTTATTCAACCCAAGAAATGATGCTGGAATCACAGTTTGGGTCTTTGCCTGCTTGGGTTGATTTTCTTAAGGCACTGGGTGCTTTTATCCCTGTTTTTCAGCAAATAACACAGGGCTGACAATCAGTTTTGTGGGATTCTGAGGGTTTTTTGTGCAGCAAAATGCAGTGGCTGGGAGAGTCCTATCTCTGGCTCTCACTGCAGCTCCTCAGATGCAGAATAAACGTCCTGGACTCAGATGTCCTCCTCCATGGAAAGAGCCCCTTGGCACCTGATACCCTGGTGTATCTGTGTAAGGGATATCATGCTATCAGAACAAAGCAGCCCATTGTTTTGGGCTCACACGAAGTGATATGGATTAAATCATTCACCAAAGACTGTGTTTCTGGGGGAAAAAAAAATGTAGCATATATGAACATAATAACCAAGTATGTATCCCACCATTTTGGGTTTTGTTTCAAGAGAAAACAGAAAATTGGAGATCATATCTAAGCAAGAGCAACCTGTGGCCATTATAAATAGAGGTGCTTTTCAAGGTCCATTAAGCACTAATCATACCTGAGGTGAAGGGGAGAAGGGGGAACCACAGGTCTAAGATTGTTTGAAGGGAACATTTCATACTAGTAAGAAATTTAAGACAGAGAGAGGTCAGGCTGAGTTCTGTTTAATTTAAAAGATACTCATCTCAAGCGTTAGTCAGAGGTCTCGGGGTACTGGATGTCTGTCTTGTTACAGTGCTCAAGGAAAAAGTGAGCAGAAAGAATTCCAGGAGAAGAAAGAATAATACAGTCCTGATTCAGGCCTAGTTTCCTCCCTTTCCCCCAGAAATACACAGTTTAGGAGCCAGCTCTGGAATTATTCTCACAAATTTTCAAGTTGCTTGTCTAAAACACAAACTTTAAACACCTTTATCCTCCCCTAACTTGCCAATTGACTTGCTGCACTATGAAACATCCTTCTGGGCAAGTTCTGCTGCTCTGCAGGAATGGTTTTCTCTCAGTGCTTCAGCACTTGCTCCTCTCACCCAGGCAGGGACTGTCTGAAAACTGCACCCTGCCCACTCACTGCTGGGACCCAGGCAGGCACCAGGCACAGGCTCCTATCAGATAAACCAGAAAAATCAGAAAAATCACATAAATCAGATAAATCAGATAAATCCCTGTGCTGTCAAACAGAAGCACTGCTTCCTACTGCAAATGGTCTTGCCAACCACTGTGCACAGTTTGCAGTTACTAAAATCTGAAATACAAGTACAGCCATGAAGTTCTTTCAGCTGGAGAGGGACTTTTGACAAGGGTGAGTAGTGACAGGACAAGGTGGGATGGCTTTAACTGCCTGAGGGCAGGGTTAGGTGGGATATTGGGAAGGAATTCTTCCCTCGGAGGGTGGGCAGGCCCTGGCACTGATTCCCAGAGTAGCTGTGGCTGCCCCTGGATCCCTGGAAGTGCCCAAGGCCAGGCTGGACAGGGCTTGGAGCAGTCTGGGACAGTGGGAGGTGTCCCTGCCCATGGCAGGGGCTGGCAACAAGATGATTTTGAAGATCCCTTCCAACCCAAAACACTCCATGATTTTATGATTCTGACTAAGCCCTTTTCTGACCCAGAGATGGGGCAACAGAAAGGTGTTTTAAAAACTTCTACTCCATTTTCAGTCTCATGGGAAGGGTGAGGCAATACAGATGTTACAATTCATGCCATCACAATCAGAAGCTAATTATTTCTTAATTACAATACATTAGAAGCATTTCTTGGCCTATCAGCTTTTGCCACACCATGCTGTAAATGCCTTAAAGCCAATAATCTAAAATTACCCCTTGTGGGTCCTACTACAATGCATCATTCAAAATTCTATTTCTCCAAAATATCTAGTCTTTTATGCCAAGCCACCCTTTGAGACTTGTTTCTAGCTCCATTTCTCTCTCCCCAGGATCTGTCCCATTCCATGGCATTTCTAAGTCAGCCCATCTTGCTCATCTCAAGGTTTGCACACAGATGCCCACACTGTGTGAGCCTCCTGTCAGGCTTTGAGGACTTTCTACAAGTTCTTTTCCCTCAGAGATGGGCAATGAATATTTTAAGCTGAGCCTAGTGGTGAGGATCTGGTGATTTAAGCCCAGCTCTGGCAGCCTGCTCTGAGCCCAGCTGGATTATCTGAGAGCCAGCAGCTCCCAAGGCACCGGGCACTCATCTCCCTTCCAGCCTCAACACATCCCAACCACTGAATCCATCCCAGCTTGGATAAGGGACCAGGGCACTGGAGGGCCTGATCCAAACCCAGCCAGACCCACTCAGCTCCAGCCCAGCCCAGCCTGGCTCTGCACCCCCTCACCAAATTCCCTGCAAGAGCCACCCCAGGCCAAGGCAATGCCAGACCCCCTCTCCACTGGCTGGGGAAACAACCCCAAAACAAGGTCAGGCAGCAAAACACCAGCTCTGAAAGAGAAGGAGGTTTCTGTAGCACATTATCAAGTAATGTAAACAGCAGTGACACCAGAGACAGCAGAAGTTTGCAGCTGGATTATAAACTTTCTTCCATCCCCCATGCCTAGGAATAAGTCATCCAAATAAGCCCTGGCAGTTTTGACTGCTCAAGAAACTTTATGGCTGGGAGCTGCACAGATGATTTACTGCCACGTCCCCTTTTCCCCCTCAAGCTTACACTGAAGTAGAACTTCACAATTGTTTAATGGGGGACAGCACACCCACCTTCTTCTTTGCTTTTTTCATTTTCCTTCTCGTGAGGAAACTTGTTTTACAGTTCTTGTGAAAGGATCTGTGACGTCTGATTACAACGCGGAGCTGTAAATCCAAGTCTTAAATGCAGTGCCAGTCTTTTTTGTTGTTCTTCTTCTTTTGTTTTTTTGGTGGTTTTGGGGGGCTTTTGGCAGGGTTTTTTTTGTTTTTAAGGGGTTTTTTTTCTATTTTGTGCTCAGCAGTAGCACACTTGTTTTAGTGAGCCAGCTGTCTAGGTATGAGAGCACACAACTGGGGAGGGAGAGGAGATAAGACAAAGCTCCTGCTGCATCCCTGTGATGGATGCTGCTCTAGCAAAGCTCAGAGCTGCTGCTTAAAGCTGTTTATAAACTTCAGGCCAGCTTGCTTTTGCTCATGAAAGAGCCTGAAAAACGAAGCCCCAGGCCCAGCCCTGATGCACAGAGGCACTGCAGAGCAGGTACCATTTTAACTACATTGCCTTCACCAGTCTGACATTTAATTATGGAAATACTACAAGAGTCTTCACTTAGTCCATGAAAATTAATGCATGAAAAGTAATTGGTTTTGTTCTAACTCGAGTACAACACAACATCAAAGGAAATGCAACCACCACTTTTATAGGAACAGGTGTTTCTCTGAATAAAATGCTTCAAATTCAGCACAAAATATTTCATCTCGGGTTCTGAAAACTGAGAAATCTCAATTCTCCTTTCTGCAGTTTCAGGTTTTTTCCTCTCCCTTCTGTTCTTCCTTTCTCTCTCCAGAAAGGATGAAGCAGTATGAGATACTAGAAATACAAGGGAGTCCAACTTTTTTATTTCACTAAGACTTTTTGGTTAGAAAAAATTACAAACATTAAGATGGTATAAAAGTGGGATTGAAACATGATTGAAATGATGTTTTCCCAAGGAAAACATGATTGAATGCTTTACCTCCAATTTGGAGCAATTTTAAAAGTTAAGTATTTCATGTGCAGATTTTTCAATAGGATATAATCTCTCAAATAATCACAGAACAATCGAAAAATATTCAAGCTGATTATTTTATTCAATGAAATTTTCATTCATCTCTAAATAGCACCGAGGTCTTGGGGGAATAACTTGTTTATTTTTTCATTCATTGTGACAAATGCTTGACTACACCATGAGTTTTGCTGTTGGTACTAATAATTTATGTTTCAGATTCATATGCTGCTGTTTCAGAAACAATGGGGCTGACCTCTTCTGTTAAGAGCCATCAATGAAACAACAATGTTTATTTATTTAAAAGGAAAACAGCCTGGTCTCTAACTTGCTTTGCTCAAGATAGAGTAAGATATCAGCAATGATCCACAAACTGTATTTGATATTAAAAACCTCAGAACTACAATTTAAATCTAAACCAAGGTTTGAATTTTATTCAGAGAAAGAGAAAAACTCCTTAATATATTTCTGTTAAAGAGCTTTTCCAAGATCAGCTTTTAAACCAAGTTTTTAGCACCTTGCAAATAGGACTCCAATGGTATTTATATTTATATATTAATATATTTACCTGTCACTCTGACCCAAATCCCAAATGACTTTTCACTTTCCCCATTTAAGATTGAGTCCCTGTGAAATTTAAAGGAACTCTAAAATGAGGCTGATACCTGGTGTCTGTATATGGTTTTGTCTTAGTGGGTTTAAAAAAAAGAAAAAAAAAAAAAAAAGAAGGGGAGGGGACAAGATTTTATTTCGCATTCAGTCATTTTTTATAATCTTTTCTTTGATGCCTTGGAACTATATTCAGAATTCAGCAGAAAATGAAAAGTCATTTGGCAAATCCCAGTAGAGGCTGAGAGTGCCCACAGAGCTTTGGAGAGCAGGGAGATGTTCAGATCAAAATTCACTATCTCAAACAAAGAACACCTCTAGTAAGTAACAGAGCAGTGGACTGCCCTTCTGTCCCAGATGAGCCATTAGAGGGGACATGGACACACATGTGAGATTAGATCCACACCCACAGCAGGATTTTAGCTGCAACACCATTGTCCATAAACAGGAGAGGGTAGCAAATATGGATTATGCTGCTTTCTGCAAATTCAGAATCCTTAAACACTGCAGTGTGCTCTTATGTCCTCCCTACTCCACATAAAAATATAAATATAAATAATACACATACACATCAGATCTGGACTATCCAGGCAGCCTCCCAAGGCAGCCACATGTATTTAAAATTTCCACATTAATGGATTAATCACGAGCTAAAATAAAATCTAGGAGTTTTCACCTAGACTTATTATTATTTAAAAAAAATATTAATTTGCAAAGAGATCAGAATTAGACATATAAGGACCCAGGGACACTGTCACTTTTGGAAATGCTAAGGAGGGGAGAAACCTTTCAGGCTGGGAAAACACTGCCTGCCTCTTAGGAAGGGAAAACGTTAAAGTAAACAAGATTCTCTCATTTCAGAAGTATTTGAACAACGGTTAGTTTCAGGTTTTTAAAATATTAATTAATTATTAATTATTTACTATTATAATTATTAATTATTATAATTATTATTGTTGACTATTCTTATGATTATTATAATTATTAATTATTTTATTATTATAATTAATTATTAACTAATTACTAATTATTTTAAAAATATTAATTTGCAAAGAGATCAGAATTAGATATGTAAGGACCCAGGGACACTGTCACTTTTGGAAATGCTAAGGAGGGGAGAAACATTTCAGGCTGGGAAAACACTGCCTGCCTCTTAGGAAGGGAAAACGTTAAAGTAAACAAGATTCTCTCATTTCAGAAGTATTTGAACAATGGTTAGTTTCAGGTTTTTAAAATATTAATTAATTATTTATTATTTATTATTATAATTATTAATTATTATAATTATTATTGTTGACTATTCTTATAATTATTATAATTATTAATTATTTTATTATTATAATTAATTATTAACTAATTACTAATTATTTTAAAAATATTAATTTGCAAAGAGATCAGAATTAGATATGTAAGGACCCAGGGACACTGTCACTTTTGGAAATGCTAAGGAGGGGAGAAACATTTCAGGCTGGGAAAACACTGCCTGCCTCTTAGGAAGGGAAAACGTTAAAGTAAACAAGATTCTCTCATTTCAGAAGTATTTGAACAATGGTTAGTTTCAGTTTAGCTGCTGAACTTTCCACAGCCTGGGTGTGCTCCCAGCACAAGGTGTACCAGCCCTGGAAAACCATCCACCAAGCTGGAACGGCTCTGCATCTGCTGCTGGAGCTTTCTGACTCTGGCTGCACACTTTGAAACCAGAAAGTGCCAGAACTCTGGTTTTAGCCTGGATCTGCACCTTTTAAAGCCCAGCACAATTTCCTGCACCCCAGCACCACCATCCCCCTCACCTCTCACAGCACACACTCCACTTCTGCTCACCACTGCCCCAAAAAACGCTGCACACACACTTCTGGCTCCCAAGGAAAACATCAGGGAGTGGGTGTACTTCCTTCAGATTGCATTGTGCTCAAAGATAAGCCAAGCACAAAACAAAGAGCACATTATGAGCAACTGGAAGAGCTGCTCCTGTGGTTTTCAGTGCTTCAGTAAGTTTAGAGTGAAGTGGATATTAAGGACAAACAGACACTTTCTTGATTGCCAGCTCTGGCATGGCTTTTTCTCCTGTGTGAATCAGGAGAGGACAGAGCTGGCTGATAATGCTGAGTTGGTGGTGTTGTCAGTGAGGGGAAGGGCAGAAATGCTGTGGTGCACATCTGCTGGAGCAAACGCCACCTAGGAGAGGGACAGAGAGGTAAATTTACCCAGGTTTGACACTTTTCAGTTCATGTCAGAGCTCCACAAAGCTTCCCAAGAGCCTGGCTCGCTGGGGTGGAACATCCTGGGTGAGATGTGCTAGGCAGGACCAGCTCCAAGTGGAACTTACCTATGTTGCATAAAATCTTTCATCACAGAGGGATCTAGCAAGCTTTTCTCCAAGAAATCCTCTCCCACTTTTGATATTTGCAAAAAGCTTCTGGTACTTGGCAAGCTGAGCTTCTTTGAGTTAGGAAAAAGACCTTTTATTTGTCTCATCAAATTCTTTTTGGTTTGTGTTGATATGAAATTGTTAAAAATCTCCATTTCCCTTCTCCAGCCTGCCAAAATAGCAATTAACTGCAAAAGGTGGCTGATTAAATTCTCAAAGCAACACAGAGCTTGGAATGATTTTAGCTCTAAGTGATAGTCTCTGCAAGGGAAACCATTTGTTTTACACTCTCTTATCTGGAATGTACTACCTAAGAGCAGCTTGTAACACACAGAGATTAACAGCAGTGGCTTAGAAAAGAACTCTGAAGGCTGCATTCAAACCTTGGCCCTTTTTTTTAAAGGAAAAAGTACCATAGAGAAGTTCTAGAACTGAACTTCACTATGAAGTTGTGTAGAATAACTTGCCACATAATTGCTGAATAACTGCTTGCTAAGACAGCACAGATAATCAGGGTACTTTGCTTTTAGGGGTGTTTGTAAGTATTACAGTGAATATACCAGCCCTAACAGGCAGGGTAAGGGTTCCCCACATTGTTTTTTCCCCCAATATAAAATTTGGACAGTGCTAGGATTGCCCCTCTGAAGGACCTGGCTGCTTTAGGCAAGAATACACCAGAATTAATTAACCTGTGGAGAGATTCTATCAAAGCTGTCCCCAAGTCAGTGCTGGCACTGCACATGATGCAGTGTTTTCCTAGTGACAACAGCAAATCCAGAAATGACAGATGGAGAGACTTCTGAAATTACTACAGAAATACTTCCCCTGGAGCACCATCAAGCCAGTAATACCTCCAGAGTTTTAGGGTCTCTGGATCCTTGAGTTAACACCAGGTACAAGAAATGACATAGAAGTCACAAAAGTCATTGTTTTTTTTTTTAAATATCACATTTATTAGCAGGCTCAAGATATGAAAAATTAATAGTCATGTGGTCCAGAGCAACTGGGCTGCCCTGAGTTTAAACAGAATGTGGGAAAGGGTGGAAGCCTTCAAATGGACTCTCATATTCACATCATGTGTTACCATAATCCAAACCAGTGCAGAAATATCAATCATGTGTTTTGGTTTTTTTCTATTTTTTTAAGTGGTAGTTCAGAAATGTAAACCACTAAAAGGAGCAAAGTAGGGGAGAAGACAAAAGTGGTCGAATAATTTGGTTATATGCCTTATGATTGCACATATTACATTTGATATCTACGTAATTAAGATAATTAAGCATCAAATAATCCACAAGCTCTGCTTTGGCCATTTTACAGGGATAACATTGTCACAAGGATGATTGAGAACAACTGGCATGGTCTAATATGTGGCTCTTTAGAGCCTGCCAATACCCCAAAGTGGGGAAAAGACCCACAAATGCATATTTAAAATTAATGGCATAGGAAATCTAAAATGACATGCATTTAACTGCTTAAGAAGGAACAACATTTCTAATAACCTCTGTCTGAAAGATCTGCTAGGCTGAGACAAAACCTGACTTTGAGAAGCAAGGTACCACAGAGAATACAGGAAGGAAAGTACTGGGAGTGGAAGGAAACCACTTTTTCCTAACTACAAAACCTGGTTTGTGTCCAAACATTCATCATGGGCAATCTAGGAAGACTTTCTTGCCACCACACTCCAGCTCTCCTAGAAAGCCAAAAATCACCAACACGATAAAAGATGTTGGATCTATCATTCTTAGCAGGAAATCCTAAAGAAAATACACCTCAGCATTTAAACATGGCTGGGTTTGAGCTTTCTTTGACATAAATAACTAGTTCTTTCTAATTTCATCCTTTTTTTAGTTTTTCATCCTCCTATATTCTAAAAATTGTTTGGTACTTTTTCCTAAAGTATCAATGTTTAGAGCTATCAAATAAGGCTTCATTAGAAAAAAGGTCTTATAAAGATGGACTCTAAAGAGCCAAACCCCAGAATTTTATCAAAAAATATCTCAGATTTTAGCTGTTCTAGCACCTGGCTAAATATTAGAGATGTGAAGGACAGACAAGGGGTTTTATATATTCAGGTTTAGCAATAGTGAGCTGCAGACTTGATTTTTATTGTCAGAGCAGATAATGATGGCTTTAAGTTCAACACTTCACAATTTAGATCCTCATCATGCCATAATGTAGTGACTTTGCAAATTAAAAGGTGTCCTTCCAATAATACTCCTACTGAAAATATATATCTGAATGAGAATTGAAATTATTATAAAGCACTTAAATATTTAAATCTACTGTACTGGGATTGTTAAGGAATTGGATTTGCATTAATAAGAATTTCTTTGAGAATTTGCTGGAAAATCTGGATTAGGGAGAGGATGTGGAAGAAAATTCTGCTTGACAAACACAAGCCACACTTGAAACCAGCTCAGAAAAATGTCCAAAATTTACCTTGAAAGCCAATGGATGGCTGACTGTCACAGAACAAGGCTGAGAACTGTTGGCTAGTTTGCTGAATGCAGCTCATTCCAACTCTTGGTTTATTCATGCAGGACAAACATCAGCCTTGACTCCTGAATCCCTGCTCTGAGCCTTCCCAGTTCCCTCTGGAGGGACAGGCAGAGCCCCACCGACTGCAGGACACACAGACAAGTTCCAGTCTGTCCCCTTGATGCCTTCAGGAGCTGGAACAGAGGCTAGATGGAGTTCAGAGGAATAAAGTGAATATTTAATGAAGTGCCTTCATAGGCCACAGTCCTGGCTCTGCCCAGATGGCTCCAAGATGGAAGCAAAAGAGCTTGGTCACAAGGTCTCACATTTTTGTAAGTTTTATTCCATTTGCATATATATATATATATATATATATATATATATATAAACTGCCCAATTAATAGCTTCAAATTAAGAAGTTTCATCCTCTTTGCTTGCCTGCCTGCCCTCCTCCTTTCAGTTGTTTGTGCTTTGGGCCTGAAGTTTGAAGAGATTGGCCTTGAGTCTCCAGCTGGAACAGGATTGTTTTGTCTTCAGCACCCTGTGCAAAGATCCCAGGAACACCTCATATAAAGCTATAGCTGCCCACCAAAACAGAACAGAAAAACCCAAAACCTGAGGTATCACCCTGAGCAGCCTGGTCAGAGCTGGCAGAGGTTTTTGAAGGCACAGCCCATGTGCACATCTCCTGTGCAGAAAAGATTCTTTGTTCAAAGCTCACTGCCTCTTCTTCCCCTCTCCAATTATCTGCACCCAGCTCTAACTTATGGTGTGTGTGCTCTTTGCACATTTCCTCTGCTTAGAGAAAAAAGAAACCAACTCCCCCCCCCAAAAAAAACTCCCACACCCAACAAAACCACCACTTTTTTGGCCAAATGCCAGGTCTTACACTAAAAATGAGATTTGTATTAAAACCAGCAGTTGGGTACCTGGATTCCTGTTTTCTAGTGTCCTGTGATGTACAGAGCAGCCATGAGCTGGGCTACATTTGGGGTGCAATGTTGTCCTATTTCACAGGACAAAGGCTGAATGTACCCTCTGTGCCTTGGTACAGGGGGGTCATTTTGCTATTATTTATTTCAAGTCCCAGTGTAGCAGAGAAATGGGGAAAAGCAGAAGCAAGGACTAAACTCTCAGTGTGGGAGGGGAGGTTTCAAGCAGGATCAGCCCAGGAGAGACTTTCAGGAAGCATAAAGGAATGATCAAAGCATGGAACTTCCTCAGGACTTGGTTTGTTAACATTACCACGGGTTGGTGAACATGAGGCATGACAAACAAACAGATCCTTTAGCCATGTGAACAGATTCCAGGAAAAATCACCCAGACTGAGCCTCTGCACATGGCAGAGACCTCACAGCTCCACATTGCTGCCTCTCCCTTGTGGACAACCCCAGTTTGCATAAGAAAATATTCATCTCTATAACCCTCTCTTTTTTATGGCTTTATGTGAGTGTGGTGGCATCCCTCATTTTAACTTCCTCCACAGCAAGAATCAGACTTTTGGACATGAGAAACAGAAAGTTTTTAGGCTTTAGAAGCTTAAAGGAAAGGGACTTTGGGGAAAAGCCTCTGGGAATGGGGTGTAGGTAGACAGTGGTGGTGGTTGCTGTACCTAAACCTCAGCAGGTTCTCCTGTCTCTTCTCAGGTGCCCTTCCCTGTAAGCCTGCAGGAGTCCTCAGCCCCAGGCTCAGCTTTCCAAGGAGTGATGAGGACAGGAGAGGAGAGACAATTACAACTCCTTTGTGGAAGAATTTCAAGAATTTAAGGCAAATATTCATCAGAAACAAGCCAGAGAGCTTATTTCTCCTCAACCATTTAGAAGAGGGAAGGAGAAAGGTCCCAAACACCTCTGAAGTCTCAACAGTTCCTGAAATTTCCAGAAAAAGGAAAAAGAAAGAAGAAAAAGGACCTGAAAAATGCAGGTTTCAAAAATAGCTGACATACTTCTCTCTTTTCCTTTAGTAAGCACAAGCCACAGGAGCAAGTTGAAACCCTGCCTTTTCTCCGCCCAATTATTCAAGTGAGGCAAAAAATTTTCTCCCTCCAAGGTGAATAAACTTCAGCCATAAGTAAAGTCCTGCTTAAATATTGACACAGACCAGTATATTCTCCACTACCCAGTGTTTTGTTAGCAATTAAAGTATTAGATAACAAGGCACATGTACACAGCTGGATGGAGAAACCTCAAATTTCTGAACAGCGTCCCAGTTTCAAGAGTCGGCATGGAGTCCAAATGACCTTTATCTTGCCAGTGTTAACAAATTTAGATTAAGTACACAGATACCAAATTCCTTGCATGATTTATCGACTGTGTAATGCTAATTTTTGCACCCACACCATTTGTGCAGGCTCATTTTACTCAGTACTGTATGAAGTATCACGTCAAGCACGTGGCTGTGCTGAAGATGAATAGGGAGGTTGTGTTTTTTTCTTGGACTGTTTCCCCCTCTAAAATAACCTGTGAGCACCCTGATAATTGGAAAATCACAGAGCACACCTTGCAGGTCAGGTGGGCAGAGGAGTCACCAAGATGCTGCAGAGCAAGGGCACTGCTGTGAGTGGGATGGAGTAAGGACCTGCTTGGATGCTGCCTGGAGGCTGAGGCCAAGGTCCTTCTGCATTCTCAGGAGAGAGAAAGAGAGATGACAGATGGAAACAGCAACTTTCATTCTGTAAATCAGAAAGGGATGAGAAGGCTGACAGTGGAAACACAGATCTGTCCTGCTTTATTTAAAGCAATGCTAAGTACCAAATGACTGGCTTTGACATGTAGGTAAAAGTGAAACTCAGAATATTGCTCTACTCCCCGAGGTTTAAAGCTCTTGTTAGAAGCCTTGTTAGGACATCAAACTCCAAAACAAATGTATCTATTTTCAGATGTCCACCAGTAGTACTTCAATTAAATCTGTGTTTGTCTACGTATACCTACATCTTTCTATTCAATGTTCTGAAATCATCACATTTTCATTTGTAGGTCAGGTTTGGCTATTGGGATGTAGGAACATCAGCCTTCCTCCAAAAATAAAACCAATTTTAAAGGTTGCACACCCTCCACACATGATCATCCCAACATCACTGTTCACTGCCCACCACTTGCACCAGCACAGCATTTTACAGTGGTCTACTAGAAATTGCATTGGTGAAGTCGTAGAAATGATAAAAGTGAAAGCAGAATTGTGGGTGCAGCCATTGTCCAGACCTGTGACTGTAGAAAAGGGTTCTCAAAGAGCCCTTGCTGAGGCTGGGTGATCTCACACCACTCATTGCAGAGGGAACTCTGCCTGCTGATCTGATTCCTCACCAAGGCATGGAACAGCTCCTTGTATTTCAGAATAATTCATTCTTGACCCTCTCAGCCCCACAGCATTTGACACTCCATATCACTGGATAAAAACCCACTCCAGCTCTGTTCCATGGGGTATTACTCTTAAAGAACAGCAGAGCAGCCCTGTAGTTAAAAGTGGAATATTTATCCATACTCACATTGATAAGGAGAGGCAGTTGTAAATTACACTTCAATCCTGGTAAAAGTAAGGCTTTTAAGCATGGTGCTTTAGTAGCTGTGTCTTCTAGGCTGGAACGTGCTGTGTCTCTGACTCTCCTTTCTATGAAAACTCAGAATAATTATTTTTAAAATTAACCAAGCACAGGTCTGTATAAAAAGAAATCATTGAGGTATACAATTCCCTGAATACAGCTGTGAGGTCAGGAGGTCAGACACATGCTGTGTACCAACAGCAAAAGGTTAGAGTGGATTTTTAAATCCATTATGCTCAAGAGTATGTTCAAAATAGTGAAGAAAAGGTTTGCTTCTTACGTGATATCCTCACAGCGTATGAAAATCCTGAACACTAAACATGGATTTATATTAGAAGACAGCTTCTTTCTTTATGGCAGAATTATTTTGTAATCAAATGCCACAACCAGATACCACAAGAACAATTTAATGATGTAGGAACACAGAGCTGGCACAAAATAAAGTACAGCCCACAACCTCAGGCTGTGTAAACTGATGCAACTTCCTTGCTTATCCATTTATACCCTTTTATTCATTTACTTTGGTAATTCAGAAACCCAATTTAAGATTTAATATGATCTCAGGAAAGAATCCATAACCCTCAAACATCTGCAGTGATAGTCAACTGATCAATACAATGATGGCATTCACATGAATTTCAGCAGAGCACAATTGAGGGCTTGTGCTGAGCTCTGGGATATGTGTGATAAAATATTTTGGTTTAAATCACTCTCCTCTGAAAGCTAAACCTAATCTAGCAACTCAGGATTCTGGCTTCTCCAGAAGGATAAAGGAAAACAGACTTACCAGGCTGCAGTTGGGAATCTCAACTTTCTGCCTCCTGACAGTCAGTTATTCTAGAAACTCAAGTTTATCTGTCAGATTTTGTGCTTATTTAGGAGTTGAATGAATAACCTGATTTCTCAATTGAATGTCAGAGACAATAAAGTGCTTGACAGGTTTCACTTCCTTGACTGCAGAGACTCCATGAACAGACTACAACCTGGATTTGGATGCTCTCCTTAGGAAAATCACAGCAGGAACATTTTCTTGTATTTCTTGATTGCCCATCTTTCTCCAGCTGTCCATGGAGCTGCTGAACTCTCAGTGCTGAAGCCATTTTCTGTGACACTGATCCACCCCTGTCCCCCCAGATTTATTTTTCAGCCCCTTGTTGAGCCCCACTCCCTCACACCCACACTCACCCTGTGTGGGACAGCCTGAGGACAAACCCTGAGCACAGCTTGCACAGCAGCACACAAACACCACCTAAAATGACAGAAACTTTCACCAGTGGCAGCAGAAACCCTGCTGTAGGGCCACAAGTGCCCTTTTCCACTCCCATACCATCACTTGAGATCTGCCCCTCTTTTGGCACCACGTGCTGACTTCAGGATTGGTGCAAGCACTCTCTGGATGAAATGCAACCTTCAGCAAAAGGCAGGAACAAATACATTTTCTATGCTTTTTCTTTTTCCTCCCAGAATTATTCTCCTGCTATGCTTACAAGGCAAAACTGGCAGCATTACTCCCTTCCTCATTGCCACTGTTGTGATCTGACAGAAGTGCTGCACTCTCCTTTTTCTCCTTTCTTTTTGAAGTGTTGGGCAAATATCTGCAATACAAAAGTGGCAAATACAAAATTCAATTTCTGCTGATGCAAATTATTTTAAAGGTTGCTTTTATACGTGGTCAGGGATGGCAAGACTGCAATGCTCTTGGTGTGTGAGGTCCAAAGTAGGAAGAGAAAGTGAATTCACTTCAAAACCCAAGCAAATACTCATGGAATATTTTGGCAACTGTTCACCAGGTCTAGTCTGCATCACATTTTTAATCCGTGTCCATTTCTCCTTGCCAAACCAGTGAGACAATCCTGCTGTCTGCAGTGCTGTCCAGAAAGGACAACATCTTTGTAATGCAGAATTTGGAAGGGGATTAAACAAACAAGAACCCCTCCAGAATTAGCTGCCAATGGTTAGAATTTATTTGTTTATATTTGTTTCCTCCTCCTTGGGACGTGTTTGGCTTGAGCACTGTCTGCATCAGCATGAAGGTGGCCCCAGTCAGGTAACCCAGACCCATCCTGCTGATGTAAAATTAGTTTTGTGTTAAATTCATGAAGCCTATGGGCACTGAAGTAATAATGCTGAGAAAGAATAAGCAAAATATGGAAATGAAGCACACTTAACTCCAGCAAATAATTTACAGTATGATCAGGAGTGACTGAAAATTAACAGGAGATAATAACTGCCCTTCTGCACTAAAGCATGCTTGCTCCCTCTCCTCATCCTCATGGTTTTGATTACCTTAGGATAAACAGATTGTTCAGTAGGAGATAAACTAAGGACAACACCTTCGAGTTGGGAGTCTGCTTTATATCCTTAACCAGTGAGTTTGGCAACTACACTTTGTTATTTATGTCCCCTGATCCCAGTTTGCATGCCAGGTTATAAAAAATCCCGCCCAAAAAAGCACTTATCAAAAAGCTTGTCAATGCTGTGGTGGTTGCAGACATGGCTAAATGACTTTGGATGCTCTTTAAACCCCCAAAAGTCCTCACTGGAGTTCCTTTATTGCTGCTGGCAGAGGAGGGCTCTTCATCCACTGGATCCTTTCAGACTTCTGAGGTTGCTGACATTCTCACTACATTCTGTGCCAAGTTTGTATTACTATATCTGTAACTTTAAAAAAAAATGGGTTTAGGCATCCAGATATCCTGCTGGTCATATGTGCAATTTGGAAGTAAACATCCAATGAGAATAGTTTCTCTAAAGGCAGCTCCAGTAAGTCTGCCTTAATTTAGGGGTACTTTGCAAGTACCTCCTAGATCCTCAATGTCAAAACTACATTTTTTTATACATCCATTTTCATCTTTATCTAAACCAAAATACAAATTGAAGAGCCAGTATTTTCTGATGCAAACAAGAAGCTGCTGGGCTGTGTGTGGAGATTACTTCTACCCCAAGAAGGCAATTACTCCAGGCATTTAATTCCACCCTTATCAATTAACTCCTTTGATGGAAGGAATTTTATCTAGTGGAAACTGGACAGAGATCTGGTCTGAAAACTTCCAGCATTTTGCCAATGAACTCATTGCAGGGACATTACTGTGCATACCCAAGGTCTCCAACTATTCAAAACTTAACTCCTCCAACCAAGTATAAATAAAACACAACAAAAACTGTCCAGAAAGTTCACAAATGACATTGAAGGAGTAACCCCTCCATTGAACAACTCACCCAAAATCTTTCTTTACCACATATTCTTCTTTAATTCTAATTAGGGGAGCTGAGAAGAAACCAAATTTCTCTTCTAGAGCAAGTCATTGCTGAGACATGCCAGTAATGACAAGGATGCTCTGGTAGTACATGGAGCTCATCAAAACCCTTCATAAAATTGGAAAAAAAGAAAACCAGGAGGTTTTTGTGCTCTAAGCACAGAGACAAAGCTCAGGGACAGATGTGCCAGCAGCAGATGATATTGGTCAGAGAAGGCTGAACACGAGTGGGTTCTTTTCATTGCCTGCCAAAGCAGAGCAGCCTTGGAATGTTCCTGTAGGAAGGGGAAGAATTAGAAGTGTCTCTCTGACTCCTGCTGTTCCAGCTGCTTCTCAGACTTTTGACTTCAAACTACAATCCAGCTGCTGGTATTTTCATTCCAATTAAGTTCTGAGTGTTTTTTAAACAAAATATTTTCATAGACCGACTATTAAACGATTTCATCATGATCTGATTTCAAACAACAAATGCTTACTGAACTGCAGAGACCGAGTCTGAGAGATGAAGAAACGTGTTTTTGGAGATTATAAAAATGCTAAAAGGATTTAACTTGGCAAGCAGAGGCCTGAGAGCTCAATTTGACTCAAGGGATGCCAAAGTATTGAGGGCTGTGGTAAACAGTAACCCAGACCTCCTCCATAAGCTGTCCATTAATAAGGGGCCTGAGGGACGCATTATAAAATTAACAATTGGAAAATTTAAAACAAATCCAAGATCCAGCTGAGAGTGTGCAATGTCCAGGTTATATGGTCAATGCAGTAGCTGTCTTTAGAAGGTCATCTTGCAGAGAACTTAGAAGTGAGGTTTTTTGTTCTAAAATAAAAGTGAAATGAATTTTTTAGGAGGCAAAGTAGGAACCAGTAAAACACCAGGATGAGAGCTGCTTGCTGCTGAAGCCAGTAGTGCTGATGTGGGTCTGGCACACCTGTCTTGGGGGTGCCAGGATGGGGGTCCCTTTTGGGGGAAAAATAAATGAGGGAGAGCAGATATTCCCCCATCAGCTGCTTCTTCCCCTGGTGCAGCTCTGCTGGGTGGTTCTGCAACAAGAAGAAGGGAAGGTGTTCAGAGAGAGAAGAAAAATCTTACAAGCAATGATCCTGTCAAGGAGTTGGATTTGGAGTTGCAAGGCCTTTCTCCAAAGCCTCCCAGGAGCCCTTCTGGAGACAGTAAACTGCTCTGGGCATGGAGCACCAGGAGCAGCAGCTGTTGGACTCCATGGTCCAAGACTCAGGTCCAGAATTGGATCTCAACCAGCAAACCACCTGGCACAAGGTGAGCACTCACCATCTCACAGGGTCACTGCAGGATTCCAGAGAGCCCAACACTTCTCTGTCAGTTGTGGGGAAAACATCATGCTCTGGATTCTGCAGCCATTCCATCACCAGGAGACCGCTGCTGGTTTTCTCCAGTGTGCTTGAAGTCAAGCAGTGCCCCCTCCTCACCTCTCTAAGAACAGCATAAAGTGGGGATTGAGAGATGGAGAAAACTTCTCCACCCCTTTACCCTGAAGCCATAAGGAGCTCAATCATATGGCTCCTAGCAAAAGGTGGCTTTTGATGGCAGCAAATGTCCTTGGCCTCTGCTGAGAGAGATCCTTGTTCCTTTTTTAATGGTGAGGTTGGAGGACTGGCTCCACAGCAGAATCAGAGGAGAAGTAGTTCAGATAAAGAGGAGTTGGTAAGGAAAAATAAATATACAAAAGTGGGAACTGGCCTTTGTTGACTATCAAACACAGAAGTAGGTGCCAGAAACACCAACAGATTTATGAAGTGACCTAACATATAGATCAAGTAGAAGGACAAAAACTCATTTAAAAAAAAAAAAAAGTTTGCTTATTGCTGTGGAAGTTGATTCCCTTTTTTTCCCCCATTGTCAGAAAACTGTCAGGATTTTCTCCACTGGGTAAAGAAGTTCTTGGGACATTGCAGCTTCCCAAGTGTGTAAAAGTATATATTCTTTTCTTTTTTGTAAGAATCAGCACAATATGAGAACTGCATAGGAGCACAGGCACCAATACTTGAGGGTCTTTCTCTTTTCATATTATATGAATATTATATTATATGAATATTATATGAATATTATATTATATTATATGAATATTATATGAATATTATATTATTATATGAAGAGCATATAGTAATTTACATGTTTATAGTGGTAACAGACATAACAAAAATATTGACACTTGTTAATGTGTGCAAGCTCAAGGAATACCAAGAATTTCTCCTCAAAAGATATACAATGGATGGAAGAATAAAAATTTACCTTTTTTTGTTTCATTTCCTGTACATCACAGCAGCTTTGACGAAAAAGGATAGCTACAAAGAACAAATAAATAAATGAGTAAGTGAAATTAAGCTGCTTCTGGTTGATGGTAGCTTCCTGGAAGTCAGCTGGTGGACTAAGGCTGTACATAGCAGCACAGTGGAAATCAAGAACTCCAGAGCTGATTAAGAAAGGGTTTACAAATCCAGCAGGCAGCTCTGTCGTGTTTGCATGGTATCTTTGTTGTTAATTAATGAAGTGGGAATGTTCCCCCTGAAAAGGAGCATGCTGTTCATGTCTGCAGTGCCTCCCAGAGCAAAAGCAGACCCTGGGACTGCAGAAACCACACAGATTTAGTGACTTACCACTCAGTCATCTGATGCTCCTTTTACCCCCACTTCTACCCCAGGGCTGAAAGTAAACCCCTACAAGCTTCTCTTCCCCTTGGCCCTTTTTTTAAAAAAAAAATCCATTTAGAACCTTTGAGGGTATATTTTGAGAGGCTGAAAACACCCAGGACAAACCTGGAAAAACCTGGAAAAACCTGGAAAAACAAGCATTTTTCCTTTGTTTTCACTCCAGGCCTCTCGAAGCCCCAGCTCTAATGATGTCTGAAAAGGATTTTGTGAGCAGAATCTGGAAGCTTCAGGCCAGCTGATTGATTGTGTTTAATTGCCTTTTGGTTTCATCAACCCAGAGCCATAAATCTGCTGCGTGTCAAACAGAGGGAGTCAATTAATGGGGCAGTGGCTGTCTAGGCAGGTTACAAAGAAATCTCAATACAAATACAATTTTTTTTCTTTTTTTACAAGAAATCTCAATCTCAAATACAAAATATGGGCGTTTGAGGATGTGTGGTTTTTAAATTACTGATGTGGTGGGTACCCTGATGAGGGCAGGGGCTGCTGGGGGCTCCAGCAGCACAGGCAACAAACGTGGCACCAGGAAAAGCAAGGGGCTGCTGCCTCTTCCCTCCTCATCTGCCTGCAGGGTGGGAAACAAAGCCAAAGGAAAACCACAGCAGATTTCTCCTCCTGTTTTATTGCCAGCCCCAGAATGAAGGGAGCTCAGCACACGCTGAGGAGCCAGCTGACACAGGCAGAGGAAGAGGTGACAGGATTCCAGGCTGCATCCAAGGGACATCCCTCATGCCTAGGGCTGTGCAAAAGAGGCCAGGCACCAAACTCTGGGGGGATTTCAAAGCTTGCTGGAACCATCCTGAACCTGTTGTTTCCCAAATATTAAACCAGATGAGGATCCAGAGTAATTGTCAACAATTGAAGCAAAAAGTCAAATGAGGGGCAAACAAAGCACTGCCAGACACTAAGGGAAAAAACCCAATTCCTCCACTACTTTTAACTCACCATAATAACACTTTTCCTCTTTTTACCATTTTACCATTTTAACCTGGTTAGTAACATTTCTATTGACCCTCTCAGAACCCTGTCATGATTATGTTCACTATGTGATCATTTATAGAGCATTAGTCTCCTGATTTAAAAACCTGCAAACAGGCTTTTTAATTTCTTTTCAGAATTTCTTGTACAGGCCTAGTGTGCATACATAATTAGAAATAGAGTATTTTTAGTAAAAATTATGACCAAAGAGCTACTTAACTCTAAAGAACAAATCAACAGATTATGTTTTATTGACCTGTTGATAAATAAATATTACAACTCCACTGACATGACTGAAGTCTTGGATTACATCAGCTGAAGAAGCCCCACCATTTGTTATAGCAGCTGTCAGGGAACAAGTCTTGGAAATTTTAAAGGAGAGAGAAAATACCAATTTGAAAAAATATACAGGCAAAATTTTATTACTTACAATTCCCAGCAGAAACCCAAATGTTTGGGATTTTTTTTCTCAATTCTCTGACCTGAAAAATGCAAATACTTTTTAAAAAGAAACTTACTGAAAATAGCTGAAATAGACTCAAGAAAATTGGTAAGAATGGGGAGTATTCATGAAAGAAAAAGCTTCAGCTTTGTCACCACAGGCCAGGATTTCCTCAAGAGGGTTTGTGGTGGTGGAAAACTATTCTCAAGTGCTTTTGGCACCCAGGGTTTGGCACAGGACCCTTGAAACTCTGGGACCATGTGAGAAGATAAAGCCCAATTCCCCAGCAGTGTCACACCTGCTCTGTCCAGCCCTGCTCCACTGGACACCCAAAGCCTCACTCCCATGGCAGACCCCTCACTTACTGAGTTTGGAATTCAGCAGGCAATTTGTGCACCTCTGTGCCAAGAAACTCTTGGAATTAGAAGTCCTGCATGCTGCTGAGAAACCCTCAAATAAATTATAGTTGTGCCGGGGAAACACATCTAGAGAAAATATTGCACCTTGGCTACCTCCTCTCAGATGTCTTTAAAACAGTTTTGTGGATTTTTCCCCCCATGAATTGTGTTTCCCATTGGTTCCAGTACAGTGGGCCATGGATTTCCAGCAGGGACACCAGGGCTGTTTGCTGGCCTCTTTCTCCACCCTCTCAGGCAATTCAGAGATGCCCCAGCAGAAGAGATGAGCTGCTCCCCTGCCACAGAGAATTATTAGTCCTCCCTGGGAATGAGGATTCTGGAAAAGCTTTCCCAGTAATTCACTATTTCAAGGAAAAGAACCTGGTCCCAGCACCCAGGGCTGGGCAAGGGAAATGGGACCAGGTCCCTCACAAACCATCCCAAAAACCACCCTGGCCCCTGGCCTCCCTCACAGCCTCTGGTTCCAGGGCACAAATGCTGGAGAATCAGAAAAAAACCCATCAAAACATTGGTTGAGAGTCTGAGCAATATGGAAATCTTTGATCTTTCAAAGTGTATTCTTCAAGGACACCTCATCTTCAGCCTGAACTGGAAAGAAAGCATTTGAAAAGCAAAATTATTTGTGGTAACTGGATGTCACTTAGAGCTAGTGTGTTCTGGTTTGACAAAATCTAAATACTCCATTTCCAACTTTGACTTTATATGCCATTGTCTATTATTAAATAGCTGCAACATAAAATGGCTTCATTTCCTCCTGGCTCTTTATCATTCTGATAAAAGTCAAAACACTCCATCTTCTGCAGGGCACTCTTGCTCTAGAAAGCTTCTGACAAAACACTGCACAGGAATCCAATCTCAACATTTTTGGCCAGCTGTGATAATCACAAACAAGCCAGGACCTGACATTTAACATCCTTAATAGAGGGGGATCTCTCTTGTTAAATGCATCACTAAATTGAATTTACTGAACAATACATCCCACTGACAGCCTCCACATGTGCCAGCACAGCTTTCCAGGACTCTGCTGCAGATCTGGGTTACCTTTGGCCAACAGCACAGATTTGCAAAATCACAAAGTTTCAGCTGGAAAGGACCCTGGAGATCATCTTGGCCAACCTTGTGTTGAAAGCAGGGCCTTAGATGAGGTTATCCACGGCCCTGGCAAGCCAAGTTCCTGAATATCTACAGCCAGGAATATTCTACAGCTTCTCCAGGCAGTTCATCCCAGGGTCCAAGTGGTCCCAAAGTGAAAAAATTGCTCCTAAAATTCAGATAGAAAGACCCTGAAGCAAGTGGTGCCTCTTCCCCTTGCTCTCTCAGCACTGTCTCCATCTTCTCTCTCCTCTAGGAGCCCTACAGAAAAGCTGGTTAACAGGTAAATCTAATAAAAGGGGATATAAAAGAAGACTTGCTCCACAGACTCTGTTGCATTTAAGCTGCTTGCAACATGCAACAAAAGCTCAGGAGCACAGACATTTTCACAGGCACTCCTTCCAAGAACAAACTGTTGGAGGCACCTTATGCTTCATCCCAACAACCTTATTACATTTACTGTGGAAAAATCAATGGGTTTTTTCTAATTATTAGATCAAATTATGCAAGTACAGAACTTCCTGATTATGGAATGGACAGATGACCTTTCAAAAACAGGTGTTGGTTGGATTTTTTTCCCTTTCTATGGCTGGGGGGATTTTTTTATGAATAGCAACTATTTACTTTTTTTTTTTTTTCCCTCAAGTATGCTTGGCCACTTAAAAAAACGTAAATAAAACTAAAATTAAAGTTCCTAGGACTTGTCTTCTGACAATATTTTGCTTTTCCTAAACAGACATACACTTAAAATTTCCTGGACTACAGAAAAATCACTAAAACTCATCACTGGTATTAACCTTCTCTTGGTTTAATTTATCACTTGGAGATCATTGAACCTTTCACTAAAATGATGCTCTCTAAACCTCAGGGTTCTGTGGTGCTTTTTTCTCAAGGGCTAGACATGAAAATTGCTGCACTGTGCACACAGCTTTGCTCATCTTGCTTCCAGAAATAAAACAGTCAATTTATTTGTCTTTAGACAAATTTGAAACTCATAAAAAAGCTGAACTCTTACTTTTGTAAAGGCAAAATGAACCAGATATTGGATGGTGTAGCATCAACAGAAAAAAGAACAAGCTATATTCTTATCTGATGCATACAGCCTGTGCTACTTGGGATATTATAGCCAAAAATTGCAGTCTTGTCTGATATGTATCACCCAATTACAGTAAAAAAGTGGAAACCCTCCAAAACAGGCAATCTCAACTTGTTTATGGATTTGAGCTGTAACAAACCTCATTGCTACATTATTTTCTCACATATTACACAGAGTTGATTCAAATCAACACCTAAAGGAGGGACAGAAACCAAGGAGATGCTGAAGGGAACTGATCACCCACAGAACACAACTCTCATCATCCACATCAATGTAAATCCACCTCCTGACAAAATGCACTCTCCATCACTGCCCCCATTGATGGCAACTTTACCTTCAGGTGAGCAATCCCAACTCCTCAAGCCTTCTACTCATGAACCATCCAAAGGCAGGATTTCCCCTCTGAAAAAAATTTCAGGGCCAGATTTTATTTTCTGGTGCCTACTTTCCTCTTGCAACTCCACACACAGAGGATATTCTGTTTCTCCCCCCAAAACTGAGGCTTCTGTGCCCTGCCCTAGAGTCAGGGTTTCCACAGAGGGAAATCAGTCACCAGGCAGAGGAGAAGAAAGTCTTCAGCTAGCAGGAAAGAATAAAAACTTAATCCGTGGATTACAGTATAAAATTAGGAAAATGGCATAACAGACTTCAGGTAACATTTGTGGAACTGTGGAATACCTCCAAGGTGCAAATCTAACTCTGAGAGCTAAAAAATGAACACAGAAAAACCAAATCACCTGTTTGAAACAAAATCAGGGCAACAAATAAATTTACATTAACAGCACCTTTCCACCACATCTCTGCATGTTTTCATCCTGTTATTTTAAAAAGGTACCACAGTAGAAGAGATGCACTGAAATCCATTTCAATACAGAGTAAGATTCAAGATCTTCTGAGAGGCTTTAAAAAAATGTTAAAACCAGACATGTGTCATTACAACCGCTGTGGTTTGTCACAGTAGCCACTGTTGCTGCTGATTGGAATAGAGGTTGTGGGGAAAGGGAATTATGGCTTCCAGTGAAGTCAGTGGGAATCTTCCAATCAGATAATTTTTAATTGAAAACCACCATTTTTAAAGAGGAACTTTTTTAGGAAGTTTCTTAGGGTTGGCATGGGGTTTTCAGTCAGAGTAGAAAGAGGCAGAAAGGAAGCAAAGAACAGTTTGGTGCCTGGAGCACTTCCAGAGCACATGGTGAAGAGCACATCCAACATCCCTCTCCAGGCTGACCTGCAGCCATGTGACCATAAAGTTCTGCCTGGAGCACAGGCTGTTTTGGGGTGTCTTCCTTCTGCTTCCCAGTTTAAAAAAAAAAAAAAAAAAAGGAAAAAATACAACAGAACACTTTTAAACTCTTGCCATGATGCCAAACCTCTTCCCTCTTTCCATCTGTTAGGATTTTTTTTTAAATCTCCCATGCAAATGGTCCTCCAGCCTCCCCAGAATGCATCAGAAACCTCACTAATTAAAGGATACAGCCTAAATAAAAAGAGAACATACTTTGGGTCTACTTTATGAACACTTCAAGCCATTTTCCATCAAAGATTGTACATTTGTTTACTCAAATAACCCATGATATTCATGAGTAGACACTTTACAAGACAGAGGCAAAAGCCTTATTCCTGAAAGGATTGCTTTGTAATGCAGGATCTATGGTAAGGTCCAAAGGAAGCTTTTCTGGACGTGTTCCATCGCTTGATGTTCAGGAAACCATTTTGTATGACACAAAGGATTAGGAAAAATAAGCTGCATGACATTTATTTTGTAATTTTAACATTAATATCTGTAGAAACATTTTATTGTCAGTACAAAAGTTAACAGATTTTAATACTTATTTTACCCAATTAAAAAATTATTAAAAAAAAAAAAAAAACCAAACACACCACCACATAAAACAGTGAAATTTGCATTCATATTCCATGGCCATATCAATGTGAACGTTCTGAAAGTAAAAATACAAGATTCTGTAAAAAAGATGCAAACAACAGTGATATTCTAGCAGAGGCCAGTGCTACACCTACTGTTATGGAATGGTTCAGAAGGAAATACTGGAGTCAGCATGAATTAATCCCCTAAAAAGATGCTGATATTCCTATGGCAAGCTGTCATTATAAACAACTTCTCTCTTTTTAACTGAAGTTACAATAGAGGGATAAAGGCAAAAGATCCAGGCCAAAAGGTCTGGAACCTATTATCCAACTGAGGCAAGAGAATTGTAGATAATTTGATGCATGTGCAACTCAGGGTAGAAGCTCAGCTCCTTTTAGAGCAGTCTGTTCTGCTGTGGTTATAGATCAACTCATGTCTCTCCTTACTTTAAGAACCTTCTTCAAAATGTTCTTTTTTTTCTTTTTTTTTTGAGTGGAACGACTCTGCTTTTCTTGTCAAAGGATTTGGTTGTGATAAGAATAATCATCTGACACTGCAGTTTTTAAACACAAATAAATCAAAAGTTTAATTTCCCCAAATTAGTTATATACTGTAAATATTTATTTTCTTAAAGATCTGAAAACTAGTAAAGTCTGAGCAATATATCCACTAGTCCTCTGTGCTGCCTGCATAGAAATGCCATTTAAATTACAAAAACACAACAACCCTATAAACGATTAACTGTTTTGTACATTACCAATTAGTTAATAAATTAATGATATACCATTTTCCCTGAAAGCAAAGTATTTTCCACCTTTGGATGGTGAAAATTAAGAAATTCTGTGTAAGAACAGCATTTAGCAAATAGCTGTTAAAAAAGAGACTAATTTGCTAGGTGGATTGGGACATCCATTTTTTAAATCAATACAAAAAATAATTCATTGTAAATATATATAATATATATTTATACATATTTTTGAATATATTTACATACATCCAGCACCTATATACTGCATTTGTGCTCTGTAAGTGTGTGCCAACATATATTTTCTCCAAATATTACAAAATAAACAAGAAAGGCAGACCCAGAGTTTGCCTCAAGTCCGACTGGTCCATTGTACAAACAAAGTCTTTTGCAGCTCACAGGAAGCCAGAAAATTGATAGCAATGGGTATCAAGACACAGCTCATAAACATTCTTCTTTCTTGGGAACATCTGAAAGCTGCAAGTGATGAGAATCTTTATGTAGGTTCTGACCGCTTTCCTCCAAATTGTTTTTTTTTTCCTTTTTCCGTCTCTCTCTTTTTTATTTTTTTCCGCATTTCCTATGTACAAGCAGAAACATGAAGGTCCAGGAGGAAAGCTTTTGCTTTGCATACTGTAGGTAGCTTGATGTTCTTGCCTCTTTGCTCCTCTTTTCATGTTTTCACACTCCCGTTCATGTGCTGGTACTTGGGGAGACAAGGTTCGTAAGGCATCGGGTCGGGGGAGAACACGGAGTCGTCCCCCGAGGAACACGAGCTCCTCGTGTCAGGGTAGCTGGGTGAATACTGTTCCAGAGGTCCACTGAGGTCCAGATACTCCTGTGGCAAGAGGAATAAAACCAGGTTTTAGTCAGTGAAGAGAGCTGACAATAAAATGTCACCACTGGGCGGATTTTGGAAGAGAGCGGCTGGAGAATGACGCTCGCTTACTGCGAATCAGCTGCGTTCAAAACTGCCTCCTTGCCTAAATACCTCATAAAACAAGGAGCTCGACTAGGGAAAGAAAAAACAAGCCAATAACACGGTATTTTCTGAAGTCCAACATCACCAGCATTAGCTGTGTCAGTGGGAATAAACATGGCAACCACATCAAAAGAGGGCTTTTCACTTGCAATGATAAAAATGAAATTTCATCCTAAATAGAACCATTTTTCTTTAGCACATGGTAGTGATTTGGAGAGGGAAAGACGCTTCCAACTTTGTATGCCTTTGGTCACTTTGAATCTCTGTTTTATATTCTGTGATATTAAATTTGTGTTTCAACATGCAGTGGCATACGTGCAAAAAAGATCTGAAGGAAAAACAAAATCAAATTCACACGATTTGGGTTTTTGACACCACATATTTGTGTCTTGTGCGTCCCAGAGTAGCCATGACCAAAGCAGTCATTAAAAAAGGAAATATCATCTGCTGAATCCAAGTTTTGGGTTAAGGCTCTTTTGCTAGAAACAACAGTTTTGGCAAGAGAATAAAGTTATTTTTCCCCTTGAAATGTTCCTTCTCTTTCAACTTCTAAAGGCAGCTGCATTCATTTAAATTCAATCTCTTCGTTTGCTAAACCACAAGTCATGATCATACTGACGAGTCGAGTCTTCCACCTCAGTCAGTATTTTATGCTGCTGTGCTTAGGTTTGGGGTAATTTAGTCCTTTGGCTAACATTCTTTTTTTAAGTCAGAGATTCAGTCATTACCATCTTAGAGTTTAAAAATGGTCACCATTTTAAAAGGAGGGTGTGGTATGTTTTAAAATGCTGGAAAATTTAATAGGGATCAAAAGGAGGGAGTTTGGATTTATTGATTACTGACTATGTACTGACTATGGCTGCCATGGGTCTTGAAAAATCCATGAGGGCAATCCTGTTACATATTTGTGGATTAGCAAATCAGCCCTATGTGAACAGAAATAACCAGACATTTTCTAAATAGATAAAAGAAGAACGGATCCCAGTCTTTGAAGAAACAGGACTTGCCCAGGGGTTATCAGACATGGCTCATCCTATCAGAAGACTTGATGTAACTCAGATATGAATTCAGTATTGATGATAGGATCCTTATCCAGTGTCAACAGCCAGAGTCACACCA